>NC_091472.1:114609342-115238433 GCF_036971445.1 Narcine bancroftii | reverse complement strand
TCAATGACACATCACACACTCACTGGATGTACTGCCAGATGTTCGGAAGCTGGCTGCCCAGTGACGCACGCATGCAAGCACCGACATCATCAGAATAAGCAGGTTGGCCAGTTTCCTATTTGTTACCCGTGGACGCGACCTAGTTAAGTTTAACTGGGTTCTCTACCTATGAGGTAGGAGGGACCCAGTTGGATTCCGATGGGGTTGACCAGGTCGGACCCTTTCTAACTGCCGTGTAATCAGGGCGATAACCAGGCAAATTAACCCCATTTTACACAACATTTTGAAAGAACCTAGTGTTTCAGGTCAAGTAGGAAGGAGTGATATCAAGTACACCAAGATGGGGAAAATAAGGAGGAGAGAAACTGGGGATGGGCTTAGAAGTGATAGGTTATTGGACAGAAGGTAGCAGAGGTGAAGAGAAAGGTGGAGGAGACAGGGAGGAGGGGGGAAATTAGAGATAAAAAATAAGGAATGGAAATAGGTAAAGATGACATGGAAACTGTAGAATTATTTAGAGGTCGGGCTATTTAAAATCAGAAAAAAATGCCATGGGTCTAAGGCTACCCCGGAGGACTATGGCTTGCTGTTCCTTATGTTTGGCCTTACCCTACCAATAGATTAGGTTGAGAACATACATTCTGTGTGGGGATACTGAGGGGACTTTAAATGGAGGCTATCTAGGGTTTCCATCATGCACATCATCCAACCTAATCTACTAAATTCAGTACACTCAGCATGGTTTCCTATATATCCAGGAGAACAAATGAAGATTGGGTTACTGCTTCACCCAACATCTTCATCTGTGGGTTCAAGTTGGAACCTCAGTTCAAGTTCTATGAGCAATTAAAAGTGAACTTACTCTTGTTAATCAATAAATCAGTCAGCGAATTTCATTCTTGAAGGTCATTAGTAAATTACATGGGTTTTACATAATTTTGTAATTACCTGGTCACTCATTTTTTTAAATTATTTGAATCTAAATTCCTTAATTACTGTGCTGGGATTCAAACTCATGACTAAATCAGTGGTTTTCAAACTGCCTCCCTGTGGAATCTATGTGGAGCCGTCAGTCTCTCTCTCTGTGCTTAGCCATGCTTTACTGATATTGGACGTGTATTATCTCTACCACTTAAGACACTCCCCTTGGGTATAACTGTGTATGCACCCATTGTCTTTCAATATTGTACCAATAGTTTCGGAAATATTTTGCTTTAGAAAAATTGTCATTAGTCCATTTCCTTTGGAGTTATGAAACTGTGCACGTAACGAGTCAATTAGGTACAATTAAAACAGAGGTCTTCAAACTTATTTCTTTAAACTCACATACCACCTTAAGCAATCCCTTACTAATCACAGAGCACTGGAAGAGGCTGATTTGATGGAAGGAGGAATGCTGTTCCAAAGTTTGGGGGCTGCAATAACGAAGGCGTGATCTTCCCTGAGTTTGCAATTTGATCAACCAAGTACCCAAAATTGGCCGATCTGAGGGGTCTTAAAGTGGAGTAGGGAGTTAGGAGATTGGTGATGTAACTATCCTGCTATATTATGCCATTGTTGAATATTGGGACAGAACAATGTATCCCGAGCTGTTCAAATGCTTCACCCCATCTTCCATACCTGTTGAATAGCGTAACCTTCTTTTTGAGAGAAGTACTGCTTCTTGAATTCATAATATGCATTGTATTGATGCCAAGGCTGCAGAAACTCAAACCTAAAAAAGCCACAGATTTAAATTTAGAGCACAAATTAGCATACAAGAACAAATTTAAAATTACATTAACACACAAAATTAAACTGCTTATTAAGAGCCAAAACCTATATCAAATCAAACTGCACAGACGAACTCTGCGATTTATATATTTGTTCATAAAACTGTGACTAAAAGATTAAAGTGAAGATTTCAATCGCCAGTGTGAAATCCATATTGAAACTAATATATTAAAAGCACATAAAGGATACAACTTTTATTGGTAAAACCTTCTGGATCAGGCAATTATAAAGGAGAAAAAAAAAATGTCAAATTCAAAAAATCTGAATAAACTGTAATGTCAACCAAATACAAGCCTTTTGAAAGCACTCAATTCAATCTCTCTCCTGAAACACAGAGAACCTTTATATAGTTTTTAAAAAAAAACTGATATAGCTGAAAATTACTTCAGTTAGTAGAACTTTTTACAATTTCTCAGAATTTCGGGCAAGGCTGGTATTTATTGTCAATCCTCAATAAACCAGTCAGTTAAAAGTCATAGCGGTATACAACTGGAGACTATAGCTAAATCAAAAGCTAAATCAGGTAAATTCTTTTTCTAAAGGACATTAATGAATCAGGGATCTTTATTGCTTTTATTAACACTGGCTTTTTATTATCTGACAACATGCATGATAATCTTTTAAATCGTGTGTCTGAATTATTAAATCAGATTGAAAATAAAAAGAATACAAGAGCTGGAAATTTTAAATAAAAAGCAGAAAATGCTTAAGTAGCATCTTTGAAAAGAGAAACAATTATTGTTTCAGATCGAAGAAGCTGCTTCTAATCCAGCAAAATAACTAAAACTGCAACATACATACCTAGTGTCTCGAAAGAACTTGCTATTTTAATATAAAATTTCACATTTTAACTTCAAATGAAGACACAATATTTTAATATTTTATTAGAATCACAGAATTAATGATAGATGATCTTCAAACCTGAAAGATAAATCACATCTGACAAAATATAATTCCATTTGAGAATGGAGAGAAAAAGAATAAAGAAAAAAAATTCTGGTTAAATCACTGTTGTTCAAAATGTAATAAGTTATGAATCTCAAAGGCACTATATCAGACAAAATTCAATACATTACCTATGCAAGCGATTCAAGTGACATGTAACATTTCTAAAGATCCATCCAATAATACACTGATTTTTATTTTATACTTGCACCACAAAGATGGATACCTTTTGGGTAATGTCAGAACCGGACAAAGAACAATCCTCCAAGACAGCCATCATCAATGGGGGCTGTATAGCCCCCCAGGGGCCACAGCACATTTAAGGGTGGCAACAGACTTAAATCATAACTTTTTATTATGGAGTAAAGCATAAAAGTCTGCAGATCCAGTGATTGAAGTAAAAACATAATGCTGGAGAAACTCAACAATTTAAACAGTGTATTTTATATAGCAAAGACAAAGATACATTATCAAGATTTCGGGCTTGAGCCCTTCAAGCTATGAGCAAAATATAGGTGTCAGGCACCTGATTAAATGGTGGGGGGAGAAACAGAGGCAAAAGGTAAGAGATGGATTAGGGAAGGCAATATCTCAATGAATAGAGAGAGTAGGGGGTGGAGAGCTGAAGGAAATGAGACAGAAGCCATTTTTTCACTGCTGACCTGCCCCATTTCACACTGCACCACTATTTTCAGGTAATTCAGCTACTTGGGATTTTACGCCGAGGCTCCACCTCCAGTGGTGAGTTTGCAAGTGACGTATTTCACAGAACTCTGACAGTCAGCTGACTTCATATTAACATTTCACAGCTGTCAATATGTCAGTTTTCGATGGAAGATTTTCTAATTACTGATAAATGGTTCACCGCCTCACTCAGAGTGCTCAGTGAGTGAGTGAGTAGCCAGCAGCCAAGCAGGGCAGAAGTCTGGACATCAGGGTCAGGTTAACTCCAGTGTGAGAGACCACAGCTCCATCAAAGCAGACCAGCCCTCTACTTCCTGCAAACAGGATGCCACCACCACCTCGGCCAAGCAGCTCCTCATACCAGGTCCGCTCCCCCCATCCTGCTCCCCTCATATCAGGCCCACACCTCCACCCCGCTCCCTCACGCCACCCCCCTGGGTAACGCAACTGGGATTTGAAGAGGAAGTGGTAGCTGCTTTCAGGGGACTGACTTAAAACAGTGGAGGGGAGCTCAGTTTATGCTTAGATAGTGTGGGAAGGGGCTCAGGCTGCAGGGTAGTGGGCTGTCAGACCAGGGCTCAGGGGCTGTTAGAGTGTGAGCTATCTGAGCAGGGTTCAGGCAGCGGGGCAGGGGCTGTCAGAGCGGGGCTCAAGCAGCAGCTGTCAGAGTGGGGATTCAGGCAGTGGGGTGGGGAGTGCCCAGAAGCAATATTAGAATCAGAATCAAAATTTATGGTCATGAACAAGTTTGGCAGCAGCAGAATTATACTTGCACATTCATTTTATACCATCTTACTACATCACTGTAAGATAAAAATAATAATAAAAGTGCACGAGAAGCGACATTGTCTTTGGTTCACAAAATTATTGATTATTTAGGAATCTGATGGCAATGGGGAAGAAGCTGTACTTGTGCCGTTGAGTGCTCATCTTTAGGCTCCTGTACTTTTTTCCCCCCCCCAATGGTAGCTGAGTGAAGAGGGGATGGCCTGGGTGGTAAGTTTTTGAGGATAGAGGCTGCTTTATTAAGACACCTCCTCTGTAAATGTCCTCGATGGTGTGAAGTCTGGTGCCTGTGATGTCGCAGGCCAACCCTATGCAGTTTATTTTTGTCTTGAGAGTTGGCACCTCCATAGCAGGCTGTAATGCAACCTATCAGAATACTCTCCACGGTATACCTGCTTACAAGAATCTCCAGTGACATGCCGAATCTCCTCAGACATCTAACAAAGTACAGCCGCTGGCATGCCTTCTTTGTGATAGCTCCAGGACAGATCCTAGGATTAGGTGTTGTTCATCCAATTTAAAAAAAAATGTAGTTGGTAGGAGAGAAGAAGAAAGTAACTAAACTTGACTAATTCACAGGGAAGCGGGACCATAAACTTTGAGCAGAATCCTAAAGGGGTCAGCACCAAAAAAAGGTTGAGAATGGCTGCTCTGATACCATTTTCTATGTCAAACTGCAGACCCAATGATTATTTATATCTTTATTAAGGAGAATTAAGTATTCCAATAGTCAAGACTCCTCTTCAGTTTATCACTATTGATCTATTTTCTGCTCTAAAAAAAATGATCATAGCCCAGTCGAGTGCTGTCACATCCTTCCTCTGGCACATCACAGTGTTCTAACAATGGCAATAAAAAATAAAAGTTCAAGCACAAACTTCCTAATCTTATATTCTATAACTTGACTCACAAGGTAAAGTATATGGAATGCCTTTTTGACCATCCTATCTACTACTTTGTTCCCTACAGTGGTCTGTGACTTGCTCCTTTACAATTCCCTGCTGGATGAACGGAAATAATGTGTTTTGATCTTACTTCCTCTTCTCAACTACAGAGTTTCCTCTTTAGTCAGATGCAAGATATTCAAGTTGTGGAACCAATATCTCTCGTCTTTTTGGACCCTAAAAAGCACCTAGTCTTCCTTCAATTATATTGATCTTTAGTTATAAATCAATATTGGGATTTCCTTGCCAATATTTTTTCATGGCATCTCTTTTGCTGTCTATTTAATCTTTGTTCGCTATTTCTCTTCTCTCTGTCAACATCTTGTATTCTTGCTTCTTTCCCTCCCCCCACCCCTCATCTTGGCAATCATGTGATTCTAGATTCTAAAGTCCTAGACTGTTTTTTTGTGGAACATATCTGATCTAAGCTTGCATGATCAGGAATGTCTTCTATTGTTCTAATAGTAATTTATCTTTGCATATAAAAACACAAAATTCTGGACAGTCTCAGCAGGTCAAGAGGCATATGCTGAAAGAGCCAACATCACCAAAGGATGGCACAGGTATAACTAGCAGAAATGCTGCCTCACAGATCCAGCAACCCTGCTTCATTCAATCTTGACATTCAGTGCTGTCCGTGTGGAGTTTATACATTCTTCCAGTGACTGCACAGCTTTCTTCCAGAGGTTCCGTTTCCTCTTCTGCCTGAACTCATGCAAGAGAGCAAGTTATCTCATTACTGTAAATTGTGCCTGCTTTCTCCCCGCCACCCCAAAGTGTGCAGGCAAGTGGCAGAATCCAGGAATGAGTTGATGGGAATGTTAGGAAAGTAGGCTTGAGTAGGAATAATGTAAACTGGGTGCTTGATGGCTTGTGCAGACGAGGTGGGCTATGGTTCGCGCAACCCTGTTACAGTGCCAGTGAATGGGGTTCGAATCTGGTGCGGCCTGCTGGAGTTTGTACATTCTCCCTGCGAGTGCGCAAGTTACCTCCAGGTGCTCTGATTTCCGCCCACCATTCAAAACGTATGGGGGAGAGGAAGTTGTAGGTCAATTGGGTGTAATTGGGGTGGAAGGGCTTGTAACCATGCCGTAACTGGCTAGTTTTTGTGCTCTCTCTCCATGGCACCATCCCGATAGAAGATCCCTATGTTTCTGTTCCAAACATCCTGCTTGACCTGTCGAGTGTTCCAGCATTTTCCATTTTTTTTCTCCAAACAGCTTTTATTTTTAATTTTTATTCATCTTCAAACAGCTGCTTCTAAAGCAGTTTCGATAAATTGCCCTACCCCTATTGAAAGCTTTTACTCCTGGTCTATCTTTGTCCTTTTTCAGAACCAAATCAACTGATAATTGATGATCAACATCAAAATACATTGACTTTTTTCCCTTTCAGCCGCTCAGCTTAATTTCCAAGAGATGTCCATATTTGACTCCTCTCTCATTAGGCTTGCAAACCAAATCTTCTAAATGAATATGAACACTTCTGCACCCTCTGTGCCTTTTATGTTGACTCCGTCCAATTACTATCACACACATGGTAGTTATTTTCAGACCAGGAGGAGGAAAAATGATTGTGTAGGCAGATCAAGTTACCTTAATTAAGTATCTAATTCAAATGCAAACCTTGTACCAAAGTTAAGAAACAGCTTGGTTCATATTTTTCAAGCAAATTTTGAACCTGATCCAGTAATTTAACCTAAAAAAATTGTAATCAAGTTCAAGTTTTAGTTTTACAAATCATTTAGCTTATGTAAAGAATATCATAAATTTGAATGAAGAAAAATGTAATTAAAAAATCAAGTTATTTTTCTTTTTAATCAACAAAAATTGAATTTTTCTGATTCTTCACTGTTGCAAGATATTGTTCAAAGAAGATATCTTTTCCCTTCAAAATTTAGAACCTCATGAGTTCAAAACCTGACAGAGGCAAGAGCCTGAGGTTAAAACTTGAAGACGATTGGCAAAAGAACAAATGGCAACAAAGACGACCTCAAAAACAAGACACCCACATAATATGTGGTTTGGTTCTGTAGTGTACCACAAGTTATAGTGAAGAGATTTTTAAAAAAGGGAGTTGGATAGGTATGTGAGGAGAAAGGATTTTGGGGAAAATCTGTGCATATTGGGGGGTGGGGGGGTGGTGGTGTATAATAGACAAAAGACAAAGTGGGTGCAGAAATCAAATTCATTCAGAACTTTTTCTCATGTTAACACATTGCAACCTTGAGAGGGAGTAATCATGGATCTATTCTTTGGAAAAGATGAAGTGCTCTTTTGTAACTGGATATTCATTCAGCTGAACAGCTTCTATGAAAGGTTTGAGATGTTAACCATGTTTTCAAGCTTTCAACACAGAATTAGATGAACAAAAGCACTAAGAGAAACAGCACTAATATATAATATCAAAGATCCTTCATCAAAACTATGTTGATGAAGAACATTCAACTAGATGCAGTGAGATTACATCTCCTTTCACAGGTACTGTCTGCCCTGCTGAATATTTCTGCCATTTTCTTTTTTATTGCAGATTCTCATCATAATTTTTTTTTGAGTCTTAAAGAATTAAAGAATGTGGGTTTAAGGCAGTGGTTTAAAATCTTCTTTTTACCACTTACATGCCACCTTAAGTTATCCTTTATTAACCACATATGCCATAGGTGCTCTGGGGCGAGTAAGGAATTACTTAAGGTGGTATATAAATGAACAAAAAGGTTGAGAACCACTGGTTTAAGGTCACGCAAAACTAAAGTTTAGAAGCGTTTTGCTCTCAGAACAGCATACATGTGGAAAAGACATCCAACAGAATATTTTGGAAAGAGTAATAATGTCAAATATTTTTCACCATCACACAAGTCTCTCTCCCCTTCATCATCTCCAGATGCATTTCCAAGGAAAAGCAGTCAACATATTGAAGAATTCATCCACCCCCTTTGATATTTCAATCTTCCTCCCTCCCTGCCCCCTCAATCTGCTCCAACATTCAGAAGTGCAAGTCTCAGAAACATTTTAAACATTAAGAATATACAAGTGTAAAGTTATTACAGCACTCCATATGTAGTCTCCAGAATAATCCAAAGGATTTGAAATCAAAATGTTCCAAGATTGATGACAGCACACTGAACTCCCTCATAATTCATCACATTGAGTGAACATTTTTTGCTTTTTTGTCTTGAAAATGATCAACTCCAACATGTTAAGAGTTCAATTCCACCCCCCCCCCCTTACCAAATCAACAACCTCAGGAGTACCACCGAATGGTAGCTTAATTGAACCATCACATAAATCCAGTGGTTGCAAGAAAAGATCAAAGAATGGGCACCCTGCTGCAAGTATTTGCCTCCTAACTCCCCAAATCTTCCAACAGTGCAGCTTCAACAGCACTATGCCATTCGCACAAAAGATTTCTACCTTATTGGCAGCTCATCCACAATTTACACTCATTCCATTGGCAAAGCATTGCACAGGGAATATAGGTAAACTTCAAATGCTTTTTCAACAGCACCACCCAAAGTCACAGCCATCTAGAAACACAACAGCATGTAGGAATATCACCACTTCTGCTTCCTGATTTGGAAATCGTATTGCCAATCATTCACTGCCATCTGGTCAAAATCTGGAAACTACTTGTTCATTAACATCTTCATCACATGGACTACAGCAATTCAAGTCAGCAACTCAATACATATTCGCAAGGACTAATAGGGATGGGTAATAATGACAGCCTTGTCAGCAATGCACACATGCCACAGAAGAATACATCAATACAAAGCCATCAACAGGCCCCTCCATAAGGTTTGGACAAAGATACTTTTTTCCTTTTATTTGGCCCTGTGCTCCAAACGTTTAAATTTGTAATCAAATAAATCACATGTGATTAAGAGCACATTGCAGATTTTATTCAAGGTTATTTGTATCCATTTTGGTTTGACACATTTTATATATATATATAGTCCCCTCATTTCAGGGCACCAGAACTTTTTAATATTCATACCATTGCTATGTCCCAAGTGTAAAACACGAAAATCTGCAGACACCCTGAGTGAAGTAAAAACACAAAGTGTGCCGTTTACATAGCAAAGGCAAAAATACATAACCAACATTTCAGGTTTGAGCCTTGATGAAGAGCTCAAGCCCGAAACGTTCGTTATGCATTTTTGCATATTAAAGTAGTCATGTTTAGTACTTTTGTTGCCTATCTTGCATCCAATGACGACTTGAAGACTTGAAGTCTGTGATTCATAGACATCACCAGGTGCCAAGTATCTTCTCTGGTGATGCTCTGCAAGGCCTCGACTGCAACCATCTTCAGCTCCTGCTGTTTTTAAATTTTCTGTTCAGCAAATGGAAGACATACTCAGTTGGACTTAGTTCAGCTGACTGACTTGGCCATTCAAGTATCTTCCAGTTTGGAGCTTTTAAAAACTCCATTGCTTTAGCAGTATGTTTGGGATCATTACCTTGCTGTAGAATGAAGCACCATCCAATGAGTTTGGAGGCATTTGCTCAAGCAGTTAAGATTTATCTATACAGCTCAGAATTCATTTTGCTACTGCCATCAGCAGCTACATCAATGAAGACAAGTGCGCCAACACCCGTGGCAGGCATATATGCCCAGGCCATTACATCCCCACCACGTTTCACAGATGAGGTGGTAATGCTTGGGATCTTGGGCAGTTTCTTTATGGCCTCCACACTTTGGTCTTTCTGTCACTCTGAAACAGGTTAATGTTTAGGAAGAGAGTTTCTGATCTGTTGGACGGGTGTTTGGTGATTTTTCTTCATTATGTGGAGAATTTTTCTCAACATAATGCTCATTTTCTCAACACTGTTCATCAGCAGTGGAGGTAATTTTTGGCCTACCAGTCCCTTTGCAATTACTAAGCTCACCAGTACACTCTTCTTAATGATTTCCACATAGTTGATTTTGGTAATCATATGGTTTAGGTGATGTATTTTACTGTTTTATCCTTGATTCTCAGTTTCATAATGGCTTCCTTGACTTTCATTGGCACAACTCTGGTCCTCATGTTGAAAAATAGCAACTACGGACTCCAAAGGTGATCAAAAGCTTAGAAACAAGCCGAGCTCCCTTATACCTGTGCCAATGATGCAATTAAACATAACTGAGTGATCACAACACCTGTAAAGCCAAATGTCCCAAACATTATGCTGTCCTGAAATAGGGAAACTATGTATAAAAATTGCTATAATTTCTACCTAGTCAAACCAAAATGTATACAAATAACTTCGAAAAATATCTGGAATGTGCACTTCAAACACATGAGAATTGTTTGATTACAATTGTGGAGCACAGGGTCAAATAAAGGAAAAAATATCTTTGTCGTAAATATATGAAAGGCACTGTATTTTAGGCAAGCCTGCACTCTGAATTATGACCTAATAAACTAACAAGTAGACGACCATACCATATTAAAATCACTTAATTATTTCACTTTCTTACCTTGTATCATTCTTGTCTCTTACACTGGATTCAAATTTAGTTCCATTTCTGGCTACATACTCTGCCAGCTTGTCAATAACTGGCTGGATATCAGGGGGAGGAGGAATGATAACAGGAACCACAGTTGTAGCACTGAAAAATACAAGATAGTTAAGTTGTACATAAGCAAGTAAAAATACGGTAGTGAAAGAAAAACAGCATGATGCAAAACCACTATTAAAACTCAAAGTATCACAAGTCCAAGAAACATCACACAAATTTAGTCTTCAAATTGATAAAGGGCAAGCTTCAAAGACAGTCCCCAGTGGTAACATATCACACACAGATGGTGTAACAAGTGCATCTTAAGTAATGACTGACATGTGAGGAATTGTTCAAAGCAATGGATGTTGTGAGTGCTAATCTTATTTGCAAACTTGCCAGACAAAACTAGCAATGCATTCTTCCTCTTTCTACCAACACTTCTCTTCATGATTATATCATTTTGAAGATGATGTTAAATATCTTTTTTCAGGCAAAGTAAAAGTCAGAAGGGCAGTTAAAAAATACTTTTATACCAACAAGCCAATTTGGCATCCATTGTTCCATCTCACCCTGGATTCCATGTATTCTAAGCTTCTGGACCAGCCTAAGTCCAGGTAGTCAATGTCCACTGCCCTGCCCTCATCAAGGGTAGCACAATTAGCCTAGCGGTTAGCAGAACATTGTTTATAGAGCCAGCGATCACGGCTGGGATTTGAATCCTGCACTGTCTGTAAGGAGTTTGTCCAATATCTGCATGGATTTCCTCCAGGTGCTCTGGTTTCCTCCCACTGTTCAAAAAAAACATACTGGGGGTTGTTGGTCAATTTGGAGAAATTGAATGGCATAGGCTCATGGACTGAAATGGCCTGTTATCCTGCTGAAGGTCTAAAAAAAATAATCCTCTTAGTCAACCTCCAAAAAATTCAAATTTCTGAGCCATCCTGACTATTTAGCCCTTGCCTTTCTAAATTCAGGTAGCTCCTAGCCCTCAGAATCCCTCCAAGTGGTTTACACCTCTGAAACAAGGCTCACAAGCCCCTGCTTGTCCTTTGTGTTCTTCTTAAATAAAAGCACAGAAGTCTCCTGGTACCCCAAGTTAGAGTGTGGCTTCACTTGTCAGGACTGTTTGAGGACACCACTTTTTGAATTTGCAGGGGTCATTGACTGCATCCGGGGCTCCTGTTATGGTCTCCTCTACATTAGAGAGTCTGGTTGCAGACTAGAAGAATACTTCATGAGTTCCTTCGCTCTATCTACAGCAACAGCGGGGAACTTCCTGTGGCAATTCATTTCAATCCTCACCCCATTCCCGTGCCGACATGTCTCACGCACTGCCCAATTGAGACTAATTGCAAATTGGAGGAGCAACACCTTATATTCCATCTGGGCACCCTCCAACCTCTCTCATTTTACTATCCCCATATCTCCATTCCTCCCTCTCTTTCCATCCATCTCCTTTCTTCCAGCTCTGCATTCATCGAGCTATCCCTTCCCCTGATCAATTCTCAGCTTTTCCTTAGGATAACTCTTTCAGATTACCATTAAAATTCCATTTGGCTCTCTAAAGTCCTGCAACCGTACTTTCTAACTTTAGTGTGACCCATTATTGCCGTTGACCCTTAATTGTCACCTTAGATCAGAGAAAAATAGTGATGGACAATAAATGTTGGCCTTCTTAGCGACATCTACATCTCCTGAACAGCAATTTTAAAAAAAGAATCAAGCAAACTTAAAAAGACATCTGGACAATTATGGCCTATATTACAATATCCAATTCCAGCAGGGTAAATTATAGGTTTCATACATACACTTGGAGAAGCTAATTATTGAATTTAAAACATCCCACCTAATTGTGGTTGTAGTTGCGGTACCCTGGCTATTACTGCTCTCCCCTTCTGGAGGTGGTGGAGGTGTGCTTCCAGATGCTGAAGGTGCTGAGGACCCTGTTGTAGTTGGTGTAGCCACCTCTGAAGTCAAGCCACTATAATAACCAGCAACTTCCATCCCTGGTGGAGGAGGGGTTAGGCAATATGTACCATCAGGCATCATGTAATATCCATAATACATGGCTGACACCGATGCTGTAATAGAAAAGAATTCAATGAAGATCATGTCCAATTACTTTCACTATGTTTATGTAATCATTCAAGAGGCAATAAGGAAACTGCCAATTTTGCTTGCACGTCTTTCAGTGTCACACACACACAGGTTGAGAGAACTTGTTTCACCCTTCTCTCCCTCTCTCTCTCACTGCCAGCAAGCCCATGTGACTCTCTCACTTGCAAACCCCCCCCCCACCTTCTCCAGGGAACAATAGGAGTTAGTCTTTTGCTCTCATCTGTTGTCTTAGGTAAACAAACTTCTCAGGAGTGGCCTTTCTGTGAACTTTGCAGAAAGGTCAAAAGCCTTGTAAAAATGTTCAACACAGGCGGCACGTCTCCAGTTGATTCTTTTGATGACATAATTTCAATTAGCAGCTACTTGTGAAATGTGCATAGCATTCTCCACAGTTTCTGTAAAGTCCACTGAATATGAATTCTTCAGTATTTCAAATAAGATCTGTTTTTAAAATGTGTGTATGTATGTAGTCTGCTCTAATTTTACCAAATTCTCCCAATATTTATTTAGATTAGACTACGTATATGTATTCATCCAGCTTTTAAACAATTACAGGTGCCCTTATCCAAATACCCAAAATCCAAAAGGATCCAAAATCTGAAACAATTCTGGTTCCATGCATTTCGGATAAGGGGTACTCAACCTATATTACTAATTACCTGATTAAATTAATGTTAATTTACCACCCAAGTATTAAAGCACTTGATTACATGTTCACACTCAACTAGTCTTTGTTTTTAAATGAATTTCCCAGTATTATAAGACAACGTATTTGTTCATGGATTTCTGTCATTATTTTTAAGTAACGATCAATTATACTGAAATTTGTTAACTTTACTAGTTGGGTGTAGAAAGGATATTTCCACTCCCAATTTAAAGAACAAAAAAGTCTAATTGATCCCCAACTCCTACAGGACCCTGTAGGAGAAAAATGTCCCAATAAATAATTTGAGTTTGCAAAATATCCAGTCAACAACTTAACATGAAATCAAAAAAGCCAATGAGCACAATTGTTCTGGGCCCAGTCGGCTGTCATCTCCTCACACTCACTAAACAGGAGCATCCATATCCCATGAACAAATAAATACTAGTACTCCCTGTCTTGCGACCTATGCGACTGTCCATCCTCACAAAAGACCGAAATTTAAAAAAAAATAATAATATGGATTATGTTGTATTTGACAAACTATAACTAGGATACAGGGCATGTAAGAGCCAAAATGTGCATACTTACCTTGTTAGTCTGCATCCTGGGGTCAATACATGCAGAATCAAGATGGCCGCTCCAAGCCTATGGACCCCAGGATGCTGACTAACAAGGTAAGCATGGACCAGAATGTGGAAAGATTCGCCAAGGTTGATTGACAAATTCAGGAAGCTTTAAGTTGTTATCGTTAAATTTATAATGAAAAAAGATTTGATTAAAAAGTTTGCTTTAAGACTTTGGTAGTCCATGTACGCGGGCAAAATTACAATTGCATCCATTTCGAGATATGACTGATCCTTCAGTCCCAATTACAGTCATTAAGTCAGAGAGTACCTGTAATGTCATTGAATCTATGCACATCAGGGGCTGAATAGATAGGTTCTGGTGATTGGCAGGACCAAGGAAATGCACTCTAATGGGCCCTGCTGCATTCGGCTGTGATTCCCGCCAAGGCTCCAACAGATTTTTAATTTTAAACATCAGGGACATTTAAAATCTACTACATCATGTGTAAATACCTTAAAAACAATGAAAACTATTGAAATATTATTCAAAAGTAAAAATTACCCGTCCTTTCCCCTCCTAATCGAAACACCAAGAATCCCCACTGAAATGATTGGGATGTCAGATCATATGTCGAAAAAAAATGGGAAATCCTAACATGATGTGTGGAGTTAGTAATGGAATGTAGTGACAAAGCAGAAATATGTGCTGGGAATAAAGCGGATACCATAGAGAATACAGAAAAGGTTCTGCTTCAAAGATTACTGCAGGAATAAACATACTAGTACAGAAAAAGATCTAAACAGAGTAGACATCAGTGGATTTTTTTACTGCTAGGTAAGGTGTAACAAATGCATCCAAGATCAATGCTAGAGCCCAAATATTTACAACATTTAAATCACTTAGATAAAGGAGCTTTGAATATACTTACAAAGTTTGTCAATGACAAAGAATAATAGAAAAATTAATTGTGAAGGAAAAAAATGTCACAAAGGGATGATATTCCAGGTGATATGGCAAAGATCTGCCAAATGGAAAATAATGTGGGAAAAATATAAAAGTATCCATTGTGACAAGGTTAAAAAAAAATGAGAAATTGTAGAGCTCGGTGATCTGAGGTACAGAGGGATGGATCACAGTGCTTTTCTAGACGATACACAAATAGCAAGAGTGCACATTCAGGAAGCGATTAGAAATTCTATGTTTTGGAGAAATTAAAAATAAGGAGTTTATGTTTCAGTAATATGGTAATATGCGCTTGACGTCCTGTTTTGCGGAAACTGCCAAAATGTTTGGCCTGGAAGTCATCCTGAAGAAAACTGAGGTCCTCCATCGGCCAGCTCCCTACCATGACTACCAGCCACCCCACATCTCCATCGGGCACACAAAACTCAAAACGGTCAACTAGTTTACCTATCTCGGCTGCACCATTTCATCGGATGCAAGGATCAACAAAGAGATAGACAACAGACTCGCCAAGGCAAATAGCGCCTTTAGAAGACTACACAAAAGAGTCTGGAAAAACAACAAACTGAAAAACCTCACAAGATTAGCGTATACAGAGCATTTGTCATACCCACACTCCTGTTCGGCTCCGAATCATGGGTCCTTTACCGGCATCACCTATGGCTCCTAGAACGCTTCCACCAGCGTTGTCTCCGCTCCATCCTCAACATTCATTGGAGCGACTTCATCTCCAACATCGAAGTACTCGAGATGGCAGAGGCCAACAGCATCGATTCCACGCTGCTGAAGATCAAACTGCGCTGGGTCGGTCACGTCTCCAGAATGGAGGACCATCGCCTTCCCAAGATCGTGTTATATGGCGAGCTCTCCACTGGCCACCGTGACAGAGGTGCACCAAAGAAGAGGTACAAGGACTGCCTAAAGAAAGCTCTTGGTGCCTGCCACATTGACCACCGCTAGTGGGCTGATATCGCCTCAAACCGTGCATCTTGGCGCCTCACAGTTCGGTGGGCAGCAACCTCCTTTGAAGTCGACCGCAAAGCCCACCTCACTGTCAAAAGACAAAGGAGGAAAAACCCAACACCCAACCCCAACCAACAAATTTTCCCTTGCAACCGTGTCTGCCTGTCCCGCATCGGACTTGTCAGACACAAACGAGCCTGCAGCTGACGTGGACATTACCCCTCCATAAATCTTCGTCCGCGAAGCCAAGCCAAGGAAAAGAATATAGGATACTGGTGAGACCACAGCTGAAGTACAATACACAATAGAGATCTTCATATTTACAAGATATTAATACATTGCAGTTCAATACAGTTCAGAGGAGAGTATATCTTAATGTGGTCCACAGATCACGGACAGTCCATCTGGTTGTTACAGCTGGTCTGTGTCAATGTGCCAGAAAATAGATTACCAATATAAAAAAAACTATAAGAAAGACAAAGGTTGTAATTCGATGACTCAAAAAAAATTCCCTCCAAAACAAATAGTCTCTCAGTCATCTGGGAGTTTGAGATGATCTAATTGAAGCGAGAGAATGAGGGGCAGTGATAAAGTGAAGGTAAAGAGAATGTTTACTTTGTGGGAGAATCCAGAACCAGGGTCACCATTTTAAAATATGGGTTGCCATGTAAGAAAGACACAAATTTTTTTTTTTTTTAATTTCAGAGCACTGAAGATTTGGAACTGTCCCTTAGTGGAAACAGAGGCTTTGAATACTTTTAAAGAAGAGATGGATAGATTATTGAAAAGCAATCCAATGAAAGTTTACTTGCAGGATAGATGAGAACAAGTTGAGGCTTCAAGCAGATCAGCATTAAATGGAGGACTTAAGTGATCTATAACTGCTACCAATTTGCATGTTTGTAAAAGGTATCCTCTGCTATATTTTAATTTCCAAACTTGCATCATGCGACTGGGACTCACTTGTGTTAAAAATGCTGGAAACAGTTAGCAAGCATTGTCCTTTGTGTACTAAATGCATGTTCATGAATAATGTTGCAAATCTTGGACATTAAAAAATAAGACAATAACTAAGACTGAGTATGAGCTCTATAATTCCATTTAAAGCATCACTAATTGTAAGGGGTCAAAACCTGGTCAATTTTCTGAGTTGCTTAGATCAGATTTCATTTTGCACAACACAGCATAAATGTCTCAACAGCTGCTGGAGCATGACCATTTCAAATCTCAGCACAGCCTTTTCACTCTGAATTTTAATACATTTACAAACGCAATCTTTTAAAAGTCAGTTTTTTTTTTAAAAAAGCCATCACATTTCCTATACATTTTAAAGCTATATATTTCCAAGAAACTGTCCAAATAACACCTATTTGCTCCTGTGTGGCCTCCTTTCTGATTTTTATTACATACTTAAGAGTCAACTTGGTACATCAAGTAAACTACTGCCCAGTCCCATAATTTACACCAAATCAGGAAAAATATGGATTACTCTACCCGACAGCAAATATCTTTCAACCTTTACTCTGTGAAATGTGGATCTATTTAAGTTAATTTGAATATTTTATGTTCCCATTAATTGAAGTAAATTGTTTAATTCCAAGGAGAGGGGGAAGGAATGGGATATAGCCAATGTAGGCATTGTAAATGAGATAGCTTCCTGTTGGTCCAAATTATGGACTACATGGCTACAATGACTGTGGCTCAGTGAGGCAAAAAAAACTACAAATTTGCTGACAACAGTAGTGGGTTATACTCAAAGGAGATGAGTCAGCATAAAGGAGGGAGATTGAAAACATGCCTGAATGACATTGCTCTCAATGTCACCAAAGCCAAGGAATTGATTGTAGACTTTAATAAGAAAAAAACCAGAAGTGTACACAATCCAGTGTTCATTGGGAAATTAGAGATGGAGAGGGTGAGCAAATTTAAATTCCTGGGAGTCACTATCTCGGAGGACCTTTCCTGGACTAAACACACGAATGTCATCATGAAGTAAGCCTCTAATTTCTAAGGAGTTTGCAGAGGTGTGGCAGACTTCTTCAGATGTCTAGTGGAAAGTGTGCTGACCGGCTGCATTGCAGCCTGGTATGCCTCTGAGCAGAAAGCCCTGGAAAAGGTAGCGGGCACAGCCCAGTACATCACAGGCAAAATCATCCCTACCATCAAGAACATTTACATGGAACACCGCCATCAGAGGGTAACAATAATCATCAAGGAGTCACATCACCCAGGACATGCTCTGTTCTCACTGCGGCCATCAGGAAAGAGGTATAGGTCCCACAAGACGCATACCACTAAGTTCAAGTCAATTGCTCCCCCTCCACTATCCGATTCATAAACAACAGACTCAATCAGAGACTCATTTAATGACTCCTACTTTGCACATTATTTACTGCTGAATATTTATTTACATTTCTGTCTTTTGTATACACATCATTTCTTGAGTACAGTTTCTGCACTACAGATAAGGAGAAATTCTGCCTGGCCCACAGGAAAAAGAATCTCAGGGATGTATGTGATGCCATGTATGTACTCTGACAATAAATCTTCAGTTTGAACTTTGTACAATGAATTCAGCTGAAAGATCACCACAAATTAATTACGAACTCGCATACATCTTAAAACCAACAACCAGAAGTCAATCCAACATGCCAGTGGGTCTTGAAATAATATTAATATTAGCCTTGCAGCAGGTCCTGGGAGGTGAAAAGGAGAGATTGGATGAATGAAGCCATTAATGAATGAATTAAGCTCCACTTAAAGGCAAGGAATGAAAAAGCTGAATTGGTTCATTCTGTGCTAAATCAGTTTCATAAATGCAAGTGACCAAACTGAAGCACAGCTCATGGCTCAAGAAAATATGCAGTCATGATGAGCTGAAAATATTATAATGGATTTGTGACTATCTAATCTATTGGCTATTTTCAACATGCAAAATAAAAATTCTCTCAATTTCATATACATTCTTCTTCACAAGACGCAATTCTGCAATATAAAGTCCTATATTAATTCCTCATCCACCCACTGTCCTTCACTCCATTCCATTTACTATCACGGCACTCTTGCCAGGCTTCAATGGTGATGAAGAGATCCTGTGTGATTCCCTCATATTATGCTTTGAAGACTTTGTAGAATATAATTTCATTATTCTCCCACTTGTCCAGCTGCCTTATCTTCAGTTTCAGGGTTTTTCATTCACTTTTCATCAGGACTGAGCAAGACTTAAGCCTGATGAAGTCTTTGACCTGAAACATCAGCTGACCCACTAAGTATTAACATTTTCTGTTTTTATTTCAGATTTGCAGCACCTGCAGTGTTTATTTTTATTTCAAGACTTGAACCTCCTCCCTTAACTCCACGTACATGTCCAAACTCTGTATCACACGAGAAGAAAAATCATTGCCTTACCATAATTGTGCTTAAATATTGAGTTTGCAAATAATAATCTTCATGACAAATCACAGATCAAAAGAGGCCAACAATACTGATAAGATGTTTCTTAACTTGTCTGCCTGATCAATCAGCTATAGATCATCTATTATAAATTCTGAACAATCATTACACAATAACACACACAACAATAAACAAGGCCTACCTACATGCACAATGATTGCTCTTCAAACTCTGAACTGCAAATTTCTAATACCTACTTCCAAATGTCTGGTCTTTTGTCCAGATGAAGGTTATATCATCTCACTATAACCCGTCTATTTTGGAGCACTTAAACGGCTCTCTTAATTTAGGATTAGCACAAGGAATCCATGTCTAAGTGAGTAAAGACCTGTGCTCACTCACAGATATAGCTTCACCTTGAAGACAGAGCAAAATGGAAATGAATAGGCCAAGAAATTGGGGATAGTGTGAATGTAGGCACAAAATTAGAAGAGATCAATTTTAGGTCTACCAATCAATAGCTCTATTTGCACAAGTTAAATATTCCAAAACAGGCAGCCAAGATAAAGCTTACTGTCAATTACTTCAGTACAACTTGAGACAAAAATGCTTTTATAGATCCACTTCCCTAAATAAAAGTTGTAAAGGCATTGAATAATTGCAAAAATTTTTTAAAATGTTTACCACTTCTTAGAGCATTGTTTGCTGTAAAAGCTTTGATATACACTAGTCTCATAAAACAACCTTCAATCCATGTTTAAACCCCACTTTCTTCCCAAGACAGCATTCCACTATTTCTTAAAAACATCACGATCTAACTAAACCATTGTCATTTGTAATACCATGCAACTGGTGCTAATACTTGTCCTGGACTTACTCTCTCTATAAAACTGCAAACAAGTGGAGTTAAAGCAGTAAATTACAAACTTATACAAATGTTGATTTACAATTTAACTATTAAAAGGAACTAAAATTGATTATTAGTGGCTGCCCCATTTCCTCGATGCCTACATTAATCACACTACTCTTCCTTCTTCAATGCACAGCCAAGTTCCAGAGAACATGTACAGTACTTTCAAAGGATTCCTTTAAATCAGTGGTTCCCAACCTTTTTTATGCCCCGCACCTCTAAAAAATTTTAATATGTTCTTGCAACCCTTAAAGTAATAACTTATTTAATAATAAAGGTGAAGGTGACCAAAACAAATTTGTATAATCAATTTTTAATATATCAACAAAAATGAATCATATGGAAAAGAAAAAATATTACAAATTAAAAGTTATATAAACCCTACAAAAAAATTAAATTTTCATCCATGCATGAAATTTCTTTTAAAAAAAAATGTTCAAATGTTCATAAGCCAATTTAAATTTAATGACTCTTTTGTTCCTGTTTATTGTTGAAGAGTTTTTCAAAATGTGGCACTTTATTGCTGATACCAATCCGCACGTCTGCCTGTGCACCCAAACGATTTCCAGATTTTGTCTTGATTGACAAAAGGGCACGAAATCCAGACTCGCATAAGTATGTCGTCGTGAATGGGATGAGCAGAGTTAGTGCTTTTTCACAAAGCCTTGGAAACGTGTCCATTGCCGAATACCAATATTGTTCCAAAGTTTTGCTTTCAAACTGCATTTCAAGAACACGATTTGTGCGCAGCGCAATAAGATCTTCCTTCAGCTCTTCATCATCCGACATACTATCCAAATTGAAGGAGTTGGGATTTATTTAAAAAAAACTGAAATGTTATCTCGCATCCCCTGGAATGCTAGCTCGCACCCCTGGTTGGGAAACCCTGCTTTAAATGATAAAGCTCATTTTCCTTTCTGGAGTTCAACCAAAGATCCACTTTCAATAAGGTTCCCCCAATGAAGTCATCTTTGGGCTAAGAGCCAGATCCCATATGCAAACTATCGGGCTCAAGCCCTACAGCCCACCATTGGTCTTAAAGTTACAACAAAGCCAGTTGACAAAAATACAATGCTAGAAAAACAACAGGTCACAAAGCGTGCTTTATATAGCAAAGATACATAACCAACATTTCGGTCCTGGGTCCTTAATTATACATGAACAAACTGTAGGCAGGCCCATGAATAAATTGGTGGGGGGAGGGGAAGGGGAGGAGCACAGGCCCGCAGGCAAATAGGTAAAGAGAAGTAGGATAGCTCTGTGAATGGAGAGGGAATGGGCTAGAGAACTGGAGGAAAGGTGACAGAGGGATTGGGAAGAGAAGGAGACCCTGGAGTGGTCTAGCAGAAACTGGAGAAGTCTCTGTTAATACCATCCAGTTGGAGAGTCGCCAGATAGAATATTAGGTGTTGTTCTTATTATTTATGGGTAGTCCTGGTTTGGCAGTGAATAAGGCCTTGGACAGACATGTTGGTGTAAGATTGGGGCGCAGAATTGAAATAGTTGGTCATTGAGAGATCTCCATCATTGATGTGAACATAGTAAAGGTGCTCAGCAAAATGATCTCTCAGCTTTTGCTTAACATGCCTTCAAAGGTGAATAATTCGATCTTTCAGTCTGTCCAGTGTGGAGAAGGCCACAACGGAAGCTTTAGATGCAGTAGATGACTCCAGTAGATTTACAAGTGAGCGTTGCTTCACTTGGAAGGACTGTTTGGGGCCCCAAATCGTGGTGAGGGAGAAGGTATGGACGCAAGTGTGCCACTTCCTGTGGTCACAGGGGAAGATGCCAAGGTGGCAATTAGTGGGAAGGGATGAATGGACAAGGGAGTCATGGAGGGAGTGGTCCTCATGGAAGGAGAATGGAAGAGAGGGGAAGATGTGTATGAATCATGTTGTAGGTGACAGAAATTGCGGAGGATATGTTGGATATGGAGACTGGTGGCATGGTAGGCAAGGACAAGGAGAATCCTATTTCTGTTGCGTCTAGAGGCACCTGCACGGGAAATAGAGGAGATGCGGTAAGGGCTGAGTTGATACCAGTAGAGGAGAAGCCAAGTTTATTGAAGGAGGAGGATATATTGGATGACCTCAAACTCAAAAGTTTATTTACAGCCAGTTTAATGCTAAGCCTTGATAAGTTACCACCATTTCCAGTTGAACAGAAAACTAAAATAATTCTTTCAGTGCATCACCCTAAACTCCCTACACATTCACAGATACTTTGGCTAATCCTGGGCACATCTTCAGGCTGAACAAAAATGCCCAATTGTCCCTCTTTCTTTAATAAAGGCACAAAGAGGTGTTGGTGATGTGGATGGAAGGGAATGGGCAAGGAAAGGCAAGATAGTTATGGTATAATGAGATAAATTCACTGAGGCAAAAGCTGGTTAAAAAAAGCAATGGCTCGACTGAGGAAGTTCTGTTTGTGGAACTCTTATCTTAGAAGTAGGCAGTGCAGGGTTGGTCTACTATCAGATTGGAGGCTGTGGAAGGGAGATCTCTTGATGTGATGACATTGCTAATGGTCTGGGAGACAAATGGGCTGGTGTTCACTGGTGTGGTCATGGTCCAGGGGCAGATGAGAGGTATATGAGAGCTGTTGTTTAACTTCTATTAGGTAGAAATCAATGTGACAGGCCACAACAGTACCACTCTTATCTGTGGGCTTGATGACAAGGCTGGGATTACACCAAATTGAGTGGAAGGGAGCAGGGTTGGAGTGGGTGAGGAAAGTGGTTGAGATAAGGCAATCAATGTCACATCAGCAAACTTCAATGAAAACAAGGGAATCAAGGGGAAAAGGCAGGATGCGGACAAAGATGGCCAATCAACCAAACCAAACTGGATTCACACAGTTAAGAGCCACAAGGTCAAGCAAATTTTGATGAAAGGCTGCTGGAACTTGGGTTTACTTTTAAAAAATGTAATTGTTTTTAAAAACTCAGACTAGCACACAAATGCAATAAAAATAAAGGGTTATAGATATGAGATAGATAAGGTTTTGATTGTTAAGCAGGTTTATGCAGGTCAACACATCTTGTCGACACTGGGCAAGGGACATAATTTAATTTTTGTCCAATTTATTTTATAACCCAATACTTTCCCAAATTCCTCCAGACTTTAAGTATAATTTATGTAATGGACCTATTAGTTCTGTCAAGAAGATCAAAACATAGTCAGCAAATAAATTAATTTTATATTCCTCTTGGTTAACTTTAAATCCTTTAATATTAGGAATAGACTACAAACACCAGAGGATATCTATACTAGATGATGGGAAGAAAGTTTGGGGAGATGTCAGCGTTAAGTTTTTATCTGCACAGAGCATAGAGGGTGCCTGGAATTCATTGCCAGGGGTGGTGGTGGAGGTTGATACAATTAAAAGACTCTTAGACATGTTCTCTAATCCAGGTAACATCCTGGTAAATCTCCTCTGCACCCATTGCACCCTCTCATAGCTTCCACATCCTTCCTGTAATGAGGTGGCCAGAAGTGAACACAATATTCCAAATGTGGTCTAAACATAGTTGTGTAGAGCTGTACTAGACTTTTTAAGCCAAAATATTAAGGAATATAGACAAAAAATAAGATATTTGGTCACAAATCAACTGTAATCTTATTTAACAAAGGTCAGCAACAAGAAGTACCCTCCTTTCCAATTGTCCAACAATAAATTGGAAGGTACCATTGTTCTTCACAAAGAACAGATGTACATCACCTGCTGCTTAAGGGGCAACGCACTCTAGTCTGCCACCAACAACCACTATTCCAAGTATAAACATGTTGGGAAAAAACTCTGTTCATAGCATAAAAAGATTGAGCTTTTGCTTAACATGCCTTCAAGCTGGCACCAAGTTTTGTTTGCACATACAAAATTGAACAGACGTCCCATCTGCATACTTACAATCTGAAGTGCATTCTCCAGTTGTTGCTGCAGTCTCTGAGCTGTTAGCTTCTTGCAGTTTTTGCTCATTTTTGGCATCTGCTTGTACCTTCCGCACTAAAGCTGCAAGTGGATGGTCTGGATCCATTACTTTCAGAGGCTAGAACAAAATTAGATCTTTCACTAAGCCTGAAACACCAGATAACCAGTAGGTGCTAAAGCTACACCCATTTAATTTAAAAGCTATTATAGAGAAATTGGCTATTTTGCAGAACAAACTCAAGTCCAAGCCTTAATTGTGTGATACGATATTCAACTAGCATTATACTTTAAAATCATCCTTCATTACCTCATCTAAATTTTAGTCATTTTGTGCTGAAAGAATTCAAACTGTAAAATAAGATTTCAGTGGACTGACTCACCCTCGTCAGTTCTTCCAATCTGGAGTTACTTTTAGAAGCAAAAAGACTCGGGTGGAGGTAACAACCGTCATTGTCAACGTCGTCATCATCATCTTCCCCTGACTCTGTAACAGATCCTGTTGAAATCATAATTGGATTTAAGGAAACAGAACTTCCCAAGCCACAAAACAGTTATTTTATCCATAGACAATTTTTAAAGAACAAGGTGGCAGCCACATAATAGTTTAATGATCCACATTAGCAAATCTTACAGCTTCTCACATGAGCAATGAAGAACCTACTACTGTGCACCGTAGAACCCCATGACATTATTGCTCAACTCCACTTATTTCTTTTAGCGCTTGATAAATGTCGAACAAGGGAACAAGAGTAAGCTGTTCAACTCCTTTAGGCCCCTTCTCTATTTAATGAGGTCATGACATCAGCACTTCAGCTCCAAGGACCCAGTTCAGCTACACAATCATTTATTTATACAGCACAGAAATAGGATCTTCAGCCCAACCCATCCAGGCCAGCTAAATTATTTAATTGAGCTAATTCCATTTGCCTGCATTTCGCTCATATTCCTTTCCCATCCATGTACATGTCCAAGTATCTTTTAGATGCTGCAATTGTACTCACCCTTACCACTTCCTCTGGCAGTTTGATTCAAATACCAACCACCCTCCGAAAAACTTGCCGCTTGGATCCCCTTTAAGTAGACCAGCTTTCTTTACTGGAGTCATTAGCCCCATCCTGAGGGCCGCAGGACATTTAAAGGGAAGAGGGTAAGGACTAAAATCATAAAATCTTTTTTTTTTTTTAAATGTAGTCAGTAGGATGGAAGTATGGAAGAAACCAACTAAACTTGACTGATTCATATGGAAGGGGACTCACAAATATTGAGCAGTCCTTAGGGAGCTATAGCTAAAAAAAATGGTCAAGAATGGCTGGTCCAAACTCTTCATCTCTTGGGGGTTAAAAAAAAAGACCATTCACCTGATCTATGCTCCTTGAAATGTTTATATACCAAAACAAGATCATCGCTCATACTCTGAAGTTGCAAGGAGAAAAGTCCCAGTCAATTCGGCCTCTCCTTATAACTCAAGCCCTCCAGAACCAGTGAATCTTTTCTGCACCATTTCTACCTTTGATACCATTCTTATAGCCAGGCAACTAAAAATGGACAGAGTACTCCAAGCATGGTCAGACTCCTCCAGTAACAATAGTACTTACAGATCAATAACAATATCTCCTCCTCAGAAGCGCACCACAAGGATGCGTGCTCAGCCCACTGCTCTACTGCCATGACTAAGCACAATTCAAATGCCATCTGTAAATTTATTGATGAGAACACAGCTGTCAGCAGAATCATGGATGGAAATTAGGAAGTGGACAGAAATGAGATAGATCAGCTAGTTAAGTGGTTTCACAGCAACAACCTTGCACTCAATGTCAGCAAACTAAGGAATTAATCGTGGACTTCAGGAAGAAGAAGCCAGGAGAACACAAACCAGTCCTCACTAAGGGGCCAGCAATGGAAAGAAAAGAAACTTCAAATTTCTGGGTGTCAACATCTCTGAAGACCAATCCTGGGACAATCATGAAGAAGGCATACCAGCGCCTATATTTTGCTTGAAGAAATTTGCTATATCCTCAAAGACTTGCAAATTTTTACAGATGTACATTCTGATTGATTGTATCACTGTCTTGTATGGAGGAGCCAATTGCAGGACAGGAACAGACTACAGAGTATTGTAAATTTGGCCAATGCCACCACGGGCTTGTCATCACTCCATTAAGGACTCCATGAGGCAGTCCCTCAAGAAAGCAGTTTCTATCATTTAGGACCCTTACCACCCAAGCCATGCCATTTTTTCACTGCTATTATCAGGAAGGAGGTACAGGAGCCTGAAGAGACACACTCAACATTAAAAAAAATAGCTTATTCCCCTCTGCCATCAGATTTCTGAACTGACAATGAACCTATCAGTCCTATAGTAGTGGTTACTACAGTAGATGCTACTAAATAAAGGCAAACACACACAAAGGTAGTTAACTCAAGACTGGTTTATGACAGACATACACAGACCTTTTATTCCCTGCCTGTTAATGAGCTCATTAGTGAACAGCTGCTGGTCTTACAGGACCAGAAGGTTAAACCTATGAGCCATTAGCACCCCCGCGCCTTTAGGCAGGGGTTTCATCTGATCCACTCGCTGAACTTTGGTGCCCAGTACTGCTAGCCCACGATATGTCAGGTAAGTTTGTGAGCTGTGCACTGTGCGCCTGCTACGCTATCTCATTTATTCTGTATTTTTGCACTAATTATTTTACGGAATTGAAATTTCTAGTAATTTTATACATTGTTCTGCACAATGTTGCTGCCACAAAACAAATTTAATGACAGATGTTCATAACAATAAATCTGATTCCGATGATCCACTAATGTCTTGCACAATTGTTACATTACATCCTATCCAACATGACATTCCACATTCGTTTTGTTTAAGACTATCAGATCTGAAGTTATTATTTGAGCTAGCTAGTACCAATTTTTTGAGGGGAATGAGCTCATGTGATTCAGTTCCTGATTTATTTTCTGAACAGTCTGTTTTCTTGTCCAATACTCTTCACCAAGAAAAGGTCCAGTCCCAATTGCTGGTGCTGTAAAGGCATTGCGCTGTTACGTCAAACATATTATGTATCCTACATCTATGTATTCCAAGGAAAACATTTTACATAATCTCATAATCAAGTCCTCAAGAGCCTTTAACATTCTGATTAATGCAAGTAATTAGTTGAAACACCAGCACAAATCCTAAGAATGCAATAGGAGCATGCCATACAATCTGTTGAGCCTGCTCCATTATTAAAACAAGATCATGCATAATCTGATTTTGGCTGCAGCTCAACTTTCTTGCATATTTGCCATCACCAACAAATGCTGTAGCCCAAATTTCATTCTTTATCAGCTACTCAATTAACTATTTGTTCCTCTGCAGACATCCTGCAGTCTCCTTTCTACCTTCTTCGCCACCAATTTATGTATTTGACTACAACACACTCAGTCCTTAAATTCTACACCAAGGACTTGGATTAATTAATTTAATGGACACGGTTGTTGCTAGCAAGGCCATCATTAATTGCCTATCCCTATTTGCCCATGAAAGTGATAGTGTGTCTTCTTGAACTGATGCTGTTCTTCTGATCACCAGTGATGTTATGTAGGGATTTCCAGGATAGAGATTCAGACAGCAACAACAAAGGAATGGTGATCCATTTCCAAGCCAGGAAGTGTATGCTTAGATGAGATTCTGAAAGTGGTGAAGTCTCCCCACACTTGCTGCTCTCGTCCTTGGTGGTAAAGGGAGATGTTGTCATAGTAGATGAGTAATTGCAGTGCATTTGTACAGGTGGAAAACCTCAACCATTGTGAGCCCATAAATTAGAGAATTAATTTTCAGGCACCGTTCATGCATGTTGGTTTGCATTGAGAGTTGTTGGAGCTGCGTTCATTCAGGCAAGCGAAATGCATTTCACCACCGACCAGTTTTTTGTCTCATGGATAGTGGAAAAGCTTTGCAACATGAGTCACTCACTGCAGGATATTAAACTTCTAACCTGTTCTTGTTTTCTTTGGCTTGGCTTCGTGGACGAAGATTTATGGAGGGGTATGTCCACATCTGCTGCAGGCTCGTTGGTGACCGACAAGTCCGATGCGGGACAGGCAGGCACGGTTGCAGCGGTTGCAAGGGAAAATTGGTTGGTTGGGGTTGGGTGTTGGGTTTTTCCTCCTTTTGTCTTTTGTCAGTGAGGTGGGCTCTGCGGTCTTCTTCAAAGGAGGTTGCTGCCCGCCGAACTGTGAGGCGCCAAGATGCATGGTTGGAGGCGAGATCAACCCACTGGCGGTGGTCAATGTGGCAGGCACCAAGAGATTTCTTTAAGCAGTCCTTGTACCTCTTCTTTGGTGCACCTCTGTCTCGGTGGCCAGTGGAGAGCTCGCCATATAACACGATCTTGGGAAGGCGATGGTCCTCCATTCTGGAGACGTGACCCACCCAGTGCAGTTGGGTCTTCAGCTGCATGGATTCGATGCTTGCGGACTCTGCCAGCTCGAGTACTTCGATGTTGGTGATGAAGTCATTCCAACGAATGTTGAGGATGGAGCGGAGACAGTGCTGATGGAAGCGTTGAGGAGCCGTAGGTGATGCCGGTAGAGGACCCATGATTTGGAGCCGAAGAGCAGTGTGGGTATGACAACAGCTCTGTACACACTGATCTTTGTGTGTTTCTTCAGGTGGTTGTTTTTCCAGACTCTTGTGTAGTCTTCCAAAGGCGCTATTTGCCTTGGCGAGTCTGTTGTCTATCTCTTTGTCGATCCCTGCATCAGATGAAATGGAGCAACCGAGGTAGGTAAACTGGTTGACCGTTTTGAGTTCAGTGTGGCCGATGGAGATATGGGGGTGCTGGTGGTCATGGTGGGGAGCTGGCTGATGGAGGACCTCAGTATTCTTCAGACTGACTTCCAGGCCAAACATTTTGGCAGTTTCCGCAAAACAGGATGTCATGCACTGGAGAGCTGGCTCTGAATGGGCAACTAAAGCGGAATTGTCTGCAAAGAGTAGTTCACGGACAAGTTGCTCTTGTGTCTTGGTGTGAGCTTGCAGGCGCCTCAGATTGAAGAGACTGCCATCCGTGTGGTACCGGATGTAAACACCGTCTTCATTGTTGAGGTCTTTATTGGCTTGTTTCAGCATCATGCTGAAGATAGTAAAGAGGGTTGGTGCGAGGACACAGCCTTGCTTCACGCCATTGTCAATGGAGAAGGGTTCAGAGAGTTCATTGCTGTATCTGACCCGACCTTGTTGGTTTTCGTGCAGTTGGATAACCATATTGAGGAACTTGGGGGGGCATCCGAGGCGCTCTAGTATTTGCCAAAGCCCTTTCCTGCTCAAGGTGTCGAAGGCTTTGGTGAGGTCAACAAAGGTGATGTAGAGTCCTTTGTTTTGTTCTCTGCTCTTGGAGCTGTCTGACGGCAAAGACCATATCAGTAGTTCCTCTGTTTGCGCGAAAGCCACACTGTGATTCTGGGAGGACATTTTCGGCGACACTAGGTATTAGTCTATTAAGGAGAATCCTAGTGAAGATTTTACCTGCAATGGAGAGCAGCGTGATTCCCCTGTAGTTTGAGCAGTCTGATTTCTCACCTTTGTTTTTGTACTGGGTGATGATGATGGCATCACGAAGGTCCTGAGGCAGCTTTCCTTGGACCCAGCAGAGCATGAAAAACTCATGCAGTTTGGTATGCAGAGCTTTGTCTCCAGCCTTCCAGACCTCTGGGGGGATTCCATCCATACCTGCTGCTTTGCCACTTTTCAGTTGTTCAATTGCCTTATATGTCTCTTCCCGGGTAAGGACTTCATCCAGCTCTAGCCTCAAGGGTTGTTGAGGGAGCTGGAGCAGGGCGGATTCTTGGACTGAGCGGTTGGCACTGAAAAGGGATTGGAAGTGTTCTGACCATCGATTGAGGATGAAGATCTTGTCACTGAGGAGGACTGAGCTGCGCAGAGGGCTTTGGACTTGGGGTGAGGGGCCTTACACCGCCTTTAGTGTCTCATAAAAACCCCTAAAGTCGCCAATGTCGGCGCTAAGCTGGGTTCGTTTGGCGAGGCTAGTCCACCACTCATTTTGGATCTCCCGGAGTTTGCGCTGAAGGTGGCTGCATGCGAGACAGAAGGCTCGTTTTTTCTCTGGCCAGGAAGGCTTTGTAAGGTGAGCCTGGTGGGCAGATTGCTTCTTTGCCAGCGGCTCCTGGTTGTTTTCGTCAAACCAGTCCTGGAAGAGAAGCCCAGTACCTCTTCAGTGAATTGCAGTATGGCCGTTTTCAGCTGATCCCAGAGGGTTTCAGGAGACGTGTCCGTGAGGCAGTTTGCATCCTCGAGCTTTGCTTGGAAGTTTCCACTCGCTACGTCTGACTGCAAGTTTCCAACATTGAACCTCTTTCTGGGGGCTCCACTGTTCTTGAATTTTGGCTTGAAGTGAAGGTTGAGCTTGTAACCACAGTATTTATGACTAATTTCTAGACAATGGGAGATGCTAATTTGCTGTAACTTTTGTTGCTCAATTATTGCTTCCAACATCAGTCCATTCCTGATTGTTCAGGTATTGCTGCTTGCAGCCACAGACTGCTTCATTTGTTGTGGGATTGCGGATAAAAATGAAGGCAATGCATCTTAAATCCTAACAATAAAAGGTCACTGATGAAGAATCTGAAAATAAGTGAACACAAGGCCTGCAGTGGAATGAATGATTAACAATTACAGATAAAGTCTAAGCAATGTTGCCCTGGCAAAATGCAAACAAGGAAAAAAACCAATTGATGACAGTGTAAATGCTATGGGCAGTTACCTGCAAAATTTTCCACATTGGAAATACTTGAGGCTTTCCATTATCTCAGCTTATATATTACACCCAATGCTATGAGTTCTTATTTCATTCAGTAATCTTTTGTTATAACTTATCAAATGCCTTGCATTATATATGCCTGTTCTTCTCATTTTTAATGAAATCTAATAAATGTGTTAAAATTATATTCCTTTCATAAAAACCAAGTTGCTTGCACAGGGTATTCAGATTTTCTAAACATCCCACTATTATTTCATTAATAATAGAATCCAACATTTTCTTAATTACAGATTTTAGACTAACTGTGTCTACAGTTCCTTACTTTTATATCCTTCCCTTCTTGAAAAGGGGCATCATGCTTGTGGTTTTTTAATTCACTGGGCTCTTTCCAGAATTTGCAATGATCACCACCAATAGATCCACTATCTGTTCAGCCATTACTTTTAAGATCCCACAATACAGGCCATCAGGTCCATGGTTTAAGTTAGTTTTTGGTCCCATTAGTCTGCTTGGTATTTATTCTGCATTCATAATGACTGTTTAAAATTCCTCTCTGGTGCTGCCAGATTTTCTCCCATAATTGTCATGCTGTTAGTGTCTTCAACCATGGCAACAGATGGAATACATTTGTTCAAACTCTCTGACATTTCCTCATTTCCATTTTTAAGTGCCCAGTTACATTCTCTAAAGCATATACTTTAGCCGTTCCTTGTGAAACCACCGAAACCAAGTTCAATTTGGGAACATACCAAATGCACTTTCCCTCCACCTAATCAGGTCTAAATTTTTACTTCTATTCCACGAGTTTAAATTTTAGAAAGCTATTTCTGAGGATCAGTAAATTTAAGTGTGTGTGTGTGTGTGCCATTCTCACTCCACACTTCCTGCAGCGCTCAATCTACAGTGGTGACCCCAGCAGGTCCAAACAGCAGTTGGACCCCAAGATAACAGACCAAGCAGCTCTCCACACCGCACAGCCAGCCAAAATCTTTCATCCCCAAGGACTTGCACACCTGCAAAGGGGAGCGCACTGGGCATCCCTCCAACGACCGTACGAGGGTCAGTACAGAGTCGTCAGGCCCAAAAAGTTGGACATTGGGCAAAGAGGAAACAACACTCGACCACCTGAAACCAGCCCACATAGACATCAGCAAGCCAATCAACTCAGCCCCCGCAGTGCAGAGGTAGGCTGCCCAAAGCGACAGCGAACACTCTGATCGCTGAATCTGGGGAGTGTCATGTAGCGGCCCGTGAACCAAGTTGCTACCTGGCTCACAAAATGGCCAACGAACACAGCGATCACAAGGGCCCCACAGGGACCAACGGCCATCATTCTGCGTGACCTCCCACACAGCAGGGAACAGCAGACAACGGTGGGAATGCCGCCAAGTTGGAGGTCAGTGCTGCGATGACGTCACTCCTGTCATCAGAAGCAGGGATTGAATATGAATAGAGCTGGCGGTACCAATAATCAGTCTTCGACCTTTGTGCGTGTGCGTGTATCACTTTTTTCATTTATTAGGTAATGTTAGAACATTAAAAACTTAGAAAGGCCAAAGCCAAATATAACATGGTGCCACCAAGGCCCGCTCTCACGAGAGGTTGGCCACCTCTGCCATAGGCTCTATTTTCTGTTGATCGACCCCTCCTTTCAACTGCAAAAGTTTAATAAACCCCTCACCCTCACCAGTGTTATTGGCCCCCTGGCATTTATCAACCCCTTGGATTGTCCCATTGATACCAGGGTCGATATTGACCACTTTGGAGACTCCTGCTCTAAACTAATTCCCCCTTCATAACCCATTCCAGGAGTAGAGGGCTTTAGAGAGATAAGTAGACTGGGCTAGTACACTTTATTGGATAGAAAAATAAAGAGATAATCACAGTAAAATGTACATAATTAGCAAGGTATATGCAGAAATTACATTTTTCTGAGCTGAGATATCTAGAACCAGGGGTTACAGTCTCAAAACAAAAGGCTGACTATTTAGATTTGAAATGGGGAACCAATCCTTCCTCCAGAAGCTACCGCATCTTTGGAATTCCCTAACCAAGAATCTCTGGAGGTTCAGGTACTCAAACCATTCAAGATAGAGATTGAAAGATTTTTAAATATTGTTAATCAAAAAATATGGAGTTAGAGCAAGAATGTGAAGATATCGGCCACAATCTTATTGAATAACAGAAATGGCTACTTCTATTTCCTGTTTCTTCAGGTTTTGCATTATATTCCAAAATTGTCTGTCCCCTCCTGTTTTCTGTTTGTGTCCTTCCCTTATGTAAAATTATCAGTAAATATTAACAATAACTGAATAGCCATGTAAAGGACAAGAGATATTCAGTGAAGACCCCTCTGGCACACTAGTTACATCCTGGCAGTCCTATACTCAATTTTATCTGTTTTTCTACTCTCTATCCTTCAACCATTAGACAACATTTACAATCACAATTTTTAAAAATTATTTTGCTGTTATGTTGACCTTCAGAAAACACTTTCTAAACATTGCAAGCCTGTTTTATAACTTTTCTACTTCAGCTTGATAACATCCTCAAAGAAATTTCAATAAGCAAGTTTAGGCTATCCTTCAGAAATCCTTGCTATCCATGTCTATTATGCCACATCTTTCTAAATATGCTCAAATATTACCTCTCATTCTTTTATCAGCAAGAAAAAAAAACTCAGACTGTTTTTCTTCAATGATTAAAATAAAAGGCATAATATTCAAATTTGTTGATACAATTCCTATTGTAAAATAATTTTAAAAATAATGCCAAATATCCCATCTCAGTTTGCAGAGGCAGACAGGTTCAATTTGGTGATTAGCTTCCAGCCTCATTTGGATATCTAATTCACAAATATAAATATAAATAGCAACATTTTACAACTTCACAATACTTAAAATTTATCAAATCACAGGATCTAAAGAGAATTTGTAATGGAAGTGAAAATGGATCAGAAATAACTTAGCTTACTTCTTTTCTCCTCTACTTTTTTTTCTGTTTGAGCGATATATTTTCCTTCTTTCATTGTCTTGAGAATGTGCTTGTAGTATGGATTCAGGTAGTGATCAAATCGCAGAAAGTCAAATTGAGAATTCCGAGCTTGTTTAGCTTTAAGCATGATTTCAAATGGTGTTCCCTGCTTACAGACAAATTTTGCTGTGCGTTCAATGATGGCATGCATTTTGGATGTTGCAGGCTGGGGAGAGAATGAGAAGATAAAGTTGTGGAGACCTCACAACAACTTGCATCATAGAAAAACAACCTAAAACTATTTTTGTTGAATTTGATATTCCATCCACACCAGAATAGAATACCAACAATAATGTTGTATGCAGTTGTATTCAATCCAGCACATTACAATCAATACATGGGGATACAAAATATTGGCCCATTAACTGAAATATTTGCTGATTTGCAGCTGGCAAATTTGCAATGAGTGTATTTGCCAAGACCACAATTTATCAATTATATGAAAGTATCACAAACATTCTCATTTTCAAGCCAATTTTCAACTGAGTGTACAGTCCATTTGTTGTTCTACATTTTTCCAATACTCCCTCCATGTACTCTAATTCATTTAAAAACAAAACCAAAGGTTGATAACATCCTATCACAAGTAAACATAGCAAAAAAAAACCCACTGGAGGAGATCAACAGGACAAGCAGTATCAGTGAGTGAAGAAGAATGGTCAAAGTTTCACGCATGAACCCTTCCTTGATAAAAATTGGTTTTGGAGGATTCTGACAAAATGTCAACTCCCCCTGAAGCTGCTCAACTCACTTATTTCATAGAATCATCGAAAATAGCTGCAGGAGTACGCCATTCAGCTCTTTGAGTTTACTCCACCATTCAATATGATCGTAAAACATTGAACAGCATAGGACGGGAATAGGCCTTTCAGACCAAGTCTGTGAAGGATATGATGTCCAAATCAAACTAAAGCTCTGCTGCTCGCACTTGACAGATATCCCTTCATCTCCTTCATATTCAGAACCCTGTTAAACACCACTGTTTCATCTGCTTCAATCACTATTCATGGCTGCCATTCCAAGCACCATTCTCTGAATAAAATATTTACTATACACATCTCCCTCAAACTTCCTCCTCCTCAGCTTAAACACATGTCCACTAGTGTGTGATGCTTTTACCTTTTGGAAAAGATTCTGACAGTTAACACTATTATAAACCTCCATATGGTCTTTCCTCAGCCTGATAAACTCCAGAGAAAACGAGCTAAGATTGTTCAATCTCTCCCTGTAACTCATACCCTCGAAATTGGCAACATCTTGGTAAACCTCTTCAACATCTTTTCCAAAGCCTCCAAATCGTTTCTGCAATGGGGTGATCAGAACTGTATACAATCTTCCAAGGGCAGCCTAATCAAAGCTTTGAATAGTTGCAACATGACCATTTTACTTTTATACTCAACCTTCATCACATCAAGTGGATTGTGGAGGATCACAAGTCCTCTCTGTCTGAAACCCAGTCAGCAGTCGCATCACCTGCCAATCAAGATTGGACACTGTCCACCCATTAGTGCACACCTGACCAGTGCCCCCTTCAAATCATTGACTTATTACGTGGGCATGACTCCCCAGCTTATTGCACTTTAAAAGCCTACCACGTGCAGATCATCCTCTTTGCTCCTTGGTCCTGACTATGGATGTCGCTCTATGCCAGGTTGCGAACTGTGGATATCGCTAGAGGAGTTGTTGGTAAGGTGTGCACTACACTTAGAGTGGGAACATAGCATTGTGTGCGAATACTTAGCATGGAGCTGTATCCCATTGGAACAAGGAACCAGGAGAGTGCATTGAACTCCCTGATTTGTGTGTGTGTGTGTGTGTGTGTGTGTGTGTGTGTGTGTGTGTGTGTGTGTGTGTGTGTGAGATCACATGTGAATGCTTGCACTGTTTCAGTACCATGTCTTGTTTTGTGTCTTCCCTGTTATGATTTCCTTGTGTTCAATAAAGATCATCCTTTGATTGTATAGCCCATGTTTCTGGACCCATTATTTGTGAATGCACTGAATCTGATTTGATCACACAAAATACCTTCTTGTGTGGCCACTCTCAATGGAACTGGACCCTAGATCCCTCTGCATATCAATGCTTTTAAGAGACTGACTATTAACTGCATATATTCCCCTCGTATATGACCTCTCAAAGTGCAACTCACAGATGTCCTAATTAAACTCCATCTGCCTCTTCTATTTCATGTCTTAATTGAGCAATATCCTGTTATATTCTTTGATAGCTCTCTACACTCACCACAACTCCGCCAATCTTTGTACCATCTACAAAGACGCCTACTTTTTCATCCAAGTCATTTATATATAATTTCAAAAACAGGGGTTCCAACAGTGATCTCTACAGAATATTAATGGTCAACAACTTCCCAAGCAACAGCTTTTCACTGCCACCCGCCCAGCCATCCCTCCTCCCCTCATTGCTGCTGTCTCCTCCCTCCTTTCTCCACCTATCATCTCCTGCCTGCCACTTCATCCTTCCCCTTCCCCCACTCTTTTGTTCGGATGCCTGTCAGCATTTTCTCATACTTTGATGAAGGGCTCAAGCTCAAAACATCAGTTATGTAACTTTACCTTTGCTTCATAAGACACTGTTTGACCTGCTGAGCTTTTCCAGCATTTTGTGTTTTTAAATCCTCTCTGAATGCTGCCTTGACACACTCTATGATTAGCAATGCTACACCACCTCTTTTACTTCAATCTCTCTCCCATCCAAAATAACAAAATCTAGGAATATTGAGCTGCCAGTCCTAACACCCTCATAGGCAAATGACCCTAATGGCTAGAACAAGTATCCAAGTAATTCCAAGTATCGATCTAAGCCCCAAGTTCATCTGCCTCACCCACAACACTCCTTGCATTGAAATAAACACAATTTAGCTCCTCAGTCTTACTGTGCCATTCAGCTGTACCTTCCAGTCTGTCACAAGATTACACAATAAAGGAACAGAAGTAGGCCATTCAGCCCATCAAGTCTGCTCCACAACTCCACCCTGAGCTAAACTGTTCTCATATCTAGTTCCAAATTCTGGACTTTTCCCAATATCTCTCAATACCCTGACTAATTAAATACCTATCAATCTCCTCCTTAAATTCTCCCAAAGTTCAGGTCTCCACAGCTGTATGTGGCAAAGAATTCCACAAATCCACGTTCCTCTGGCTAAAGAAATTTTTCCTCATCTCTGTTTTAAATGGGTACCTTCTAATTCTAAGACTATGCCCCCTTGTCGTGAATTCACCCACCAAGGGAAACATCTTATTCACATCTACTCTGTCCAATCCTTTCAGCATTCAAAATATTTCTATGAGATCCCCTCTCATTCTTCTATATTCCAATTAATACAGTCCAAGAGCCGCTAAACGTCCCTTATGTGTTAGCCCTTGCATTCCAGGAATCATCCTGGTAAATCTTCTCCATATTCTCTTCATAATCATTACATCCCTTCAAAGATAAAGGGCCTAAAACTGCAGACAGTATTCCAAATGAGGTCTCACTCGTACCCCATAGAGCCTCATCAACACCTCTTTACTCTTATTCATGATTCCACTTGAAATGAATGCCAACATAGCATTCGCTTTCTTTACTGCCGATACAATCAGGTGTTTAATTTTTAGGTTATCCTGTACGAGGGCTCCCAAGTCCATTTGCATTTCCGAACTTTGAATTTTCTCCCTATCCAAATAATAATCTGCCTGGTTATTTCCTCTTCCAAAATGTATAACCGTACACTTCCCAACATTGTATCTCATTTGCCATTTCTTTGCCCATTTTCCTAAGCTGTCATAGTCTCTCTGCAACCTTTTGGTTTCTTTAACACTTTCTACATCACCATCTATCTTGGAATTATCTGCAAACTTCGCCACAAAACCATTCAATCCATCATCTAAATTTTCAATATACACTCTAAAAAGAAGCGGCCCCAACACTGACCCCTGCGGAACACCACTAGTAACAACGAGAACAGGATCCCTTTATTCCCACCCTTTGCTTCCTGCCTATCAGCCAATGCTCCACCCAATCTAATACTTTCCTGTAATTCCATGTGCTCTCATTTTATTAAAGCAACCTCTTATGTGGCACCTTATCAAAGGCCTTTTGAAAATCCAAATACACAACATCCTTGTCAATCCTACTTGAGATTTCCTCAAAAAATTCCAGTAGGTTGGTCAGGCAGGATCTTCCCTTCATTAAACCATGCTGACTTGGACTGATCATGCCATTCGCCTCGAGGTATTTCATCACCTCATCCTTGAGAATCAATTCCAATAACTTTCCAACTACCAAGGTCAGACTAATAGGCATATAATTTCATTTTTTCTGCCTCCCTCCTTTCTTAAACAGCAGAACGACATTTGCGAACCCTGCCAGAGTCTACTGACTTCTGGAAAATCATTTCCAATGCCTCCACCATCTCCAAAGCCACCTCCTTCAGAAGCTGTGAGTGCACCTCATCCAATCCAGGAGACTTATCTACCTTTAGTCCATTTAGTTTACTAAGCACCATCTCTCTAGTAATCTTGATTGTACTTTATTCTATTCCCTGGGACCTATGGCTATCAGTTATAGTGCTACTGTCTTCCTCAGTGAAGACTGATGCAAAAGGGTTTTAGTTAAAATCCCACGACCGCAGGTCTGCGCCCAAGATGGTGGCGCCTATTAATTGGCAGCAGCCACGAGGGGCTGCAGACTCTGGGGAGTGGAGAATTGGAGCTGGGCACCAGAGGACAGGATGATCACACACCATATGAGAGGGAAAAGAGGAGGAGATGACCCGTGGGAATGGTGACCACAGCAGCAAACTAGCGAGGGGGCTCTGCGGCTAAGAAACCAGTGCACATGACGGGCTACTAGCTAATTGAGGCTAGGAACCTGTGGAGGCTATGGGCTGCTGGAGATTGCCGTTGGGAGACTCACACTGGGCTGCGGACTGCTGGAGGGGTACCAGGCATTGGAACCAGGATGTGAGGAGGTGCTGAGGACACTGAAGGGTCCTTGACCGTGTCGGAGGTTCAGATCTGGAGTTCGGTGCCAATGATTTGGACTGGACTCTGTGTGGCTGCGGAACCACTCGGTGACTCCAGGGGGACTCTCTTTTGCTTCTCTCCCTCTGACTGTAAGAGGTGCTTAAAAAATTCTCTTTAAAAAGAAATTTCACGTCCTATGATGCTGTTTTATTACTATGATAATAAATTTAATCTTGATTTCGAAAACATACTCATTTAGTTCCTCTGCTATCTCTTTGTTACTCATTATAATTTCTCCTGCATCATTTTCAATCAGCCCTATATCTACCCACGTCTCTTACTTTGCTTTTAAAAAAAAAATCAGTATCCTTTTGCCAACTTCCTTTCATAATTCATCTCATCTTTCCCAATGACTTCCTTGGTCTCTTTCTGTAAGTTTTTAAAAGTTTCCCAGTCCTCTGCTTTTACACCAATTTTTGCTTTTTATTTTAACCTTAACTTCTCCTGTTAGCCACATTTTTTCATTCATAATTTTATTTTTTCCTGGTATATATCTATCCTGTTTTTTCTTTATTTCTTGCTTCAGAATTATCATTCAATTCTGCTCTACCGTCCCCCCATCTAGCTTACTTTTCCAGTCAACGTGGGCCAGTTCCTCTCTCACAGCTCTGTAATTTCCTGTGTTCTACTAAAATATTGACACACCCGATATCAGCTTTTACTTTCCAAATTTGAAACTGAACTCGGTCAGGTTACAATCACTACTTCCTCATGATTCCACTACCTTTAATTCACTAATCAACTTGTCCAAAACCACAGATCCCCTGGTGGGTGTATCAACAAGCTGTTCCAAAAGGCCATCCCGTAGTCATTCTACAAACTCTCTCTCCTGTGATCCAGAACCTTCTGGACTTTCACATTAAAATTCCCCATAATTATTTTGACATTTTCCTTCTGACAAACCTTTTCTATTTCCAGCTGTAACTCGAAGTCCACTTCCCAGCTGCTGTTTGGGGGCCTGTATACAACTGCTAATAGGGTCTTTACTTTTGCCATTTCTTAACTCACCCTTAAGGGTTCTGCCACTTCTGTCTAGTGATTTAATATCATTGCCTATCATCAGGCCCACACCACCCCTTCTACCTACCTGCCTATCTTTTTTTTTATAATAAAACTTACAAAAAAATACACTAAAATACGACTGATACATTTTAACCCTCCAGCTCCCATTCCCTCCCATAATCCCCTCATACAGATCTTTATATATAGCTAAGGAGCCAAAAAATATATATAAATATACAAAAAATATGTACTGCTGTGGAGTGTATTACATCCTTAACTGCCTATCTTTTCTATACAATATGTACCCTTGAACATTCAGCTCCCAATCACATCCTCATTAAGCCAAGTCTCGGCGATGGCCACAATGTCATATCTTTTAAGCTGTAGTTGTAGAACAAGGCCATCTACTTGATTCCTCATGCTCTGTGCATTTAAGTACAGTAGTCCCTTAGACCAGTATCTGTAACCAATTTTGCTGTATTTCTAGGGTACAACAAATTATCCCATCTTTTCGCCTGCCTGTCCTTTTTGTCAAATTTGCTGCGCATTATTTTTGACTTTTTTCTATTTTCCTCTTTCTCAATCCTAACACTCTGGTCCCCCTTCTACCTTAATCTCTGCACTCACATTCTGATTCCCAACCCCCTGCCAAACTAGTTTAAACCCTCTAACAAACCTGCCATCCAGGATATTGATCCCCCTCCATTTCAGGAGCAGGCCCATCCTTTTTGTCGAGGTCAGACCTTCCCCTGAGGAGATCAGGCTTGCGTGTTCAATCATCTGCCATCCCTTCAACTGTTCCACTCGTGGCCCTGCGGCTCAGGTGCCCATACCCCACCACTCTAGTTTGGCTGATCATACAACCTCAGCCCCCTATTGCTCTCTCTCCATAACCCCTTGATCGCTTAGGCCACAAGGGCTACATTCAACTCCTTTTTGAATTGATTCAAAGAATAAAGTCTTTTGCTCGGGATTCCAACATCTGCAGCCTCTTGTGCCTCCATGACAGAACTAAAATAGTCTGCATAAGTGATAGACTATCCTCTTGTAAAAGTTACTTAGTACATTGAAGAAAATCAAGAAATACGAAGTGCACAATAGGTCAAAAATCTCCCTTGCTAAAAGATTCCCTTGTTTTTTCACGTCAATTCTTTCACCTTACAAAATGCCAAGTACAGTGTTTACATTCAAAACAGTTACACATGAGAAACACAAGAACACCATGGAGTAATAAAGAATCATTCAGCATTTGACTGTCAGATCTTTGCTAGAGATTAACAAATTACCAGTCCTGCAGCTCTGTACCTTTAACATGTTCCAAACATCCAAACTAGATGTATACGCCATGCTTTCTCTATCTCCAAGTCAATCTCCTAGTCGTTGCCGTCCATTGTTACCAATGCAAATACTATAGAAGTTCATGACCACTTGTTTTGTCTTGCATATCACATACCCACATGACACGTCAATGGGCAAATTTAAAGCAGTTGACAGGTTCTTGATTACTAAGGGCATCAAAGTTTTTGGGGAGGAAGCAGAAAAATGGGGTTGAAAGGAAGAATTGAATGACAAAATAGGCTCAGGTTGAATGGCCCAATTTTGCTCCTAGCCTTTATGTCTAATGCAGGACTAGATAGAGTGATTGCAAGGAGGATATTGGCTCAGCCAAATTCAATCCCACCTTCCAGTACTAGTTCCTTATCCTCTATGCCCTGCTCATTCAAATACATGTCCAGATATCCTTTAAATGTTGTTACTGTCTCTGCCCCCACCATTTTCTCTGGCAGCTCATTGCAGATACTGACTAGGCTTTGTAATGAGGAGGAAGTTCTTCACCCAGAGGATGGGGAATCTTTGGAATTCTCTATTCCATAACTCTGGAGGATTTGATAAATACATTCAAGAATCTTTGCTGGATATTAAGGGAATACAAGAATATGGAAAAAGTGGAAATGGGGCTGATGAATTTTGATGAACAGTGACGCAGACTCTACAGGTCAAAAGGCCCACTGCTACTCCTAATGTCCTTATAATTGCTCTCTTGGCAAAAACATAATTAAATGGTGCACAGAGAAATTGGGGCATAAGGAGTAATAGAACATTCTGTCTCCCTGGCCCAAACAGGCTCGATTACAGGCATCAGGGTGGGTATGAAAACATTTATAAATCATTGGGCTCATTTCCACTCTTAATTTTATAAAGTGCACAAATCATCAAAATTTGACATTCATTCCAAACCTGATTTTTTTGTAAAGAAAATCATGATTAAAAAAAGCTGAAGTCATTTTGAACTACCGCTTATAGATACTTACAACTTCTACATCAGAAGGGACAAGCAGCCCAGTAGGAGCAATGTATGGCTCTTCGTTCTCTTCTGTATTGTCATCACTCTCAACTGCCAAACAAAAGATAAAAATATGCTATCACTCATATATACAAAAATTTATATAGATGAGGCATTAAGTAAAAATTGCCTCTCACTGCGCTGTTAAATTAATGCAATACATTTTCATAAACTGGGTTTAGCTCAAATAAACATTCATGTGAAAATATTCCTCCTCCAGCACTAATTGGTCAACATGCATAGCCTTCATAGAAATCGCAACCACAGATTTAATCCACAGGCTATGATACAATAAATGAAAATGTACTTCATTCAAGATGTGCAAATCACCAGGACATGAAAAGTACTGGTAGAAATGAAATTTCTTGTGCTACTTGTTAAAATACATGTGGAGCAATCAGGTTAGACCCAAAAAAGTGGGCTACAGTGTGTTCAAACCTGCCAACTTCTGCATTTCACACACCATCCCCTCCTTTCCAAAATTCGCACGAGCTCTTTGTGCCACGACAGAACAAACTGACCACCAGGCCACAAAACTGAAACCATGAAGTGACAAGACTCAGCTGGTGGCTTTCAAGACCACAGCATCATCCCTCCCCACCCCCAGACTGACCTTACAGTCTTTTAACAGCCAAAAGATGGTTGAAGATGAAAAAAAAACGCTTTAACTGTCCAACTCAAGTTTTTAAATGTCTCTGATGAGCAGACATTTAAACTAGCTCAAAAGACTTAAAATAATTTTTAAAATAAATATAAGATTATGTAAAACCGTGGGCAGCACAGTTGGCATAGCGGTTAGCACAACATCTTTACAGTGCCAGCGATCAGGACCGGGGTTCTAATCTCGTGCTGGGTTTTCCCCAGGGGTTCCTATTTCCTTCTGTAGCATACACGCTATGCGAGTTTGGAGAATGGCACACACACCAAAGCCTTGGAAAACACAAGTGATTTATTGCTCTGGCTGTTGCGTTTATATGGGCCATTGGTGCTAATGTCAGGGCCCCACATCAGAGTGCCGGCTTTGAATCGACGACCCAGGTCCATTCAGTTACCACACTCGTCAGCCATTTTGCGGCCGGTCAGAGTCTCCGCATGCGGGGGTCACTACACGACTTACCCCCCACCAAACCGGCGACCGGGCCCTTATCCGTAGCCTTAGGTGACCTGCCCCTGCATCGCAGGGGAGGAGTGGAGACCGGCTCGTTACTGTCTAGATATGCCAGTTTCAGGCGGTCGACTGTAAATGTTCTCCTCTTTACCGCTGATGTCAAGGACAAAGGTGGAACCAATGTCCCCAACGACCTCGTAGGGTCCCTTGTGGGGACGTTGTAAGGGTGGTCTGTGTGCGCCCCTCCTCACGAATATGTACGCACAAGTCTTTAGGTCTTTTGGTTCACTATGCTTGGGCTGGCCGTGCGGTGGGGGTTGCCGCGGGACCAAGGACCCCAGTTTTCACCACAAGTTCTCGCCATGGGGTCTTCCGGGCATATATCGGGGGCCAGAAACTCCCCAGGGGTTATTAAAGGTGTGCCGTAGACTATCTATGCCACCGAGGCATTGAAGTCCTCCTTTGATGCGGTATGAATTCCCAACAGGACCCAGGATAGTTCGTCCACTCAGTTGGGACCCTTGAGCCGGGTCATCAAGGTTACCTTGAGGTGCCTGTGGAAGCACTCCATCAACCCGTTAGCCTATGGGTGATACACTGTGGTGTGGTGGAACTGCATCCCCAGAAAGTTAGTCAGCACTGCCCAGAGCCCGGAGGTGAATTTTGCCCCCTGACCTAGGTGAGGGGCTCTGGAACCCTGAAGAAGAGACACCCATGCGTCAATGAGTTCCCTGGCACAGGTTTCTGTGGTGGTGTCAGCCAGCTGGACCACCTCCAGCCACCTTGTGGAGCAGTCAACCATGGTCAAAAGGTATCTCACCCCACCAATAGGCTGCCGTTCCCACCAGAGTTCCCCATCTCCCTGCCGTGCAGAGGTCACCTGGGATGACTGCCACTGTCACCCCCAGGTCTGCAGTCACTGCGTTCGTCAGCCATTTTGCGGGCCGGTCCGTGTCTCCACACACATACTGCTACACCCCCATCATTCAAAAACGTACCGGGGAGTGGTTTAACTGGGTGTAAATTGGGCATCACAGACTCATGGGCTGAAAATGGCCTGTTTCCATTCTTTATGTCTAAATTTAAATTTTTTTAAATTCCTTACCTAAACTAACCTTTTCAATCATTTCTAATCTATGGAGCCAAGCTACTCATGCCAGCTCTGGTTGGTATAAAGCAGCAAAGTGCAAAAATCACACACATTGGCATCACAGATCTCCAGCTGGTCTGTATAATGCATCAAACACAAGCTGCCCCAAAGAGTCAATGTTGCTGACAATTCTGTACTCAAACCACTGGCAAAGTTTAAGTGCCTTTGTAACCAATATCTTCTTCTTTGGCTTGGCTTCGCGGACGAAGATTTATGGAGGGGTAATGTCCACGTCAGCTGCAGGCTCGTTTGTGGCTGACAAGTCTGACGCGGGACAGGCAAGCACGGTTGCCACAGTTGCAAAGGAAAATTGGTGGGTTGGGGTTGGGTGTTGGGTTTTTCCTCCTTTGTCTTTTGTCAGTGAGGTGGGCTCTGCGGTCTTCTTCAAAGGAGGTTGCTGCCCGCCGAACTGTGAGGCGCCAAGATGCATGGTTTGAGGCGATATCAGCCCACTGGCGGTGGTCAATGTGTCAATATAGCAACATGGAAAGAACAAATTGAAGTGCCCTCCAATTTCAACTCCTCTGACAACTAAAATCACAAAATAGAAATTTGAAGCTATTATATTGGATTATTTATACAACTGTTAATTACTCTTAAGAAATTATAGAATTCATTACTTCTGCAAGGAATAGTTTTGAAACTTTTTTTTCCAACAGATGCATTCTCTTCAGTTTAGAAGTATGCTTCCTGGATTGAAGTGTATTAGTTGCAAGGATAGGCTAGACAAATTTAGATAATTTTCACCGGAGGATCAGATTCTAAGGGAAGACTTGACAGAAATCGATAAAACTGGGAGACATAGAGAGGGTAGATAAAGACTTTATCCCTGAGTGGAAAGTCAAATATTGCAGGCCAGGTTTAGCTGCGAGAGTGTGTGTCTGAATATATATATATATATATATATATATATAGACACCCACACACTCAGAGCAGCAAGTCCCTGACACACTGCTATGGGTTGTAGAAGTAGGTGCAATGGCAATGATTAAAAGCCATTTTGGGCAGATACATGAAGGGGAAGGCAATAGAAGGACATTGGCTGCATGTAGGCAGGTTGAATTAGTTTAGATTGGCATCTTCGCTAGCATAGACATGGTAGGCCAAAGGCCCTGTTCCTGCTTTTGCAACAAACTATCAGCTTAACAGCTTTTTGTGAATATTTATACAGGTACACAATCCTTTATCTGGAACCCTTGGGGGACAGTGTGTTCCGAATTTCAATTTCAAAACGCCCACACAAATTGTGCTGCCGTATCCACCCCCACCCCCTCCCAGTTGCCTCCCCTGACCACCGGTTCCTCGGCCTCCTCCCCCGAACGCCCGGCAGTCACCCCCGACCGCTAGTCCCTTGGCCACCTCCCCCAACCGCTGGTCCCCACTTGCCGGATTTTGGAGCTTTCCGGATAAATGATCGGGTACCTGTATTTATTAATCAACAGTTAACTTGTCTTTGATAAACGAGCAGTCATTCAAATTGCCAGAAATGTGAACAAATATGTACAGGTGCTTAATCTTTTATCTGTGATCATCAGGACTGGACACCTGCTGTTATTTGGAATCTTCCGGATTTCTGAATCATTTTAATTTCCGTCCTTTTAAGCCATCCTGGAGTCATGCTGCGACACCCACCCCCCACCCCTTTCTGAGTCGCACTGCCGTCTGCCCCCCCCCCACCTGTCGAAGTTGCACTGCCGTCTCTCCCCCACCTCGCCTGTATTGCATTGCCGTCTTTCCCCCCCTTTACCTGCCCGAGTCCAAGTCGCACGACCGTCTTCCCCCCTCGCCCTGCTGAGTCACAGGGCCGTCTCTCCCTCTCACCCCTCGCCCAGCCGAGTCGCGTAGCCATCTCTTCCCCCCCCCCACCTCGCCCAGCCAAGTCGCACGGCCGTCTCTCCCCAACCCCAGCCTGGCCGAGTCGTGCGGCTGTCTCTCCACCCCTTCCCCCCCACCCCCAGCCCACCCGGCCGTCTCTCCTCCCTCGCCCAGCCAAGTCGTCAGTATAGGCGATTCGGAGGTGCTTATAAAATAGTGGAACTTGACAGGATACACAGGAGTTGTGCTCGGGTCACATCAGGTCACGTTTGCTGCCAAACTACATCTTTGATGAGCAGATGTCATCTACCACAAATAGTGCCGGTTTTTGGAGGTTGCCGGTTTTCAGAATTCAGGATAAAACGTTAGGCACCTGAACCATTAATCATCGATACTGTGTAATAGTCAACCCCCCGCCCCCTTTTTTTAAGCCCAAAAATCGTGTTTTCATACACCCAATGTAAAAATCAACACACTTTTTGGCCAAAAATCACGCGTTTTCAAATGACCCGTGTAAATTCAACCTCCCCTCCTTTTTTTTTTGGCGCTGACTACCCACCTATCTGAGCTCCTGATGCCATGAATGCGAATCCTTGCCCTGGCTGCCTGCCCATCAGAGCTCCCAATGCCCTGACCACAGATCCTCATCCTGGTCACCCTCCCAGCCACCTAAGCTCCCAAAGCCCTGGCCACAGACTCCCTCCTTGACCCCAGCCGCCCATCCGAGCTCCCCACACCCAGATCATGGACTCTCCAACCGGTCAGTCCCAGCCATCTGAGTTCCCGGTGCCTTGAACAGCACAGGTACTTACCACGGTCAGAAGTATAACCTGTGTAAAAGTCGACCCCGTAAATTTGACCCAAAAAATTTGACAATTACACAAGTTCATTCGATAATGAAGTGTGCAATGTCAAAACTTATTTTCTACCTCCATAAAGATAAGGTAAAAATCAAAGGTTTCTCAATAGTACACAAGCTTATCAGATTTACTATAATGATAAACAGTTACACATTTGTCACGTTCAATCTGTACCCAAAGCAGATGTTACTTAATGTATTTAGTATTGACAACATTTTATTTTTGTAACTAAATAATCAAATATTCTATATTTTAAACATTTTAAATGGTTTAGCATGGATGTGAATTTGTAGGACTTCAAAATTATTTGTGTATTAAACGTACTTTAGGGTCAATTACTAGGAATGTAAAAAAAATGAGAATTTACAATTGGAACTCAAAACTATGAAAAATCATTAATTCGATACTTACCATCTGTTTTTGCTAGCTCCTCCTCTTCTGTTGGCTGCGATGGATCATAGTAATCACTGTTATAAGCAAACCCAACTGCATTATAGATGCCATCCTCTGCTAAAGCCTCACTCAGGCGTCTGTATTCCTCCTCTTCATAGACGGGGATTTTGGAAAGGAAAGAAATGTATTAGATTTAAGTGGCACCAAAAGCCACTTTAGAATCTGACAAGAACTTAACAACAGTTAAATTCTAATATTCAATAACTGCATTACAGAATAAATTATTGAAAATATTTAAAATCCATCTATAATCTGATTTATTGCGAACTTGGAAAAAGCCTCAAAATATATCAGCAGATAAATCAGCTTTCCCATTGAAGAGAAAAACAAAAAAAGAATTCTTAGTTTCCATTCTGCCCTATAAGTTGCGAACAATTTTCTTTTGCAGGCTAATTTAACTACTCCTGAGATCCTTTTTGACAAGGAAGGATTCCTTTTTTCCAATCCCCAGGGTACTGTCAAATAAGGAATATCAAAAAAATGAGTGCATAGTCAAATTACAGACAGTTGTAAAATTTGCAGAAATTCACATAAATTTGGCTCAAAGGTAAAGTTGTTTCACAAAAAGTACCTTGCCTTGCCTCCTCCTCAAGCAAGTCCGTATGCAAGGCTAAATACCTCTCTTCATCGCAAAGAGCTTCAATCCTCGCCTCTTCCTCTGACAACTGGTAATCTCTGTTCCAAGTGTACTCAGCATCACATTCTGAGAGGTCGTGTAAGTGACCCCGGCAATCATACCTGCAAGGTGAAGACACTGGTCAACACGATAATAAAGAACTAATGACAAAAAAAAATCACATACTTACCACACTAGGCAACCTGAAAGTAACGTTTACAAAGGCAAAAATAACATTGTGAATGGCATAAAATTATGAAAATGAATATCTTATTTTATTATATATTTAAATTTAATATTTTTCTGTCCATATAAAACAATAGCAAGTAGTTTGAGAAGTTAACCGTGTTGTTCACCATATTGCATGGTTAACAAATTCTAAACAAGCGCCCGGTTTGCCAAATGCCAACACTTAAAAAAAAAAGAATCTTACCGTGAATGTTTCAGTCAATCACCCGCTCTGCTATCTGTCAAAGACATTCTTGCTTGAAAACATTTCATCTGAAAAAAGCAGTTTTAAGACGCACAAACCTGAGGACATAAATACCTATCAGCAAGAACCAAATGGGCCGAAAATGTCCTCACTTCATAATGCTCTGCGTTTTCCTGGAGGACGAGGAACAGGAAGAGGAGAGTGAGAGCTCTTCATCAGATGACAGTCTGTCCTTTGGAGGCAAAATCATGACTAGGCCTTTTTTTTAATCCTAGCCATTTTACTACCTGTCAAATTTACTGGGGAAAGAAGCTCTGGATTATGTGACAGAGAAAGACAGACATTCATATTACAGTGCACGAGGGCAAACAAAGAAAGATACATATATGGCATGCATGCTTACATTTGTCAAGCAGGTAAGTGACCCTAAATTCACAACAATATATTTTATTAAAAACATAAGCAAAATATTGTAAACAATCTGAAATAAAAACAGAGAATGCTGGAAACCACAGGTCAGAAAGCAGTGGAATTAAAAGAGAATTAACACTTCAGTGCTGTGATGTTTCTGCAGAACTGGAAAAAAATGTTAAAACAAGTTTTGAGGGGCAAAGAAAATAATAGAAACCCAGTTCTGGTGAAAGATCACTGACCTGAAACATCATTTCTGTTTTTGATTCAGAAGGTTTCTGAAGATCATGCCACACTCCAGGACTTGTACACACAATTCAGGCCGACATTCCCAATGAAGTACTGAGGGAGCGCTAAGCTGCACTTTCAGAGGTGCTATTAAATCAATCCCTACTCTCAAGTAACTGAAGCAACCCTTTGGCACTGTTTTGCAGACTAGGAGAATCCTCTATGGCTCCATAACCATTATTTATCCCTCAAAAAGCAACATATAATTGAATTCTTGGTAATTATCACATTATGGGAGATTGCCACGTGCATTGCTGCATTTCCTATAACTTGAAAAATAATTCATTGATTGAAGAACACAAAATTGTGCAGTTGTGAAGTGTATTATAAAAATACTAGACCTTTCAAAAATGAAAACGTCTATAGATAATGGTAATGACTTCATATGTATTCAAAATTTTAGACCAAAAGAGACAAGGAAAATTGCAAAAATAAAAATAAGAAATACATCTTTGATCTCCATAGTCTAATTGATAACATGACAGTTTATTTTTTGCACTACCAATTAGTGGTAATTTCGCCATACCCGGAGGAAAAATGAATCTCAGGGTTGTATGTACTCTGACAATAAATAAGAAAGGTTTCTAAAAGACTGAAAAAAAAGTTTAAGCTCCTGTAGTCCTTTTCACATCCATTTTAGAATACCCAAAACTATTTACATCCAATAAATATTTCTGAATGAGTCATTGTGACAAAGTGGAAAAAGCAGCAAACAACCTGCACACAGCAAACTCTCATAAACCTTGAAATCATAGAATCTAATTTCACTGATATTGATTGAAGGATAAATATTGGGCTGGATGAAATTTCACTGCTCTTCTTTAAACAGAGTATGGGATCTTCAATGCACAGAGAATAAAAGCATGGGGCATTTCTATATGAACCCTCTGTAAACACGAAGGTACCCCTATTTCACTGAAACCCAACTTCCACATAACCATATAACCATTTACCGAGCGGTTCACTGAACTTCAAAAAGTTATTTCAGGTCTTAAAATACAAGCCCTGTTCCTGTAAATGCTTAAATCAGCAAGTTATGTCCCAATGTCAAAATCATCAAAAGACTAAGAAAGTCTGTGAATTATTTAATATTTACAGAAACTAAAATTACACTGAATATTAAATCAAATAAAAATAAACTCAGACTTTTAAAACATATGTAATTGAATGAATGCAAGTTAACATTAAGCACTTTTAAATAAATTCAATCAACTTTAAAAACAGTTGGCGTAGCAGTTACCACAATGCCTTTACAGCGTCAGCAATCGGGTCCGGTGTTCGAATCCCACGCTGTCTGTAAGGTGTTTGTACATTCTCCCCGTGTCTGCGTGGGTTTTCTTTGGGGGTCTCCGGTTTCCGCACGCTCTTTGAATCGTACCGGGGGGGGGGGGGGGGGTTAGGTTAATTGCATATAAATTGGGTGGCGTGGACTTGTGGGCCGAAATGGCCTGTTACCGTGCAGTATGTCTTTAAATAAAACCATACCTGGAACTCTCACATCGCCTATACAGCTTCTCACTAAAAATGAATGGCGTCACTGAACTGACACCTGGATCATGTTCAATGCCCACATTTTCTGATGTGCTCCTAGGTAACTCCTGATGGCTGGCACTTCAACACTGGACCAGGAGTCAAGTCCAGCGTTGCAGTGTGTAGTGGTGCCAAGGACCTCTCAGGAAGTTCAGTACTTGCCTGTTCGAATGATGGGCTCTAACTTCTTCAAACAGTCAACCTGCACCCACCACCACCCCAATAAACACCTTGGACCCCCCTGACTGGCCTAAGTCCAACAGCCAATCCAAAATCTGGCATTCCAGACAGCGCGGCGCTCCCTCAACGTTGCAGCGCGGTGCCGGCCTGTACTCTGTGCTCTCTGGAGTGCGGCTGTCTCAGGGCTGCAGTGGCAGGTTCACATTACAATGAGCGCGGGCGGTGTGGAGGGGGATGCACCGACCTGTCGATCAGCAGCCCCGGGTCTCCCATCCATGGGATGAGGTGACGGCCCTGCTCCAGAAAACGCGCCCGGTCATCCTCGCGAAACAGCTTGCAGGCGTAGCCGAAAACCAGCAGCTCGGTCCCGGCGCCAGGGCCCTCCGCCCCCTCTTCGTGCTTGCGCTTGCGGTGGCTGGTATAGGCGTGCGCCCGGGCCTGGGCCATTGTCCAACGCTTCTGTCTGCAGGCCGACAAAATGGCGTCACCTCTCCCGGACACCGACTTCCGGCGCCGCACTTTCCACACGTCGCAAAATCTCGAACAACCGCGTGCACACGCCAAACAACGAGATGATTACCAATTTTATTTAGTTCAAATTTTTACTTTTCCTCATCTCATTCTGACTTCCTATCTTAGAAAAGCGAGTGACGAATCTGCGCCTAGAATCTGGTGTCGGGAGGTTCCGCCTAAAGTTGCCACTTGGGCTGATTTTATGGCCAATCTGTCTAGTTTCAGAGATTCGCTGCAAATAAAATCGGTTGAGGGTTTGGGGCTAATTCTAAGGGTGTGTGCGTTCTTGAGCGGTATATGATGAAGCTGTTATGTTTTTTACACCCCCGCTACATTCCTGGAAAGTATTGCCGGTTTCCCGGATCGCATGCTGTGTAAAAAGGTCGGATCGGGAATCCGGGTGTTACTCCCGTTCCGATATTTCACCTCCTAGACCCCGGGTAAATTTCTCAAAACACCTGCAGTCGAAAGTTAACTGCAGGAATCCTGTGAACAATGGACAATGAACAGCACGTCTCTATGGGTATGGCTTCAAGTCCCGCCTCCTTAATTACCGCCCTTCTGGTATGCTGTCTAAACTCGCGTAAGGAAACGGAGATTTTGAGCTTTGGGCGTTCGTGTGTGCACAACCAATGCCAAGATATTGGACGTTCTTCAGACCTGTAAAATCATGCAAATGCCATCTCAAAAAACAAATGACGTCAAAACATTTGAGTCAATAAAAGTCAGATGGGCGGGTAGCTGAGGTGAGGAGCGCGACCACGAAAGTAGCAAGGTTGAGTCAGTGTCACAAGAGTGTATGGTATATGCTACTCTCACATAATGCTGCAATTGCCCAAAATCGTGCTAGACTAGCATGCCGCACATTGCAACTGAAGCCACTTTCAGATGGCCACAATGCCCGACTGTAAAGCGGCTTTCTGAAACCGGAAAAGCGGGCCAGGAAGTTTACTTGCCTCAAAGGTGTAACTATCCTGCTTGCAGTATCGGTTGTTGCAGCTAAAAGTGGCCCGGGCTGCCAGGGGCCATCGTCAGCAATCGACTCTGGGTGCAATTTTTGAAAATACATCTGTCATTTAGCAGACTCATGTGATCAGTGCAGTTTTTTGCAGCTTAATAACCAGCTATGTTCTCAAACTGGTCTGATGGCAAGGTCAGGCTTCTTCTGGAGAATTTAACACAGGAGGCACAGGAGAAGGAGCTGACGGGGACTGTGAGGGATGGTGTCACTTATGAGAGAGTGGCCACTGCACTCTCAGCCATTGGCCATGCATGCTCAAACACCCAGGTAGTGACCAAGTTGAAAAATCTAAGGAAAAAATTTCATGCCATCCTAGACCACAATCGCAGGAGTGGAAGAATGGACGAAATACTTCCAGCAATGCCAAACCATCTGGGGGTCCAGCTGCTCAGTTGAACCAATTAGTATTGCCAGTGCAATTGAGATCCCCTCCTTGCAGGATCTCTTTGCAGAGGTATCTCAGCATCGAAGAGTCACTAGAAATGCCAACCCAGGAGGTGCAGGACTCCATGGAAGATGCAGCTGCCACAGCTCGGGATGGCACCCAGGAAACCAACTCACCACCCGCTAACCCTGAAAGTAGCGAGGTGGCACTTGCACTGGCGGACACAGGAATATTAGCATTAAAGGGAATTGGTTTATTGAGAACTGCATTATTTAAGCACTGATGCGCTTTTTGTGATTTGATTCTCAGCCCCCAGTCCAAGACGCAAGAGGACGTGGCCAACCAAGGTGCAGGTCATCGTCAAGGAGCTACAGAGTATGTTCGCAGCCATTGGACCAGGAGGAAGGGGAGAGGGACTGCCAGCAAGCAGAGTTGGCTGTGGAGCAGCAGAGAGAGCTGTTAGCTGCATTGAGGAGCAATGCTCCTCTTACAAATGTCAAATTCAAATTTATGTTCAATGTTACATGTAGATTCGATGCAGCATCTGGCTTGACCAGTAAGCAACTAATCACTCCTCCAGTAATGTGTGCATGTCATCCGCCATTGAGTACCTCAGTGCAGCTTTGGATAGGCAGTCATCCACCTTCCAGCATTTTTTTCCACAAATGGCCGCCTGTCCACCCCAGTACCCACACCCCTATGGTTCGCACACCAATATCATTCCACACCATCAAATAATGGTGGTGGCCACCTGGAGATGTTGGGGTGCAGCAGTGTCTCCCCACTGCCCTCCTCCTCTTCCCCAACTCCTCATTCATTCCTCTCATTTATGGAATAAGTTTTGTGAACGCTGCCCCCAGTCACCAGCCATTTTTAATGGTAAATTCTGCAATACTCTACAGCAGGGGTGTCAAACTCAAATTCACGAAGGGCCAAAATTAAAAACTTGGACTAAGTTGAGGGCCAAACTAAATATTTATTGAAAATTTTCAACAACATCTGCATGTTTTCTCTTCTTTCAACATATGTAATGTTAAACTTTTTCTTATTAAAATAAATGTTTAATAATAGTTTTGGATAAACTCTTTCATTGTCATTGTCATTGGCCCATTTCCTTTAGCGTCTGAAACCGTGCACATGATGAGTCAATGAGGGATGATTAAAGCAGTGGTCTTCAAACTTTTTCTTCCCACCCACAGACCACCTTAAGCAATCCCTTACTAATCACAGAGCACCAATGGCACAGGGACGTGAGTGGAAAGAAAAAGGTTGAGAACTGTTGTATTGTGGTAACTCCACATCTGATTAGGTTAATTGTTAGGCAAGTGGTCAGAGAAGGACCCCCCCTCCCACCCCAAGAAAGGCTTAAATCACAGGAACAAAATAAGCTTCCGTCTCACTGCTCCCAATCTTACACACAGTCCTGATGTGAAATGTGGGGTCGCAGCTCCACGTTCACCCGAGTTCAGGTGCTGTCTGTGTGGAGTTTGTACGCTCTCCCCTTGTCTTGGACCAACAGGTCGGTCGCCTGACGAAGGCACCCGAACCCCCCGTTGAAACGCCGGCGTCCGGGGCGGTGGAGGAATTGGCTGAGAAGAGCGCATTGCTCCCACCCCCTTCCCATGGATGGAGAGGGATTAAACTGCGATCTCACGGCGCCAGGCTCGTCTCCAACAAAAGGAGCGGGAGGCAGGGTCTGCCGCACAAGGAACGAGGGGGAAGGCATCGCCAACGAGATGTTCGGTCCGGCGTCGCCGCTGAAGCGCAGACTCAGCGAGGATGGTCCCCAACTCCAGCCGCGTCTGTGTCCGGGAGCCAGGCGGGCTGAGTGCGGCGCTCCGATCCCCGGGATTCGGGATTCTGAGATCCCTCCACACCTCCGGCGTCTTCATTTTCACCTTCAGTGTGCATGCGCTATACTGGCGCGGCGGCCAGTGGGCCAACTCTAATATATATTTAATATGATCTTGCGGGCCAAATATAATTATATCGCGTGCCAAATTTGGCCCGCGGGCCACAGTTTGACATGTATGCTCTACAGAGTAATGTGAATTAGTGGGTGATGGGTAGTGCAATTGTAGTTGTTTAAAAAAAAATTCTCCTTAATTTGTTTACCTGCTCCATGAGGTGGATTAGCACTGTTTTTTTCCTGTTCCATGCTACAAAAGTAATTATTTTGTACTGTTTAAGTGTTTAATGTTTACAGTCCGTTATCTACCTCAGTTATATAAGAGAATTTTCAAGTGTTATTGACAAATTTGTTTTATTAAAGTTTAAAAAGAATACATGTTTCAGCAACTTTATTATTGCTCTAATCAAACGATGACATTTGGGACCAGGCTACTCAATCTCGTCACAGCCTTTGGGCTAGGGTTGGGAAGGCGGGAGGGAAGGCGGTGGTGGGAGTTGGGTTGGTGGGGGTGGGTGACAAACCTGCCTCACGCAGGCTACCTATGAGATCCATCCCCCCTACAGGATGGACATAATCGCCAAACATATGATCTGTACTTCAGTGGGTTGGGAATCGTTACAGTCCTAGATGCTGGGATATCTGCTGGAACCACCTGCCACTTGGGCAAAAAGTTCTCCTTGTTGAGTTCACATATATTGTGCAGCACACAGCAGGCAAACACTACATCTGGGACAAAGGCAGTCGCAACATCAAGACGCTTGGACAGGCATTGCCAGCGGCCTTTTAGATGGCCAAAGGCATGCTCCACCACTATCCAAGCGGAATTCAGCACCTTGTTACATCTTCACTGGTCTGCATCCAGAACTTGATGCTGTGTAAAGCCCTTCATCGGCCAGGTTTTAAGGGGGTAGGACGCATCGCCCACAAGATGAGCTGGGACTTCCACTCCATCAACATTTCTGGACTCCTGTGGGGAGAAAAATGCAGAGATGCCGTTAGTGCACTGACCTGCCCGTTTAGCCACGAGGAGTGAACTACGTCACCGCAAGAAGCGTGCAAGGGTTATCACTCACGTCACGTTCAAAGAGGTATCCACCCTGCTCCTCCGCCTTTCTGTACAGAGGGGAGTTGGCGTGCAGCCAGGCCAACCCACAAACAGCTCCGAGAAGCTGCAACAAAACGAATAAAGTTGGCTGCACCAGTGAACATGGACAAGGGAGATGCAAAAAAAAGGGAGGCTGCAACTCACCAGAAATTGTGGTCAACAACCACCTGCAGAACCACGGAGTGCCACCCTTTGCAATTGTAGTAGGCCACGGGATCCTTGCTGAGGGTGATAATAGGAATATGTGACCCATCGATGGAGTCAGCACACATTGGTAGCCCTTTTCCGCAAAGCCGTTAATTGTCTTCTGGAGGCATGCACCACTTGGCAGGAGATGAAACACTTACCAAGGACATCCTTCAAGGCTCCTGTCACCTCCCGAATCACCATACACATAGTGCTGACGCCTATCCCGAAGATGGCACTGATGGATCAATACTCACAAGGGGTTGCGTACCACCACAGGGCCACAGCCAGTCAAATTCCTGGGATCAATGGATGCAGGCCATCTGGTCTATGAGGCTGCAGGTGAGGTTTAATGAGTTCCAGCACGAAGTTGAAAGTGCCCCGCGTCAAACGGAATTGCCATCTCCACTTATCATCGTCAAATTTGGTGATGACATTACTCCAGAATGCAGCCCCCTGGAATCTGTTCAACCTCCACAGAGACCGATTAGTGATCATGGCCAGCTGAGTGAGATGAAGCATTCACATCCACATCCGTCTGCGACGCCTATTCTCTGCAAGCCTTTCCACCTCCATCTGTTGCCTGCTGGTCAACAACCTTTGCAGGAATTGTACTCTGATTTCACTTATGTGCTGTTCAGATCACATGAAGCTGATTAGATCCTCAACAATTTTCATGACCTCACCAAGGATTTTGCGTATCTTATCCTGGATGCACAAATAGGCAGACAACATCCCCATAAGCATTTCCCTTCTGTCCTCCATGCTCCCAGTTCTGTGGATCAACCCGATGCACTGCAATGACGTGAGTGCAGTGTGGGCGGGACCTAGGTGACTGTCCTGAGCAGCTGGGTATCGCTGCTAGGCGACTAGCAGTAAGCTGCCACATTTAGGTGCCAGAAAGCCGTTCATTTCGTGGCCACCTAAACATGCCAGCTGAACTCCGTTAGCGGCGCCTTAAGGTGGGTAATCTTTGTCGGGACACCTAAAAGCGGCTAAAGTGTGGATAAACATTGGAACTCCAACTCGAAAGTATGGATTCTGGCCATCGTAACTTTGAAAATTTGTCAGTCGGGGACTATCTGTAATTTATCACCCATTAGTAATTTATCATAAAACGCATTCAAAATGTAAAGCACCCTCCCATCACCCTGCCGCTTTTGTTACTATTTGGTCGTACCCTCCCAACCCCTGCTGTCTTTTGTACCCATAGGCTATGGCAAAATGCTTCAGTCGTTAATTAGGTACAAAGCAAAATGTATGCTATAACCCTATTTAACAGTGTATTTTTTGGCAGTTTAAATGAACTTTTTGAACATTTTATTTAAGAATTTAAAAAATCACATCCATGTATACATATGCAATAAAACTAAAAAAATTAAGTTCAAATGTGGTGTAAATATATATATTATATATATAAAACCTCTGCATCCCTTTCTCCCTTCACACCCACCAACCCTCCCTAAAGTATCAAAGAAAATAAAGAAAAAGAAAAAAGTTAGGAGAATGTCAAAAAGAAATCCAAGTCTCAATTCAAATAATAATGGAAATGAGGGTTACCAACAGGACGAGCTTTCAGAGAGTCCTTCAAATTTTCAAACCAACATATTGTAAATATGGGCTCTATATTTAAAAAAAACTTATTATGTAGATTATAAGTTATTTTTGTCAAGTGGAATACAAGAATGCATTTCAGCATGCCATCTCTCCATCCCTAAGTCCATATTTGATTTCCATGTAATGGCTATGCACTTCCTAGAAACAGCTAAAGCTAATTGTAAAAATTAAATTTGATACATAGTTCATCTTAATTTAGGTCTAACCACTTTACCCAACAAGAATAGCATTGGATCCTGTGGGAGAATCTGTCCTCTCTTGTTAGTTAACCATCATTTTTTAGCCGGGTGTACCCCTCATGGGTAAGTGGGCAAAATACGAGAGGTGTTAATTGTGAAGCCTGGGAGAGAGAAGCTAAAAAAGTGTACTGTAAATACTGCCAATGTTAAATTTGTGCTCATAAGGGTGACTTGGTATCGCACAGCTCCACTGAAAAGCCCCGCTGCAATGCAGCATTGTTTTCCAGCATGAGAAATCTTTTTTGATATAGGTTGTCATTAAAAAAATAGTTGATAATAGCATTAAAATTCCTGAACTGAAATTGGCTACTTGCCATTCAAGTACATCAACAGTGGGGGAATTAGTTCGAAGTATATCTGGGAAAGACTTGGCAATCCATCAAACAAAATGCACTTCTTTGATTAAACATGTTCTCAGTCCATCGATTAAGAAAGATTTATTGCAGGATTTAAATGACACACGGTACTCGCTTATCCTTGTCGAAAGTACCAATATAACAACAGGAAAACAACTCTGCATCATAGTTTGTTTCTGCATTTCTAGGATGTGTAAAGTTGTGACAACTTTTCTGGGTTTGATTTTGATAGAGGCTGGACAGCCGAAGCTATTTTTACTACATTAATGAAATTCTTGAATGATAAGAAACTGTCAAGTGATAAGTGCATGGGTCTTGCATCAGATGGGTGTAATACAATGTCCAGCAATACAAGTTCAGTTATAACAAAGTTCTGGGAGATAAATCCAACAGTTGTTCACATCAAATATATTCCATACAACTATGTTCATCAAAGGCTCTTAAAGTTATGCCTTGCAATGTAGAATTTATGGTGTCTGAAACATACAACTGGTTCTCTCATGTGGGCATTGAAAGAACTTTCTCTCAGACAAACCTTATCAAAACAAAACTGAGAAACAAAATACAACAAAAACTGCTGGAGGCAAAATTAAACATTCATACATATATGTCCAGAAACAATTTCTGCTGTAACAGTTTCGAGCTAACACCCCCAATGCTGTTACGACAATAATAAACAAAAATAAGATTTCTAACTTTTTCTCGCCTTGTTTAAGACCTTTTTTATAATCCACAGTTATTAGACCCAGGATTTTTTGTCAGTTTGTCTGTATGTAGACAGAGCCAGCTCTTCAGCGCTTGACGTCCTGCTTTGCGGAAACTGCCAAAATGTTTGGCCTGGAAGTCAGCCTGAAGAAAACTGAGGTCCTCCATCAGCCAGCTCCCCACCATGACTACCGGCCCCCCCACATCTCCATCGGGCACACAAAACTCAAAACGGTCAACCAGTTTACCTATCTTGGCTGCACCATTTCATCAGATGCAAGGATCGACAATGAGATAGACAACAGACTCGCCAAGGCAAATAGCGCCTTTGGAAGACTATACAAAAGAGTCTGGAAAAACAACCAACTGAAAAACCTCACAAAGATAAGCGTATACAGAGCCGTTGTCATACCCACACTCCTGTTCGGCTCCGAATCATGGGTCCTCTACCGGCATCACCTACGGCTCCTAGAACGCTTCCACCAGTGTTGTCTCCGCTCCATCCTCAACATCCATTGGAGCGCTTACACCCCTAACGTCGAAGTACTCGAGATGGCAGAGGTCGACAGCATCGAGTCCACGCTGCTGAAGATCCAGCTGCGCTGGATGGGTCACGTCTCCAGAATGGAGGACCATCGCCTTCCCAAGATCGTGTTATATGGCGAGCTCTCCACTGGCCACCGTGACAGAGGTGCACCAAAGAAAAGGTACAAGGACTGCCTAAAGAAATCTCTTGGTGCCTGCCACATTGACCACCGCCAGTGGGCTGATAACGCCTCAAACCGTGCATCTTGGCGCCTCACAGTTTGGCGGGCAGCAACCTCCTTTGAAGAAGACCGCAGAGCCCACCTCACTGACAAAAGGCAAAGGAGAAAAAACCCAACACCCAACCCCAACCAACCAATTTTCCCTTGCAACCGCTGCAATCGTGTCTGCCTGTCCCGCTTCGGACTTGTCAGCCACAAACGAGCCTGCAGCTGACGTGGACTTTTTACCCCCTCCATAAATCTTCGTCCGCGAAGCCAAGCCAAAGAAAGAATGAAAGACTTTGTAGGGAACCTTCCATAAATAATTGAATCTCGAAATTTCAATTTTGAGTATATTTTGTGACTGATTTGGCTTTAAAAATTTTGGACATCTGGCAATACTGGCTCCACTGGCAATGCTGCACTCCCAGAGAGTACAGGCAGATACGTTGCTGGCAGCAAGATCCTGAGGTGACAGCTTTTCTGTGTTCATTCAGCATTGTTAGGGATGCGGTAAATACAGATCCCTCAGGCCAACTCACTTGTTACATGCACAAGGCCCACAATGTGACTTCAGCTGTGGTGGGTTTATTGACATCATGGCCCATGCGGGAACAGTTTTCCTGCCACCCCTTCCACTTGATCTCCTTCCAAACCTTCCCCACTCCTACCTCGATCCCCAAGGTCTCCAATCTCCCTCACCCCATCTCCAAACACCCTGCTGACCTCCAACTTTCTCACTGATCTTAAATTCACTTGGTCCATCTTTAGCAATACTCTCCCTTTCCTTGATGTCTCTGTCTCAATCCCTACAAACTCCCACAGCTACCTCGACCACACTCTTCACTCCCTGGCTCCTGTAAGGATTCCATTCTTCAATTCCTCTGTCTCCATTGCACCTGCTCTCAGGATGCTAGATCATCAAAGATGTCCTCTTCTTCAAATAACCTGGCTTCCCTCTACTGCCATCAACTCGGCCCTCACCCACATTTCCTCCATTACCCATACATCCACTCCCACACATAACAAAGACAGGACTCCCCTTATCCTTACCCACCACCCTACATATCCTCCTCTGCCATTTCAGCCACCTACTACATCACCAGGTGCATCTTCCCTGTTCCTCCCCTCTCTGTCTTCTGAAGGAACCATTTCCCTCCATGAAGCTCTCATCCACTCTTCCCCACCAATCATCCCATTGGCACCTACCCTTGTGACCCCAGGTGATGAACTGCACTCACACCTCCTCCCTCACCACCATTCAGGGCTCCAAACAGTCTACCCAAGTGAAGCAATATTTCACATGAATCTGAAGGGGTCATCTACCACTTCTGGCGCACCCATTGTGATCTCCTCTACATCAGCGAGACTGGACACAGACTGGGAAATCACTTTGTTGAGCACAATGCCTCTGTCCGCTGTAATAGCAGGGATCTTCACTTTCACTTTCCTGCCCCATTCCTTTGCTAACGTGTCTGTCCATGGTCCCATGCACTGCCAGACTGAGATCACTCACAAAGTGGAGGAACCACACCTCATATTCCATCTGGGCACCCTCCATCCAGATAGCATTAAAATGTACTTTTCTGCTTTCCATTAGCCACCCCTGCCCAATCATTCCTGTAGCTCGCTTTCTTCCCTTTTCCCTCTGTCTCCTTTACCCCAGCTCTACATTCATAGAGCCAACACCTCACCCCCCCTCCCACCCCGCCACCACTACCACCTCACCCTATCAATTCTCACCTTTCTTCTCTCTTGGTCTCTTCTCTATTTCCAATGAACACCTTTTGTACTCCTTCTTTGCCATTTTTTTTTATTCGGGGTCTGCCTGCTTTTTATCATAGCTTGATTAAGGGCTAAAACATTGGTTAGAACCATTAAACATTACAGCACAGAAACAGACCCCTTTGGTCCTTCTAGTCTGTGCCAAACCATTTTTGTGCTGAGACCCATTAACCTGCACCCATTCCATAGCCCTCCATATCTCTCCCATTTATGTACCTGTCCAAATTCTTCTTTAAGATTAAAATTGAGCCCACATTCACCACCTCAGTTATCAGCTCATTCCACACTCCCACCACTCTGTGTGAAGTTGTTTCCCCTCATGTTCCCCCTAAACTTTTCCCCTTCACCCTTAACCAATGTTCTCTAGTTTGTATCTCACCTATCGTCAGTTGAAAAATCCTACCTATATTTATTCTGTCCCTCTCATAATTCAAATACCTCTATCAAATCTCCCCTCATTCTTCTATGCTCCAAAGAATAATGCCCTATCCTGTTTAACCTTCCCCTGTAACTCAGTTTCTGAAGTCTTGGCAGTATCCTATTACATTTTCTCTGCACTCTTTCTATCTTATTGATATCTTTCCTGTAGTTTGGTGACCAAAACTGCTCACAATGCTCCAAATTTGGCCTCACCAATGTCTTATATAACTTTACCATAACATTCCAACTCCTATACTGGTATCTTTGTCCATACCTTGATGAAGGGCTCAAACCCAAAATGTTGGTTATATATCTTTATCCTTGCTACATAAAGTATACTGTTAGACCTGCTGAGGTTCTGCAGTATTGTGCTATTACTTTACAGCTTGCTTCCAACTCAGCCACATTTTTTTCAAATCCATTCTGCAGTTTCATGGGTCCATAGACATGAGAGTTTTTTTCCATCAATGCGAGAGAGAATAAAGAATCTTGCTCATCTCATCTGGAGCAATTGAGCAGTTCTGCATACCCTTTGCAGTGCACTGAACCAAAGGGTCGGTGGCAAGAGGAATCATGAGATGCACACTTGGCTGGCAATGCCAGCATTTATTGTTCTTTCCTTATAGCACCTGACCTTTAGAGTCCACTACTTTAGTGGGTCTGTAGTCACATATTCAGTAGTGTAATCCAGGTGAAGGTGGGAGATTTCCTTCCAATGGTTTCAATCCAGTCGGACAATCAAGTAGCTTCTTGGTCATGGCTTTTGAGAAGACTTTTTATTTTAATTTTATTCCCCTATTTCAATTTCCCAAGCTGCAATGGTGAGATTCAAACTCATGATCGATGCTCACGAACTGTGGCTGGTGCTCCTGCATGCGATCATTGACCTACATGGGTGCACACACCTTTCTGTTTTAGAGGTAAGAATAATGCTTCAGATTTATTGTCAGAGGTCATCACATACAACCTTGAGATTCTTTTTCCTGCAGGTGAGGCATAAAAACTGTAGTCAACATACACATGTAAACAAATAAAGAAATGTAAACAAATGACTGCAATGCAGAGAGAAAATAATCAATAAAGTGCACAAGTAAGAGTTCTTAAATGAATTCCTGATTGAGTTTGTCATTGAGAAGTCTGATGGTGGAGGGGTAGCAGCTGTTCCTGAACCTGGTGGTGCAAGCCTTTTGGCAGCTACACTTCTTTCCTGATGCTAGTAGCAAGAACAGAGCATGTGCTGGGTGTTGTGGGAAGTATTCCCTGTAGATGTACTCGATGGTGGGGCCTGTGATGTACTGGGTTGTGTCCACTACATTTTCCAGGGTTTTATGCTCAGGAGTATTGGTGTCTCCATTCCAGATTGTGATGCAGCCGGTCAGCACACTTTCCACCACACATCTGTAGAAGTTTACCAGGGTTTCTGATGTCATATCAAACCTCTGCAAACTCCTGAGGAAGTAGAGCAGCGATGTGCTCTTTTCACGATGACATTATTGTGTTGGGTCCAGGAAAGTTCCTCTGAGATAGTAACTCCCATGAACTCCTGGACCCAACACAATAATGTCATTGTGAAGAGAGCGCATCTTTGCTGTTCAGGTGTACTAGGGCTTTGTGTAGAGCCAGTGAGATGACATCTGCCATAGACCTGTTGCTACAGTAGGTGATTGGAATGGATCCATGTCGCTGCTCAGACAGGAGCTGATATGCTTCAACATCAGCCTTTCAAAACACTTCATCTCTGTTGATGTGAGTGCCACTGGTCAATAGTCATTTAGACAGATTAATACACTCTTGTTGGGTACCAGTACAACCTGCGCCTGTTTGAAACAGGTGGATACCATGTCCTGCTGGAGTGAGATATTGAAAATATCTGTGAATACATTGGCAAGTTGGTCAGCACAGATTTTTAAAACTTGACCGGGTACTCTGTCTAGACTGGATGCTTTCCTCGGATTCACGCTCCTGAAGGTAGCACACATGTCATCCTTGGATACAGACAGGAGAGGATAATCAGGGAACATGAGGGTGCCTAGTAGGGGTTCTTTCTTATTCTTTTGGTTGAAACTTGCTCATCTATAATTCAAAAAGGACCTTTCTCTGTGACATCTTTCATTCCCTCATGACCAAGGCATTTATAGAGCATGAACTATTTTCCAGCTGTGGGCACTATGTAGGAAATTCAACATCCAATGTCAGCATGATCTTTCTCAGAAGGATACTATTGGCCATGACATCAAATACATCACCAAGCAGAAAAGATTTTCAAACAAAGCATTTCCAAGACAAAGGCCCTGGACTACTGCACTGGAGGAAAGATAATTACTTTGTAAAATGAATGTGTGTCAGCACCCAGCTCTGTGGACATCTCGCTTGGATTTGAAGGTCGAGAATGAGAAATCCAGTCCTATTCGATTTGGTTGTGCACCAGACACTTGGCTGATATCCCAGTGCACTAGTGAGAGATTGCTGCACTGTGGATTTGGTATATTTTGAAGCAGACATTAATCTTAATAATGTGGCCATAAAAGTTCCTATTATACTAGTTGAAGGAAAAGCACAAGAGTTCACCCTGGTATTCCAATATTTATTGTTAAAGTCAGAAAAGTGGATGATCTCGTCATTGAAGTGCTACTTGCAATGATGAAAGTAGCTGCCATGTTTTTCATGTTGCTATAATGACCAAGGACGATCACCAAGAGTTTTGGGATGACCGGAGGCTACAGAAGGAATACCACCAATAGAAGATGCTGGATGCGCTCAGCTGGAAGCATCTGTGGCAAGAGATACATGCCAATGATCTTCATTGGAATGAGCTCGTTCCAGTTGTAGATTTGCTCATTACCTTAAATTGTTGAACTCTACATACAGTCCTGGGAGTTGTAACATGACGACTCAGAAGACATGGCGTGTTCCTCACCCTATTGAGGCAGATGAGAAAGTTATGCTTTTCAAGGAGGCTTTAAGAATGTCCCTATTACAGGAGTCAGATGGTAGGATTATAGATGATGTGGCTTTCTCATGAGAGCTGCATGAACTAGAAACAAGAGTAAGTGGTTTGGCTCTTCCTTCTGTTCTATTACCTCAGAATCACCTTCCTCCCACAATCACCTTATTCCCTCATTTTCTTCATGTCTAAAAACTTACAATTTATGTCTGGAATAAACATTAACTCAAACTCCTGAACCCTCAAGAGAATCTTAAAGATTCACCATCCTTTCCTCATCTCTTTCCTGTATCAAGACCATCCTCTGGTTCTGTACAGCCCAGACCCAGTCAGTGGAAGTGTCTTAGACTGTCAAGCCTGAGAAGAGTTTTATGTTTTAATGAGATCATCTCTTATACTTTTAAACACAACAATCTTCAGAATCCCTCTTCAAAGGAGAAGCACCAAATCCAAGAAATCAGTGGGATAAATATTTGATGCACAACCTCTTGCAGATATAGAACAGAGAACAGTACAGTATAGGCCATTCAACCCACATTGTTGTGCTGACCTATTCTTTCTCTTTGGCTTGGCTTCGCGGACGAAGATTTATGGAGGGGTATGTCCACATCTGCTGCAGGCTCGTTGGTGACTGACAAGTCCGATGCAGGACAGGCAGGCATGGTTTCAGCAGTTGCAAGGGAAAATTGGTTGGTTGGGGTTGGGTGTTGGGTTTTTCCTCCTTGGTCTTTTGTCAGTGAGGTGGGCTCTGTGGTCTTCTTCAAAGGAGGTGCTTCCCGCCAAACTTTGAGGCACCAAGATGCACGGTAGGAGGCGATATCAGCCCACTGGCGGTGGTCAATGTGGCAGGCACCAAGAGATTTCTTTAGGCAGTCCTTGTACCTCTTCTTTGATGCACCTCTGTCTCGGTGGCCAGTGGAGTGCTCGCCATATAACACGATCTTGGGAAGGCGATGGTCCTCCATTCTGGAGACGTGACCCACCCAGCGCAGTTGGGTCTTCAGCAGCATGGATTTGATGATTGTGGACTCTGCCAGCTCAAGTACTTTGATGTTGGTGATGAAGTCATTCCAATGAATGTTGAGGATGGAGCAGAGACAGCGCTGATGGAAGTGTTCTAGGAGTCGTAGGTAATGCCGGTAGAGGACCCATGATTTGGAGCCGAACAGGAGCGTGGGTATGACAACGGCTCTGTACACGCTGATCTTTGTGTGTTTCTTCAGGTGGTTGTTTTTACAGACTCTTTTGTGTAGTCTTCCAAAGGCGCTATTTGCCTTGGCGAGTCTGTTGTCTATCCCTTTGTCGATCCTTGCATCAGATGAAATGGTGCAGCCGAGGTAGGTAAACTGGTTGACCGTTTTGAGTTCTGTGTGCCTGATGGAGATGTGGAGGGGCTGGTAGTCATGGTGGGGAGCTGGCTGATGGAGGACCTCAGTTTTCTTCAGACTGACTTCCAGGCCAAACATTTTGGCAGTTTCCGCAAAACAGGACTTCAAGCGCTGAAGAGCTGGCTCTGAATGGGCAACTAAAGCGGCATCGTCTGCAAAGAGTAGTTCACGGACAAGTTGCTCTTGTGTCTTGCAGGCGTCTCAGATTGAAGAGACTGCCATCCGTGCGGTACCGGATGTAAACAGCGTCTTCATTGTTGTTCATTGTGCTGACCTATATATACTTAAAAAAAACCCAAAATCCTCATAATCCTCTATTTTTCTTTCATTCTATGTGTCTGTTGAAGATATCTTAAATATCCCTATTGTTCCAGCCTGCACCACCACCCCTGGCAATGCATTCCAGGCACTCACAACTCTGTGTAAAAAATCTTATCCCTGATATCTTCCCTAAACCTTCCTCCCTTTATACAGATGTTCTCTGGTGTTTGCTGTTCCTGCCCTGGGATAAAGATGCTGGCAGTTCTCCTTATTTATGCCTCTCCTAATCTATGCCTCACCTCTCATCCTTTGCTACAAAGTGAAAAGCCCAAGCTCTGCTAACCTTGCCCCCATGACATATTTTCCAATCTAAGCAAAGTCCTAGTAAATCTCTTCTGCACCCTCTCCATAGCTTCCTCATCCTTTCTGTAATGAGGTGACTAGAACTGAACATTCTAAGTCTGTTCTCACAGAGGTTTATAGAGCTGAAAAACATACTGTTTGCCTTCCTCATTGTATCTGATTCAACTTTCAGTATTTCATGTTTATGAACATCTAGCTCCCACTAAACATTAACCCTTTTTATTTCCTCACCATTTTAAAAAGATTTTCTACTTTCTCTACCAAAGTAGAACAGCTCATTTTTCCACATCCCATCTCTCTCATCCCTACCTGTCCAGATCCCTGAGACCATGAAGTGTTTGCCTCACAACTCAACCTGCCACCCTGTTTTGTATCCTCAATGAAACACTATCAATAACTCAAAAGAATGGAGTTACAGAACAATTAGGCTTTTATTTACAGTAAACTTGAAGATCATTCTGTGTTGTGATCCAGGATTTCTGGGGAGGGTTTATGGTGTTGGAGCCTTTATACGGGGTCAAGAGGGAGGAGCCATAGTCACAGAGCACGACGGACCCAAGTAAATAAGTGTACAGCAGTTCACCACAATCAGCAGATTATACTCATTTCCCTCAACCCCCTCCCCCCTGCACTATCCAATTATAATTAGTATTGATCATGAACAATTGGAGCTCCAACACTAATCTCTGCAGGTCCCTACTAGTGTCACATACCCAATCAAACATGACTGGATTTGTTTCTGTTTTCCTAACAATCAACCAATCCTTAATCCCTTATTCCCAATCCTATATTATCTAAATTTGTTTAGAGTCATAGAGTTCTGCAGCACATAAACTTACGTTTGGCTCATTTTGTCCCTCTTCTCCTTATCTCTCTAAATCTTTCCTATCCATGTACCTGTACGAATATTTTTTGAATGTTGCAATTTTCCCTGCTTCTACCACTTCCTGTGGCAGTTTGTTCTAAATACACACACCCTCTGGAGCATTTTATCAAAAATGTTTTCAAAGTCCAAATACCTTGCATCCACTGGTTATCTCTTGTCTGTTCTGCTGGCTAAACCCTCAGAAACTCCTCCCAGACTAGTCATAAACCCTTTCACAACTTTGTATTGACCCTTTCCAATCCCTTTCTGTTATTAAATTCAATTAGATTGGAGGAGTCACGTGATGGAGTAGTGGCCGGACGGTGAACTCCAGCCCTCTCCAGAAAAGTCAGAAAAAACAAAGGAAAACACAAAGGCACAAAAATAAAAATTAAAGAAAAGTGAGTATAAAGGTGGAAAGAAGATGGCGACAAAAAAAGAAAAATTGAAATCAACGGTAAGAAGAGAGGAAGAGAAGACAACGGAAGAAGAAGGAGAAGGCCTTACCTGTTCGAAGAGGCCCGCGGTGGAGAGAGAAACCCGCTCCCTCAGGTCGGTAGAAAGTGGACTACAAAAATGGCTCGCTGAGCCGAGTAAAAGTGCGGAACCGCGCATGCGCGAAGAGTCGCGCATGCGTGATGCGCATACAAAAAAACACACCGACGGGAGGGGTGACCAGCTGGGGAGTCGATCTCCACAGCCGGCAATGACAGCTGCAGAACACCTGCAGCAAGAGGAGAACATAGAAGACAACGAAAACAAGAAAGAAGAGAAGAAAAGGGCAACAAAGAAACAACAGATGGCCAACCCAGAGGAAGAAGAAGAGGAAGAGGAAGAGTACAGTGAAATAGAAGAAGAAGGGAAAGGCAAGATAAAGGATATACTTTCTCTTATTAAAGAATACATGGAGTCATTTAAAGAATGGCAAGCGCAAGAATTTAATGATTTAAGAAGAAGAATAAACAATACAGAAGAGAAAATGAATAAAATAGATATGACCTTAACAGAAATGGGAAAGAGAATGGACAAGATGGAAGAGCGGGAAGCAGCAGTAGAAATGGAGGTAGAGGACTTAAAAAAGAAATTAGAGGAATCTAATAAAAAAGTTATAGAGACACAAGAACTGTTAGCTCAGAAAATAGATATAATGGAAAATTATAACAGAAGAAATAACATAAAGATAGTGGGCCTTAAGGAAGATGAAGAAGGCAAGAATATGAGAGAGTTCATAAAAGATTGGATCCCCAGGATCCTAGGATGTCCAGAACTACAGCAAGAAATGGAAATAGAAAGGGCACATAGAGCAGTGGCCTTTAAACCACAACCACAACAAAAGCCAAGATCTATTTTAGTAAAATTCCTAAGATATACTACAAGAGAAAAGGTACTGGAGAAGACAATGGAAAAAGTAAGAGAGGGCAACAAGCCACTGGAGTACAAAGGGCAAAAAATCTTCATTTATCCAGATATAAGTTTTGAACTCCTGAAGAAGAGAAAGGAGTTCAATACAGTAAAGGCGATTTTATGGAAGAAAGGGTATAAATTTATACTAAAGCATCCAGCGGTATTGAAAATATTTATTCCAGGACAACAAAACAGACTATTCTCGGATCCAGAGGAAGCACGAAAATATGCAGAACAATTACAAAATAGACTGAGGGATGAAGACGTGTAACGAGAGTACAAAAGACTGCGAACTAAAAAGACACATAAGTTTTGAACTCCTGAAGAAGAGAAATGAGTTCAATACATCAAAAACGATCTTATGGAAAAAAAACTATTCTCGGATCCAGAGGAAGCGAGGAAATTTGCAGAACAACTACAAAACAACCAGAGAGATGAAGATATGTAATAAGAGTAAAAATGACCACGATTTGTATGTATGTGGGTAAAGAGGTATATGTGTGTATATCTATAATGTGCATACATGAATGTATCCGTATTTAGAGGAAAATATAGATAGTATAGACAAGAATTAATAAGGGAAGGAAATGGAATAGAGGGAATAAGGAGGGAACTAAAAGAGTGACCTTTGTTACATATGAAAAGTGAAATCTTTTCTGGGGGGGGCTGGGTGGGGAGGAGTTGCGGTCACTGCAAAATCAGCTGACGCTTGCGAGTGAATTCGCAAATCCAAATGGAGAGGGGAGATGTGGTTGTCCAACAAGGGATAAAGGACAACTCAGGAGGGGAAGGGGAGATTGGGGCTAAAGAAGTTTTAAATAGGAGAATAAGGAAAATGTTTGATGTTTCAGGAATGTTGTCTTATAAAGGGTTCAAAACAAGAAAACAGAAATGGATAAGAAGGAAAGGTAATGATGGAGAAACGGTAAGGGAAGATAAACAAAGTATAAAATGGCTACGTTGAACTATATGACTTTAAATATTAATGGAATGCATAACCAAATTAAAAGGAAGAAACTGCTAAATTTACTGAAAAAGGAAAAAATAGATATAGCATTTGTGCAAGAAACACATTTAACTGAATTGGAGCACAAGAAATTAAAGAGAGATTGGGTAGGACACGTAACAGCAGCATCGTATAATTCAAAAGCAAGAGGAGTAGCTATATTAATTAGTAAAAATGTGCCATTTAAAATAGAAGAGGAAATAATAGATCCAGCAGGGAGATATGTAATGATAAAATGTCAGATATATTCGGAGTTTTGGAATCTACTCAATATATATTCACCTAACGAAGAAGATCAAAAGTTTATGCAAGATATCTTTTTGAAGGTAGCAGATACGCAAGGGAACATATTAATAGGAGGGGATTTCAACCTGAATTTGGATTCAAATATGGACAAAACTGGGAAAAAAATTAATAGAAAGAACAAAGTAACCAAATTTATAATTAAATCGATGGAAGAAATGCAACTTTTGGATATATGGAGGAAACAACACCCAAAGGAAAATGAATATTCATATTACTCGGCTAGACATAAAACATACTCAAGAATAGACCTATTTTTGTTATCAGCTCGTATGCAAGATAGAGTAAGAAAAACAGAATATAAAGCTAGAATACTATCGGACCATTCACCCTTAATACTGACAGTAAAGCTAGAGGACATCCCTCCAAGAATGTATAGATGGAGATTAAACCCCATGTTACTTAAAAGGCAGGATTTTAGAGAATTTATTGAAAAACAAATAAAAATGTATTTTGAAATAAATACGGAATCAGTGGAAGATAAGTTTATACTATGGGATGCAATGAAAGCATTCATTAGAGGGCAAATAATAAGTTATGTAACCAAGATGAAGAAGGACTATAATCAGGAAACAGAGCAGTTGGAAAGGGAAATAGTAAATATAGAAAAAGAATTAGCAATGAAGGAAGATACAACTAAAAGAAGAGAATTGGCGGATAAAAAAATAAAATATGAAACACTACAAACATATAAGGTGGAGAAGAATATAATGAAGACAAAACCGAAATATTATGAACTAGGTGAAAAAACGCACAAAATCCTAGCATGGCAGCTTAAGACAGAACAAGCTAAGAAAATGGTATTGGCATCAAGGAAAAAAGACAAACAAATTACATATAATCCAAAAGAAATTAAGGAAAACTTTAGAGAATTCTATGAACAATTATACCGAACTGAAGACGAAGGGAAAGAAGGGAAAATAGATGAATTTCTGACTAAAATTGAACTACCAAAACTACAAATAGAGGAACAAAATAATTTAACAGAGCCATTTGGAATAGTAGAAATACAAGAGATAATAAAAAAAATTACCAAATAATAAGACACCAGGAGAGGATGGATTCCCAATAGAATTCTACAAAACATTTAAAGACTTATTAATTCCGCCCCTCCTGGAAGTAATCAACCAGATTGATAAAACACAAAGCTTACCAGATTCATGTAAAACAGCAATAATTACAGTAATACTAAAGCAAGGGAAAGATCTACTCTCACCAGCGTCATATGGACCAATATCTTTACTTAACACAGATTATAAGATAATAGCTAAACTATTAGCAAACAGATTAGTAGAGTATGTACCGAAAATGGTAAATTTAGACCAAACTGGATTTATCAAAAAAAGACGCACAACAGACAATATTTGTAAATTTATTAACTTAATTCATGCAGTAGAAGGGAATAAAGCACCTACAGTAGCAGTTGCTTTGGACGCAGAGAAGGCCTTTGACAGAGTAGAATGGAATTATTTGTTCAAAGTATTGCAAAAATTCAGTTTACCGGAGAAGTATATTAATTGGATTAAAGCATTATATAAGGGACCATTAGTGAAAGTGACAGTAAATTGACATGTATCAAAGCAATTTAACTTAAGCAGGTCAACACGGCAGGGATGCCCACTATCACCTTTATTGTTTGCGTTAGCTATAGAACCACTAGCAGAATTGATAAGAACAGAAAATAATATAAAAGGAATAAAAATAAAAGACAAGGAATATAAAATCAGTTTATTTGCGGATGATGTTATAGTGTACTTAACAGAACCAGAACTATCAATAAAAGAATTATATAAGAAATTGAAGGAATATGGAGAAGTGTCGGGTTACAAGATAAACGTAAATAAAAGTGAAGCAATGCCTATGAATAATGCGGATTTCTCAAAATTTAAGAAGGAATCACCATTTAGATGGCAAATGCAAGCAATAAGATACCTAGGTGTACAAATAAACAAAAATCTCGGCCAACTATATAAACTCAATTATTATCCACTAATGAAAAAATTACAGGACGATTTAGAGCATTGGAAAGATTTACCACTAACACTAATAGGAAGGATAAACTGTATTAAAATGAACATTTTTCCAAGGATATTATACTTATTTCAGGCATTGCCAATACAACTGACAGAGAAATTCTTCAAGGAGTTAAAGAAAATAATAAGGAAATTTTTATGGAGGGGGGGGAAACCGAGGATAGCACTAGATAAATTAACAGAATGGTATAAACAAGGAGGCTTACAACTGCCAAACTTAAAAAATTATTATAGAGCCGCACAATTAAGATACCTATCAGATTTTTATCAAACAAGGGAAAAGCCAGATTGGACCAGATTAGAATTAGATAAAATAGGGGAAAAGACACCTGAACACATATTATATAAATGGGATGAAAAATTGGTACAACATAGAAGTTCTCCAGTATTTCATCATCTCCTCAATATTTGGAAGAAGATTCATGTAGAAAGAAATAAAACAAATTATCAATTACCAAAACTAATATTGACGCAAAACAAGTTACTCCCTTTTACAATAGATAACCTTTCCTTTAGAGAATGGGAAAAAAAAGGGATTAAAAGAATAGAAAATTGTTTTTCAGGAAATAGATTCTTATCCTTTGAACAAATGAAAGATAAGTACAATATAACTCAAGATACAGCGCTGGCATATTACCAATTGAGATCCTACTTGAAGGATACATTAGGAAGCAGTTTGAGTTTGCCAGAGGGAAGTAACCTTGAATATGTGATTACAGATACAATGATAATCAAAAGATTTATAACAAATATGTATATTAAACTGCAAGAAAAGGAGAATGAGGAAACAAATGGTAAAACTAAACAAAAATGGGAACAAGATTTAAATATAAAGATAAAAAAGGAAACATGGGAGAAGTTATGCTCCTGAACGATGAGAAATACAATAAATTCGAGGTTACGTATGATACAATATAACTGGATACACAGGCTATACATTACACCTCAAAAGTTAGATAAATGGGACCCAACAGTATCTGATAGATGTAAAAAAGAAATGGGAACAACAATTCATGCAATCTGGACATGTGAGAAAGTAGAAAAATTTTGGGAAGATCTAAATCAGATATTAAATAAAATAACAGAAAACAATATACCAAAGAATCCAGAGATCTTCCTCCTAAGTAACATAAAAAACAAAGAATTTGGAATTGATTTGGAGGATGCACAAAAAAGATTTGTTAAGATAGCTCTAGCCGTAGCAAAAAAATGTATTATGTCAACCTGGAAATTGGAAGATAATTTGAAAATATAACAATGGTATATAGAAATGAATAAATGTATTCCATTAGAAAAAATTACATATAGTTTAAGAAATAATATTGAAATATTCGAACAAATATGGGAGCCTTACATTAAATACAATGGCGAAAACCTACCGGGGACAATCATTACCTAAGTTAACGGAAGGAAAAGGAAATGAAAAGAATGGACTCAGTAGAATTTCTGGTGTATTTTTATTGAATGACAACATTGTCTGACTGGTTTAATGTATCCTAGATTTTATACCTTAAATGGACGGGAGGGGGGAGGTAGGGAGGGTGGGATGGGAGGAGGGATGGGGGGGGGGGAGAAAATGGCACTGTATATGTGTGAAAAGGAAAAAGTGTGTACCATGGTTAATGTGATTTATGGTGTGAAAAATAAAAAATAAAAAAAAATAAAAAATTCGTTGGACACATCAAGCAAAGAGATACATTAGAACATTTAGTTACAACTGGAAAGCTGGAAGGAAAAAGAAGCTGAGGCCGACAGAGAATGAAAAGGAGAGATGGATTAACATCATGGTTAGAAACAGGGGAGGCAACAGCTACATTTTGAAGGGTCAGACACCGTGATGGATGGAGAGTCACGATCGCACACATCAAATGGCAAGGCACCTGAGTGAATGAGTTTCATGTGGTTAAAATGGAAATTCGGTAAGAAAACAATAGAATCTGAAATAAAAACATTTAAGCACTACATCAAAATTATGTTGATTTTAATGTTGCTTAAATGTAATATTTCTTAAATTGTATGAATACGAACAAAATTGTTTTGAAAAATCTTTCTACATTGAATGACAACATTATTAGTTACAACAACCATGTTTACACTGTGACGCTGCCACAAAACACCAAACTTTGTGACTTGTTCATGACAATAAATCCTGATTCTGAACATTAAAAAAAATAATTCAATTAGATTGTTTGTCATGTACACCAAGATAAAGTAAAAAGCTTTAGTGCAGGGCAAGTGTAACAGTAAGCCAAAGAGTGCACAGTAATGGTGTTACAGTTACCCCTTTTACACTACAAGTAAAAGATGGGAATTAACCACCTGGTAATTACCCACCAAGCATTGGCTCCTGACCCGGATTTTTTTGGTTCTGTGTGAATGACTCAACTGAGCTTTAAACACGGGTTGTTCACACGCCAATTAAGTGGGATCTCTGTGTAAAAAGGGTAAAGTGAGTCACAGAGAGCAGGGTGTGATAGTGCAGGAGGCTTTATTATTGTGATAAAAAGCAAATGCAAAGGCAGATATTCTCTGTCTTTACATCACTTCACTTATCTTCATAAAAGCTCCAAGGAGTGATGTTGAGACTATTCAAGGCATTGGTGAGGCCAAATGTGGAATACTGTGTACATTTCTGGTCACCGAATGATAGGAAGGATATCAACAAGGGAGAGTGCAGAGATTTACTAAAATGTTGCCTGGATTTCAGAATCTAGATTACAAAGAAAGATGGCGTAGACTGGGTCTTTATTCAATGAAGCATAGAAGGTTGAGGGGGGGGGGGATTTGATAGAGGTTTTAAAAATTATGAGAGGGATAGATAGAGTAGATGTGAATAGGTCTTTCCCTTGAAGGTAGGTGAGATTCAAACAAGAGGTTAAGAGTTAGGGGGAAAAAGCTTAGAAGTAATACAAGAGGTAACTTAATCACTCAGAGAGTGGTGGCTGAGTGGAATGACCTTCAGGAAGAGGCGGTCACAGCAAAATCAATTTTGTCATTTAAGGAAAAGTTGGATAGGTATATGGATAAGAGGGTTTTGGGCAAAGTGCGGATAGGTGGGACGAGGGGAGATCACTTAGACTGGTACGGACTAGAGGGGCTGAGATGACCTGTTTCCATACTGTAATTGTTATATGGTTTAACAAAAAAGGACTAATTCAGCAGGGGAACTCTGATCTGTCTACAGGGTACACTCAAAGTTGGAGAAAAGTCTCCCCATCTCCTCCATAAAATGAATGTTACTGAAAGGGAAGGCTGAGATGTCATGATTTCGCTATCAGTTCGAGACCCAGGTGCCACCTCCCAGGGCTCCCAAGATGATTGGTACTGGGTTTGGCTCGGCTGATTACGGATGGGCCCAGGGCCATCGCCTGTGTGTCCCACTGCAGAGCTCGAACTTAATTCCAGTGATGGTCACATTTTATTAAAATACCTAGAACCACATTAAACACCACAAACAGCAGAAAATCAGATTGATTACAAAAGTGAAATGAATACTAATTTCAAGTAAAATACTTAACGTACTAATTGAGATTTTAAAATGCTGTTTTACAAGAATAAATGGCACACTGGAATGTTGATATATTTTTCCTCATATTTGGAATCACTTGTTTCTGAACAACTTGGCAGTCTTAATTTAACAGGATGTTGCTGTTAAAGTTTCCAGCATCATTTTGGTGTGATTCTATGTCCTGAAGAGTTTCCAGTTGTTTTTTCCCCCAGGGGTATGCCTCCAGCTCCCTCTTGCCACCTGGAAATGTCCTCTTCCCATTCTCCCTCTGTCCCTCTTTCCTCCACCATGGCTGCTGAAACCAAGGAGCAGGAGGGCAGCGAGGAGCCGGAGAGAACAGGAATGGATGTGCAAGGTGAGGGGGTGTGGAGGGAGACCAGTCTGAAGAGCATGGAGGCCCATTGGGGGAAAGGAGTGTCAGAGCCCAGCGAGCCACCAAGGCCAGAGGGTAAGGGACCCAGGTGCTGAGTTCCATGGCACAGGAGGAAGGAGGGGAGAAGCGAGCTGGTGCTAAGGAGAATGTGGTGCCAGAGGGAGAGTCGCCAAGGGGATGCCGGAGAGTGGCTGAGCCCAAGCAGCAATCAGAGATGGACCTAAGGGAGGAGCAGGTGAAGGGAAGCCCCCCCAGCAGCCAAGTAGGTGCAGGGGGACTGGGTGATGGGAAGCCCCTGGCAGCTGAGCCGGTGCAGAAGAACTAGATGATGGGAAGCAAACCACGGGACCCAGGGAACAGATGATGGGAAGAAACCCACGGGACTCAGGGACCAGATGATGGGAAGCAACCCAATGACAACCAAGCTAGGCTGGAAGGAGGCAGACAAGGGCATGGTAGAGCCTGGCGGGTGAGCCTTGGGCTGCTGAGGAGTGGACTGGAGAAGCAGAGCTGGAGAGTCTGATGGATAAAAGAGGGGAGTGAAGAGCCGAGCTTGGTGTGCCGGAGGGAAGACTTGGAAGAAGGAGCCTCAGGTTTTATAACAAGAGTGAAGATGCAAAAAGAACCTCTTTTTGTTTTAATGGCCGTCTTCATTACCCATAATCCACCAGCAGTTCATTTAGTAAAATAAATAGCACTGGGGACAGAGGACATGCCTGTCTACTCAATCTATTTAAGGGGACATATGATTATTGGTTATAATTTTAGCTTGCAGTTTATCCAGTTTATAAATGTTATGTCTTTGCCAAATCTACTGAGTGTTTTTAAATAGAAGGGGTCATTCAAAATGGTCAAGTACTTTTTCTGCATCCAGGGAGACTGTAATACTTGGATTCCGTTTGAATTTTGCCATTTGCATTATATTAAATGATCTTCCAAGACTATATGAGAAATGTCTTCCTTTAACAAATCCTGCTTAATTATTATGTATCAATCTTGGTAAATATTGTCCTAACCTATTAGTTAACATTTTTGCTAGTATCTTGTAATCAGCATTTAATAGGGATATTGGTCTATAAGACAAAGTTTTTAATGGAACCCTTTTTTTGATAACTGTAATAATTGTGGTTGAGAATGATTCCTGGAGGGTCTGTGTTTCTACTGCTTGGTCCAGAACATTCATTAACAGGGGCATTAATAGTTCTTGAAATTATCTGTAAAACTCAGGTGGGAAATCATCCTCCCCCAGTGATTTATTAGCTTATGGGGTACCCAGGGCCTTTATGATTTCTTCTCTTGTAAAGGGAGTGTATAATTCTATCTTTTCTCTCTCTTCTAGTTTTGCAAGTTCAACATACAACAAAAATTCTTCCATTTCATTCTCATCTCCTAGTAATGCTGATTGGTATAATTTTGTGTAATACAATGTATTGTCTAAAAATTTAATTGATTTCCTTTTGTTTATATGCTAGAGTGTCTGTCTTTGTTTTTATAACATTTATCATTCTTGATGACTCCTCTTCTTTAATCTGCCAAGATAAAACTCTACGTGGCCATTCATCTAACTCATAATATTGTTTAGTTTTTCATTTAGCTTTTTCTGTTCTATTTGTTTGTATTGTATTATATCTTAGCTTTTTATTCTCCAGTAATCTGTATTCTTCCTGTAGTCCTGTTTGATTTTTTTTCAAATTCTTTAATATCTTTCTCCAGACTATTCACTTCTGCCACATATTCTCTCTTAATATTCTTTGCATAGGATATAATTTGTCCCATCAAATATGCTTTGAGTGTGTCCCATATCAAAAAACTATTGTTATTAGGTGACTGATTTGTTTCACAAAACATTTCTATCTGTCTCTTTATAAATTCACAGAAATCTGTTATTTTTTGTAGCGTGGTACTAAGATGCCATCTATATACATTTTCTTTCATTTCCATTATTGCAATAATTAATGTTAGTGGTGAGTGATCTGATAGAAGCCTCACTAGGTATTCTGTTTATACCACTCTACTTTTTAACTGGATAGACATTAAAAATAAGGCAATCCTTGTATGTGAATCATGCACCCTTGAGTAAAAGGAGTAGTCTCCCTCTCTCTGTGGGATTTAATTGCCTTCACAAGATTTAAATCCTTCATATGTGAAATTGTGGTTTTAGCTGCTTTTACTCTCATTACTGTTCTAGTATTAGGTCCAAGCAAAAATTAAAATCTCTTCCAACCAATATATTTTGTCTCATTCTGTTGTTTTTAAGAAGATATCCTTCATAAAAGCTTCATTGTCATAATTTGGAGCAACAATATTCATAAATGTCCATGCTTCTCCATAAATTTTATAGTGTGCCATTACATACCTCACTGACAAAAGACAAAGGAGGAAAAACCCAACACCCAACCCCAGCCAACAAATTTTCCCCTGCAACCGCTGCAACCGTGTCTGCCTGTCCCGCATTGGACTTGTCAGCCATAAACGAGCCTGCAGCTGACGTGGACATTTACCCCTCCATAAATCTTCATCCGCGAAGCCAAGCCAAAGAAACATACCTTCCAGTTTAATCAATCAAAGTGTCCTCTATTAACATTGGTGTATTTTTATTAATTAGAATCACTACCCCTCTTGCTGACTCAAAATTATAGTTTGATTTCTTTGTGATATTTGCTCTTGAAAAATTAATTGATTAACTTAGGAACTCAAGTAGATTCTGATGTGGGGAGGTCAGCAGTGAAAATGTTAACACAATCCTAGCAGGTTGTAACGAGATAAGTGATGAGCTAAATTTAGGGATAATTCATTCCTGAACTAAGGTGGAGTGGTAACCTCTGTCAACTTCTTGAAGTGGTCTTGTTTCAAATTAGTGAAGTATTGGTCTAATGCCCTTGATAAAAAATATTAATGTCAATGTTTTTACAGAACCATGCTTGTAATGGTTGCTTGAATAATATATAGATTATGAATGCAACATTAGACATGCATAATTGCAATCTCAACCAAGAATGATTGTTCAGATCAGTGATCATAGCAGGGATGTCTTTATCTGCTATCATCTAGTGGAAAATAAAGCTGTTCAGAATAGCCTCATAAAACTTCTCCAGTTTAAAAATGATTGTTGTGACTTATCACATGAAGCTTGAAAATGGACAAACTATCAGGCCAATTTCTGCTACCTTGAAGAATGGCTCAGTCCCGAAATGTTGGTTATACAATAGAATTCCCATTATCAGGCATCTATTGATGTGTGAATTTTCTGGTTGACTGAGACTCACTCTTCCAATGCCTAACTAGTACACTTGCATTAAGAATACACATTTAAAAGACAAAAAACAGTGTAAAATGCAAAGTAATTAAAATAAAAGCAGAATTGTAGTCTGTAATTATGTAAAGTTCATTTTAATCAGGTAATTCCTGTAATTTACAAAATTTAAATTTGAACACCAGTCACTGGGGCTGTAACAGCATTGTGCCGTCATCATTAAACCCATCCTTAAAGTTTACAGATAAAGCCTTACTAATATACATTAGACTAATAAAAAATAAAGTCTCTTATTAGGCAAGGATAGGGAGATACTTTGGGAGAGTCACCCCAGTGGTGAGTCATTGGCCGGCTCTTCATTCTGGGCCCCGCCTTTTTATTCCAACACAAATTGATTGAAACTTTATTCAAACAGCTGCTGCATCCGAGGCACAATTGGGGAACTCTACTGTCTGAATGTTTGCTCCCATCTTCACCAAGAGAACATTCATTTTTACATGAGCACTTTCCTCGCGTTGACAACTTGACTCACCTCCATACATGTGGCGACCACGAAAAGAATGCGTGTGCATTGAGGGACCTTACTAGTTCAGCAGAGCAAACCTGTATGTGCCCAACATAATCTCAACGCTTTCCCAAGGGGTCCATCCACCCAGTCTTACTTATTTGAATTTTTTTTTTAATTATTTAAATCCTCGAGTTTTCTTTTGCCAGTTGTTTGAGTTTCCGGTTGATTGAATTCCAGATAATGGGGATTCTACTGTATTATCTTTACCTCCAATGGACATTGCATGACCTGCTGAGTTCCTCCAGCATACCACAAATGTCTGCGGATGTTTGTGTTTCACTTCTTCAGCATGCTGTTGACTTGGACCCCCTGCATCCCTCTGCACATCAGTGCTCTGAAAGGTCCTGCTATTAACTGTATACATTCTCCTTACCCTTTAGCTCCCAAAGTGCCGCACCTCACTCTTGTCCACATTAAACCCTATCTGCCATTTCTCTGCCCATATTTCTAATTGATCTACGTCCCGTTATATTCTTTGATAACCCTGCACGTCAACCATTCTCAATCTTTTTATAGCTATACATGCTCCCCTCCCCCCCACAGGACTACACCAAGTTTATGGCTCCCCTTTTCTTTTAACAGTCAAGTTTTGGCTTCTTCTGCACTTCTCTCCTATTGACTACATGAAAGTATAAAAAATATTTATATTACGTGAAAACAAGGCTTAAATGTGCTGTGGCTCCTGGATGGGGGACATAGGGCCCACATTGGGAATGGCTGCTCTACACTATCCACAATTAAACCAATCTTTTTTTTATCTACAAATTTAGTAAGCTCCCCACCCACTTTTTCATCTATATATAAATATATCACAAACAACAGGGTTCCCAACACCAATCCATGTGGAACACCACTGGTTACACTCCTCCAATCCAAATAACACCTTTCCATCACTACATTCCTGTGGTGCGCTGTTAGCCAGAATCAGACACACACAAGGTAAAGACTGTACAACAGGCTTTAATCCACAAAGACTTCCACAGAGCCAGGCTGGCTGTAGCTGCAGCAACTCTGAGTGAGGCCTCGGGAGGCCGGCGCAGGCTTTTATCCTGGAGGGTGATCGCCTGGGGCTTGATCCATTCAGGCCAACTGATTGAGAGCCGGCCAGGTGTTGTCCTATCCCCTTACACTCCTGCAGGTACAGAGGTTGACCCTGCAGTAGGCCGGTGGTGTACTATCACATTTCCTTTTCATACGAGCCAGCCAACTTCATACCCAAACTATCAACTCCCCATGCATCCCATGCATTTGCAATTTATGAGTAGGCCTACAATGAGGGTTCTTGTCAAATGTCTTGCTTCCCTCACATTGTATGGATTATACCTATCTGCTCATGTGATCATTCGGGGTATTTCAGATGTTAATGCCTCACCATCAATGACTTAAATTGGAATAAGTTCAAGAATAATTTATGGGAGGAATGGAAAGCGTTATCATTCTTGTGTCTATTGTAAAAAGTTGCTTTCCTCATTTTTCATTTTTTTAACATCTCGACATACAGCACGGTTTCAGGCCATTTCAGCCCATAAGTCTGCACTGCCCAGTTTACACCCCATTAACCTGCACCCCAGTAGGTTTTGAATGGTGGGAGGAAACCACAGCTCCTGAAGAAAATCCACGCAGACACAGGGAGAACATACAAACTCCTTACATTCAGCATGGGACTTGAACCCCGCTCCATTCCCGATCACTGGCACTGTCAAGGCTAACCGCTGCACCAACCGGGCCACCCCTTTGTTGAATCTCCCTCAGAGCAATGTCAAAACAACTCCCATGAGTCATGACACTCCTCCCCTTTAAGAGGTTCATTTTAAATTCTTTGCACATGACATTGAAGGTTATTGACCCAAAATATTTACCTTGTTTCTCCATCTACAGAGACAAGTTAAGCTTAACTCATCCATAAGGTAAGAAATGAAAGTGATGTACACATAATCTTCCACTTATAACACATTTTTAATGCTTTTAGTCTGAAAAAATGTTTTATCTTGCAACTCTAATCCATTCTGTAGTGCACATTTATGGAGCAGCAAGTGCTTATAGTCCATTTGTCTTTTCAAATCTCATTGGCACAGTTAGTGTATCTGACCCGCCAGACAGGCATCAAGCATTTCCCATTCAAATGAGTAAACTGAATGTTTTTCCTCAAGCCGACAAGTATGTTGACAAAGTTGGATTGTTTGTGAATAAAGATGTGTTGAAGGGGCTTTATAGTCCATCACTTTTTCTTGCAGACAATTCTTTCCATTAATTGCACTTTCTTCCAGTGTTAGACTCCAGTAAGCCCACATCTATCAAAATAAATTATTGCAGGGGCTCAAGGGTGTTAATGATAACTCTAGTCATTTTTTAAAATGTTTGTTCCACAATTAACAACACGTATTTGTTTGTGAAGTTGTTGGCTCTTGCTGACTGGAGGAACTTTAATCCACCTACTTCATCTGCAAAAGTGACATGAAGCAAGTATTCATTATTATGTTTACTCATCCTTGAGTAGCAGCCAATGTCTCTTTGCCCCAATGTTAATATTTCATTGCAGGGCAAGGGCAGAGATTGCTGAAAACCAATAGGCACACACTAGGTAATTTAGAAAGAAAATAGCACAGTGGTCTTTATCTCAATAGAACTAGAATACAAAGGGACAGAAGTTATATTACCATTATATAGGTCCTTGAATGGACTTAATTCAGACTCATGGTTCGCCTCCAGAGAAAGGAGAGACATGTTCAGACTGCAGATTTCTCACAGTGGGCCTGAGCTAAAAGTATTGAATACCGAGGAACGAGATCTGAAAATGTCAGGTCAATGCCCTTTCCATATCAGTCATGTTAAAGTAATTGGCTGTGTTGGTGTTTGGGTGCTTAAACCAATTAAAAGAGTGGGTAGAGGGAGGGGAGTCCTGAACTATGCCACGTAAGATGGGAGCCAGACTGTAGACACGTCCTTGTGAGAAAGGGAGGGTAAACTCTGTTCTAAACAAGTTGGTGAAGCTGGAGGACCAGTTGGACATTTAAAAATGAAGATAATAGTATGAATAATGGGCAACAGTGAGAAGTTACCGAAAATCCTTGTTGTGTCTGAATGGTGAACAGGCTCCAGTGGCTAAATAACCTCATTCCAATTTTCCTGTACATAAGTAGGAGGGACAAGAATTATCTTTAAGGAAAATTGAAGTAAAAAAATCTCTAGATTTGAGATAAATTCTGTAAACAATACACAGGTCCAACAGCATCCATAGAATGAAAACAGAGTTAATGGTCAAATTAACTTCTGGTTAAGGGTCCTTCAGAATTGGCCAAGGGAGAAATGTTAGTTTTCAATTTTAGAGAGGACTGATGAGGGATGGAAAGGACAAAGGGAATATTTGTGAGAGGCATTGATGCTTTGATTGAGTTGATTTAGAGCTGAATTTGACTCAGACATTTTCTATTGTTTCAATAGCTTTCCTATTGGTAAAAAGATTGACAACCTAGCGGTTAAACATACAATTAGAATTTGGAAACATTTTGGGCTCTAAAGGTTTCTTCTTTTCAGTCTTATTTTATCAAATTATTTTTTTTCAACCTTCTTTGATGGATTCTGTTTTTCAAAAATGGTCCAGATTAGGTATTAAATTTTTTTTTTTAAATGATTTATTTATTGATAATAATCTTGCTACACTTGAGCAACTTTCTTTTAAAATTAATTGATCAAATTCTAATTTTTTTAGATATTTGCAAATTTGGGACTTTCTTCATTTTCAATCTTCAAAATTCTTGCAGGTTCCTGTTATGAATTTGATAGAAACAATTTACAATCTTCAACCATCTGAGGAAAGGTTAATAACTATTATTTATGATATTCTGTTGAAATCAAGGCACATTTCAGTGGATAAAATTTAAAAGGCATGGGAGCAGGATCTCCATATTTCTATTTCTGATGATTCTTCGAACTCTATTTTTAAGTTGGTTAATACATCTTTTAGTGCCCGTCACTCACTCTTACAATTCAAAGATGTGCATAGAGCTTATATGTCTAAAGTTAAATAGGCTAGTATTTATCCTAATATTAGTTCTTTCTGTGAAAGATCATTAATTCATATGTTTTGGCCTTCTTCAACCCTTGCCAAGTATTGGGCGGAGGTTTTTCGTATTTTGTCAATAATTACTAATGTTAACCTAGCAGCAGACCCGCTGGTGACCTTGTATGGGATGGTTGAATAGAAGGTAGTGAAATTGTCTTCATTTCAATGTCATGTATTAGACTTTGCTTCTCTTATTGCATGACGAGTAATTTTGATCAGATGGAAAGATGCCACTCATAATCAATAGTTATTTGATATGATGTCATATTTAACCTTGGATAAAATTCGATGTTCCGCAAGTGGCTCGAATTTCAACTTTCGCAATCTTTGGGGTTCTTTTTTGAATTATTTTCACAGCCTCTAATGGGAACCTTAATCAGGTTCTTGGTGATTCTTGTGATTTTGTGCTTCTTTTTATTTTTACTGTAAGTTTTTTTTCTATATTGCCATGCAACTTAAGAATGGTTTGGGGTTTACATTAGTTAATTATATTGGTTTTTTTCTCCTTTCCTTTTTTTTCAATTTCCCTATGATTAATACTGTTGCATAAGAATATTTTATCTGACATATTGTGCTTGTCTGCTCTAATACAGTTTGTATTAGTTTTATGCATCATTTCTTGATGTATATACTATTATATAAAATTCAATAAAAAATATTGAAAAAGAAAAGACATTGATATGGTGAACAGTTTGAATCTTTTGCCTCGGGTAGAAATGTCATATACTAGAGGATTAAGGTTAGAGGGGAAAGTATAGAGGAGATGTGCAAGGCACATTTTTTACACTGAGAGTGGTAGGAATGTGGGAGGTGCTGGAAGCAGATGTGACAGCAATGTTTAAGAGGCATTTAGCTGAACACATCAACAGGCAGCAAAAGGAGGGGTATTCTCAACAGAACTAGAATACAATTATGTATAGGCGGAGGGGACTACTGTAATTTATCACCATTGATGACACAGACATGCTGGGCCAAATGGCCTGTTCTTCTGCTGTAATGAAGTATGCATCTGTGCATCTATTTTCTGAAAAAAAATGTCATCAACCTCAAACATTGACACTGCTTCCTCCATCTCAGGTGTTGCTTGGCCTGCTCAGGAATCCCAGCATGTTCTGTTTACAGTTATCAACCTGTTTATCAAATCTTCTCCCAGGCTTCCCTAGTCCAAGGAGAGCAACTCCAAAACCTCCACTCTAACCTTGGATCAGAAATCCCTCATTCCTGGGACTAATCTACAAAATGTTCAATTCATCAGGACCTTCATGACGTCCCTAAATCCTGGTAACAAGGAGAAGATGGAATACTTCAGTTGTGGTTCAACATAGCCTTCCTATTTTGTTCTATTACCCTCTTTTGATTTGAAACCCAGGATCCCATTTGCTTCACTCTCCCTTCCCTCAATATATTCTGATACTTTTGAGGATCTATGATCATGGAAATTCAGGCCTCTTTCTTCCCACTTCTTTGGCTTGGCTTCGCGGACGAAGATTTATGGAGGGGGTAAATGTCCACGTCAGCTGCAGGCTCGTTTGTGGCTGACAAGTCCGATGCGGAACAGGCAGACACGGTTGCAGCGGTTGCAGGGGAAAATTGGTTGGTTGGGGTTGGGTGTTGGGTTTTTCCTCCTTTGCCTTTTGTCAGTGAGGTGGGCTCTGCAGTCTTCTTCAAAGGAGGTTGCTGCCTGCCAAACTGTGAGGCGCCAAGATGCATGGTTTGAGGCGATATCAGCCCACTGGCGGTGGTCAATGTGGCAGGCACCAAGAGATTTCTTTAGGCAGTCCTTGTACCTTTTCTTTGGTGCACCTCTGTCACGGTGGCCAGTGGAGAGCTCACCATATAACACGATCTTGGGAAGGCGATGGTCCTCCATTCTGGAGACGTGACCTACGCAGCGCAGCTGGATCTTCAGCAGCGTGGACTCGATGCCGTCGACCTCTGCCATCTCGAGTACTTCGACGTTAGGGATGAAGCGCTTCAATGAATGTTGAGGATGGAGCGGAGACAACGCTGGTGGAAGCGTTCTAGGAGCCGTAGGTGATGCCGGTAGAGGACCCATGATTTGGAGCCGAACAGGAGTGTGGGTATGAAAACGGCTCTGTATACACTTATGAGGTTTTTCAGTTGGTTGTTTTTCCAGACTCTTTTGTATAGTCTTCCAAAGGCGCGATTTGCCTTGGCGAGCCTGTTGTCGATCTCGTTGTCGATCCTTGCATCTGATGAAATGGTGCAGCCGAGATAGGTAAACTGGTTGACCGTTTTGAGTTTTGTGTGCCCGATGGAGATGTGGGGGGGCTGGTAGTCATGGTGGGGAGCTGGCTGATGGAGGACCTCAGTTTTCTTCAGGCTGACTTCCAGGCCAAACATTTTGGCAGTTTCCGCAAAACAGGACGTCAAGCGCTGAAGAGCTGGCTCTGAATGGGCAACTAAAGCGGCATCGTCTGCAAAGAGTAGTTCACGGACAAGTTGCTCTTGTGTCTTTGTGTGAGCTTGCAGGCGCCTCAGATTGAAGAGACTGCCATCCGTGCGGTACCGGATGTAAACAGTGTCTTCATTGTTGAGGTCTTTCATGGCTTGGTTCAGCATCACGCTGAAGAAGATTGAAAAGAGGGTTGGTGCAAGGACACAGCCTTGCTTCACGCCATTGTTAATGGAGAAGGGTTCAGAGAGCTCATTGCTGTATCTGACCCGACCTTGTTGGTTTTCGTGCAGTTGGATAATCATGTTGAGGAACTTTGGGGGACATCCGATGCGCTCTAGTATTTGCCAAAGCCCTTTCCTGCTCACGGTGTCGAAGGCTTTGGTGAGGTCAACAAAGGTGATGTAGAGTCCTTTGTTTTGTTCTCTGCACTTTTCTTGGAGCTGTCTGAGGGCAAAGACCATGTCAGTAGTTCCTCTGTTTGCGCGAAAGCCGCACTGTGATTCTGGGAGAATATTCTCGGCGACACTAGGTATTATTCTATTTAGGAGAATCCTAGCGAAGGTTTTGCCTGCAATGGAGAGCAGCGTGATTCCCCTGTAGTTTGAGCAGTCTGATTTCTCGCCTTTGTTTTTGTACAGGGTGATGCTGGTGGCATCACGAAGGTCCTGAGGCAGTTTTCCTTGGTCCCAACAAAGCTTGAAAAACTCATGCAGTTTGACATGCAGAGTTTTGCCGCCAGCCTTCCAGACCTCTGGGGGGGATTCCATCCATACCTGCTGCTTTGCCACTTTTCAGTTGTTCGATTGCTTTATATGTCTCATCCTGGGTGAGGACCTCATCCAGCTCTAGCCTTAGGGGCTGTTGAGGGAGCTGGAGCAGGGCAGAATCTTGGACTGAGTGGTTGGCACTGAAAAGAGATTGGAAGTGTTCTGACCATCGGTTGAGGATGGAGATCTTGTTGCTGAGGAGGACTTTGCCGTCTGAGCTGCGCAGCGGGCTTTGGACTTGGGGTGAGGGGCCGTACACAGAGCCTCGTAGAAACCCCTGAAGTCGCCAATGTCCCCGCTGAGCTGGGTTCGCTTGGCGAGGCTAGTCCACCACTCATTTTGGATCTCCCGGAGTTTGCGCTGAAGATGGCTGCATGCGCGACGGAAGGCTTGTTTCTTCTCTGGACAGGACGGCTTTGTAAGGTGAGCCTGGTAGGCAGCTCGCTTCTTTGCCAGCAGCTCCTGGATTTCCTGGCTGTTTTCGTCGAACCAGTCCTTGTTTTTCCTGGAGGAGAAGCCCAGTATCTCTTCAGTGGATTGCAGTATGGTAGTCTTCAACTGATCCCAGAGGGTTTCAGGGGACGGGTCCGTGAGGCGGATTGCATCGTCGAGCTTTGCTTTGAGGTTTGCCTGGAAGTTTCCTCTCGCTTCGTCTGATTGCAGGTTTCCAACATTGAACCTCTTGCTGGGGGCTTTACTGTTCCTGGGCTTTGGCTTGAAGTGAAGGTTGAGCTTGCAGCGAACCAGCCAGTGGTCAGTGTGGCATTCCGCGCTGGGCATGACCCTGGTGTGGAGCACATCTCGTTTGTCACTTTCTCGCACCAGGATGTAGTCCAGGAGGTGCCAGTGTTTGGATCGGAGATGCATCCAGGTAGTCTTAAGGCTGTCCCTCTGCTGAAAAAGGGTGTTTGTAATGACAAGCCGCTGTTCTGCGCAGAGCTCCAACAGGAGGCGCCCATTGTCGTTGCACTTGCCGACGCCATGCTTGCCCAGGATTCCTGGCCAGGTTTCTGAGTCTTTGCCGATGCGAGTGTTGAAGTCGCCAAGGATGACAACCTTGTCGGCTGTAGGGGTGCGTTGGATGAGGTTGCGCAGGTCAGTGTAAAACTTGTCCTTTTCTGCTGGTTCCGCCTGGAGGGTTGGAGCATAGACACTGATGAGGGTGATGCGACGCTTGTTTTGAAGTGGGAGTCGCATGGACATGATTCGGTCCGAGTGGCCTGTCGGAAGGTTTTCGAGTTTGGAGGCAATGAAGTTCTTGACCATGAAGCCTACACCAGATAGGCGTCGTTCATCCAAAGGCTTGCCAGACCAGTAGAGTGTGTAGCCCAAGCCGCATTCTTGGAGGCTGCCTACATCTGCCAGGTGGACTTCACTGAGAGCGGCTATGTCGATGTCAAGTCTGAGGAGTTCATGTGCAATGAGGGCAGACCGACGTTCAGGTCGGTGGCTGTCATCCTTGTCTAGCATGGTTCTGATGTTCCAGCATGCTAGCTTGAGTTTGTGAGCATCTTTTGAGGGGGAGGACGTGGAGGGGGAGGACGTGGAGGGGGAGGACGTGGAGGGGGAGGACGTGGAGGGGGAGGACGTGGAGGGGGAGGACGTGGAGGGGGAGGACGTGGAGGGGGAGGACGTGGACCTGTCCTCGGGCCTGCGCAACGGAGGCCCATGGTTCGTGTGCCGTGGCCAAGCAAGCTGGGACGTGGCAGCGAGGTCCTTGGGTCGTAGGTTTTATATCGGAGTGGCAGGTTTCTTACCCGGGCTGGAGGGGTCTGCCTCCCCTCTTAGGTCGGTCCATACTGCCCGGACCGGGGCCGAGGCTGCCGCTGCTCTCCCTGTGCCCTGACTGGGGCCACCGCCTCCAACTCTCTGCCCAGACCGGGGCCTCCACCTGCCTCACTCGACCGAGGCCGGGGCCGCCGCCTCCCCCTTGCTCCTGCCCGGATTGGGGCCGCCGCCGCCTACCCTCAGCCCGGACCGGGGCCGGGGCCGCCGCTGCTCTCCCTGTACCCGGACTGGGGCTGCCGCCTCCCACTCTCTGCCCGGATCGGGGCCTCCGCCTTCCTCACTCGACCGAGGCCGGGGCCACCGCCTCCCCCTTGCTCCTGCCCAGATTGGGGCCGCCGCCGCCTACCCTCAGCCCGGACCGCCGCTGCTCTCCCTGTGCCCGGACTGGGGCCGTCGCCTCCCACTCTCTGCCCGGTTCGGGGCCTCCGCCTGACTCACTCGACCGAGCCCACTTACCTTTTAGACAAAGCCATTTACTCTATGTGTCTCTTATTCACAACCAATGTGTATGTGATGATGTAATGGGGATGGGGGGTGGGGTGGGGTGCTTGCTATTGGCTATGGCTGTTGGGATACTCCACCCTACTGGTATATCAGATGGAGATGTTTTCCCACTGGCCAGTTTAGTGGTGGTTCTTTTCTTTGGCTTGGCTTCGCGGACGAAGATTAATGGAGGGGTGTGTCCACATCTTCTGCAGTCTCATTGGTGACTGACAAGTCCGATGCAGGACAGGCAGGCACGGTTGCAGCGGTTGCAAGGGAAAATTGGTTGGTTGGGGTTGGGTGTTGGGTTTTTCCTCCTTTGTCTTTTGTCAGTGAGATGGGCTCTGCGGTCTTCTTCAAAGGAGGTTGCTGCCCGCAAAACTGTGAGGCGCAAAGATACACGGTTGGAGGCGATATCAGCCTACTGGCGGTGGTCAATGTGGCAGGCACCAAGAGATTTCTTTAAGCAGTCCTTGTACCTCTTCTTTGGTGCACCTCTGTCTCGGTGGCCAGTGGAGAGCTCGCCATAGAACACGATCTTGGGAAGGCGATGGTCCTCCATTCTGGAGATGTGATCCACCCAGCGCAGTTGGATCTTCAGCAGCATGGATTTGATGCTTGCGGACTCTGCCAGCTCGAGTACTTCGATGTTGGTGATGAAGTCATTCCAATGAATGTTGAGGATAGAGCGGAGACAGCGCTGATGGAAGCGTTCTAGGAGCCGTAGGTGATGCCGGCAGAGGACCCATGATTCGGAGCCGAACAGGAGCTTGGGTATGACAACAGCTCTGTACACGTTGATCTTTGTGTTCTTCTTCAGGTGGTTGTTTTTCCAGACTCTTTTGTGTAGTCTTCCAAAGGCGCTATTTGCCTTGGCGAGTCTGTTGTCTATCTCTTTGTTGATCCTTGCATCAGATGAAATGGTGCAGCTGAGGTAGGTAAACTGGTTGACCGTTTTGAGTTCAGTGTGTCCAATGGAGATGCGGGGGGGCTGGTGGTCATGGTGGGGAGTCTATGGCACATCAGTATGTCATCAGTTACCCACATTAATTTTCACCTCATCTATTCCTTCTGTGCCCACCTGCTGATGGAATTCTTGTCCACCTCTGATGGGCTGAGCTGAGCTGAGCTGAAATGAACCTCCTCTGAACTGAGGAGGCAGTTAATTATCAACCACATAAGTGGGAATGGAGTCATGTGTCTTTGAATACTGAAAGCCCTGGATAGTGTGGATGTTTCCTATAGTTTGGGAACATGGGACCAGAGGGCACCGCCTAAGAATACAAAAACATCACTTTAGGACAGAGATGAGGAGGAATTTCTTTACTTAGAGGGTGGTGAATCTGTGGAATTCATTGACACACATGTCTGTGGAAACCAAGTCATTGGGTATATTTAAGACAGAGATAGATAGGTTCTTGATTAGAAAGGAAATCAAGGGTTATGGGGAGAAGGTAAGAGAATAGGATTGAAAATGGGGCACATGGTTAGTCTTAGTGAAACACTATTATAGCACCAGCGACCAGGGTTCGAATCTTGTGCTCACTGTAAAGAATTTGTACATTCTCCCTGAGACCTGCATGGGTTTTCTCCGGCTACTCTGGTTTCCTACTACCCTACAAAAAAAAACAAATAGGATTTATAGGTTAATTGGGTGTAATGGGGGCTTTCATAGTCCAGAAGGGCCCTTCTACTGTGCTGTATTGTTAAAGCTTCTTAAAAAATTAAAAAAGGATAGTAAATCTAGCAGGGCTAGTCTTAGATCAGCCAAATTATCATAAATAAGAAATATTAAGCCTTTATGGGAGGATGTAGATCAAAAAATGTGTCAAGAACAGTTGCCTCAGAGATTCCAGGGAATTGGGGAACTGAGATTGAACAAAGTGTCTAATTTGTAAATGAGTTTTAGGTAAATTAAATTTTTACCACCAGTGTTCGAAAGATGCAAAATTGTTGCCATTAATAAGTTGCCATTAATACCTAATAGCCAGGGGTGAGGTTTGCGAAATGCTGGCAGAGCAACTCAGAGGGTGGAGAGACTACAGGTGAGGCCCTGGGGCGCGGAGGCAGGTGGCTCGGGCTGCCGCTGGCAGGAGGCTTCCAGGTTGGAGTGGTTACAGAGAGTGGAATGTGAGGCCCCCCAAAGTGCAGGGAAATGGTTTGAAATTGGCACTGAAAATCCAGTCCCAGCAGTGCAGGCGTGCACAATTGGGGAAGGACGAATAGTTTGAAGTCTGTTAATGTGATGCCCTGGACTTTCAGGGTCGCCATGCAATACCCCTTTACCCCAGTCGAGTGCGACCTGGTCGCCAATGAAATTCTCTGTGCAATGGGGAGAATAGCCAGTCCGCAAAGGTGGGCCGGGTCTGGGCGGATAAAACTGTCAGTTTATCCCGAGTCAAATAAGCAATTGGTATAGTGTCCATGCACTTTAATCAGTTCCATAGCTTTTGTGAGGGGTTGGGTGAAGACCTGGTCGAGGGTTACTGATGCAGAGACTTGTAATGAGGACAGTGGAGTCCTGCATGATGATGTCACGCAACGTGGGCGTGATGACATCACACAAACAGTTGGGCCTGAAGAGACAGCATCGAGGAGTTGGTGTTGCTGCCTGCAGCCTGCTGGGGGTGTCAGCAGCCAACAGTAATTGTTGGGGGTCGCTGCTTGCTGTCGGTGGTGGGGCGATCAGTCAGGCGGTCGGCAGCGGGGGGTCCCTGGTCGGCAGCGTCGGGTCCCCAGTCGGTAGCAGCAGCAGGTCCCTGGTCGGCAGAGGCGGCGGGTCCCTGGTTGGCGGCAGCAGCGGCGGGTCCCTGGTCGGCAGCGGCGGTGGCCGTTGAGTTTGGGGCTGGGGCCTGATCGGACGTTGCTTCGTGAGGTAGGGTGAATGTCATGGCGAGGATGGGTTGTACCTTGCGCGCTTGGCGTCTGTCCTGTGACGTCAGGCACTGCCACGCAGTGGAGTCCTCGCTCTCATTGGACGAGAGCTCTGAGGAAAAGGTGTTTGAAATGGAGAGTAGGGATTGGGCTTCACACGAGGCACTGTGTTTGATGGTGGCCATTTTGGAGTGACAGACTACAGCAAAGTGGCCGTTTTTAAGGCACTTCTGGCACCTGGCTTTTCTCACTGGGCACTGGGACCTGCTGTGCTTGTTCCTCCTGCAGAAATAACATTTTGGGGTTGCATTGGGCAGCGTAGCGGCAGTAGTAGGGTAGAAGGAGGGCATCCTACTCACATCAGAGTGTGGGGTCCAGCCCTGAGAATACATGTCCATACTTAAGACTACAGCTTCCATCATCTTTGCGATCTGGATCATGTCCTCTAGGTTTTCTCCCTCGTGCTCTAGCAGGCTCTGCCTCACCTCATTCGATCGAACCCTGGCCACATAGGCATCCCGAATAAGATAGTCTGTGGTCTCTGCAGCAGTTCTGTCTGTGCAGGCACAGTCCCTGCCCATTGCCCTTAGTGCCTGAATATAAGCTCTACAGGACTCACCATCACGGCAGGGTCAAAGAGCTGTAAGTATGCTTCGAAGCATCTCACCCAGTGCTTAAAGTCATTTGAGGCTGTAGCTGACTGTGGGTCGATGTCGAGGCATTTCAGCCGTAGCATACACTCCATACCTTCAAAACTTTTTAGTTAATAAAATTGTAGAGCGCGTCGAAAGAACCAAAGACGTTGACCAAAACGAAGGCTTTTATTAACTAAAAGACTGGAGCATATCATAAGTAGGTCGACCAGTCCAGAATGACTTGGTCTGGCTAGGAGCAATCCTTTAAGACCTGCCAGTAAGTGTGGCTACACTCTCAGCCAATCACAGTCATCCAACACTACAATCTGTACATCTACACATTGGTGATAGAATCTGTACTATCACAACACCAATGTTCAAAAGATACAAAATTGTTGCTATTAATAAGTTGTCATTAATACCCAATCTGTGCCAGTCATTTGTTTTTTTTAAATTTTATTTAAGATTTTATAGCATGAATAACATATAGGATTACATTAAAAAAAATAAGAATAAAATAATAAAATTACAATACAATATCAGTAATCTAAATAAACTATACCCTCCCCAATAATTATTACACATTAATAACCCAACTCAAATTAGTCCAACCCCCCTTTCCCCCCCCAAAATAAAGAGTGAAGAATTAATAAAGTTAATAATATATGTGAGAAAAAAAACCCACTTACAAAAAAAAACAAAAACATAACTGATTAAAATACTAACAAAAAGAAAAGTAATTAATACTAAAATATCAGACTTAAAAAACATATTTAAATCAAACTTAAATGCATATATTTAACAAACGGAGTTAAGATGAAACATATATTTAACTCAAACTTAATAAAAAATTAGTAAAGTTAGTAACATTATCTATCAAAAATTCTTAAACAATAATCAATTCTTAAAAAAAATTGTAACATGAAAAAAAAGATGAAAAAAAACTTTCTCTATAGAGATAAACCTTCACCAAATATCAACTAACTTCACATCTATCATCATATTAGTCACATAAACCACCATCTTAAAACAAAATTCAAACTTCATTAAGCATTGTACAATTCAATTTTAGTACTCTTCCACCATTTTTCCCTTTTACTCTTAAATAGTTATCCAATAAAAGCTCCAATACCACATTTAAATATCTCCAATCATTACGTTTAAATTCAGATATCCGAATAATAAAAACACATCTACAATGAAATCTATATCTTCAACAAATGGAGCATAAACCACAAACAAAATTCAAGCCTCATTAAAAATTGTACAATTCAATTTATAACTTTCACCATTATTCCCTTCGTTCTATAACTAAAATAGCAAATAATATACACCAGAATTACCACTCCTTTCACCTTAAAGTTTAAGAAAAAATATATAAAAAAACTTCTCCATCCCATTCACATTTAAATTTCAGATATTCCTTATCTACTGAATAAACTTTACAAAAAAAACCACATCAATTTTTAGTTTTTTAAACAATCAAATACTTTCTTATGCTTTTTTTTATATTTAAACAAAAAAAAACCCCTTCACTCTTTAATCTAATAATACAAAAAAAGGAAAAAAAAAAACGGGTAGGAGGTTAAAAATACCCCCTCCCGTCTAAACCGCGCAATGCGGTAACTCCCAAAAAAAAATGGGTGTGAGATAACTCACACGTAGCAGATGACTTTCAGGAAATAGTGCCTATCCAGTTCTCTCCCCCAACTCTCACCCATGTGGTGGAGGACATTCAAAAGACTTAGATAAACAGAGGGTTATGGGTATGAGGGAGAGGAGGGTGAGATTGCAGAGGAATAGATTTACATAGGTCAGCACAACATTGTGAGCTGAAAGGCCTGCACTGTGCTGTACTGTCCTATGTTCTATGTATCTGTACACTCATCTGACAGTAAGAAAGAGAGCTGGCACTTCTTCCAATCTAGAGCTCACAATGTGGCCTGTTCTGAGTTGGAGAACCTAACACTGACTGATCATTCTGTGGAGCACCTGCATGGCAATTGCAGGGATGGTCCTGAGCTTCCTCTACTTTAGGTCCTGGGTCCACTCCTCAGGCCTGTGGCCTCCTGTACTGTTGCGCTAAGGCCAAACAAGGGTCTAATTCTTACCTGAACACTGCCCATAATTAAGTTCATGGAGTGTATGCTGTATCCAGTCATGAATGAATACCACAAAACATGTTATTATTGTTATAACTTGATTTTAAAAATGCTTCAAAACCAAATGGGAGAAATTGGGTAAAGCCATATTTCTGTAAGTTAGGTCATTCCTAATCTGGGAGCCCCTATGTTTCACCACAATTATGTTGGAATTGGAGTATTAGGGTAACAGTCTAAAAATAAAGGGAGATTAGTTAGGAATGAGATGAGGAGAACATTTTTCATACAGAGATTGATGAATCTGTGGCATTCTCTGCACCAGAGAGGTGTGGAGATTCATTCGTTGATTGGGTTCAAACCCAAGATCCATACATCTCAGGATTCTTGACAAATTGAGGAAAGGATGTGGTCTTCTGCCTGCTCCTAAGTCTCATGTGTATCTGAAGGTGTTCTCAGAACAGCCCTTCAAAGATTCACATGCACACTTTCCAACCTAATCTATGCATTTGGTACTCCTCTACCTCAGGGATACCAGACACAGACTTTGGGATCGCTCTGAGCTGGCTGCTGCCATTTCAACTCCCCTTCCCCCTCCCTCCCAACCTGTCTGTCCTGGATCTTCTCCACTGCCAGAGTGAGGCCCAACATCAACTAGTGGAAAAACACCTCGTATTCTCTCTGGGCAGCCTGCAGCCTAATGGTGTGAACATAGAATTTTCCATCTTCAGGTTACAATTCGGTATGAACTAGATGGGCCGAGATTACCTGTTTCCGTACTGTAATTGTTATATGGTTATAACTCCCCTCACTTCTTCTGAGCTGCTTCTGTACATCCCTTCCCCATTTTTGTCCCTTTCCCACCCACCACCACAATTCCCTCCCTCCCCTCCCCCCACATCCATTCTTATTCCCCTCCCTCTCTGGTTCCATCTTCCACTATCCACATTTCCTTGGATTATTCCCACCCTCTTCTTATCTATTCCGATCTATCCATCTCTGATTCCAGCACCAGCACCTATTGTCCTTCCCTCTTACCCATCCTACCCTGTGCGACTCAGCTCTGTCCACTTCACCCACTTGCTTTCTCTTGTCCTTCACTTCCTTTGTCTGGCACCTGCCCTTCAACTGCCTCTATCCATAATCTTTTATCCCTCCACCAATCCCCTACTGGGGAAACCCTCCCACATTGTCTATCTCCCCTCTGCACTCTCAGTCTTGATGAACAGTTCTGACCCAAAACATTGACCATTCTTTCCCACCCACAGATGCTGCTCAATCACTGAATTCCCCCAGCAAGTTGTGTGTTTTCCAAGATTTCACCAGAGCAGATTTAAATATGAAACAACATTGCAGGAGTTCTGTTTAACTTTCAAGTAATTGCCAGCAATTCAGTGGAGTTGATTACTAGAGAATAGAGTGCATGAAATGTCTAAAGGTGATACCTTTGATGTAATATTTTACATGATAAATGGTAGGGCAATGAGGAGTGTGGCAGAACAGAGAGATATGTGAATACAGACATATAATTCATTGAAAGTAATGTCATAGGTAGTTAGGGTCATAAAGAAAGCTTTTGGCTCAATGGCCTTTATAACGAATGAGTTGGGATGTCATGGTGAAAGTTGTACAAGACATTGGTGAGGCCAAATTTTGAGCATTGTGTGCAGTTTTGATCGCCTAACTACAGGGAAGTTATCAATAAGTTTGAAAGAGTGCAAAGAAGATTCACAAGGATGTTGCCAGAATTCGAGTAACTGAATTACAGGGAAAGGTTGAATAGGTATGAACTTTATGAGAGGAGATTTGATACATTGTCACATGTACTAAGAAGCAGTGAAAGAGGTTGTTGTGAGAGCAGACCAGCTAGACATCTCATACATTGTACAAGTAAGATACAATACAGAAATGCAGAGTTACAGAGAGAGACCATTTGGGATGGAACAAAGGCAACATCATTTTACTTTCATGGTTTATTCATGGGCCTGATAACTATGCTTGAAGCCGCTGGTGCATGATTTCACACATTAATCTCCTTCCTAACCGGGGTGGGGGGGATGTAAATAGAGTGCAGCTGGAGTCTTTTGAGAAGAACAAGTCATTGATGGAATCTATGAGGAAGTAGGGTGTGTGTCTGATGACCTGCTCCACATTCACAATATCATGTTGTTGGGATTATGTGGTGAATAGGGGTAGTTGTTGAGACGGCAACTGAATATTGGATTTCCAGGTTGGTGGATTCAACTTCTGCAGGTCTAGACCAGGCTAGGTGTTGGCACAGGGACCCGCTGGCAAAATGTCAAAGCTTGGCATTTATTGAAAGTGAGATTCAGTCCTGGAGAGAGACTTATATGCTCAACCTTTGCTTAAATGACATAAGACATTTACCTTTGTTCTGTGGTAACATTCAAAATTCCAAGGTTTTAATTCAATCAGCTCTGAATAATTTTTTTTCAAAAAGGTACACAGCAACATTGCAAATACTTAGTCAATATCCTTGTTCATATTGAAGCCAAGAGCACATGAGAATTCTAAATGTAGCGTAAACCTGTGGGTTTTAACAAAACCATTACTTGGTGTTTGGAACATAAACATTAGCTGAATGTTTGAATATCCCCACAGACTGAGTCAATAACCATTGGTTCAGACATTTAATGGGGCAGAATAAGAAGTATGTTTTTGATGAGAACTTATATACAAGTCTAATTTTTAAAAAATGGTTTATCAATTTAATAATATGATTATTTTCACATCAACCTGTTATCTTGATTATCAATATGACAAGATTCACCAAATATGAGTTTATTATTTGTATCATATTTATATCAATAAAAATCAGAGATAAATAGAAAATCTTAATTAAAAACAATTACTATAAAGCACAAACCAGATATTAAATGAATGTAAAATTAATTGAAGTGATTTGAATTAATTTGGAACTAATAAATCCACATAAAGTATTTAGATTTACATTTCTGTAAACATTGACTTTGTTAATATTTTAATAACTTGCTTTCCTGTATTGGTTTCAGTTGTGAAACCATCTGTGTGAGCTATGGAGAGAGGTTGGACAAACTGGGGATGTCCTGAGAGAGGCTTATAAAATGACAAAGTTGTGTCAATACGATGAACAGTCAGTGTCGCAGGGTGGAAATGTCACACACTGGAGGGCAGAGGTTTAAAGTGAAGGGAGGGAGGTTAAAAAGAGATGTGTGAGTTTTTAACAGTTTGGTATGTGTCTGGAACAGGCTGCCAGGATAGGTGGTAGAAATGGATACCAGAGGGGTTTAGACAGATGCATGTACAGACAGAGGATGGAGGGATGCAGGTCATATGCAGGTGGGTGGGATTAGCTCTGAATTGCAGTGGGGACAGCACAGTCATGGAGGACTGAAGCTGATTGAAGGAAGAAGCTGAATGAAGCAAGAGAGGTCAGGTGACCTGAGGTGTAGCAGCAGTTAGAATTTAAAAAGGGGAAAGGCAACAGCTAGAAGCTGATTAGAGGAAAAAGCTGAGTATTACTATAAAAGTGAGGGGCTTCGTCAGAGTGGTAAGGCTTTGGCAAGAACAGGCTTTGGCAAGAACAGGTAAGAGGCAAGGATAGTAGGAAATGAAGTAAGAAAGGGGCCCCCTTTCAAGGAACAAAATGGATTCAGTGTGTAAACACAGGAAAGGCCAGGTTTTAGATAACATATATTTTGTTGAAACGGCAGTCGAGGCAGGGGAATGCTCCTTTTACAGAATGTGGCTTGTTAGAGAAGCCAGCAATATCCCTGATGACTTCATCTGTGAGATTTGCATCCAGCTGCAGCTCCTGACATGCCGAGTTAAGGAATTGGAGCTGGAGCTGAATGAAATCCAGATCATTCAGGAGGCAGAGGGGGTGAGAGACAGGAGTCACAGGGACACTATCACACCTAGGAGGCTGGAGGAGGGTAGATGGGTGATAGTCAGGAGAGGGAAAGGCAACAAGCAGGAAACTCTCCCCCCAGTGTCCAGGCCACTTACATTCCACATCCCATTCCCACATCAACCCGGTCTCATGTACTGCCTGGTTTGGGCCACCTGAAAATTGGAGGGACAATATTCTGTCAGCGGTCTCCAATGAGAAAACATCAATATCAATTTTTCCAATTTCTGTTAACCCCCCTCCCAATGTTATACAGAGTGGGTATGATGGGTTACCCATCACCTCCAATCACAAAGTATCTTTCTCAGCCCTCTGCCTGCTCCCCAATCACCTTTCAGCTCCTTTCTTTTTTTACTCCTTCCACCTGTACTCCTATGAGTTGTGCTCCTCCCCCTTCTACTTCCTTTACTGCCCCCCTCCCTTAATTTGGGCATTAGTCCAAACTGTGGCATCTCTGGCAAAGGACTTGGGCTTGAAACAATAACTGCCCATTGCTTTCCATGGATGCTGTGTGACTTGTTGAGTTCCTCCAGCACTGTGTGTGTTGATCTTTTTTTTTGCAATATTTTACTTTTCATTTTAAATATATTTAACAATCAACAAGCATACCAAATACAAAACATCACGAGAACCTACCCTCTCCCCTCTATACAAGTCCTATTAAACAGAGAAAGAACGAAGAAAGAGAAACACAAAAATAAAGAGCATCCCATTGCCAGTGCGGACAATAAAACAAATGGAGACACGATAATACCACAGTGTTAAAATCTTTACAGAGATCTACTGGCTAGCCAGTAGCGATTGTAACCCTATGTTGGCACCAGTGAGGCACCTACATGCTCTAAATAAGGCTGCCAGATATTTAGGAAGGTGTTACATCCTTTCCTGAGATTGTGTGACCTTTTCAAGTGGGATACAGCTATTCATCTCCGTAGACCACGTATCCATGAGTAGATGGCAGTCAGTCTTCTAAGTTACTGCTATGCATTTCCTGACCGCACATGAGGCAAATTCTGTGAATTTAATTTGAGAATTAGTTAGTGATCTACCAACCATGGCAGTGTTCCACAGAAGAAAAAGCTCTGGGTCTACTGGGAAGGTGACTCCCATGATCTTGGTTAGGGTGTCACAGAGGTCATACCAGAAGGGCCTCACCTTCCTGCAAAGCCAGGTAGAATATGAAAAGGAACCAACCTCCACACTACACCTAAAACACATCTCTGATAATTCAGGTTTTGTGTTGCTCTTGAGACTTGTCAGAACTAAAACACACAAAGGGAAGCATAAGTTTTCTTTGAAGAGATTCTCCTAAAATAATTTTCCATCTATTCAAGTCTCAGACAAACCTGTATCAGGCAGAGCAGGCAGTATCTGTAGCCTGTAGATGTGAGGGTTCAGGTCAGGAATATACGCATGAGGAAATAGGATGCTAATTATTGAATCTCACACTTAATGTATTTGACTGTCCCAGTTGGGCAGGCCTGTTACTGTGTAACACTAGAGTACAGTACTCCTGGGGATGGGTCTGTCAGTGTATAGAGTTAAACAGTGGGATAGTGTATTGGTGGAGATTGGTCTGTTACTGTATAAAACTGGGGAACAATACTAATGGGGATAGATCTTTCACTATATTACACTGGGCTGCTATATTGGTGGGGATGGCTCTGCCTCTGTATAACACTGGGGTACAGTACTGGTGGGGATGGGTCTGTCACTGTATAGAGTTAAGCAGTGTCACTGCATAACATTGGGATATGTATTGGTGGAGATTGGTCTGTTACTTTTGTCGGACTCTGGCTTTACCTTACTCTTAATTTAGTCTATGTGTAGTCTGAGTCCAGCGTGTTCTTTGAATGAAGTGATAGGAGAAGGTATTCGGTTCAACAGTCAATTTATTACACAGCACAAGAATAAAACTTAACAGAGCTCTGGGTCAATCGTTAGTTCATAGGTCACCTGCACAGTGAGCTACTCCCCAAGACTGACCCCTATTGTCCAGTTGGCTCAGTTTATATAGATCAACCTTATCATACAGAACAAAAGTTGGCTTCCTTTGCTAGATTTCATTATCATACAGAACAAAAGTTGTCTTCCTTTGCTAGATCTTTTTGCATAAGGGTTATCACAAGTCATCTCCTGTTTTGCAGATATCTGGGGTGTAGCACTCCCATCTTAATCCTCCAGGCCAGACTATCCTGTTGTGTTGATCAGAAATTAATTCATCCCCAGATATTTCTAATGACCATTCTGTTCCTGTCTGGCCAATTTCTGCTGTTCTCTTTAACACCTCCTCCTGCCTTAATCTTCCTCCTAGACTGGTTTTCCATTCCCTTTGTTTCTTGCAGGCCATTCTTTGTTCTGGTCTGGCCTGTGTCTCCTGTGCTATTCACCACCTCCTTCAGTTTGAGCATTCCTCCTAAATCGTTTTATGCATTTCCTCTCCCTGTATTTGGGAGCAGACCATTTTGCTCAGCCAACTTTGCTCCATGCTGTGATTGCCACTTAATCACATTCCTCTTTTCCCCTGAACCATGCAGTAAATATACACTTATTAATTAATCATTTCTTTCATAATGTTTTAACCCCTAGATTCCAACAGTCCCCCTTTTGGTCTCAGGAAACTGAGACCAACCACCTGTAACCTTATGGGACCAAGAGCTCAAGAGTTTTTGCAAGGACCGGCATCTCCGACCCCTTGTTAAACTTAACCTCACAAACTTGGCCATTATGAACACACTTCAGTTCAGTGTTCAGAAACGTCAGTCCAATCTGCAAAGTACTGTTTCGGTTAGTTATGGGCCTCCCAGGCTGACCACAAACCTTTTGTACAGTTGTTTCCTTCTCCAGATGCTTCAAAGGCTAGGAACAACATCACCCATAGTCCCCACATAGTGTCTATCACAGCCCCCTAAATTCTGTTGACTTCAATATAGAAATATCACTTCAAATACTGAAATACAGTCACCGTAATCCAACAGTCTCTTTAAAGGGACGTGTTAAGTGTTCTTAGTCCGTGGTTTCTTCACAGAGTCCCAGTCATCTCCGTTCGAATCTGTTCCAGTGTCCGTGTTGGTGGGTCCGTTGCTGTTCACTGACTCCAATGATACCACGTCTCGCCTTTTCCCTGTAGTCGAACCGCGTGGGACGTCCTCTCCACCACTCTGTAGGGTCCTGTCCACCTGGGCTCCGACCACTTTCTTTTGATGACCTTTAGCAGAACCCACTCCGCGACTGAAGGTATCGGTGTTTCCCCTTCTCTGTTGGGACTTGTGACCTGTTGTGAAAAATCTGACACCAGAGCCGTTAGTTTATCATAATAAAGCTTGCATCCCATTGAACTTACCTCATTCTTCATAGTCTGAATTCCGGCTCCTAGTCCAGGAAACTGGTGCCCTGTTTGTAGTTCATATGGAGTAAATCCTGTCACAGAACTTACCGAACTCCTTATTGACATTAATGCTAGGGGCAACGCATCCACCCAATTTAGTTTGGTCCGTGCCTGTACTTTCCCGATCTTACCTTTTATTGTTTGGTTCATCCTCTCCACTTTCCCTTGGGATTGTGGATGGTACACTGTTCCAAGGGCATGTTTCAATCCCAACATTGCTTCTACCTCCTGTAGATCGTTATTCTTAAAATGACTTCCATTATCGGACCTAATTTTTCTGGGAAATCCGTGTCTCGGAATATACTGGTTGATCAGGAATTTACATACCGTCCTTGCATCTTCTCTTTTGGCAGGGATTGCCTCCGGCCACCCTGTGAACACATCTACTGCTACTAAGAGATATCGATAGCCACTTACCCTCTCAATCATGTCCATATAATCAAGTACAATTTCCTGCCCTGGTAACTTAGGTAACAGGAACTGTCCTTCATGTGGCCTTACAGTCGCCTTGAGATTGAAAGTTATACATACCTCACACTCTCTAATATGGTTCCCCACCATCGCCGGCAGGAAGGGGTGCCACCAATGTATCAAATACCTTATTATCTGCTTCTTTCCACAGTGTGTTAGCCCATGCGCCTCCTCGAGGAGGGGTTTCATGAGTCCAGATGGTAAAACTGGCCTCCCGTCTATCGATCTCCACAGTCCTTGATCCTCGGTTGCCCCCCTTTCCTCCCATACCATCCTTTCCTGAGGTGATGTCTTTGCTTGTTCCTGTATTATTACTTCTACCTCACACGGTGTCAATAAGTCATGTGCCGTTCTGTCTGCCTGTGTCATAATAAACTGAGGGCCGTATCCTGCTGCCCTTTTAGCGGCCATGTCCGCTTCCTGATTTCCCCGAGCCACCATCGTATCTGTTCTATCATGTCCTTTACATTTAAGAACTGCTAATGCCCTTGGTTTCAGGAGGGCCTCAGCCAGTTTCCTAACGTCCTTCTCGTGTTTAATTGGGGTCATTGCTGCTGTTAAAAACCCACTTCTAATCCATTGACTAAGCTCAACCTGTATTGTCCCTACCACATATGCCGAGTCTGTATATATATTGACCTCCTTCCCTTCTGCCCATTCTAATGCTGCTATCATTCCCTGTAGTTCTGCGAGTTGTGCTGACTCCTTTCCTCTCACTGTCCCTGTAATGATTTCTTCAAATCCTCCTGTAGTTTTTCGTACCACCGCATAGGCAGCTTTCAATCCATCTGTGGGGTATCTGTAACAACACCCATCTGTAAACGAGGTTTCATCTGGTTCTCTTAAGGGTGTAGCCTGTAAGTCAGGTCTTATTTTAATATCCTTTACTACCCTCTTGTCACAACAGTGTGGTTCTCCCTCTCCCATATTGTCTGCCATGTTAATGCCTTCATGGGTAAACGTAACATTTGGAGCATTCAGGATCTTTTCTAGTCTCGTCTGCCTTAGCGAAGTCATTGTAAATGCTGTCGAGCTCACAAATGCTACAATACCGTCGGGCCATGTCCCATTACTATGTGTGCCACCTTTTGTAAAATCTTTGCTACTCCCGCTGCATGTCTCGTACATGGTGGGTGTCTGTCTTCCGTCGGGTCTAGTGTGATACTCACATACATGAGCACACATCTTCCACCCCCTTTTTTTCTGAAAAAGAACAACATCAATTGTGTGTGCTTTTTCAGAAACATCCAAAAAGAAAGGTAGATTATAATTTGGAATCGCCAAATCTATAGCTGTTGTAAGTGGATGTGTCAACTCACCATACGATGGGATAAACTGCCTACTATAACCTGACAAACCCAAAAACGAAAGCATCTCCTTTACTGTCTTTGGTTTTGGATGATGTAGTATCGCTGTTCGATGTGCAGGGGAAATCCCTGTGCCTTTTGCTGAGACCATTCTCCCTAAAAAGGTGACCACCTGTCTACAGCATTGCAGCTTTGAGCGAGAGACTTTAAAGCCTGCCTTGAACAGCTGCACTAGCAGGAGACAGGTGGCCTCCAAACAGGAAGTGTGATCAGGTGCAATAGGATGTCATCTACATACTGGATCAGAACTACCCCACCTGGCAGTGCTAGCCCCCCCAGCTGTTCTTTCAACACCTGATTGAAAATCCCTGGAGATAAGATAAAGCCCTGTGGAAGCCTAGTATACCGCAACTTTCTACCTCTATACGTGAACGAAAACACATCTCTTAATGGTTCTGCCAGCGGCAAGCAAAAGAAAGCATTCGCTAAATCTATGCAAGAGAACCACTTGTGGTTAGGGGTTAAAGCAGTCATGGCAGTATATGGGTTTGGTACTGGAACTGTGGGTGTTCTCACAATACCATTGATGCGCCTTAAGTCATGGGTCATCCGATATTTGCCCGTGTCTTGTTTAGGAACAGGTAAGATGGGTGTATTCCAACTAGAACACGAATGTTCCAACACCCCTGAATACATAAGGCCATCAATGGTATCTGCCAAACCTTCCTCAGCTTCAGGTTTGTGGGGATACTGCATCTGCCAAATAGGGGTGTAATCTGACAGTTCGAAGGTTATGGGATCAACCTGCTGACAAAAACCCACATCTGCTGATCCCACTGACCACAGGTTCTCAGGGAGAGAATCTAGCATAGGGGCCGAGTCGGGGTGATCCATCTTCTCTCTACCATGAAAGCGTTCAATCTGTCTATGCTCAAGGAGGACTTGATCATATGTCGGAGACAAAATTCTGTATGCCTGACCAGATGAGGAGAACTGCACTGTCGGTATTTGGGTGTTAGACCAGTCACTAAGGGACATCAAGTTCCGACACATCGGTCCCAAATCTTTTGCCTGGTGAGTAGTGCCAATTGCAAGGGTGACATGAGGAATGGCCTCACCTGCCATCTCATACCATTCCAGCTGTTCAGATGTCAGTGCCACCGTAGCGGCCACTCCCTCCTTTCCTACCACTATGTAGTCCGAATTAATTTCCCATAGCATGCCCTCTACCTCTTCATAAAAGGCATGCTGATACATTTCATCCCCATCCCTATCGAAAAAGAGGGTCATATGGGGGGGATCCGAGGGAGGGGTATACGGGTGTAACGTCTGGATCCACGGCTTCCATTGATTATAAAGCTTTAGCAGCCCTCCCTTCTGTGGGTCCTCTGGTTCCAACAGCCCCCAGTAAATGTCAGCCCATTGTCCCTCAGACGCGGATCCTCCAGCTGCCGCCAACAACATCTGAGAACCGGAATGAAGTGTAGTTACTGAACAGTTCATAGAATATCCATTTGGAAAGGTGACCTCTATTCCGCTGGGTCCACAAAGGATCGATGCTCCGCACCTGACCAGCAGGTGTCTGCCCAAAAGATTGATAGGGCACTTGGCTGACAAAATGTATTGATGTGTAAAAGTCTGTCCCGCCACAGAACTGACTAGTGGTGTAGAAAACAGCAGATTTTCTGGTGTACCCGAGAACCCTATCAGCTGGACGCTAGAGGATGATGTTTTATCTTGAAACTCAGCGCCAGTGAGTGTTGAAAATCTGGCTCCCGTATCCACTAAAAAGGATACTTCCATGTCCATTACTTTAATCTGCAGGAAAGGGTCTGCCAACCTAGCCTGCTCGTGGGTGCTCGGGCTCCGTCACTGTGGGCAATATTGCTCCTCCTCTGTCAGCAAAGGGAATTGTCTCTTCGGAGCTAGAGCCGCATGGGGTGCCTGATGTACCGGGGGTGGCACTGACGATCTCTGGGGCTGGACCCAATGCTCATTTTGTGGTGGTCCATATCCCCTTCCCCCAGTGTCCTGAGGATCCCAAGCTAGGGGGCAGTCTCTCTTCCAGTGTCCTGGCTGACCGCATACAAAACATACGGCTGGTTGCATTCGTGGAGCACCCCGACCTCTCCCTCTTACTCGGAATCCCCCCATTGGACCTCCCGTTCTGCCCACATAGGTGGGACCCGGTGCCCAATATGGGGCCGGGTGCCAACTCATATTATTCCCTTGTGGTGGCTGCGGTGGCTGCTGAATCATCTGGTTCGCACCCTTTGAGGGATTCTTTTTTTTTGCCTCATTTGCCTCTTTCCTAGCCTCTTCCAATTGAAGCTTAAGGAGTTGCACTTGTGCCGACTCTGTAGTTTGTTTGTCCTCCTTTTGTTTAGCCCTGTAATGTTTCATGTGATGGGTCAAATGTTTTTCCCATTGCTCATTCGAGCAGCCAGGAATATCAGGGTTATTCTCTAACGCCTCCCTAACTACAGCTGGCAGTCCACTCGTTACTGCAGCCCTAAAGAGTGTAGTCTGCAAGGGATCTGTGGCTGGGTGTACTCCTGCTTTATCCGTCCAACTCTCCTTACACTGACTCAAAAAGGTCAAGATCTCCTCATCCTCTGACTCCTTTTGTCTATTGTGAGGAGTGGGGGTGGTGTGATCCTCTGACATTCCTCCCGAGAAGGCATTCTCAAGTGTCTGTTCTTGCTCTCTCTCATTTGTTTTTTCCAGTCGCATACTAGTTTCCCTTACTTTACATACATCATTCTGTATTTCCTTTGTTAACTCCTTCATTTCCTCCACCCTTTCCTGCATAACTCTCTTAAGTCTCTCCTTCGCCTCCTGGAGTTCGTGACCTGCTAATTCAGTGACATTCACTATTCCCTCATTTATCTGCATCACTGGCATCTGGGGAATAGGATAAGGTGGTGGGAATGTCTCTGGTAACTTTGGATATAGCGGGGCTGACGGCTTAACCTCCCCCGTATTCTCCTTTATGATAGGGGGTCCCTTTTTAATATCATGTTGAAGGTTCGCTTCCACAGCCATGCAAGCCAATGTCATATTGTGTAAATCTGCCCTTCTCTGTTCCTTCACTTCTCTCTGTTGTTTAAGCCTTCTTCTATTCCATATAGATCCTTGTCCCTTTGCCTCATGTTCCTGTACCTCCTTGGCTGCTTCCCTCTCTGCTTCTCCTAAGTACAGTACCAGCCGGATTTTTTCAAACCCTCGTGGTACCTTCCCCTGACTCTGCAGCTCTTTCCATATCTGTTCGTACCGTGCCATAGCCTGTACCTCCTCTCCCTTCGGTACTCCTCCCAGTAATTGATTCCTTGTTTTTTCCCACTGTCGGTTTACAGATGGGGGAACTCCTCTGTCTTCCCCGAGCTCTTGCCCTACATCCCTATTTACTCCTTCCATCTCTGCTCCGATTTTTAACCCTTTAGACTTCGTACTTCACTGGGTCTCTCCCCTGGTAGGATTTTGCCACCCTGCAATCTACTTCGACCCTTCCCACGTTATTATAAACACCAGCGGTACACTGTACACAATCCTTAAACAAATACTTATTATAAACTATTATGATACACTATACCATTCTTAAACAGATACTTATACACTATAGAAACAAATAACTATAACACAATACACCTTATACAGATACTTATTATACACTACTATGGTACACGATCCTTAATCAAATACTTATTACACACTATAGAAACAAATAACTATCACAATACACCTTATTCTAATTGGCCAAGTGTCTAAACCTATCTCTCGAGATTGCTACGAGGGGACTCCAACCCCGTTCTACTAGGAGGACTTCAACCCCCTTTTTACTACAGGGGACTCCAACCCCGTTCTACTAGGGGGACTCCAACCCCCTTTTGTTTTATTCTTTGGCTTTAACGAGGGCTTTTGCAGAGTAGTGACAACACACAATTTATCGTTGCCAATAGCAGAACTTTGTTAAAACAAGCGTCTGTTTACCTCCCTTTGTAGAATGGTCACTTGTTGTTATCACCACACCACAATCGACCGGTGTTTCGTATCTTTTTCTTCCGTCACTTCTCCATCTTCATCACGTCGGGGTCACCAAATTGTCGGACTCTGGCTTTACTTTACTCTTAATTTAGTCTATGTGTAGTCTGAGTCCAGTGTGTTCTTTGAATGAAGTGATAGGAGAAGGCATTCGGTTCAACAGTCAATTTATTACACAGCACAAGAATAAAACTTAACAGAGCTCTGGGTCAATCGTTAGTTCATAGGTCACCTGCACAGTGAGCTACTCCCCAAGACTGACCCTATTGTCCAGTTGGCTCAGTTTATATAGATCAACCTTATCATACAGAACAAAAGTTGGCTTCCTTTGCTAGATTTCATTATCATACAGAACAAAAGTTGTCTTCCTTTGCTAGATCTTTTTGCATAAGGGTTATCACAAGTCATCTCCTGTTTTGCAGATATCTGGGGTGTAGCACTCCCATCTTAATCCTCCAGGCCAGACTATCCTGTTGTGTTGATCAGAAATTAATTCATCCCCAGATATTTCTAATGACCATTCTGTTCCTGTCTGGCCAATTTCTGCTGTTCTCTTTAACACCTCCTCCTGCCTTAATCTTCCTCCTAGACTGGTTTTCCATTCCCTTTGTTTCTTGCAGGCCATTCTTTGTTCTGGTCTGGCCTGTGTCTCCTGTGCTATTCACCACCTCCTTCAGTTTGAGCATTCCTCCTAAATCGTTTTATGCATTTCCTCTCCCTGTATTTGGGAGCAGACCATTTTGCTCAGCCAACTTTGCTCCATGCTGTGATTGCCACTTAATCACATTCCTCTTTTCCCCTGAACCATGCAGTAAATATACACTTATTAATTAATCATTTCTTTCATAATGTTTTAACCCCTAGATTCCAACACTGTATAAAACTGGGGAACAATACTAATGGGGATAGGTCTTTCACTATATTACACTGGGCTGCTACATTGGTGGGGATGGCTCTGTCACTGTTTCAACACTGCGGTACAGTACAGGTGGGGATGGGTCTACCTCTGTATAACACTGGGGTACAGTACTGGTGGGGATGGGTCTGCCACTGTATAACACTGGGGTACAGTACTGGTGGGGATGGGTCTGCCTCTGTAAAACATTTGGCTACAATACTGGTGGGGATGGGTCTGCCACTGTATAACACTGGGGTACAGTACTGGTGGGGATGGGTCTTTCTCTGTATAACACGGGTACAGTACTGGTGGAGATGGGTCTGCCCACTGTATAACATTGGGGTACAGTACTGGTGGGGATGGGTCTGCCCACTGTATAACATTGGGGTACAATGCTGGAGGGGATGGGTCTGCCACTGTATAACATTGGGGTATAGTACTGGTGGGGATGGGTCTTTCTCTGTATAACACGGGTACAGTACTGGTGGGGGTGGGTCTTTCTCTGTATAACACGGGTACAGTACTGGTGGGGATGGGTCTGCCCACTGTAAAACATTGGGGTACAGTACTGGTGGGGATGGGTCTGCTTCTGTATAACACTGGGGTACAATACTGGTGGGGATGGGTCTGCCACTGTATAACATTGGAGTACAGTACTGGTGGGGATGGGTCTGCATCTGTATAACACTGGGGTACAGTTCTGGTGGGGATGTGGCTCTCACCGGCTCTGTGCTCTTTAGAAAAATTAATCACACCATCACTTTCACACCAGGAACCCTTGGATTATGTGTGATATCTGGCCTTAGCCATATCTTCTTAATTAATTAAAAACAAATTACTTGGACCAAATGTGGAACTATTGCCAACAAGAAGACTTAATTTATAAAGCCACCCTTTGCTCGAGAGATTAATCATGTTAGATTATGAAATTAGTGGTGAATTAGACAGCTGTGCCCCTTCTGTTCCTGGCATCATTGCTGTGTTCTTTTAAACTTTGTACGAAGTGAAACACGGAAATCTGCAGATGCTGTGATTGTAGTAAAATCACACATTAAATGCTGGAGGAACTCAGTCGGTCTTGCAGCGTCCATAGGAGGTAAAGATATATTACCAACGCATATCTGCTTTTTGCTTACACCTTGAACGGCTCAGGCCCGAAACTTCGGTAATATATCTTTACTTCCTATGAACGATGAGTGACTGGCTGAGTTCCTCCAGAATTTACAGTGTGTTTTTACAGGATTTAATGTTGTTGGTCCTCTTTTCCATCAATGTGGCAACAATGGAATGCATAGAATCATGGAACATTTTGTTCTTTGTACCTTTATTAGCTAATTTAAAAGAACTGTCCAATTCAATCTAATCCCATACATTTTCCCAGCAGCCGTACATTTGCTTCTTGTTCCTTCCTTGCATTATTGAGACTGTTTTTAACTACTTTTCTCTTTAATCTTTTTACACATGCTATTTGATGAGACATGACTAGTCCCTATTGTCCACCATGAGAATGAAGGTCCAGAGTTGGCTTATGCCTCTGACAGACAGGACAGATCTCACTGTTTAACACACACCTTTCAATGAAGAGTTTTGTAGGGCCTCTTCCCTTCACAGGGGTGAGAACTTCACTGGACTGGGCAAGAGTTTATGACAAAAATTCAACCATCCCAGGTATGCCTTATGGTTCCTCACGTGAGGGTGGTGGGGAGCTGCCTGAGAGCTTTCTTCAATACATCATATTGCTGATGTCAAACTAAACCCCACCCAATTAGTAGTTTTCAGTTAATTCAAAGTTTGTAGGTGCTTGATAATGTAGAAGATCTCACAGGATACAGTGGGAGATAGACATGATGCAGAGCTGGGTGGAGAAGTGACAGATGGAGTTCAATCCAGGTAAGTGTGAAGTGATGCATGTTGGAAGATTGAACTTGAAAGCAGAGTGTGTGGTTAATGGCAGAATTCATAATAGTGTGAAGGAACAGAGGGATCTTGGGGTCTAGGTCCTTAAAGTTCCTTAAAGTTACCACAAAACTTGATTGGGTGGTTAAAAAGGCATATGATGTGCTGGCTTTCACCAGCTGGGGGATTGAATTCAAGAGCTATGAAGTAATGTTGTAGCTCTACAAAACTCTGGTTAGACCACACTTGGAGTATTGCATTCATTTCTGGTTGTCTCATGACAGGAAGAATGTAGATGCTTTAGAGAAAGTGCCACAGAGATTTATCAGGATGACGCCTGGATTAGAGAACATGTCTTATGAAGCAAAGTTGACAGAGATAGGGCTTTTTTTCTTTGGAACGGTGACTTAATTGATAAAAATTGGCTCACAGAAACCCACCAGAATGCACATACAACTGTCTCTCAGCAAGCATGACCGAACTCTATCTACTGGCATGGCCTTTGTTTAGCAAAGTGTCTGGAGGCCTGACTCTTCAATTATGCAAGAATCTATTAGAAATCCTTCAAGAAGGTCATTCTCGAGTCTGAGGGATTGCCGCTAAACTTCACGAGAGTGTGGTCCACGAGCTACAACAGGAGAAGGGAGTTCTCACCATGTTCTCACCAAATTATATCCCCTTTCTTTATAATTTTTTTTTGAGTTTAATGTATAAGCATATATACAGAATTGACAATGGCATAATTAATTTGTATACAAGTAAGCATGCACAAAGGCCAAAAAAGTAGATAAAACTACATCAATAATAGCTTATAGCTCAAAAACATATAATTAAATGATCTATGTGACCATGTTAAACCTGTTTGTTGAAATAATTTGTATAAAATAAAAGAAAAAAAGAAAAAAAACTAAAAGTCCAAATTATATCCCCTAACCAGCAAATACATACTCATTGTGACGCTTGTGTCTGTGAGAACTCTGTGTCGATTGTGAAATATGGTGATGTCCTGAGGACATTACATAAACACCAGTCCTTTGTTTAAACAATACTCAGGCAGAAAGATGGATGGAAAAGAGTTATTGTGCCAACGGAGTGGAACATATACAGGGAAATTGCAAAGCTTAGTGTAGTTCAGTACATTTGTCACTCTGTTCACTTAATTCTCTAGCACAGATCTTGAAACTCTAGTCTGTATTTAGTACAACACAAATGCTTCAATGTCTTCACTGAATACTTTCTCTTTGTCAGTTGTGAAGTGGCATTCCTCAGTTAAGTCACTATTGCATTAAAACAAGACAAAACAATGTCCATTCAAATGGATTCAGGCAGTGTAGTTTGGGGATTGTTAACCCTTCGCTGCATGTCTCTGAACAAGAAAAGCAAACAGGCCATTGGTCTCAGAAGGACATTTCTACAGCATAGATGTTACTTGGAAACAATTAAATAAAAGAAAACATTAATTAAAAAAATGGACAAGCAGGAAGTTATTTTGCAAATTAATGGAAGTAATGTTGGGTAGCCTTCAGTCAGAAGGCTCTGTTTTGGACACCAGTGTGGGGCTAGACTGGAGGAGAATGATGCATATTCTGCACAGAACAAGAATTCATGAGAACCCACCTGATTGGGTTTCCCAAGAATCCACATGGATCCTAAAATTAAAGACCCAAGACATTGAGTTACTAAAATAAAAACAAAATATGCTGGAAATACTCAGCAGGTCAGGCAGCATCCAGGGAGAGAGAAACTAACTCCATGTTAATTTCTCTAACAACCTCCTCACTTGTCAGAACTGGATTTTTTAAAAACTAACTTATTTTGCTCTCTTTCCCCTTCTTTCAAAAGGTCTCTGACACAAACATTCATTCCACTCTTGAAATTAAAAATTGCAAATGCTGCAAACCTAACACACAAACAGACCCAAAACGCTGACTTGTTTTCTTACCTCAGAGGCTGCCAAGTGTTTTAGGCTTTTTTTTGTTTGTTTTTATTTCAGTTTTCTCTAATCTGTGGTATTTTTATCTAGTTATTACATTTTGATAATGAGAAATGGGAGCATTGAAGAACTAAGTTGAGCAAGAAAAACTTGATGTCCTTCTCAGAACATCATTGAATAACTGACAGGAAATGATTTACTTTTTAAAATGTGGTTACTATAATAACGTTGGAAATTCATCTAATGATGTTAATACATCATGATTCCAAACACAGCAGCGTGATGATGGTTTCTAAACACATCTTCCCCTCCCCTCGCTGCCTTCCGTGGGACCGCTCTGTCTGTGACTCCCTCGTTCACTCATCTCTTCTCATTAATTGCCCCTTTGGCACCTTCTCCGTCACCACCATTCGGAGCCCCAAACACAACTTCCAAGTGAAGCAACACTTCACTTGTGTATCTGTGGGAGTCAACTACTGGATCTGGTACTTCTGTTGTGGCCTTCTCTTCATCAGAGAGACTGGTGGCACACTGGGAGATCACTTCGCTGAGTATCATCACTTAGTCCACATCAGCAACAGGTATCTCCCAGTGGCTAACCATTTCAATGCTGTGCCCCTCACCTGCACTGATATGTCTGTTCATGGCCTCATGTACTGTCAAACCAAGACCATCTGTAAATTGAAGGACCAACACCTAATATTTCATCTGGGCTCTCTCCAACCAGATGGCATTAACATTGACTTCTCCAGATTCTGCTAGACCACTCCCGTTCTCCCTCTCTTCACCATCCCTCTAACTTATTTCCTCCAGTTCCCCATCCCTCTTCCCTCCATTCACAGAGGCATCCCCCCCACCCTTGTTTGCAGGTTTGCCCTCCCCCCCTTCCTTATCCACCTATTACCTCCTGTCTCTGGGTCTACCCCTGGCAGCCCTGGTCCAGGGACCCACCATTCTTTGTAAAATTTTTCCCCCAAACACCTCCCTTAAATTTCTTCCCCCTCACCTTTAAGGAATGTGACATTTTTACCCTGGAGAAAAGATTCTGACTGTTCACATTATCAATGCCTCTCATCATTTTATACACCTCCATCAGGACTCCCCTCAGCCTTAGGCACTCTAGATAAATCAACTCAAGTTTGTTCAACCTCTCTCCATAGCTCATATCCTCTAAACCGGGCAACATCCTGTTGAATCTGCTCTGTACCCTTTTCAAACTTATTTACATCCTTCCTGTAATGGGGTGACCAGAACTGCTCACAGTATTCCAAGTATAGCCTAACCAAAGTTTACATAGTTGCAATATGACCTCCTTACTTTTATACTCAATGCCTCAGCCAATGAAGCTAAGCATGTCATATGCCTTCTTTACCAACCTTTGTCGAACATAGAACATTGCAGCACAGACCTTTGGCCTACAATGTTGTGCTGACTGATATAAACCTACTCAACAAACTGAACCTTCCCTGCCTCACACCCATAACCCTCAATTTTTCCTGCAACCACGTGCCAGCCTCCACCACCACGCATGGCAATGCATTCCAGGCACCCAGTACTCTCTGTGTCAAAAACTTATGTCTCCCTAAACTTTCCTCCTCTCACCTTGTTTAGATGTTCTCTAATGTTTGCTGCACTTGCCAAAGGAAAACTGTGCTGGATGTCCACCAGCACCTTTCCCAGGGCAAGAGTATCAAGCACCACTATCAATGAGCTATGGACCTGAACCCCAGGTCCTTCAATACTTTTAAGAGCCCTGCCATTAACTGAATACATTCCCTTTACATTTGACCTCTTAAAGAGCAACCTCTCACATTTGTCCAGATTAAACACTATTTGTCATTTTTCTGCCTATATCTGATCGCTACACTGTTATATTCTTTGACAGCCCTCTTTACTGACCACAATTCAACCATTCTTTGTAATCTGCAAACTTACTAACCCACCCACCTACTTTTATCAATCGTAATTTACGTACATCACAAACACCAATCTCTGCGGATCTCAACTGGTCACAGGCCTCCACCCTGAATCACACCATTCCACTGCCACCCTCTATCTTCTCTGTGCCAGCCAACTATAGATCCTGTGCATGTGCACCTTCAGCTTACCATGAGCATGAGGATGGAGACAACATCCACTACCCTACCATCATCAACTATCTTTGTCACCTCCTCAAAAAACAATCAAGTTGATAAGACATGACCCAACCCTCACAAAGCCATGTTGACTGTTCCTAATCAGATCAAGACTTTGCAAATGTGCTTCAAAGCTATCCCTGAGTATCCTTTCCAATAGTTTGCCTGCCACTGATGTGAGGTTTACTGGGCTATGATTTCCTGAATTACTGGTATCCTGTCTTCTGGGACTTCTCCTGTCACTGGTGATCTTTATCAAGGCCCCAGCAATCTCTTTATCTGCCTCTTTCAATAACTGGGGATATATCCCATCAGGCTCAGGTGACTTCTCCACCGTAGTTCCTCAAAAGATCCAACACCACCTCTCTCTTGATCTCAAAATTCATGAACACACTAGCATTCTCTACATTATGCTTTCTATCAGTGTCCAAGTCCTTCTTCTTGGTAAACACTGAAGTAAAGTGCTCATTTAGACTTCACCCACTTCCTCTGACTCCAAGCATTAATTCCCTTCTTTGCTCCTAAGTGGTCATGTCCTCTCCCTGGGCATCCTCTTGTTTTTAATGTCAGTCTAAAACACCCTGAGGTTTTCTTTAATCCTGCTCACCAAAGACATTTCATGGCCACTTTTAACCTTCCTAAAGCTCTGTTTAAGATCTTTCCTGCAATCTTTACATTACTCCAGGGCCCTGTCTGATTGTAGCTTCATGATGTTGAGGATAAAACAGAAAATACTGGAAGTATTGGCTGAGTACCATTGCACTATAGCATAATAAAACACTGCAATACAGAAACAGTCCCATCTAGTCTATGCTGAACCATTATTCTGCCAAGTCTCAATGGCTTGCACCTGGACCATAGCCCTCCATACCCCTCCCATCTATGTCCTATCCAATTTTCTTAAATGTTAAAATTGAGCCCACATTCACCACTTCAGCTTGCAGCTCATTCCGCACTCACCACTATGAGTTAAAATGTTCCCTTTAAACATCTTCCCTTTCACCCATGTCCTTTAATTCTTGTCTCACTAAATCTCAGTGGATAAAGCCTGTTTGCATTTACTCTATCTATACCCTCATAGATTTGTATACCTTTGTTATATTTTTCCCTCATTCTTCTACACTCCAGGAAATAAAGTCCCAGCCTGCTTAACCTTTCTCTGCATCTCATTTCCTCAAGTCCTGGCAACATCCTTGTAAATCTTCTCTGCACTCTTTCAATGTCATTGATATCTTTCCTGTAGGTAGGTAACCAAGTACTTCTAGCAGTGGGAAAATTTAACAGGATGTAGAGGGCTCAAATGGAATATTTGCAACAAAAGGGCAGTCACTTTGCACATAACAATATCCCACAGAGAACAATGATTGGATACTCATTAGCTGAGGAATAAATCTGTACACTCACTGTGAGTAGCAATGTGTCGAGAGTGTTGGAAGTCATCTAGGTTTGATAACTCATAGATTTGGCGAATGATAAGTGTCGAGAGTGTTGGAAGTCATCTAGGTTTGATAACTCATAGATTTGGCGAATGAGTTGGCTGGAATAACTTTTTCCCAACATTGATGTTAATGAGATTTTTAATCAGTACTAATGAAGGCAGGCTGCATTTCCAAAACAGCTTCTGTTTACAGATTTGTTCATATATCAGAGGGTTTCCCAGAAAGGCTACCAGACTACATCAGGTTACTCAAGGAAATGTTTGAAGAATTAACCACAAGATGGACAAAAAGCTCAGGATTCAAGATTCCTTTATTACCATGTATGTAAATGCATAAAAATTACCAACTTCCACCTGCCATAAAGGCACACAATGAGGCACCACTAGTCAGGCACTTCCACAGATAAGAGAAAGAGAAGCAAAAGAGAGTCCTTTCAGAGACTGAATCTCCATGGATTTTCCTTCTGAGCTCCTACTGCCTCTGTAAGACAATAAAGAGTTCAGACTCGAAACGTTGACTGACTATTTCTATCAATGGATGCTGTCAGACCTGTTCGAAGTTGGTAGATGGAGCTGAGTCCATGATCAGATCAGCCATGACCTCGTGAACAGTAGAGCAGGCTCGATGGGCTGAATGGCTGACTCCTGCTCCTGTTTCTTAAATTTAAAGAAAAGTGAACATACAGCACGATAACAGGCCTAATTAACCTACACCTCTGGTACGTTTCCAATGGTGGGAGGAAACCAGAGCTCCAGGGTAAAACCCACACAGTCACGGGGAGAACGTACAAACTCCTCATAGACAGTGCAAGATTTGAACCTCGGTCCTGATAGCTTGTGCTGTAAAGGCATGGCACTAACTGCTATGCCCACCATTCTGCTCTTCTTATCGAGGTCTACAGCATGGTAGCAGGTCATTCAGCCCGACAATAAAGTTTCATACATTCCTGTGTTGAGGCCTATGCATCACACCTTGGAGCTCCAGGATTGAGGCCACAGGGTCCTTTGGTGCTCCGTCACTACTCACAATACAACACGCTGTGAGCTGGGTAATCTTCATCCTCTGTGTCCTTCTCAGTAAATTTGCTTGGCGTGTACAGTGATGAGGTGGTAACACTATTTACTGGTGTCAGCTTTTATGGGCCCTGCAATCGTTTACCGTGGAAGTCTTATGTGCTTGTGGTGACAAGCAGATAGCTGAGCTGAATGACTGGTCATAAGCCACTGCAGATGATTAATAATGTTGGCTCATGTATTTAGAGTTATCTGCTGATTTAAATCACTCAAGGGCTGCTATCTCAATGAAGCTTGTTCAACAGCAATCATGACTGGCAATAACTCCACCATGTAAAGGCACAAACCTGCTATAATTTTACACAAATGTAGTTGGCATTTGAAGCCAATTTAAAATCTCATCAGCTTTACACGAATTGAAGAAAAAGGGGTTTACCTTTTTGCAGGATTATCTTTCAACTCAGGATGGCCCACATTTTCTCACAGTCTCCAAAGGTCCTGTCAGTCATGTGTTAGCCAGGTATTTTATTTCAGATGAGCACTTAATTTTAGTCTGGTCATAAAACTTGGAATAGAATAGATGTGCTGGAGACAGAGGGAGACCTGGACCACCTACAATGAGAACTTCAGGACCCCAGAAAGGTACTGTAACATGGTCCTTCAGCAAATCCTCCAAAGAAGGAAAAGTGAACCAACATCATTGAGGAGAGGAGTTGGGAAAATTAAAGAGGTGGGAGTGTTGAGAAAAAGGAAGAGAATGTTCACCCAATGGTTAATTGGAAGGGTCTACTCCACAATGGGAAAGGTGGGAGGACTCCAGAGTGAGTGTTGCTCCAGGCTCCAGCAGAGTGTGTGTTGCTCCAGGTTCCAGTGTCTGAAGTCTCTCCTGTGTTTCTTCCACTGGATCTCTGTGTTGCTCCTGGTTCTATCTCAGTGTGTGTGTTCTGGTGGTTCCAAACCATCCCACTGACCAGTGTGCAGTGATGGTGTGAGAAGGCAGCAGTTTGTTCAAGCAGTGAGCCTCCGGGGGTCAGGGCATGCTACCTGAAAGAGTTTTGGAGCAGATTAAACAGGGATGTGAAACCCTGCCACAGTTCAGGCAGAACTAATTGGAAAGTTCCATTAAAGAGTCATGAGACTGCAGCTGGTGCTATATTACACAGCACTGGGGGAACCGGAGCAGCATCTGGGAGATGAAAGGACGATCAGGGTGTCGGGTCGAGGACTTGGACATTGAGGGGGATGGGGAGGCCAGAGCTGGCAAGTGATAGGTGAATCAGGAGTGGGGGGGGTATTGATGTGCAGATGGAACCAGGTGTATATGTGCATGTGTGCACGCGCATATATGTATGTGATTTTATGTACGCGGGCACACACACACTATCGCACAAGAGTCATGTGGTGCCTGCATTGTAACAATGTAGTAATGATTGCTTTACTCAGATGTTTCAGTTTAAGTGTTCTGCCTTCTAAATAAGCCCCCACCTCGTTTGATGGCTCTGTGCAGGTGCTCCATGCTAAGTAAAAGCAACGGAATTCCATGCATTCTGTGTGGATCATGTCACTATTCCTCCTGTGGTCACAAACAGGCCTGTTCAGCCTTGGTTGCTGCCTACTGCCCCATACCAAGTTAGACCTTTCCCTGTGAGAGGCTATCAGACTTTAATCGCTGTCTCAATCCTTTGATTGATAGATCAGCCTCCAATCAGATACTCTCAAATAAATTGGCTGCTTTTATTAACTTTTTTTTGTTGGACTTGGGGCTTCTGGATATTTGGAGGTTTTTGCATCCAGATGATAAATTATTTTCTTTTTTTTCATGTTCACCATAAATATTCTAGGATAGATTACTTCTTTATTGATATTCGGCTAGCACTGTCTGTTACTGCTTGTGACTACAAATAATTGTAATATCTGATCGTGTTCCATTGAAGCATTCAATTAAACTGTCTGATGTCGCTTCTGGTTTCAGGCAATGATGGTTTAATTCTATTTTGTTACAGGATGAAAAGTTTGTTAACTTTATTAAAGAACAGATACCTTTATTTTGAAATGAACTCTATTGAAGGAATGTCTAGCTTGATAATATGGGATACTTTTAAAGTTTATCTTCAAGGTCAAATTATTTCTCATTCAGCAGAGCTGAGAAAGCAAATAAATGTGGAAAGAATGCTGTTGGTTAACAATATTTTAAAAATTGATAGATTATACTTTGTAGCTCCTAATTCTGACCTTTATAGGGAGACAGTGAAACTCCAATACAACATCTGCTTTTAATGTACTCAATTGAAAGTTAACTTCTTAAATCCAAAAGTCAGTTTTACATACATGGGGAAAAATCTGGTAAGCTATTGGCTAGTCAGTTGAAAGGTGCTTTGATTAAAAGACAGATTAAAAAGATTTGTTAGCAAGATGAGAATCTGACTATTGATAATGATGAAATAAATAAGGTGTTCCATGAATTTTATTCTAATTTATACAAATCTGATTTTCTAGATAATTCAAGTTCAATGGATAATTTCCTGGGACAATTGAACATTTCTAAACAGTCTCATAATGATTTTGTATCTTTAGGGGAACCTATCTCTGAGGAAGAGATTTTTAAAGCTATTCCTTCTCTTCAGTCAGGCAAGGCACTTGGTCTAGATGGGTACATGGTTGAGTTTTTAAACCTACTTGCTCCTTGGTTATGTAAAGTGTTTAAGGATTCCATTTCTTTGGGAACTTTGCCTCAAATTTTTTATGAGGCATCAATTTCTTTAATTCTTAAAAAGGATAAAGACTCTACTGATTGTGCTTCTTTATAGAGCAGTGGTTCTCAACCATTTTCTTTCCACTCACATTCCCTATGCCATAGATGCTCTGTGAATGGTAAGGGATTGCTTAAGGTGGTATGTGAGTGGGAATAAAAAGTTTGAAAACCAATGTTTTAATTGTACCTAATTGACTCATTATGTGCATGGTTTCATAACTCCAAAGGAAATGGGCCAATAACAATTTTTCTCAAGCAAAAAATTTCAGTAACAATTGTGTCTAGAGCAGTGATTCTCAACCTTCCCTTCCCACTCACATACTACCTTTAGCAATCCCTTTCTTATCACAGATCACCAATCGCATAGGGAATACTTAAAAGTTGTATGTGAGTGGAAAAAACAAGGTTGAGAATCACTGTTATAGACCAGTATCACTATTAAATGTTGATTCTAAAATTTTTTTCTAAGATTATAGCTAGCAGGTTGGAAAATGTTCTTCCCGACATTATTTTTAATGACCAGTCCAGGTTTATTAAAAAATTGCTATTTACATTCAAATATTTGCAGATTAATGAATATAATTTCTTCTCCCTCAGCTAAGGTGTGTTATCTTGGATGCTAAGAAGGATTTGACAGGGTGGAATGGCCTTATCTGAGGTTTTAGAGACATTGAATTTTGGCTCTGGTTTTATTTCTTGAATTAAATTGATCTATCACACTCCTTCTGCATCTGTTGTTACTAACAATCTAAGGTTCTCCCTGTTTAGGCTCCAGCGTGGAACGAGACAGGGCTGCATTCTTAGCCCCTTACTGTTTGATTTAGCTTTGGTACCCTTAGCAATTGTGTTTTCTAATGATATTAGGGGAATTACTAGAGGAGATAGTTTGGATAAAGTATCTTTATATGCGGATGATTTATTGCTATATGTTTCAGACCTTGAGAAATATATTTCTTTTATGTTATCTTTGCTGTCACAATTCAATTTTTTTTCTGGCGATAAATTAAATCTTCACAGTGAATTACTTCCCCTCAATATTCAGATTCCCATTTATGTCCATACACCGTTTAAGGTTGTTAGGGATCATTTTACTTATATTAATGTTAAAATTTCTAAAAAATTTAAATATTTATATGTAAAATGTTTCTCCTTTGATTGATCATGTGAAGCAAACTCTTTTTATATGGTCCATATTATCATTATCATTAGTAGGTCATATTAATGCAATCAAGATGATGATTTTACCTACATTTTTGTATTTATTTCAAGCCATCTCAATTTTTATCCTGAAATCCTATTTTGATACGATTGATTCCAAGATATCTTCCTATATTTGGCAGAATAGAAATGCGAGGCTAAATAAAGCTCAGTTGCAGAAGTCGAAAAAGGATGGGGGCTTGGCATTACCTAACCTTAGATTTTACTATTGGGCAATAAATATTTGATATTGTGGCAACACCCATGATTGTAGTGGCGAACTGGCCCCACTTGTCATGTGCGGTCAGTGGAGCAGCCGTGGCAAAGATTGCGTCGCGGGTCCTCCTCTTCTGGTACAGACTGGAAGAGCGCATGCGTACTTATGTCAGTGTGACATAAGTTCCAGAACTCGAGGGGCTGGCTAAGTACGGCCTTAAAGGCTGCAGCGCAAACTTCAAAGTAAATCAGTTGTGCTAAATGAGCTCACAGCCTGCTGTCTCAGTCTTTTAGCTGTGCTTGCACACAACCTGCTACACTGGTGACCCCGATGAGTCTCCACATTCTGAAGACTCGGCATAATGGACCCTGCAGTCATAGGCGCCATTGCATAGAAACTGTCAACCTTCTGGACCAACAGGCCCCACACTTGGTTCAGCCAAACAGAGGCCCAGTTTCATATCTAACAGATAACCTCCGATTCAATGAGATATTTCTATGTCGTCAGCTCACTCGACCAGGAAGCCACATCATGGGCCGATGACCTCAACCAGGTGCTGCTAGAGGAAGGTAAATACATGGCTCTTAAAAACCTCCTCATTAGCACTTAAGGCCTTTCATGGTGCAAGAGGGCCTCCAGGCTCCTTCACTTGGATGGCCTAGGGGACAGGACTCCATCCACCCTCATGAATGAGATTCTCACCCTGGCAGAAAGACACAAGCCCTGCCTCATGTTCGAGGAGGCGTTCCTCAAGCAAATGCCCGAAAACATTAGGTTCCTGTTGGCTGATGAGGATTTTAGCGACCCGAGTAGGGTCGTGGCATGAGCAGATGTTCTCTACTGCTCCAAGTCTGAGCCCATAGACTCAGTCAATCATGTTACACTGCCGCCGCCCTAGGCAACGCCCAAGGCCAGTCCTACAATTGAGCAGGACACCTCCCCCCACCCAAAATTTGAAAGGTCCGAGCCAAAATGGTGCTTCTATGATTAGCAGTGAGGTTCAGGAGCATATTATTGCCGCCAGCTGTGCTCATTTCCGGAAAATGACAGGGCCAACCACCGTGAATGGCCACAGCAGCTGGCCGACCGAACTGCCTACTTCACATCTGGGACAGGATCTCGGGCTGCAGGTTCCTCCTGGACACGGGGGCAGAGATAAGTGTCATTCCCCCTTCATCGTTCGAGACTCGATGAGATCTCATGGCCCCACCATGTGCACAGCCAACAGCACCACCATTAAAAATTTTGGCAAAAGGCACATTTACGCTGACTTCCATGGATAAGCCTCTGTTAGGTGCAGATTTCCTGTGTGGTCACTCTCTACTTGTAGACCACCAGGGCATATGACTAGTCCATGCAGAGAGTGTTCAGACGGTGCCCCTTGGCAAGTCCAATGAGCCAGCCGCCCAGCTTGTCTCCATGGAGACTCCACACGACCAATACAGCCACCTCCTCACTAGCTATCCCTCAATCCTGCGCCCTCAGTTCACCGCCTTCATGGCGAATCACAGCATCCAGCACCACATTGCGACTACAGGCCCACCAGTGCATTCTTGAATCCGTCGTTTAGCCTCTGACAAACTCAACCTCACCAAGGAAGAGTTTACGCTCATGGAAGAACTTAGTATCGTCCATTGTTCCAACAGCCCATGGGCTTCACCCCTCCACTTGGTTCCCAAGTCCAATGGCAGCTGAAGTCCATGTGGAGACTAGAGACACCTCAACAATGTCACAACGTCAGACCACTGCCCGATTCCCCACATCCAGGATTTCACAGCGAACCTCCATGGTGCACACATTTTCTCTAAGGTTGACCTGATCTGGGGATACTATCAGATCCCTGTTCACCTGGACGATGTCCAGAAGACCACTATCATCATCACCCCTTTCGGTTTTTCTGAGTTTCTTTACATGCTGTTTGGCTTGAAAAACGTAGCCCAGACATTTCAGCGCCTCATGGACGCTGTTGGTAGAGACTTGCCTTTCCATTTCATCTACCTCGATAATATCCTGGTAGCCAGCATGACCTGATGAGCACATCTCACATCTTCGCCAACTTTTTGACAAACTTTCTGAGTTCGGCCTCACCATTAATCCGGCGAAGTGCCATAGAATTACCCAACAAGGTGAAGGCTATACAGCATTTTCGCCAGGTCAATGACTCTGAAGGGACTGCAAGAATTTGTGGGCATGGTGAATTTTTACAACAGGTTCATCCCCGCATCTGCCCACACTTTGCTTTAATGTTGGGCTCCACAAAGGAACTCAAGTGGTCAGACGAGGTGCAGGCCACTTTCGAAAAGACCAAGGAGGCCCTGGCTAACAACGATGGGGGTCCACCCACCCATGGACGTACCCACAGCCCTCACAGTTGACACATCCAACACAGCAGTAGGTGGTGTCCTGGAACAGTTTGTGGACAACACCTGGCCCATCCTTTCTTTAGTCGCCACCAGCGACCACCTGAAGTGCAGCACATTCAAAAGAAAACCTTTACCTTACCATCCGCCATTTTTTATACTCTTTGCTACTTTTCACGGTCATGCCTTGTCGCAAGGCATCAGATACCACAACCTGACTCAAGCTCAACAAAATAATCCTGAGACCCACAGTTTCAGGACTATGATCATGAGTCTGCAGCTGCAGGACCTCCCACTGGACACCAAAGGCACAACTATTCTCTGTGATGTCTTCATGGGCCAAACCTGACTGCTCATTCCCACCCAATGGGCAAACAGTTTTCAACATGATAAACAGCCTGTCCCATCCCTCCTGCTTTGTCTGGCACAGGCTGTGCAAGCAAGTTAGTGAATGGGCGAAAATCTGCATGAACTGCCAAACTGCGATGGTCCAGCGGCACACTAAGCCCCGCCTCCAACAGTTTGATGCACCAACTCACAGGTCTAGTCTGTCCACCTCGACATAGTGGGCCCCTTGACAGTCTCCCGAGGGTCACGCTACCTGCTCACAAAGGTGGACAGATTCACTCAATGGCCAGAGGCCACCAAAACTTATGCCAGAGTCTTCTTCTCTGCCTGGGTCTCCCGTTTTGGAGTTCCAGCACACATAACCACCGACTAAGGAACTTAATTCACCTCCGCCTAGTGCAACAAACTCTCCAAACTCCTTGGCAACCGGATGTACTCCATAATTGCCTACCACCCTCAGTCCAATGGACAAGTTGAGTATTTTCATCGCCAACTTAAGTCAGCACTGATGGCACAGCTCGAGAGGCCGAACTGGGTGGATGAACTACCGTGGGTCCTCCTTGGTATACACACAGCACCTAATCATGATCTCAAAGCCTCCTCAGCTGAGTTAGTCTACGGCAGGACCCTTGCAGTCCTGGACCAGTTCCTCCCTACAGTGCCAAGCCAAGTCCTCGACACTCCCATTGTACTGGAAAGACTGAGAGACAAATTGGGCTCACTTGCATCACCACATCCATCACAACACTGTTAACCACCCTTCAATTATCCTGTAGACCTGAACTCCTGCAACTATGTGTTTGTTTGATGGAGCAAACACAGGACAGCTCCAAAGGAATGCATCCACTTTCACTCTTGATATCGGGGGAAAAGAAGAACTTTTCACACTGAACTGCCTCAAACCAGCCCACCTGGATTTATCAAAACCAGTAAAGGTCCCCTGCCAATATGTAGAGATCAGCCACCGAAGCAGCAGATCTCACCCACAACACATCATGACAGAATCGGTGCCGGTTCTGGGGTTGGGGGGGGGGGGTGTTGTGTGGTGATGCACTTGATTGTAGCAGCAAACCGGCCCCACTTGTCACACGCGGTCAGCGGGGAAGCCATGGCAAATATGACGTCACTGGTCCTTCTCTTCCGGTGCAGACCGGAAGAATGTGTGCACACTTACATCAGCGTGACATAAATTCCGGAACGCAAGGGACGGGCTGAGAATGGTCTTAAACACTGCAGCATGAACTTCAAAGTAAATCAGTTGTGCTAAACGAGCTCACAACCTGCTGTCTCAGTCTCTTTGCTGTGTTTACACACAACTCGCTACAATATATCATATTCTGGATTTATTATTCTGATAAAATTGAATGTCCACCATGGGTAAATCTGGAATTAAAATCAGTTGAGAAATTTTCGATAGTTTCCCTATTGGGGGATGCCCTTCCTTTTGCACTTACCAAGATTAGTAAACTTATACCCAAGCACACATTATGGATATGGTTTCAGTTCCAGAAGTCTTTTATTTTTAAAAAAAATTACTTTATCTGGTTTTATTTTATCTTTTTTTTATCCATCTGTGAATGACTGAGTTTTTTTCTTTTTGGAAGGTTAAGGGTATCATATGTTTTTGGGATTTGTCATAGAAGGTTATCTTTGAACAAATTTCTAACAAGTATGGTCTGCGTAATTCGCATTTGTTTAGATGTTTTCAAATTAGACATTTTTTGAATGCTATATTTCTAAATTTTCCCTTGCTGTATCAGTTGGATACGGTTGATTCTCTTTTTTTGTTTGAACCCATCTCAGAAGGGTTTAATAGGAATCAGATGTTACTAAAATTGCGACCAGTCTCAACTGATAAATTTAAAAAGGCGTGGGAACAGGAGCTTCAAAACTCTTTTCCTGCAGAGATGTGGGAAAAGATTCTCAAACCAGTTAATACCTCATCCATGTGTGCTCGACACTCTCTGATTCAATTTAAGGGAGAACATAGGGCACATATAAGGACAAGCCTGGCCGTATTTTTCCTAATTTTAATCCAATCTGTGATAGGTGTAATTTGCAAGTGGGTTCATTGACCCATGTATTTTGGTCCTGTCCAGTTTTGGAAAGAAATTGGAAAGACATCTTTGGTCCTCTTTCAGTAATTCTCATAATTGATTTACAACCAAATCCTTTAACAGGCCTTTTTGGAGTTTTAGGAGGCAGATGTAGGTCATTGTCCGGCTTCTGCTCATTGGATGAGAGCTTTTACCACCCTGATGGCTAGGAGAGCAATTCTTCCTAAATGGAAGGACCTCACTCTGCCTACTTTAGTGCAATGGTTTTCTCAAACCACAGCCTGTTTGAATTTAGAGAAAATTAGAAGTGCTACATTTGATTCCTCTGTTAAATTTGAAGGAACTTGGTGCCCATTCATACAATATTTTCATATAATTTCTAACGTTTTCTCTGATTCATTGTCCCTTTCTGATACCAGTGAATTTCTCTTTTGGGTGAGGACGAGGCTTCTTCTGTTTGATGAACGCTGATCCAAGGCTTTCCAGTTTTTGTTTTTTTTTAGTATAGGGGGTTTTATTATAAAGTGAATTTTTTTTTGGATTGATTATGGGGAGATGAAGACACTATTATTATTTACTGATTGTTGTATATTGTAATCTTTTTAATCATGTATCCTTATTCTCTCCGTGCATTGTCTATTGTATGTTTTCTATTAAAATCCATAAAAAGATTGAGAGAGAAGAAAGGAGCTGCAGGACAGTTGGACCACTGTGCCTCTCCGCAGATGCTAATTGACTCACTGAGTTCTGCCGTATTGCAGGTTTGCAGAAGTGCTCCAGCTACCCACATGAGCTCTAACCAGGGTTTGATGGAATACAATTTCTTTCAGCACCAGTGCACCATGTTCTCCTCATGGCCCTGACAATCAATGCTCATCTCTCAGATCCACATCACTGAGAATTAAGTGATCTGATCATTATAAGATTGGAGGAGCTGTTGTGTGCAGAGTTTCTCACTATAGAATGGCCCTGAATTGAGATTTTGAAAGCGCTTAGATCTCCCACTGAGCTCTGTTTACTCCACTGAGCCATGAGTCTGGAAAGATAACTTGAAGCATAACTGATGAATATAATATTCAACTCCCTACTATCATTTCAAGCATCAGATCACAAAGCAAAAAATATAATTGGAGATCGACAGCAAGACATTAATTGGTGTACATTTAGAGCTATGGTAACAGAGTGGTTATGCTCCTGGACAGGAGATAAGAGGCCTGAAGCACGAATCTGAAACTGAGTTCAAATTCCACCAAGACCACTGAACCACTTAAATTTAATTAGCCAAGTAAATCTGGAATTAGAAAAAAAGCCTTGTCTGAAGAAGAGAAACCACAAACTAAGTTTACATTAATTTGTCACCAAATATTTAGTGCAGTGAGAAGGGTTCTTCTGTGAGCAAATCTGCAGGTTATCTCTAGCATTTATACAGCCACATAAAGAGCACTATTTACAGAGTGTAGGGTTACAAAGAAAAGAAAGATCAGCTAGCACCAAGCAAGGGAAGCATGAGAGCACTGTGGTGGGGTTTATTCAGGAGCCTGATGGCTGCAGGGAAGAAATGGTCCGTTTGGTGCATGTTTTCACCCTCTTGAGCCTTTTCTCCCCAATGGGAGGAGAGAGAACAGAGTGTATCCAGGGTATTTTGGCTGCCTTTCAGCTGATTTATTAATTAAATCTTATCTGGTTTACTTGTTTCCTTCTGAGGTGTGTGTTAAACCATTGTTATGTAGAATTGTCTGGTTAGGCACACCTATTGGCTGGTTGTACCTGTGGCCCCACACCACAGGCTCCTGCATAAAGGAGACTGCTCTACAGCCCCCAGCAGCTCAGTGCTGGACAACCAAAGAGTATGAATGTGCTTGTATTCTTAAGTGAATAAAAGCCTATTGTTTCTTTACAATAATCTTTTGAGTAGAAGCAGAAATCACTTTAGCTCTGTCTGGATGGAATTATATACTTACATATTTTTTTATGAGCCAAGTGGAGTTCATTCAACCCATTGAACCATTGCCAGCTGACAGAACAATCCCATTCACCACAAATGCCGTCTAAGACCTCCACTTCAGACATTCTCATCCCCCTGATTCTACCAGTCACACACATGAGGGCAGATGCCACACGGTCAGAGGGAAAATGTACAAACTCCACACAGACACCACAGGAGGTCAGGATCGTACCTGGGGCTCAGGTGTGGTAAGACAGCAGTGTGACTTGCTGCACTTCTGCCCTGTATGTGATCACAGGCCCACCAATGTGGGCCCACTGCACTCTGGTGGGACATCCATGGCTTTACTTATGGAGAGAACTCTTCACAAATCGATCCATTCACCTTGTAATTTATGTAGAATAGCTCCTACATCTCTCTGTGGTTACAGAGCATTCTCTGTATTCTACATTTCAGCACCCCCTCAGCACTACCCTACCACAGTGTGACCCTTCCTCAGCAATGCCCCTATTTTTGCCTTTTTGGCAGTAAATCAATACCGTCCCTTTATTATTCTTAGTCCCAAAATTACAAGTACTATATTAGTTATAATTCAGGCTATTCAGTCAAAACATAAGTTACAAATTGATACATCATTATTTCTGTCAAAAGTGTCAAACTCTTGGGGAGGTAAAGATTCCTGGAGACCCTCCAAAATTCTGGTGAGCACAGTGTGCTCCTTCTCCAGGGATACATGGGAATACAGGTATGCTCAGAAGAGGGGCAATCAGTCAGCCCAAGCTGAACCCTTGACTGCCCACTGCCTGGACCCATGGATGGCCATCTTGGCCAGGCCCATTACCACACGGACAAGGACAGCACTCAACTGACACTCCCTCCTCCGTACTGGGTGCCCAAAGATCAGAAGCAAGGGGCTGAAATTTAGCTAGCACTTGAGGAGCAACCCCTTCAAGAACGCAAGCAGGGCCCATACCCTCACGCTCTCCATATTTCCGTGAAACCAAGCAGCTAAAATGACAGATATCTGGTGAGTCTGTGAATGGACTTAACTCATGAATAGGCCCACCGCCTTCACATTTCGTAGGCAAATCATGGATTTCCCCTCTATTTTCACGCTTGCTGCAATGGCCGAGGTGACATCGCTCCCCACCATTGCCTTTGTGCCTTTTCCAACTATAATAGTTGGGGACAAGTATCATGACCCTATTCTCATCTTGCAGTGATGTGAAAGAATTCCTGGCCATGGGGGTCACTAAAGTCATTGGCTCAGTGTAACTTCTATTTGGCCCAGGTCTTTCTGTCATATTTATGAAAAACGAACTAGACCACTGTATAAAATAATAGTCCACAACAGAAGAGGCCAAGTCTCATGTCGTTTGAAGTTATGCTAGCTTAGTCCTCTGCGGAGCACACCATCCTACATACTCCATAATGAATCAAGAGTCCAAGATGTGAGTCCTTTATCCAGACAATGAGATAGCAGAGCGATGAACAGAAATCCACTGATGCTTCGCAAACTGATGATGATCCACCAAAACCTCCCAAACTCTTCGAAGGTGAGGCCAAGGCTCCCAGGCCTTCGAGACACCATCGAAATATCATCAACAATTAACTGTCAAGGTAATCAGTGATGAACCAGCGGTGGAGTAATCAATGTTAAACTTTTAAGGAGGAAATTAGATGAAAGGTGATAGTTCGTGGTGTAGTAAATCCACCCTGGCAGACTTCCAGCTAATTGCTTGAACTACATAGTTGCAGGCAACAGAACTTTACTCACAAGCAGCAGACTTCTCCTGAACAAGAAATCTGCCTGAGTACTCATATACACACCCACAAAAACCTCCTTTGAATTCAAATCCCATTCAGCCATTTAAATAATTTATCTTTTTCCATCTTCCCAGCCATACCGACCGTGACTTCTGCACCACCACTCCCACAGTGCAATCCTTCTTCAGTAGTGCTCCTCCCATAGTGTGTTGCATTGCCTGTGGGACTCTGGGGGTTGCAGTTGAATGTTTTTAAATCCATGCCTGGGACTGATTTAAACTGCAATGTACCTCACATCAAAATATCTCTAACATTTACTTTCTTGTGGATCCTGCTGTGAACCTTCTCTTCACAGATTCCGATCTAAACTGCCGAGAATCTTTGTTGTACAAAAGCAATTTATTTCTGAAACTAATTTTGGATGGTTAAACTCTCCACTGTGCCTGTATCTGCCCTGGTCCTACTCAGCTTCCTGTCAGTATTTTCTTGAATCATAAATGCTCTAGGAATAAATAGTTTGTGTCTCTCAGTTCTCTGTGCTGTCTTGCAACTGACTGATTTCAAAGAATCTCCCTCACAGCTGAAAGGAATTAATTGCTAATTAATTGCAGCTTGACAATGATGCTCGCTCGCTGTGGATCTGAGGCGTTCTGTGCAGCTATTCATGTAAGGGTGATGGGCATAAACTGAGTAACTAATTAAGCTAACAAACTCGCCACTTTCACCCCCCCCTCCACTATTTCTATCACTCCCACGGTTCCATCTTGGGTATCCGCAGACAAACCTCTGCTCCAATACTGATCTTAGAACATCAGGGAGTTCCCTTACTTCCCATGGGAAACAAACTGGTTGGGGTATTATACAAGCTGACTATCTTCTACCAAGGCAATTGTCTTCTTGTGGGACAGTCTCTGATCCCTGCACAGAAACCACTCATCAATTGTAGACACCATTCACCCTCTTGGTGAGTTGAAAATCTCAACACCTCGACAACACTCCGTACTCTCCCAATTAATCTCATCATCACCCCCTAACTTCACCACACTCACTCCAACAAGGTGGCTATTCAGATCATCTTGGTCCATGCTAGCAATCCCACTGCCCTGTTCCCCTTGTTTCTCTGCCCATACTCCCCTTGACCTCTGTTTACACAGCTGGATTCACACCCTGGTGGCAGATGCTGCATGACCTGCTGGGTTTCTCCAGCACTTTTGTCTATTTCAGTACAATCTCAGCATCAGTCAACTTTCCTGTTTAACTTGTTTACCTCTGCCTTCTTCACACCGCAACTTCTCCCCCTCCCCATCAGACAGGAGAAGCCTCAGGCATGTCTGGCCATGGGCTACTGGGACTCTGAAGATGCTCTGTCCTGGGATGTGAGATCTTCCTGATCACTGCACACTTCTCTGTGACCTGAACCAAATCCAGGTGAAACATTCCATGCACAGAGCTTCCTCAATGTGCCATTGGAGGAAAGACTTTTCCTTGTGCCCGATAAGCAGAACAGCTTCCAGACCCATTAATCACAGCAAAGGTCAATGCAAAAGGAATTTGCTTAAATTTGTCGGTGACTTCCCGATCTCATTCCCTGCAATGTTCCAGTCAGGGGTCCTAGCGCCTGTAGCTATGTGAGGTTTGGACAGTGGTACTGGTGACAGACTGCAATAGAAGTCATGCAGCTAAGGGATGTTTTCAGGAGGTAGTGGTCTTGCAAAATTCCTTCCCAGGTGGTCTGGCTTGTAAGGTAGGGCTTCAATATCCAGTGAAAGGGCAGGGCAAGAGGTCTATTGTAACCAGCAAACCATGTAATGTGGAAGGAGACAGAGAAATGATTGGTTTGCTCCCACCTTTCATACTGAAGAGGAAACAAATGGTTGGAGGTTATTCTGCCCCTTGAATCTTTTCTGGAGCTCAATGATCTCACAATTGATTGCATCAAAGGATGCATGCACTCCACCGAGTAGTGTAATCTGTCTGGGAGTTTTATTAAGTAGTGCATGGTTATTGCATCATAGGAAATTAGAAGACACAGGCTACTCGGTCCCTCAATCCTACCCCACCATTCAATGTGATACAGGTACCATCTTCTCCTTGGTGCAGGTTTCCCATCACTCTCAATTCCCAAGATCTTTCAAACATTTATTTACTTTGTAAGTACCTTCAATAAACTAGACTCCACATGACCAACAGAAAATTCCTGAGATTTACCAGAGTCTACAAGAGGTTACTGTGCTTTTTAGTTTTAAATGACTGCCCCCTTATTATGTGTGCCACACATGAGGCTGCCTCACTGTGATAGTACAGATTCTATCTCCAATGTGTATATGTACAGATGGTAGTGTAGGATTGGTTTGGATCAAAAAGTCTGGTTCTTTCGACACACACATCACTCACAAAATGAGCCCATAGAATTACAGGAAATATACTATCATGGCTACACCATTGGCTGATCGGGAGGAAACACAGAGTAGGAATAAAGGGATCCTATTCTGGTTGGCTACCAGTTGATAGTGGTGTACCTAGCGTTGGGGTCACTTTTTATGTTGTATGTTAATGATTTAGATTGCAGAATAAATGGCTTTGTAGCTAAAGTCACTTTTTCAGGTGGCCAGAATACCCTGATGTAAAGCTGCATATTCTACCCAAATGCGGCTGTTGGGAGGCCAACTGAAAGCGTAAAACCCGGCCCCGAGGAGTACTTATCCAACCCTCCTAAGGGAGGTATAATCTCCGCATCCAAGCAGTCCCCCAAGGCACCTGAAAGCAGCAGCCTAAAAATGGCTGCTAGAGGGCGGGCTGATGTCAATCAGCCAGCGACTCCCCCCTCCCCGCTGCCTGACAGCCCCCTCCCCGCTGCCCCTGCCCCCGGCCTGGGACATCAGGGCAGGGGTGGCCCGCACTGGCCATCCCTGCCCCGACATCCTGTGCCGGCCGCCCCTGCCCTGAAGACCCGCGCTGGCCACCCCAGACCTGACAGCGGGCGGGACTACTGCCACAGTAGACAGGAGCCGGCGTTCGCTCAAAGGCACCTCTCCTGCAGCTGGCCCTTTCAGGTGCTAGAACAGCGCCTTCAGCGCTGCCACCTTAACGTCCATTCGAACACACCCGCAGCCACTTCTGCAGGCGCATTCTCAGAGCATTTGTACCTGAAAGCGGCTTTTGTTTGCAGATGATACAAAAATAGGAAAGTAGTAAAGAGGAATCAAAGAAGCTGGAGAGAGATTAGGAGAATGGGCAGAGAAGTGGCAAATGAAATACAATGCTTGAAAGTGTATGGTCATGCACTTTGGTGGAAGGAATGAAAGGGCAGACTATTATTTAGATGGGGAGAAAATTCAAAATTCGAAGGTGCAAAAGGTTTGGGAGTCCTCATGCAGGATACCCTAAAAGTTAACCCCTCCAAGTTGAGTCGGTGGTGAATGCAATTTTGGCATTCATATCTGGAGGAATAGGATGTAACAGCAGGTATGTGATAATGAGGTTTTATGAGGTACTGGTGGGAACTCACTTGGAGTATAGGATTCAGTTTTGGGCTCCTTATTCAATAAAGAATGTGCTGGCACTGAAGAGGGTTCAGAGAAGATTAACAAGAATGTTGCTGGAATGAAGGGATTGACATATGAGGAACATTTAATGGCTCTTGGAGTCTCAGAAGAATGAGGGGACCTCAAAGAAGAATTTTGAATGTTGAAAGGCCTAATCAGAGTAGATGTTGAAAAGTTGTTTCCCATGGTAGGGGAATATAGGACAAGAGGACACAACATCTGGATCAAGGGCACCCTCTTATGTGAAATTTGCTGCCAAGGGCAGCTGTGGAGGCCAGGTCATTAGGTGTATGTAAGGCAGAGATTGATCGGTATCTGAATAGTTAGGGTATCAGAGGCTATCGGAAGAAGGCATGGGGTGGGGCTGAGTGGGAGAATGGATCAGCTCATGGAATAGCGAAGCAGACTGGATGGGCAAGTGCCCCTTTCTTCTTCTTCTCCTGTATCTTATGATTTTTTGGTCTTGTGACCATTTCCTCTCATTTGAGTTTCTGCAATCAGTGGACACAATTCAACATCTACTCTGCCATACCCACTAAGTATCTTACAGGCTTCAGTGAGACCCCCTTATTCTCGTAAATTACAAAGAATACAGATCTGATTTCCTTGGCCACATGCAATCAAACAACCCTCTCACCCCAGTCATCATCCTATTGAATCTCTTTGTCTGTCTCCACTGTGACTATATTCTTTCTTAAATAAGGGCACTAAAACTGTGCACAATGCTCCAAGTGTGGCCTCAATGATGACCTGTACAATTGTGACAATACTTCCCTAAGCTTTGACTTAGCCCTCCTGCAATGAATGCCGATATGTCATGTGGCTTCCACACTGCTTGCTGCATCTGTCTGTCGACTGGGGAGAACGCTGTATTCCATCATCAAATTATTCCTCATCCACTCCAGTTTACAGGACTGGTGTAAAGGTGCAGGAGACAGCAGACGCTGGAATCTGAAGCCAAACGCCCTCTGCTGGAGGAACTCAGCAGTCTGAGCAGCATCCATGGGAGGAGATGGTTGATGTTTCAGGTCAGAACCCTTCCAGAGAACTGGGAGTGTAGAGGAGAAAGGCCAATGCAGGGGGCAGGGTGAGATGAGCAACACAGGGTCCATATGGGATTGGTGGATCAGAAGAGAGAAGGATGGTGGACAGAAGCAGAGAAGTGGCAGACGCCAGACAGAGGGAGAGAGAGGCAAGAAAATCAATAGGGAAGAAGATGTCACACAGGTGGAGTGTGGATCCTGTTCCTCGCTGGTGTCACCTGCTCATTAGATTCCAGCACAGCAGCCTTTGTCTTCTAATCGCCTGCTCTGTTCTGTCTAACTTTCAGGACAGGGTACCAACATCAAATGTTATCTGTCATGGGTCCCAACCCTGGTCACAACCTCTTCTCACTGCTACATTCAGGCAGAAGGTATAGAACCCTGATGTCCAGCACCTCTATGTGGAACAACAGCTGTCATCCTCTTGAACTGCCCTTTGTTACACTGATCAGGGATTGCTCCAACACCTCAACAGGACTGTCTGCACTTGTTATTTCATTATGTTACTGTGAAAATTTATGTTTATCTTCTCTATTTATTGGTTCTCTTTGATTAAAAGTATAGTCATGCGCTGCATATTGTCCATTCGGGCAATGACTGACCGCACATATGTCCATGCTCCCATAAGGTTATAATAGAGTTCATATATCCCACAAGGAGAACAGGACATAGCGCCTTCCTGCACGCAACACGTGCATCTCATGACTCTTGTATACAAAGCAATTGGGCTGCTAGGTGTATAATGGTACAGTACATTTATAACCTATAATAAATGTCTTGTTAGTCCTATTAAAAGCCTACATTACTATTATATGATGCTCACACAACGCTCAAATTGAATAATGTCCTATTTCACAGAGCGTAATGTAGATGTTAAGCGACGCACGACTGTATGTGTACAATCATAGTCATTTTTTATGAAGTTACCAGTTTGGGTGCAGCAAGTAAGAATTTTGGTGCATTTGTACATCATTCATTCACTGTTCTCCACATGGATGCTGCCTGACTTGCTGGGACCCTCCACCATTGCTTGCTCAAGATTGCAGCCTCTGTAGTTCTCAGGTTTCTCACTTTCTTCTTCCTGTGTCTCTATCCTCTCCTCCCCATTTCTTCCTCCCTCTCTCCCTACTCCCCATTCTTGCATTCCCTTGGCCTCTGAGCAACTGCCTCCTTGCTCCATGCTGACATCTGGTGGCCCCTGTTGGAAGTGTGGACATGTTGAGAACCCAAAGGACACTGAGACAGATGCTATTTCAGTTTAAATACATAAAAAAAATAAACAGAATGTTTGAAAGACCAACTGGACATTTGTTTTTGATTAAACTACTAATGATTAACAAATATGTTGTCAACATGTTTTAGGAATGCTGTACATTATTTGCAGAGGCACAGTTGGTGTAGCGGTTAGCGCAATGCCTTTAAAGTGCCAGTGATCGGGACCAGAACGGGGTTCAAATCCCATGCTGTCTGAAAGGAATTTGTATGTTCTCCCCATGTCTGCATGGGTTTCCTCAGGATGCTCTGGTTTCCTCCCACCCGGGGTTGTAGGTCAATTGGGTGTCGTTGGGTGGTGCAGGCTTGTGAAAAATGGAACTGTTATTGTGGACGGAGACTTGGGGTACTTGTTCTGCTGCAACTATACAGGTGTGAGGCCACACCTGAAGTGGTCAAATCAAGTTTATTGTCATCTGATTGTACAAGTACGACCTGACGAAACAACGTTTTCCGGTCCTCAGTTCAAAACATGCAGACACTCAACCAAACATAATACACATACTGACAAACAATACATACACAGGACAAGTATTTTATCTATGCAAATAAATATGGTTTTGTACAAATGAGAGTCTCGGATGGTTAGTGTGAACAGTCTCACTGCCCGGGGGAAGAAGCTGTTCCGCAGCCTGGTGGTGCTGGCTCTGATACCCCTGTATCTCTTTCCCAATGGGAGCTACTCAAAGATGTTGTGTGGAGGGTGGAAGGGGTCCTCAATGATTTTGTGTGCTCTTTTCATACAATGATCATTGATGGGGGGGGGGGGGTAGGATGTGGGGAGGATCCTCTTTGCCAGTTCTGGTGTCCTTACTGGAGGAAGGATATACTGGCTTTGGAAGTGGTCCAGAGGTTTACCACGTTGATTCCAGAGACGAGGGGATGAGCATATGAGGAGAGATTGAGTAGCCTGGAATTGTACTCACTAAAGTTTAGGATGAGAAAGGAGCTTCCAAAAACATATAAAATTATGAAAGCAATAGATAAGATAGAAGAAGGAAGGTTGCAGAGACAAGATCTAGGGGACAGAGCTTCAAGATTCAGCAGTAGTAGATTTAGAATGGAAGTGAGAAGGAACTTCTCTCCCAGAGAATCTGTAGAATTTTCTGTCCATGGAAGCAGGAGAGGATGCCTCATTACATTTATCGAGATGCATAGATTTTTACACAGTTGGGGAATTAAGGGTTAGGGGGAATGGGTGGGTAGATGGAGCTGAGTCCAGGGCAGATTCGTCTTGACAGCCAGATAGCTGACTCCTTCTCCTGTTTCTTGTGAAGCAATGAATATTTCTTTGTGTTGCGTGCATGAAGGTGCTATGTCCCTACTACATTCAAAATGATTCATGAAATGTTGAGCACTGTCACCCTGCAGGCTGAAAACAATAATGCAAGATTATATTTTAGCTGTTACATCACAACAAATGTACATTAATATGCATGGAGGAGAGAGGAGAAACATGATTACCTCTCAACAATTGTGAAGGTTAATTTTTTTTAGCAGAGGTGCACCATTCTTCCCATTAGAAACAAGCAGAGATTCTCAGTATGTTTTACAACTAGCTCACCTCAACGCCCTCCCTTCCGATTCCCACATGTCCAGGAATTCATTGTTAAATAAACAACATTGCAGCTTCTAGAATAACTGGATGAGAATTTTTAAAAAATCCTAAGCATCCTGCCTATTTTGCCTACATCTGCTGATGTGGACCTCCAGAGGGACTTTGTGAGGGTTCTATACAGCAAGGTTGAAGTGGACATGCTGAGCATGGATACAGAGGTAGCTCAGAAGTAGGCAGCAGAGGGCCACAGGGAAAACTGATCCAGGCTTTTCCATGTGATTCAATGAAGGGAGAAGTACTTTGATCCTTGTTCACAACCTATAATGGGGGGAAAAGCCTGAATATCTAGAAATAGACTGATGAAGTGATTACCAAACAAGCAACATCACTGCATCTTGGTCTATGTGACAATGAACCTGAACTTGAAGTGGGGAGATGACAAGAGAGCTGGATGCTGGAACCTTGAACTAACACTGAACTGGGACAACCCAGTGGCAGATGTGTGGAGACTAAAGGCAATGTTTCAGGTCCTGTGACAGGATCTCACCTGAATCATCAAACCTTTTCCTCCACACAGATGCTGTATGACCTGCTGAGTTCCTGCAGTGAAGCTTTACTTGTGCGGAAATGCACAACTCTGTAAATTGTGCTTTTTATGTGGCTATAGTCAGAGATAACTTGTTAAACTAAGCTCTATGTATCAGGCACCAATGTTTTGAGTTCACGAGTGTGCTGGGGGCTGTGGTGACCATGTCTGCAGGGGTCTGGGTGCTGGGGGCATGGTAATCGTGTCTGCATGGGGCCTGGGTTCTGTGGGTGTGGTGACCGTGTCTGCAAGAGTCTGAGTGCTGGGGGTATTTCTCTGTACAGCAAAAGAGAACTGCATTAAAACTGATGTGATGGATCCAGGAAAGGCCCTCCTAGATGGTGACTCCCAGGAATTTAAATTTGCTTACCTCTCCACCTCTGATCCCCCAATGATTTTCTCTTCCTAAAGTCTACAATCAGCTCCTTGATTTTGGTGATTTTGTGTGCGGGGTTGTCATTAGTACACCATTTCACCAAGTTTTCAATCTCGCTCCTGCATGTTGACTTATCACCTCTTTTTATACAACCCACTACTGTGGTATTGTCAGCAGATTTGCAAATGTTTGTTGCTGTCATACTGAGCCAGCAGGGAGCTAAGAACGCAGCCCTGTGGTGCTCCAGGACTGATGGAAATTGTGGGGGAGATGTTCTTGCCAATCCTCACTGATTGTAAGAAATCCAGGATCCAATTACACAGTCAGATGTTGAGTCCTAGGTCTTGGAGTTTGCTGATCAGTTTGAGGGGATGATGGTGTTGAATTTTGAATTGTAGTTGATAAAGAGCATCCTGATGTATGCAATTTTGGTTTCCAGGTGTTCAGGGCTTTGTGTAGAGCCAGTGAGATGGCATCTGCCATAAACATGTTGCTATAGAAGGCAAATTGGAAAGGATCCATGTTGCTAGACAGACAGGAGCAGATATGCTTTAATACTAGCCTCTCAAAACACTTCACCACTGTTGATACGAATGCCACTGGTCAGCCTTCTGCTTGCTGTAAGATAGACATTAGTGTTGCCTGGCACTCCTTACAGTAATAAAGAGAAACAAATTAGAGTCCTTTCATAGTCACTGAATGTCCGTAGATTCACCTACAGAGCTCTTGCAACCTCTGTGGCCACAAAGACCACTGTTCGATACATGGGCAATCCAGGTTCCAGGTCCAAAGCTCTGACATGATCAGGAAGCCTTCAGCACCCAAAGCCTCTCGAATCCCAGCTCCGATACCTGGTTCCCATGAGCCAGTCTCCAGCAGCCTGTGTTGGTCCCCCAACTGCAAGTCACCTGCAACCTGTGTGGGTTCCTCAACCATTGAGCCCCTCGCTGGTCAGCTGCAATGGTCACCATAACAGTAAGGGTCCTTCAGTTGCTGAGCCCCTTACTGGTACCTTACCCTGTAAGAGTGAGATGTTGAAGATATCCATGAACGCATTGGTCAGCACAGGTTTTCAGTACTTAGCTGGGTACTCCATCCGGACCAGGTTTGCCTTAGATTCACTCTCCTGAAGGCATCATCTTTGGGTACTGACAATAAAGGATCATCAGGTGACATGAGGGTACACAGTGGTTTCACTGCCTAGGCTGATGGAAGTCCTTTTTCCTGCTTTGGGCCCAGTCACACATTGGGCTGTACACCACGTTATCTCTTCATGACCCCCAGCGATGAGGGGAGAGTGCGCCCAAGGGTAGATTTGGAAGAGGCTGAAAGAACTATCACAGCAAGTAAGAGATGAAGTATGGGAATAATGGAGAGGCAGAGAGGTTTCCTTTTTTCTCTTGCCTTTGGTTGGGACCAGCGTACCAAGGGTTTTGAAGAATGCTCAGGAACAAAAGCTAGCACTGTTCAGAACAAGGCGATGATGCATCTTTACACAATAGGAGCTTATTCAAGTAGAAGAGACTTTATTCCCTTATCTACAATTATTGTTATACTTAAGAAGGATTAGCAATAGAAGACAGGAATTGTGAAGTGGTTTAATATGATTTTCGCAGATGACAGTCATTCCACATTTAGTGTAAAACATACCATAGTCTTACCAGCAGAATTCAATTTGTGAACAGAACCAGTGTTCATCATCTCCATGGATGAGAGAACATTTGAAAGTGTTATTTCCAGCAGCAAAGGAAGAGTTTATTACAGGCACATGCAGTGGTGATCTGTGCCAGCATCCCAGGTTCACATCCACTTGGGTCTGTAGCCCATTCTCCTGGTATGGGGTCTGTCTCGGAGTCTGAGGCCCAGTCTCTGGGTCCATGGTCAGTCTTTGGGTCTGGGACCAGTCTCTCAGCCTGAGGCCTAGTCTATAGGTCTGAGGCTCAGTCTCTCCATGTTTGGGGCCTGTCTCTGGGATTGAAACCGAATTTCTGGATTGTATAGCTACTCAAGGGATGAAGGTCCCCATAACCGGTATCTTGCTCATTCTCTCTTCATTTTTTTATACATAATTCAGTGTCTATTGCCCATCCTTGCATCACCTGCAGAGGTTTGGTTTGAACAATGATAGTTATGTTAACATTTCCTCCCCTCATGCCATATCCATGGAAATCTTTCTAAAGAAGGGCCAAGGCCCGAATAGCCAACTGTCTATTGCTCTCCATGAATATTTCCTGACCTGCTGAGCTTCCCAGCATCTGCATACTCCTGAATTAACTCCTTTGTGAATGACTGCCCTCTCAGTTGCAGCAATGTTTCCAGTTTTGGAAACAGTGTGTGAAATACAACTGAATAAACTACAGCCATGCATATGTTGGTATAGAAACTACTTTCATGTGCATGTGAAGTAGTGGTACAATGCTGTGATAGAGCCTGACAGCCAATGTACTCCAGGTAATGGAGTCAAAGCTATTATACAGATGGAGCACAGATCAGCCATGACCTGATAGAACAGCCTCCTCCTCCTGTCTGCCTTTGTGGAGTTTGTGGTGATACCACTGTAGAGCTATTTGTTCCATTTGTACTGTCTCTCTGTGTATGGCTGGCTTGCCTTCTTGCTGATTGACCCTGTGACTCCTTCCTTGGAATTCTCCAATAAACCGTCCTCCAGTAAGAACCCTGGAATAGGGCCAGCAACATGAGTCCATGTTCAGTCTTATGGGAATAAAAGCTGTAAGTTACATGATAATGTATCAGTTTTATTCCCATAATTTTTTATTTGCAATGGACAAGCTGCTGAGGCCCAAAGCCCCAGACCAATTCAAGCTCTGGCTACACTGTTTCAATGACTTTCTGCGAGCCTCCACTCAACTCATGGGATCAGACGACAACAAGCTGCAACTATTACAATCACAGGTTGGCCACCGCATCTACACAGTGATCAGGGGCTGCACTACGTACGAAGAGGCAATGAACAAACTCCAAAACCAGTACAGGCCAAGGACGAACAAGGTCTATGTAAGACATCTCCTGGCCACTCGAAAGCAACAACCTGGTGAGTGCCTCGAAGAATACTTTTGGGACCAATGCAAATTCAGGCAAGCCTGTGGCTGCAGGGACGTTACTGCAGATGTCTATACAGACGAGCTTGCCCAGGACACCTGTGTAGCAGGCGTATGATCAGACTATTCACCAACGGCTGCTGAAACAGAGCGAACTGACCTTGTAGAGGGCCTTCAAGATATGCAAAACGTTGGATGTAGCCTCCGTTACACGGACTAATTCTCCTCCTACAACATCGTCATCTTGTAATGCGGGATCCCAGACTGCTGCCACACAGGGGTGCCCCAACTTCACTTCAGCCTCCGCCAAGCACCCAAAGTGCCAACAGAAGCAACCCTGGAAGTGCTTTCCAGCCAAGAAGTGGTATGCTCAGGATGTGGAAAGAAGGAACCCTATGCAAAAATTTGTAAGTCCAGACCTTCTCCTTTCCCTAGCAGTACTGCGTCTTGGCTGTGGGGGCAGCCATAATCTTGGGCAGCGTCACTTCCACCCCTGAGCAACAGCACCGCATGCGCACCATGGAGGCCACCATCTTACCAGTCTGGACTGCAGGTGTCACCTTATCAGTTTGGATCGGACAGCGACTCGGACAATGACCTAGTACTGGCATCGATCACACTCAACTAACTCGTCCATTCGATGATGGACATGGAGGTAAATAGTCACTGGACAAACTGTCTGTCTGATAGTGGGAGAACGGAGAGTTTATACAGCCTTATTTGCATTGGTTATAGAAACTTTGGCCCAAGCAATTAGGCACAAAATGAATATTAAGGGAATTACAATTGGTGGGCAAGAGTATAAAATCAATCTGATATGTTGATATATTTGTCTCATCCTAAAAGTTCTTTAGAATCATTACAAAATTTGTTGAAACGATATGGGGTAATTTCGGGCTATAAAGTAAATTGGGATAAAAGTAAGATATTACCAATATCGGATGAAGATTATTCAGATTGTAAACTGCTTACAAAGTTTAAATGGTCAAATAAAATTAAGTATTTAGGTGTAATAGTGTATAAAGAATATCAAAATTTATACAGTTTAATTATATCTTATTAAATAAGATTAAATTTGATTTAAATAGATGGAAGGAGTTACCATTAACAATGATTGGATGAGTAAACTGTATTAAAATGATCATATATGCTTGTATTCAGTACTTACTTCAATCCATTCTGAGTGCTATACCAGGAAAATTTCTTTAAGGAATTAAGTAAAGCAGTTCGTTTGTTCTTATGGAAAGTTAAGTTGTTTAGAGTTTCTATGCAAAAGTTGACATGGAGGTATGATTTAGGAGGCCTTCAATTACCACATTTTCAGAATTATTATGAAACAGCACAATTAAAGTTTATTAATAGACTGTTTGATCTTGATCAACCTCCGGTGTAGGCGAAGGTGGAGATGGACCAAACTCAGGAAAGAAATATATATCACTTTATATATAAGTGGAATCCATTGCTTCTACAGCAGTATAAACTGCCAGTACTGAAGCATTTGATGGGAGTATGGTATAAATGGAATCAAATTTTAGGATCGAAAAGTAAAATTTCAGTTAAGACACCATTGTATTAGAATCAGATAATTCCATTTTCTATGAATAATCCTTATTTGAAAGATTGGGAATCAAAAGGAGTGATATTAGTAGAGGATTGTTTTGAAGTATGTTTATTTATTTCTTTTAATAGACAGAGAGAAGTTTGGTATATCACAAAATACTTTATTTTCTTATTATCAAGTATGAGATTTATTGTTAGAATGTTTTGGTAGAGAGTTAATATTACCTGGTCAAATGAAATTTGAGAGATTAATTGTTGATAAGGGGAAAAAGGGAGTTGTCTCAGAAATAAATATATGTTATTGCAGGAAAAGTTGAAGAAGGTGGATATATTTAAAACAAAAGATAAATGGGAGAAGGACTTATTTATTCCTATATCTGTAGAGGAGTGGTCTGATATGTGTCTTGACGGTGTTACAAAATTAATTAATGTACAATATAGTTTAGTTAATTATAACTTTTTGCATCAGTTATATTTAACTCCTGAAAAATTGAAAAAATATGGATTTAGAGTGTCAGATTTGTGTTTTTGGTCTGGTGATCAGACAGGTACTTTCTTACATTCACTATGGGAATGTACAAAGGTTAAGCCCATTTGGGAAAAGTAATTAAATTTTTGTGAGATTTATTCAAAATAGATTTATATGTTGATCCATGGGTATGTTTATTGGGATACATGAATACAAATAAGGCAGGCTTACGATTGGAGAAACCACAGATTGCTTTTATACGTCTAGGATTGGCAGTAGCTCGAAATGTATAGCTGTTACTTGGAAAAATGATGTTGAACTGAGTATACAAAGATGACATAATGAAATTCAATCATGTATTTATTTGGAAAAGATAATGTATAATTTGTGGAATAATTATTCTTTTTTTGTTAAAATGTGGAGTCTGTATCTGGAATATGTGGGTTTAGATCTTAAGTAAAAGTTTTATTTGTGATCAAAGATGTAAAAGGATGGCACACCACACAGCAACCTGTTATAACCTGATATTACTGTGTTTTTTTTAAAAAAAAGCTCGGGGAGGGGAAAAGGTTGTAGGGGGTGGGACAGGTGGGAGAGGGGAGGAGGGGGTAGTAGGAGGTAGTTTTAGATTATACTTAGTATTTTTTTTGGCTTTGTAAAATTCTTAAATAAAATTTGAAAAAAAAAAGCCAAAAACCTTCCATGCTCTATTGACAATGTCAGAACGCTGACCAGAAAGTATGTGGTGAGTGCAAACTACGCTTCTTCTGGCCTGATAAACCACATCTGATCAAGGCTACCTCCCTTTTTGAGAACCTGAGCAGGCATTTCAAGGGGCCCCTGCCCTCCTTGAACCAAAATGTGTATTTCCTTAACAATCCCATTTGCCATCCCCTGCCCGGACATGACAACAGTCACAGTCATAAAAGCACTGTGCAACAACTTTACCCTATTTGGGTACCCAACCAAAAACCACAGTGACTGGGGTCCTCCTTCATGAGTAACAAGCTGCATCTGTACCTGCTGGTGTGGGGCATCGCCACTAGCAGAACCACCAGTTACAACCCCCAGGTGAACGGCCAGGATCCTCCCTAAGATGTTCCATGCAATTAGATCCCTCCTGTAGACGGCCACCAACACCGCGCCACATGAATGAAGGTTTTCCTTCCACAGGAAGTCCGTGTCGGGGATTACGCTGTCATCCTGGTTTTTTTTTGAGAACAAAGAACATTTATTACAACAACAATGCAAAGTTGGGTGCTTCCCCTTACCCTGGGAATACACCTCTGTCATCCTGGTTGACAGCTCCAGGACCAATCCTGCTCTAGAGGCATAGGTGATGACCCACTGATTGAGAAGGTCCATCTTCTCCACACCAACCCCCCCAGTACACCTATGTGGCATACCCGGATGGGCACAAGGATAATTGTCCATCTGCGGGAGATCCTGAGACTGCAATTAACCACCCAGTGAGCCCTACCACCATGACCAACCACCACATACCCCAGTACCCTACCTTGACCCCCACCCCAGCTGCCCCATCCTAGTCACCAGACAAGCAAACTGCCGACATGCATCACATTGCCCAGGAACCAGCAGCTGAGCCACAACAGGGAATACAGTGGTCCCAGAGACAGAAAAGACCACCAGACTGGCTGAACTTGTGATGGATACTGAACCCACACCACCCTGTTAACTTTTTAAAAAGTGGGGGGGGGGGAAATGTGGTCATACCATGGTAATGCTATTGTAATGGATAAATATTGGGAGGAATTTGGTAAAATTAGAGTAGGTTACATATATACACACATTTAAAAACATATTTGAAATACTGAAGAATTCATATTCAGTAACATTGCAGGATCTATGGAGAATTTCACAAGTACGTGCTAATTGAAATGACATCATGAAATGAATAGACCATTGTTTGGAGGAGACAAACTGGCTGTTAAAAAGTACCTACAGTGTGCTCACAGAAAGGTTACTCCTGGGTTTTGTTTATCTAAGACAACAGCTAGACCAAGAGAGGAGAACTCCTGTTGTTTGCTGAAGAAGGTGGGGGTATTTGCAAGTGAGAGAGTCACATGGACTTTCTGGCAGTTGACAGTTGGAGAGGGAGTGAGAGAGAGAGAGAAAAGACAAGTTCAACAAGCTCTCTCAGCCCGTGTGCGTGTGACACTGAAAGAGACTGAACAGTCACGGAGAGAAGGCGGGGACAGGGTACTGAACTTTAAGATCAGCCATGATCTCGTTGAATGGCGGAGCAGGCTCGAAGGGTCGAATGACCTACTCCTGCTCCTATCTTCTATGTTTCTATGTTCGGCTCCGAATCATGGGTCTTTACCGGCATCACCTACGGCTCCTAGAACGCTTCCACCAGCGTTGTCTCCGCTCCATCCTCAACATTCATTGGAGCGACTTCATCTCCAACATCGAAGTACTCGAGCTGGCAGAGTCCGCGAGCATCGAATCCATGCTGCTGAAGACCCAACTGCGCTGGGTGGGTCACGTCTCCAGAATGGAGGACCATTGCCTTCCCAAGATCATGTCCTATGGCGAGCTCTCCACTGGCCACCGAGACAGAGGTGCACCAAAGAAGAGGTACAAGGACTGCCTAAAGAAATCTCTTGGTGCCTGCCACATTGACCACCGCCAGTGGGCTGATATCGCCTCCAACCTGCATCTTGGCGCCTCACAGTTCGACGGGCAGCAACCTCCTTTGAAGAAGAACGCAGAGCCCACCTCACTGAAAAAGACAAAGGAGGAAAAACCGAACACCCAACCCCAACCAACCAATTTTCCCTTGCAACCGCTGCACCAGTGCCTGCCTGTCCCACATCGGACTTGTCAGTCACCAACAAGCCTGCAGCAGACGTGGACATACCCCTCCATAAATCTTCGTCCGCGAAGCCAAGCCAAAGAAAGAATGTGTATGATAATAAACTCACAAACACGTTGTCATGTTGTTCAGCAGAGTGAATCATCAGTGTGGCCAATGTGTGACTGCAGTCCCAGTGTGAATGACAGTGTGTCCTGACATGCTCATGTCCAAACTAATTAGTCTCAGACAGTAAATGCTTGTCCCATCAACAACACATGGATCCTGAAAAATAGGGAAGATGATACAGAATGGGTACCAGCACCTTTTTCTCTTATCTGTGCCTCATCTGGTTAGAAATGTTTTGTGACTGATAACAAGTATGTTTAGAGGAGGATAGGAATTTGGAATCCTTTCCTGGACTGGGAATCAACTTTAATATTGGTTGAAAACATTGCATAAATTGTGGCAGCAGAGACAGAATAAGACTGTTAGCATTTAAATGTGGCTGGTTCACATTTGCTCACCCTGACTGAGAGAGAACTCTGTTTCATTCGGAATACTAATGCAAGTTGGGTGGCACAGTTGGGCATAGCGGTTAGCGCAACATCTTTACAGCTCCAGCGATCGGGACCCAGGTTAAAATCCCGTGCTGTCTGCAAGGAATTTTTATGTTCTCACCGTGTCTGCATGGGTTTTCCTCAAGGACTCCAGTTTCCTCCCACTGATCAAAACATACCAGGGATGTAGGATAATAGGGTTGCAAGGACTTGTGGGCCGAAATGACCTGTTACCGTGCTGATGTCTAAAATTTAGATTTAAGAGTGGTGTTGAGGCATCGATCAAGCATGATCTTAGAGAATAGTGGATCAGGGTTCAAGGAGGTGCTTCTGTGCATGGTGTAGTGCAATGCATATGGTGAATACTAACTGCATCTTGCCTTCTGTTATCAGAAATGCTTCTGCAGACAGCTCCTGAACACTGATTAAGCACATGTCTGCAGTTGGCTCTTGGGTTAAGATGGCTACTTGGACTGGAAGGAGATAGAGAGGGTGCAATAGAGATAAAGATCAAGTAACATCTCATTAATATGATCATTCCTTTCCCATTCCCCAGTTTTACATATTTCGCCTCAGCAGATGAGCCTTCTGGTCTGTCCTGTCCGAGTACTGCTCTGAAATTTTTCCTGACTACCAGTGTTACCCCTCCCCCTTCTCCCCCTTTCAACCCTCTCCTCTCTCGCATCTGAAACAACAGAACCCCGAACATTGAGCTGCCAGTCCTGCCCCTGCCAATCCACACTCTAAGCTTGTTCACTTTTCCTGGCATTGAAATAGATGAAACTCAGAATATTATTCACACCATATACTTATTCTTTGTATGCAAACTGAACAACATCTTTTTCCATAACCATTCTACTATCTGCTCTGGCACCCTGGTGACGCTCTTCCTTGAATAGCATGTGCAGTTCTAATCTATTTACTTCAGCAACAATATACTGGATTTGGAGATGACGTCATGGAGGTTCATCAGGTTAATTCCAGAGATGAGGGATTCGTCTATGAGGAGAGATTGAGTCATCTGGGACTGTAATTGCTGAAACACAGAAGAATGAGAGGAGATCTTATTGAAACATATAAAATTATGAAAGGGATAGATGAAGACAGAAGCAGAAAAGTTGTTTCCACTCATAGGTGAATCTAGAATGAGGGCATAGCCTCAAGATTCACGAAAATAAGGAGGAAATGCTTTTGCCAGTCATGAATCTGTAGAAATCTTTGCCTGAGGAAGCACTAGAAGCTGTCTCATTAAATATATTTAAGACACAGTTAGATCTTTGCAAGGCAGGAGAATTAAGGATTATGGGGAAAAGGCAGGTGAATCCACAGCCAGATCAGCCATGATCTTAGTGAATGGTGGAGCAACCTCAATGGGCCAGGTGGTCGACTCCTGCTCCTATTTCTCACGTTCTTCTTCAAAATATAAATATTTTGGGTTGATGAACTCCTCTAATTTGATTTCATTTATTTGAAATTTGTCATATGTATCACAGATACAAGGGTGATTTTACAGTCACACTAGCAGGGGTCTCATACATTGTGCAAGTAAGACTTGTTAAAGAATGCAAAGTGGAGAGTCAAAGAGGAAGAGTCAAATGGTGTGGAATAAAGGCAACATCATTTAACCAATTGGGGATTCATTCAGGAGACTGATAATGGCAGTAAAAAACCTATCCTTGAATCTGGCAGTACATAATCTCACACTTACCTCCTTCCTTATGGGAGAAGGGTAAAGAGAGTATGGCCAAGATGGGATGTCTTTTAATATTGGCTTCTTTTTCAAGACAGCAGGAGTTATTGATGGAGGCGAGGATTTGTGTATGATGGGCTGAGCTATGTTCAAACCCTCTTCATTTTCTTGTGGCACAGTGTAGAACAGTTCCTGAACAATGCAGTGATACTCCCTGATTCAATGGGGTACCTGTAGAAGTGGTTAAGGAATACAGATGACATGCCAAATTTTCAAAGTTTATGAGTAAGTAGTGGTGTTACTGCTACTTATTCTTGGTCATTCTGCCAATGTGGACGGACCAGGCCCAATGACTGGAGGTATCTCCTTGAACGTTGATACAGACCGGGGAGTGAGATCTGACCCTCCTTTGGAAGTATACAACAGCTCTTTGGTCTGGCTGACATTGAGTAAGAGATTGTTGTCTTAGCATCAAGCCTATTGTCCCTCTACCTCTATTCTCTACATCATTTTGTTAGAGATCTTGCCAAAAATGATGTCATTCTCAAATTTATGTATGGAGTTCGAGCTGCGTTTGACCACACAGTACTGGGTGAATACACAGCAGAGACCAGAATGCAGGGAATATTGAAGCTGTCGTTTTTCATGTGTTGTTGAATTTGAGTTTTTTGGAAATAACTTTTCAATATATCACATTTTTCAAGGATATGATGAAATGTTGGAAAAATGCTAAATATATGGATTTTCAGGAAATGCAGGAAAGTGAAAGAAGCCTTTAGAACGTTTAAAAATGCAACCATTATTCTAAATGTTTAACCCTTTAGACTCTAGCCATTTTTAATCTCTCGTAACATGTATTCCAGACTGGGTCTATTGGTAAACTACAGTATGAACCAGCTGGTGGTTGGGTATAAAACCAGTCATGTAAAATGTGGATACAGAGTATATGCATTTGTTGGTGGTCCCTGAAAACTAGAACATGGAGTATATTGACTTTTTGTAGTGCCTGAAATCAGGGACACAGAGTCCAAAGGGTTAATGGATGTGGGAAAATTAATAGTTTGTCATTAGACAAATTTAAGGTGTTGGGAAAGAGTACACAACTGACAACAAAGACACGACACTCTGATAGAACAATTTTATCATGACTGTGACTTCATAGAACATTACAGCACAGAAAACAGGCCCCTCGTCCCATCTTGTCTGTGCTGCCATCTCCATTCTGCCATCTCATTGACCTGCACTCAGTCCATATCCCTCCATACTCCTCCCATCCATGTATCTGTTCAAATTTTTCTTAAATGTTAAAATTGAGCCTGCATTCACCCCTTCAGCTGGCAGCTCATTCCATACTCTCTGTGTGAAGAAATTCCCACTCTTGTTCCCCTTAAACTACCTCCTTTCACCCTTAACCCATGTTCTCTGGTTTGTATCTCACCGAACCTCTGTGGAAAAAGCCAACCTACATTTTATCTATACTCATCATAATTTTGTATACCTTGTTCAAATCTCCTGTCATGTTCCTAGGCTACAGGGAATAAAGTCCTAACCTGTTTAACCTTTTCTTGTAACTCAGTTCCACAAGTTCCGGCCTGGGAAGCTTAATGAGCCACCCGATGCTCTGTCTGGGGAACATGTGCCAGCGCACAAGCGGATCGTCTGACGTTCCTGTGTTACAAGCTCTGCCACCCTGGAGTTACAAGGCTGTATCACTTTGTGAGGGCTAGAAATTTAGTCTACTCAGTTGAGGAGATTCGGGAACTGTGCCGTATCTGCTCTGCCTGTGCCGAATGCAAGCCGGATTTTTATAGACCAGATAGAGTCCAACTGATTAAGACAACCTGCCCCTTCGAACGTCTTAGTATGGACTTCAAAGGTCCCCTCCCATCCAATAACAGGAATCTCTACTTCCTGAATGTAGTAGATGAGTACTCCCAGTTCCTGTTTGTTATCCCTTGTTTGGACATGACTGCAGTCACGGTCATCAAAGCACTCTGGACCATATTCGCTATGTTTGGATACCCCAGCTACATACACAGTGACAGGGGTTCCTCCTTCATGAGTAAGGAGCTGCAACAGTACCTAAAGGCAGTGGGGATAGCCTTGAGCAGGACTACTAGCTACAACCCCCGCTGAAATGGGCAAGTGGAGAGGGAGAATGGTACAATCCTCCTGTCAAAAGGGATGTCTGTCTCCCAGTGGCAAGAGGTACTCCTGGACGTGCTGCATGCTATCAGGTCCCTGCTGTGTATGGCTACGAATGCCACCCCCTACGAGAGATTCTTCTTTTCCCAGGAGTCAGCATCTGGAACCACTATCCTGGTCTGGCTGATGACACCGGGGCTGGTATTTCTTCGCAGTCATATTAGACCCCACAGACAGATTCCCTGGTGGAAAGACTGCACCTGGTTCACACAAACCCACAATAGGCATTTGTGTAGTACCAGGACGGGAGGGAGCACACCCACACGGGAACACAGTCTTGCAAGCTCAAGGCAGGAACAACAGGGGCCTCACCCAGTGCCTCGGAAGTCACAGAGGATCATGAGACCACCGGACAGGCTGAACCTGTGATGAACACTATGAACTTTGTATATATGTAATAAAGTACAGTATGTGCTCCATGTTGCCACATCACCCTGTTGGGTTTTATCTCAAAGAAAGGATGAATGTGGTGACTGGCCAGTCCAAACCTCTTTGACCTTCCCTAACTCCTCACTTGGCTCCTCCTTGGATTTCCCAATAAAGGCTGGTGTGCCCGGACTTGCTCCTGTACTTGGAACCTGGCCAAGTAGTGTATCAGTAATGCTTAGGTTTTTGGTAAATAAAGTCGTTTAATCACTCCATCATGTCAATGTGATTATTGTGTGCTCCACAACTGGCAATAACTTATATACGACTGATATCAGGCTCACTGGCCTATAATTTCATGGTATATTTTCGGAGCCTTTTTTAAATAACAGAACAATACAAGCTAGCCTTCTATCCTCCAACACCTCACATATGGCTAAGGGCATTTTAATAATAGCTGCCAGGGCCCCTATGATTTCTACACTTGCCTCCATAAAGGTCCAAAGGAATACCTTCTCAGGCCCTGGGGATTTATTCTCCTTATTTGCTTTAACACAGCAAGCATCTATCTGCTCATCTTTAATCTAAGTTCCATGACCTCACTGCTTGATTTCAACACTTCCTTTGACTTTATGCCAGTTTCCTGAGGAAATGCAAATGTTAAAAGCCTGTTTAAGATCTTCCCCATCTCTTTTGTCTCCATACATAGTCACTCTAATCTTCAAGAGAACCAATTTTGTCCCTTACTAACCTTTTGCTCTTAATATATTTATGGAAGCTTTGAGGATTTATCTTCACATTGTCTTCCAAAGCAACCTCATGCCTTCTTTTAGCCCTCCTAATTTCCCTCTTACATTTTTTTCTGCATTTTTTATACTCCTCAAGTACCTCATTTGCTCCTTGTTGCCTTCACCTGTTATAAACCTCAGGGTTGTGTGCTCAGCCTACTCCAGTTCATGCTACTGACCCATGACTGAGTCGCCAGATCCAGCTCCAACAGTGTCATCAAATTTGCAGATGACACAACAGAAATTAGTCTCATCGGCAACAACGATAAGTCAGACTACAAAGAGGTGGGACATCCTGTGAAATGGGACAACTTTAACAAGATGAAAGAAATGACATGGACTTCAGGAGGACCAGGAACGACAACTGCCCACTACACAACTAGAACTCTGTAGTGGAGAGAGTTGGAGTTCACTTAACTAATTATCTATCGTGGACACTCAACATCTCCTCACTTGTCAGGAAGGCACAACAGCAACTGCACATCCTGAGAAGACTTAAGCGGGAAAGTCCTTCTAGAAGAACTCTGTTGAGAGCGTCCTGGCTGGCTGCATCTCAGTGTGGTACAGTTTCTGCACAGAAATAGATCAGAGGTCAATAAGGTGAATAAGAGTGGCAGAGGGGATCACTGGAGTCTCCTTTCCCCCAGTGGCATGATCTACTGGGATTGTTGTAATTGAAGACAAAATCATTGAGGACCCCTTCCATCCCACACACAGCATCTTTCAGCAGTTCCTGTAGGGGAAAGAGATACAGGAGTATCAGAGCCACCACCAGGCTGAGGAACAGCTTTATCCCATGGGCAGTGAGAATGCTGAACGACCAAAGGAACTGCTCACACTAACCATCCAATACTCATATATTCATTTAAAATATTTACAGTATTTATTATTAGTATAAATGAAATATTTGTCCTGTATATGTATTATTTGTCTGTGTGTGTGTCTGAATGCTTTGCAGTGAGGACTGGAGAATGCTATTTTGACAGGTTGTACTTTATGACAATACTTGACACATCTCTCTTCTTATTAATTAGATCACCAATATCCCTCGAACACCAAAGTTCTTTATTCCTGTTCACTTTGCGTTTAATCATTACAGGAACATACAAATTCTGCACTCTCAGAATTTCACCTTTGAAGAACTGTGACTGAATAAGCACTTCCTTGCCAGAAAACAACTTATCCCAATCCACCCTTTCTAGATCCTTTCTCATTTCCTTAAAATTGGCCTTTCTCCAATTTCGAATCCCAACCTGAGGACCAGACCTATCTATTTCTATAAGTATCTTATGATCACTGGACCCAAAGTATTCCCCTACTCATATTTCTATAACCTGTTCTGTCGCATTCCCGAATAGGAGATCCATTATTGCCCTCTCTGTAGTTAGTATCTCAATATATTGATTAAGAAAACTTTCCTGAACAGATTTAGAAACATAGAACATTACAGCACACAAACAGGCCCTTCAAGTCTGTGCTTAACCATTTCCTGCCTCGTTCCACTGACCTGCACCAAGTCAATAGACCTCCATACCCCACCCCATCCATGTACCTGCCCAAATTCTTCTTAAATGCTACAATTAAGAGGATGGATCAATTTATTTATCGATGGAATTCTCAATTATTAAGTAATTATAATTTACTGGTGTTAAAACATTTGATGGAATTATGGAATAAAAAGAATGAAATTATAGGTACCCAAGGGAAAATTTGGCTAAAACACCTTTATTTCAAAATAAGTTTTTTCCCTTTACAGTTAATAATCAACTTTTGAAGTTGTGGGAGCAAAAAGGAATTAAATTGGTAGAAGATTTTATTTTATTTCTTTTCAAAGAATGAAAGAGAAATATGAAATAACTTCGAGTAATCTTTTTTCCTACTATCAAGTTAAAGCATTATTGTTAGATAATTTTGTCCATACTTTGAGACTTCCTAGGTCTAAATTTGAAATTTTGCTTACTGATGGTGGTAAGAAAGGATTTATATCCCATATGTATGCTTTATTGCAGAATAAATTGCTAAAATCAGATGTTTATAAATCTAGAGTGAAGTGTGAAAAAGATTAGAGAAGATCCATGCTTTCTCCGAACCAGTAGAGGATAATCACGAAGGCATTGTCTTCGGGACAGATCTACTGGAGTGCCTGGGATCCGTAATCAAGGCAGGTATAAGGGAGCTTGTTTGGGGAATGAATACTCACCCATGGTTGTGGAAAGGGAATAATGATGATTTATGTGGATTGTAAATTGTGGCTTTTATGCTGAATGGATGGTAGGGGTGTATGGGGTATTCTTGCCAAAATATACCCCCTGGTGTGGGTATAAACAGGTCTGTGGCCTTGTTGATATCACACCTACACATAATTGACAATACCCTATTAAAACTGAAGCAGAAGTTGCGGTGGTAAAGATAATCCCAGAACTATGAAAACAAGGAGTGATCCAGCCAACCATCTCCCACACAAATTGTAGTGTAGATAAAAGCTCACACTTGACTGGAGGGAGAAATAACACTTTTATTAGCTTACAACACAGGTAGGATTCATGAACAGGCTTCAGAGGGGTTCAGGGATTAGGTGGGGAAACCAGAGTAATATACAGGCCCCCGGGAAAGGGACCGGGGAAGTGGGACCAGTCGTCAGTACAGGACATTTCTAGTGAATCCCAGTTCACTACATCACCCCTTCCTTCAGAATTAAGGGTTTGTGGATGAAGAGAACAAGGATCAGAAGCCGATAGTAGACACAGAAGAGAAATATTTACAATACTATTTACAGATTCAGGTGGTCTGGGTGTCTGGAGATTCTGGTGGAGCACCTTAGCACTGGGGGGACCTTGGGCTCCTTGAGTCTCCTGGTCCACCTTTGATGGAAAATGGGCTGGGGCTCCAGATTGACTATATAGGGTGGTTCACTCTCCTCCTGAACTGGGTCCCCTGAGGCCCTGAGCAGGAATGGGGAGAAAAAGCTCAGTAGCTCATGGGGCATCTGAGGGAATGGATTCACTGTTCTGGTGGGTGCCAGGTCCCTGATGGAGACAGTTTCCTCCCTGCCATCCAGGTACTCCACGTAGGCCGCGCTATACCTCCTGCTCTTGGTGGTGATGGGTTAAATTTTCAGCATGGAGAGGCTGCAAGCAGGTTCTGGTTTTGAGGGTCCTCTGTTCCGAACTGTTACCGGGGAAGGGGACCAGAAAACTTCAAGTTCATGCTTTTAAGGTGAGACAGGAAGTCCAGACCCAACAATACTGGAGCACACAATTCATCTAAAATGTACTTGCAAAATTTACAAAATTCCCCTCTTCAAATGACAGATGAACTATACAATGTTTCTGTGCACACGCTGAATGGGGCTGGGACACTAGGAAGATTTGGTAATTAGACGGGTACATTCTTGTTATATTTTTGCTCAGTCCGTGAGTCTATGAAACTTTCCGTGGAGCCTGTGTCAATCAGGCACTTGGTTGACTTTTGACCAAGTCCTTTTACCTTCACCATCACCATCATGTTGTTGAGCTGGTGAGGTCTATTCTGGTTGAGGACCAGCGATGCCAGGTTGCTGGAGATGCCGTGTTTTTCCCTTGAGTGGCCCCCTCCAACCTGAGTTGACCTGTGCAGGTAAGATGGTGTCGACCTTGTGGCTTGGCAAGATGGCCACCCTCCTTCCTCCTCTGACAATGATGGTGCAGAATTCAAAATCAGGCCGCTGCAAGATGGCCGCTGAGCCTTTTTGCACCATTTCCGTAGGTGGCGGGTTGCGCAGCAGGTGATCTTGGATGAGACCAGCACAGACGACTTGGGCTGGAATCAGATCCAGTAACGGTAAAGGCCATGGACTTCCACGGACCTCCCTTAGCGCAGCAGACCCTCGCCCAATGTCCCTTCTTCCCACAGCTGGAGCACCCCGAATCTTTGGTTGGGCAGTGGGCAAGGGGGGTGCTGTCCCTTGCCACAGAAAAAGCACACCTGGGCTTGGAATGTGGCAGCCATTAGAGCAGGGGCCACCAGTTCTTGAAGGTGCTCACCCTAGAGCGCAAGTTTGCTGGCCTCAAGGTCATCGTTCTCAAGACTGGCCTGTTCTAGTGATTTGGCCAGCTCAACATGGCGAGCAAGGTCCTACATCCTGACTCGAACAGCCACTGCCTCATGTACCTCGAATGGACCCCTGCGACTAGGGTGCCCTGGATTTGTTCATATTCCCGGATGCGGCCCAAAGTGGCCTCATACTTGCACTTCTTAGCCAGCGTCCGCAGATCCAGCAGCTAGTCGTCAATTGACTCTCCGGGCCATTGGCGGTCATGTAGCGGGCCTTCAGTGCCTTGACGGCAGCCTCATATGCCGGGCAGTCTCAGACAACTGTGTACCCTTTCGTCGCTACTCTTGAGATGAGCGCCGACCTCTGGAGCTTGTCTGTGTGGAAGACGTCTCTGGTCAGATTCAAGTAGGCCTGGAAGCAGTCTAGCCAATATGCAAACCCCTCAGCCTCGTCAGGGGACTGGGGGTCTATTAACAGCATACTTAGCTTGAGCAATGCCTCCATCCTTGTTTGTAAGCTAATAAAATTGTAGCGTAGATAAAAGATCACACTCGACTGGATGGAGAACTAATGATATTATTAGCTTACAACACAGATATGGTTCATGAACAGGCTTCAGAGGGGTTCAAGGTTTAGTCGGGAAACCAGGGTTAAATAGGCATCCCTGAGGGAGGGGCCAGGAGGCGGAAACAGTCATTAGTACAGGACACTTCTAGTGAATCTCAGTTCACTACACAAATTTCCCAATCTCGCCAATACCCAAGTCAGACAGGTATGACCGGCTAACCATTTTTATACCACCTTGATTAATTATGCCACTCGCAAATACCCTATAGTGGCAAATCCATCTAGTATTTTAAATGGCCTGAGGCTGGAGCAGGATATTTTCAGTGGCTTAGATATTGTAAATGGTTTTTGGTCATTTCTATTACACCCTGATAGGGAGGATAAGTCAGCTATTACCGATCAGGGATAGCAGTATACTTGGAAAAGGCTGCCTGTGTTTCCATAACAACCATGCAATCTTTCATCAATGTATGGCTGAGATATTCTCCAGCGTTCCCTTGACCGATTTGACAATCTGTGGATGACATTTTAATTGCATCTCTAGGAGAAAAAGAGCACATCCGGGTGTTTTCAAGACTTTACAGGTTATTGAGAATGCAGGACTGAAGGTAGACTCCTCAAAGATACAGTTTGGACAATCTGAGGTAGTATATTTGGGACACAAGATTAGACAGGCCGTAAAATTAATGCCTAAGGAATGGAAAGAAGCAATTTTTAAACTTCCCTGCCTGCACATAGTGAAAGAAATCCGTCAGACACTAGGACTGCTAAATTACTGCAGGAATTTTGTGTAAAATTATGTTGAGCTTGCAGAATCTCTACAAGCTCTTATAAGAGGGGAGAAGCAGGGAAAAGAGCAAGTGGAATGGACACCCAAGGTGGTTTGAGCTTTTTATGTCTGAAGTAAACCTTAGTTACAGTTCCAGCTTTGCATTTACCAATCATGAACAGACCATTCCACCTTTTTTGTGACACGAGGGAAAGTTTTATACTGTTGTTGCATATCAAGAACATGGTGACAAATTCCGGTCTGTTGGAAATATTCAGTAAAACAGAACCCTGTTGTGGCAGGAATGCATCGGTGCATGCGAGCGATAGTAAGGTGGTGTTCCGGCCTACTGCAGGGGGCAACCTCTGTACCTGCAGGAGTGTAAGGGGGACAGGACAACACCTGGCCGGCTGTCAATCAGTCGCCCTGAAGGGATCAAGCCCCACCCAGTCGGGTGTCAATCACCCTCCGGGATACAAGCCTGCGCTGGCCTCCGAAGTCTCACTCAGAGTTACTGTAGCAACAGCCAGCCTGACTCTGTGGAAGTCTTTGTGGATTAAAGCCTGTTGTACAGTCTTTACCTTGTGTGTGTTTGGTTCTGTCTAACTGTGCACCACAGACAGACTGTGCAACTTGGACTGTGGTTGCATCAGAACCTATTACATTAATGGGCCAGATAATCCTGCACACATTTCACAGCATAGTCACTCTCCTGGAGGCCGGGAAACTATGGGCGGTGTTGGACATCAGGCGAGTGAAATGGGAGGCAGTATATTACTGCTAACAAGCATCCACAGATAATAAAGAATAATTTGGTAATCTAGCCGGATTGATGGAACAGGATGGATCACCACATGAGTGCATGGAGCTAATGCAAGGGTCTGAGGTATCTGTTATTGGAGAAATGCCCTTAGAGGGGAATGATGTGCTGACCTTATTTGTAGATGGGTATCGGAAATACCACGATGATACTCCACGAACAGGAATAGGCTGTTGTGGAGAAAGAAAAGATCCTTAAGGCAGGAAGAAAACTCGCGGCCACAGGTCAGCACAAGTGGCAGAACAAAAGCATTAATAGAGGCCCTTAAATTAGGAAGGGGACAGAAAGAGAACATTTTAACAGACAGTAGGTATGCTTTTGGAGTAGTACATGATTACATGGCGGATTAGGTGGGGAGAGGGCATGTGACCACATCAGGGGGACATATCTTTCTTTGGCTTGGCTTCGCGGACGAAGATTTATGGAGGGGGTAAAAAGTCCACGTCAGCTGCAGGCTCGTTTGTGGCTGACAAGTCCGATGTGGGACAGGCAGACACGATTGCAGCGGTTGCAGGGGAAAATTGGTTGGTTGGGGTTGGGTGTTGGGTTTTTCCTCCTTTGCCTTTTGACAGTGAGGTGGGCTCTGCGGTCTTCTTCAAAGGAGGTTGCTGCCCGCCAAACTGTGAGGTGCCAAGATGCACGGTTTGAGGTGTTATCAGCCCACTGGCGGTGGTCAATGTGGCAGGCACCAAGAGATTTCTTTAGGCAGTCCTTGTACCTTTTCTTTGGTGCACCTCTGTCACGGTGGCCAGTGGAGAGCTCGCCATATAACACGATCTTGGGAAGGCGATGGTCCTCCATTCTGGAGACGTGACCCATCCAGTGCAGCTGGATCTTCAGCAGCGTGGACTCGATGCTGTCGACCTCTGCCATCTCGAGTACTTCGACGTTAGGGATGTAAGCGCTCCAATGGATGTTGAGGATGGAGCGGAGACAACGCTGGTGGAAGCGTTCTAGGAGCCGTAGGTGGTGTCGGTAGAGGACCCATGATTCGGAGCCGAACAGGAGTGTGGGTATGACAACGGCTCTGTATACGCTTATCTTTGTGAGGTTTTTCAGTTGGTTGTTTTTCCAGACTCTTTTGTGTAGTCTTCCAAAGGCGCTATTTGCCTTGGCGAGTCTGTTGTCTATCTCATTGTCGATCCTTGCATCTGATGAAATGGTGCAGCCGAGATAGGTAAACTGGTTGACCGTTTTGAGTTTTGTGTGCCCGATGGAGATGTGGGGGGGCTGGTAGTCATGGTGGGGAGCTGGCTGATGGAGGACCTCAGTTTTCTTCAGGCTGACTTCCAGGCCAAACATTTTGGCAGTTTCCGCAAAGCAGGACGTCAAGCGCTGAAGAGCTGGCTCTGAATGGGCAACTAAAGCGGCATCGTCTGCAAAGAGTAGTTCACGGACAAGTTTCTCTTGTGTCTTGGTGTGAGCTTGCAGGCGCCTCAGATTGAAGAGACTGCCATCCGTGCGGTACCGGATGTAAACAGCGTCTTCATTGTTGGGGTCTTTCATGGCTTGGTTCAGCATCACGCTGAAGAAGATTGAAAAGAGGGTTGGTGCGAGAACACAGCCTTGCTTCACGCCATTGTTAATGGAGAAGGGTTCAGAGAGCTCATTGCTGTATCTGACCTGACCTTGTTGCTTTTCGTGCAGTTGGATAATCATGTTGAGGAACTTTGGGGGACATCTGATGCGCTCTAGTATTTGCCAAAGCCCTTTCCTGCTCACGGTGTCGAAGGCTTTGGTGAGGTCAACAAAGGTGATGTAGAGTCCTTTGTTTTGTTCTCTGCACTTTTCTTGGAGCTGTCTGAGGGCAAAGACCATGTCAGTAGTTCCTCTGTTTGCGCGAAAGCCGCACTGTGATTCTGGGAGAATATTCTCGGCGACAATAGGTATTATTCTATTTAGTAGAATCCTAGCGAAGATTTTGCCTGCAATGGAGAGCAACGTGATTCCCCTGTAGTTTGAGCAGTCTGATTTCTCGCCTTTGTTTTTGTACAGGGTGATGATGGTGATGATACAACATGAAGAAATGGTAAAGGAGTTGGTGGAAGCAGCTGAACTGCTCCAGGAAGTGGCAGCTTTAAAGGTTAAAGCTCAGAGAAGATAGACACGCCTGAGCAAAACGGGAATGGATTTGCTCATCAGGCAGCTAAGGCAATTCTGTAAGAACAGTCCAGCTTTAACAGAGGTTGGGACAGTCTGGGAAAGAAAGGAGGTAAATTTAAAGGTGATACAAGAGGGTGACATCATCAGAGGAAAAGCACAAAAGAAAGAGGAGATGGGGCAAGAAGGTGAGTGTGAGGTAACCCCAGAGTGCATCAGGCATACATTATTGAAAGTCTGCCATGGTTTAGCTCTCATAGAGTGGGATATGATGAGGTCCCAGCCAGAAGGATGCTGGTGGTGGCCAGGGATGGAAAGAGATATTGCCTAATTCTGCCAACAGTGTATATGTGCTCAGTGTGACCCGGGAAAAGCAATTAAATTCTCACTAAAGCCACAGCCCAAAAGCCAAGGGAGCAACTTCAGATCAACTTCACAGGACCATAACTCCAGAAAGGAAAGGTAAAGGGTATTGCTTGGTAAGCGTTGATCACTTCACCAGATGGGTAAAAGCATTCCCTTGCCAAGGGTGCTCTGCTAAAACTGTAGACTGGGTCCTGGCTGAGGAGGTTATACCCAGGTGGGGAGTACTGGCCAGTCTGGAGTTGGATCAAGGAACGTACTTTACTGGAAAGGTGATAAAGAGAGCTTGCTTGTTGTTTGGTGTTAAGCAGAATTTTCATATTCCATTTCTAACCTCAGGCATGGTTGAAAGGATGAATTGAACACTTAAAGGAAGCCTAATGGAGGGTAAGGAAAATTGGTTTAGGGTCTTAGCAGCATTTCTGAGGAAGCCACGAGTGAGCCCGACTCGAGGGATAGGGTTTACTCCTTTTGAATTGATGACAGGACAGGCTTTGCAATTACCAGAGAATGTGCCTACAGGAGGACCTGAAAGCTGCAACAATAAGGACCGAAATGTCCTGTTTATCCGGGAGTTCGCCATTTTGCTGCACAATATAAAAGGGGAAGTCATTGATAGAGTGTGTGAGACTGGGAGCACAAGAGTGCCCATGTGAGAGCAAACATGCTAGAAGCAGGAAGTCAGGTCATGGTGAAAGTTGTACCAGCAAAGGCAGGACGACAACCCACAAGGACAGGACAATTTTCAATAATCATGACTAGAGAAACATCTGCCCTGGCGGATACTAAGGAAAGGCTGAAGTGGAAGTACTAATCCCACCTAAAATGATTCCTTAGACAGGAATGATTTAACCATGTAAACATATCTCCACATGGAACTCAATAAGCTACAGCCAGAAAAACCTGGTTAACTGGGTATGTCACCCTATTGAACTCTCTCTCTCTCTCTCTCTCTCAATACTAATTAAAATGCCAACTGTAAATCAGGAAAATAACAAAGGATTCCCAGCTGCAGGATGCACTGATGGAATGCAATTTTACATGGGGGATATGATAGTATGCGGTGCTGTGAAATGAACATTTGAAAATTGTACAGCGCTCGGGGAACATCTGATGCGGAGTTGTGTGCATGGGAGAGAAGGATTCCATTGTGGTGGAACATGGCATTGCATGCATGACATTACCATACTGTACAGACCGGCATGCCTCCGACCCTGTAACTCCTCCTTGTAAGATTTCCCAATAAAGGCAAAGTCGCCTTAGTCCCTCCCTTCATACCTGCCTTGGAACTGAGCCAGCAGCATGTGAAGATGTGCCTATTGTTTCAGGTTATTAAAGTCTGCTTGTGGTTATTGAATACCCTTCACCCATGTTAACATTTATCATGTCGAAGCACAGGACCAATGAGCTATTAACACTAAGTGTTGGCTTGAAACTTGTATGGTAGCATGATGACAGTTCTGCTTTGTTCAGGAATCCACCACTCCAGGGTTGCCTGTTACCACAAGAGCCCACGTTTTAACGAGCACCCATGAATAAAAAAACCTTCCTGAAGTATACTTAGATGAAAAATATCTAATACTTCACAACATCAGCAAGAGCATATTACAAAGGATAATTGCAATGCAATTTGACTGGCCACAATGTGGCAATCTGTGACATCAACTGATTGTAGGGCAGTGCTTACCTAAGCCAGCTGCTGAGGGGACACTGGAACTGGAGCTGACCATTTATGGTAGAGACACAAAGGATTGCATAGGTATGTCGTTACAAAACAACCCCACCTATCCCATACTTTACTGCTGACGGGGAACATATCATTTGGGAAGTAAAGGAAGTCATCAAGAAATGGAACTCACTGAATGGGGTTGAAGTGTCTCTGGAGAACCCTTCTTTTTGGGAAAGAATTTGGATTTGGGGTTTGAATGTACAAATTCATCCCAGGATTCAACTTTCTCCCATATAATCTGTGGTAGAACCACTGTTAATATTGTTTGTATGTGCATGACTGGCCTTCCCCTTGCTGATTGCACCCATGGTTCCTCCCGCTGATTCCTCACAACCCCTCCCCAGGACAAGCTTGGGCCTTGGGTCAGCAACACTTCTGTTTATGGTAATAAAAGCCTATCAGTCAGATAATTTCTAGTCTTTGAGGTAATTGATAGCACATCAATTTTATTACTGTACTGATATGTTTTCCTCCATTTTATAGCCCTTACCAGTTACTCTATATATGAGATTGGCCTGCCCACTAATGACTCATCCCTTAAGTCTCCTCCCCTTTTGCCCTAGCCATAAAGGTCACGTTACCTCCCTCTGTCCTATACCTGGATCCAGGCCAGCCAAAGTCTTGTGTGCATTAAAGCCTATTGATCCTGTAGCCTATGACTCTGTGGTTATTGATAGAGCCTATCAATTATCATAATTATTTTTGGAATGGACAAGTTGCTAAGACCAGAGTGGCTGGAAATTGACCCACGATCACTGGAAGCATCCAAAAAGTTCGAATTATGGCTAACTGCTTCGTGTTTCTGCAGGCCTCCACCGAGATCGTACAATCTGACACAGACAAGCTGCACTTACTGTTCTCGCGGGTCGGGCACTGCATTTGCCCGCTGGTCAGAGCCTGCAAGATTGCAAGACATTCACCGAAGCAATGGACATTCTGAAAGGCCAGTACCTGGCCCAGGTGAATGAAGTTTACGCCTGGCACATCCTAGCCACGTGTAAGCAACAACCCAGGGAGTCGATCGATGATTACCTTATCCTGTGAGACCTCGGACAGGTCTGCGGCTGCAAGGCCATATCAGCAGAAGAGTACACGGAGGAGCTGATCCGAGGTGCCTGTGTAGCTAGAGCACGGTGAGCTGAAGCTGTAGAAAGCCATCGAACTAGCTAAAACTCTGGAGGTAGCCCTTCACAACGTAGACTCTTTCTCAAACAATAATGTGACCGCTGCATGGGGAATGTGGGCGTCGCCATCTTGGGATGTGTGATCGCAGGCTGCTCCACATCTTGACCTGATTATGGCCACTGCCGCCATCAAGCACCTGAAGTGCTACTTCTGTGGCCAGCAGATGCACCCCAGGAAGCACTGCCCAGCGAAAAACGTGGTGAGGGAAGAAGCAACACTACGTGAAGGTATGCAAATCCAAGCAACCTTCTAACCCAAGCAGTGCCGAGTGTAGGCAGTGGAGGCTGCCGCTGCCACTTTCGACGAACAACAACAGCACTGCATGCATGCCGTAGAGGCTGCCACCTGGGACACCGCCATCTTACCTGACCACGATGCTACTCTGGCTTCAGTCATGCTCAACCAAAGCAGTCCTCATCAGCTCACCAGGTCAATGATGGACATAGAGGTAAATGGGCACAAAATAAGCTTCCTGTTCAATAGCGGGAACATGGAGAGCTTCATCCACCCCAACACGGTGCAGCATTACTCCCTCACGGTGAGACCAGTGAGTTAGAGTCTCCATGGCCTCCAAGTCCCACTCGGCAGAGATCCGCGGCAGCTGCGTAGTGACACTGACCATATGTGGTGCAAAGTACAAAAAACTTTAAACTCTTCATGATGCCTCAGCTCTGCGTGCCCATACTACTGGGGTTGGACTTTCAATGCCACCTTAAGAGCATCACTATGGAATATGATGGGCCCCATCTCCCCCTCACGATCTGTAACCAACAGTTTTTAAACCACCTGCTCTCCCCTCTGGATGTGTCCTGCGGGCACTCCACCTTCCGGATTTCCCCCCCCACCTCTGATCACCAAACTCACCCCCAACTGTAAGCCAGTCACAGGTGATAAAGCACTGGGGACAGAACCTTTATCAAGTCAGGGGGTGAGACGGCTCCTGACTGAGGCAACCATCGAACCCAAAAAACTAGCTCTTGGAGAGCTCAGGTAGTGGTGGTTAAGAGTGGGAAAAACACCAAATGGTTATCAACTACAGTCAGATCATTAACAGATTTACGCAACTGGAAATGTACCCCCTCCCCTGCACAGCTGACATGATAAACCAAATCACCCAATATTGGGTATTTTTCACCATTGACTTAAAGTTGGTATACCACCAGCTCCCTATATGCCCGGAGGACCACCAGTACACCATGTTTGAGGCAGATGGCACCTCTACCACTTTCTGAGGGCCCCCTTTGGGGTCACCAATGGAGTCTCCGTCTTCCAGAGGGAGATAGACCAAACGGCGAATAAGCATCGGCTGCTTTCCACATTCCCCTACCTCGACAATGTCACTATCTGCAGCCACAAACTGCAGGATCACAACGCCAACCTCTAGAAATTTCTCCAGACAGCAGGACCACCAGCTAAAATCCCCAAAGAAACAGCCAAGTGGAATGGGTGAACGCCACCGTCTGGAAGGCTGTCCTCCTAGCTCTGAGGTCAAAAGGCTTGCCTGCCTCCCAGTGGCAAGAGGTCCTCCCCGAAGCGCTCCACACAATCAGATCCCTCCTATGTAAGGGAGGGAGAATAGGGAATGGGTTAGTAGAAACCGGAGAAGTTGACATTGATGCCATAAGGCTGGAGAGGCCCCAAATGGAAAATTAGGTGTTGTTCCTCCAGTTTATGGGTGGTCTTGGTTTGATAGTATTTGAAGCTATGGACCCAAGAGTAGAGCCGTGGAATATTGCAGAGATGACACCCAGGTATTAGAAACACAATTAATTATGCTATTGTGTGCACCCTTTGTTGTAATAGGAAATTGGTTTTATTATCAAGTAAATTAAAATCATAACATGCACCCATTATTTAAAATGAAAACTTGGACTCATTGTTAACTAAGTTAAACTCAGAGCACCCTATTCTGTAATCAACTTTTATCTTGCCAGTAACTAGATCTTTGTAACGACCTCTCAGTAATCAAAACAGTAAAACTAAGTTTATCAAGTTTCTGTAATCATGTCCATTGAGAGTATAAAACCTGTACCAAAATCATGTTCAGGAGATCAGCTTTGACTGGTCTACTGATGTGTGCATCCATTTTAATACATTTCCCATTATTTCAAACATCAACACATGGTATTTCTATTTGCTCCTACACCTACCTTCACAGTAAACACTCTGCTCCAACACTCACCATCACTACGCAAAATCTCACAGACATCTACCTTCACCGCTGGTGCTCCATTACTATACATAAACTCTGACACTCACCTTTTCTATCTGCTCAAAAGGAGAGAAGGCCTTCTAGCTGGATGGTCAAACCTAGAGTAGAATCCTGGACCAATGTTTCTGTGATCACCAGAGTGCAGCTCCCTCTGGTGGTTTAGATGCAGCCACAGATAATCCAGTTTATTTTCTAAAGTTCTCAGGTTGCCAGTAAAGTCATCAGGAGTGCAGATCTTGAGTCCAAACCAAATGCTGACATGCTTACCACACTTCTGCTTCCTCACACAGCATTTCTGACAACCTCCCGTCTATTTCCAGCGACCTCCTTCCCCGGTTCACGTGGCTGGCTGCAACCTGGTCTTAGGACACCTACAGTACTTTATTGTAAACTCTCACTGTTACTACACAGAAACTCAGATGCTCACCTTCATGGTAAACACTCCCCTCCAATTCTCACCACCACAGTTCAGAAACTCAGATTCTCTCTTTTTCGTAAACATTCTGTTCTAACTCTCACCCCTACCTACAGAAACTCGCAGACACCTGCCTTCACTTGAAACCCACCACTCTAATCCTCACTGCTACCAGTTCGTTTATTGACATCTGATACATATACAACCCGACAAAACAGCACATCTCCAGACCACAGTGCACACACGACCAGACACAAAGTACACCATTCACACAAAGGCCATATACATCATGATCCAAAATATATATATAAAAATAATTTCAGTGTTTCCAGATTTGTTCAACAGTCTTGGCGCTTGCGGGAAGAATCTGCAGTCACAGATTTTATGCTTCTGTACCCTTTCCTTGAAGGAGATATCTGAAAGATACTGCGGGCTGGATGCTAAGGGTCCACGATGATTCTCTGTACCCACTCCAAGCACCGCTCCATATTGATATCATCAATAGAGGGAATGGAGGCTTCAGTGATTTTCTCAGCAATTTTAATCACCCTCTTTACTGATCTTAGATCTGATGCTTTGCAGCTATCATACCACATCATGATGCAGTGAGCCAGGATACTCTCTACTGTGTTCCTGTAGAACATAGTTCAGATGATGACTAGTGGCTTTGCTCTCCTCAACCTCCTTAGGAAGCGTAGGCACTGCTGGGCCTTCCAAATGAGGAAGTGTTGTGGGACCAAGATAGGTTGTCCTTTTAATGGACGCCAAGGAACTTTGTACTCCCCACTCTCTCTACGACGCAACCATTGATATGAGATGGGGAGTGGTCTTTCGTCCTCAATCATCTCCTTTGTCTTGTCCACTTTGAGGCTCAGATTGTTGCTCTTGTATTGCTGTTCTAGTCCATCAAACTCCTCTCTGTAAGCCAATTCATCATTGTTACTAATGAGGCCAACTACCGTTCCGGATCATCCGCAAATGTAATGATTCGGTTGGAACTGAACTTGGCAGTACAGTTGTGAGTTAGCTGCATGGACAGTAGCCAGAAGCAGAGGCATCAGTGCTCAGTGTGATGGGGTTTGAGATTTTGCTGCCAACCTGGACAGACTGTGAACTTTCAATCAAGACACCCAAGATCTAGTTGCAGAGAGGGGTACTGAGTCCTAGCAAGGACAGTTTATCCACCAGCCTCAGGGGTATAGTTGTGTTGAATGGTCAATGTACAACAACCAGGCATTGTTCTTTACTAGGATCAGGACAGAGTGGAGGATCAGGGCTATTGAATCATCCGTAGATCGGTTTAGCTGATCAGCAAACTGGAATGGGTCCATTGTCGGTAGTAGGTGTGCTTTAATGCACTCCATTACCTGTTACTCAAAGCACTTCATGATCATGGAGGTCAGAACCATTGGACGGTGGTCATTTAGTCCAGCAACTGTCATACTCTTGAGGATGATGGTGGCTACCTTGAATTTTGCAGGAACAATGGAGTGCTGAAGTTAGATATTGAAGATGTCCATTAGGACCTCAGACAGCTGGTCCACACAGTCCCTCAGACCCGATCAGGTATGTTTTCTAGTCCTACTACTTTGTATGGGTTCACCATGGATAGGATCCTCCTCACCACAGCTGCAGCAATGTAGAGTGCCTGCTTCTCAGATGGGGGGGGGGGGGGGCACAGGGCTTTCTTTGGTGACGTATTTTCCCACATCAAACCGTGCATAGAAGGTGTTCCACAGGTCAGGAAGGCAGACGTGGTTATCACTGACCCGCAAGGCTGACTTGTGATCCGTTATGGTTTTAATACCTTGCCGCATATACCTTGTGTTGCCAGTGTCACACATTTGTCTGTGGACCTTCCATGTGCACCCCTGCTTTGTCTTCCTGATTGCTCAGGAGAGTTCAGCCGTGCTGTTCTTAGTGCCATCTTATCGTCTGAACTGAAAGCAGCATCCCGAGCTCTGATTAATGCACGGATCTCCACATCTAGGTTTCTGGTTTGCCCTGGCTGTGTAGTATTTGGTCACTGTGACATCCTGTACACATTCCCTTACGTAGCTGGTCACTGTGCTTGTATACTCATTAATGTTCAGGTTGCCTCCCTGAATTTCCTCCAGTCCGCAGTTCCAAAGCACTCCTGTAGCTCTGCTGCGGCTTTCTCTGACCAAGTATTGAACTCCCTGCAAATTGGTTTGACTCATCTCACTCGTCTGTATGCAGGGGCTAGCAGAATGGAAATGCGGTCTAAGATTCCAAGAAGGGGGCCAGAAACACCCTTGTATGTTCCAGGAATGTTTTGTACACCCTTTCTCAGGTGCTATCTCCTCTGGTTGGAAAGTTGATATGCTTTTGGATCTTTGTCAGGATTGTTTCAGGACAGTATAGTTGAAGTTACCAGCAACAATCATATCACTATCTGGGTGCATTGCTTGGGCTTCACAGATGGCCCGTTAAGCTCTTTCCTGCTTTCCTATCGTTCGTAGAAGGAAGAACATAAACTGCTGTGATCACGGTGGCAGTGAATTCCCTGGGTAGGTAGAAAGTCCTGCACCTCACCATTAAGAGCTCTTTTCCTGGTGAGCAATGGGCTTTTACTGGGGAGTTATTAGTACACAAGGCCTTATTTATGTAGATGCACAGCCCCACTCCAGGGGTCGTGCCAGAAGCAGATGTATTTCTGCCTGTGTGAAAGGAGACAAGGCCTTCTAGCTGGATGGTCAAATCCAGAGTGGAATCCCAAAGCCATATTTCTGAGATCACCAGAGTGCAGCAGCTCCTCGGTTCTAATGCAGCCGCAGATAATCCAGTTTATTTTCTGAAGATTGGAAGTTGGGAGCAAAATTGTCAGGAGTGCGGTTTTGCCTTGAGTCTGACCCAAAATGCTTCCCGTGGTTCTGCTTCCTTACACAGCATTTCTGATGACCATTAGTGTTACTCGGGATGATGTCACCCAATGCGGTAACTCATAGTGTCACCCCACCCCCTCCCCACCAAGGACTTCCTCCTGTACCAGACCATACAGAATACTTAGTCATAATTTCTTGTACTAATTTTTCTCATAAATCGTAATCCCATACATCACTGAATGTAATGGCAATAGTAGGAAGATAAACAACTAGTAAAACACCAGAAAATTTGACAAAAGCAGGGACTATAAAACACCAGTAGCAACGAAAACAACAGCATGTCCTTGAAGTGTGTGCAGGTAAAACCATGCGAGTCGAAGTGTAATTGTTCTTTTCTTTTCTTTGGCTTGGCTTCGTGGACGAAGATTAATGGAGGGGTAATGTCCACGTCAGCTGCAGGCTCGTTTGTGGCTGACAAGTCCGATGCGGGACAGGCAGACACGGTTGCAGCGGTTGCAAGGGAAAATTGGTTGGTTGGGGTTGGGTGTTGGGTTTTTCCTCCTTTGTCTTTTGACAGTGAGGTGGGCTTTGCGGTCTTCTTCAAAGGAGGTTGCTGCTCGCCGAACTGTGGGGTGCCAAGATGCACGGTTTGAGGCGATATCAGCCCACTGGCGGTGGTCAATGTGGCAGGCACCAAGAGATTTCTTTAGGCAGTCCTTGTACCTCTTCTTTGGTGCATCTCTGTCTCAGTGGCCAGTGGAGAGCTCGCCATATAACACGATCTTGGGAAGGCGATGGTCCTCCATTCTGGAGACGTGACCCACCCAGCGCAGTTTGATCTTCAGCAGCGTGGATTCGTAATTGTAATTGTAATTGTAATTGGGTAATAAATGACATCTTTTACCAGAGTGCATTCATAAAGTAAATAGCATAGAGTTTTAGCTTTGTAGGTATATACCTTGTGTTGCCATATAAGCTGGGCTTACAAAAAATGTTTTTGTTGTTATAACCAACTATAACGCAAGGATATTTTTATAGAAATAAAAACTTACTGCTGAAGCATTGCACAAAAATTTTATAGACAGTCATTTTCATGTCACCCGTTGTGATGGTGTTACCCAGTGCGGTCTGCACCCCCTCACTCCCCCTAGTGACACCAGTGCCCATGACCTCCTTCCTGGGGTTCTTTGGTCATCTGCAGCCTGGTCTCGGGGCTTATGGAGGTTTGGTGTGTCATTGGAAACCTTGACGAACTTCTACAGCTATGCAGTGGAAAGTGTGCTAACCGGCTGCATCATGGGGGGCACTAACACCTCACACTTGCCAGAATTACATTTCATTTGCCACTCCTTGGCCCACCTGCTCAACTGATTTAGATTCTGTTGTAAACTTGGATACCATTCCTCACTGTCCACAGATTGTCATGTTTTTATGCTGTTTGGTTCAAGGCTATCCAGAAGGAGTATGGGATGGTTTACAGTTTACAAGAATGTGTGCAAATGGTGAAGGGAATTAAAGTAGGTCACAAGCAGGAGTTCTGCCTTGGGGCCCAGACAGAGCATAGGTGCTCAAAGTGTTTGTTCTCTCAGGGCAGAGTGTACTCATGCTGGAGGTTAGGTTAGACAATATGCAAGTAAAACTCCACCTTACCTGCAAGGTCTCTTTTCTGGCACTGGATGGAGGCAAAGGAGAAATGTTGGGACAACCTTTCCACCAGATGGAAAGATTAGTATGGAGGAAAGGAAGGACCAAGGAGTCTGAGATTTGGGTGTGGAGGATATGGCTGGTGGTGGGATTACATTGAAGGGTCAGAGGATAATGTGCTGGATGCAAAGACTGGTGGGAAGGGAAGTGAGGACCAAGGATCTCTCTTTGTTCTGCCTGGTGACAAGTGGGGCAAGGGGAGAAGTATGTCCAATGGAGAAGTGGATGAGGATTTTATCAATGACAGGAGGGGGAAACCACATTTTCTGAAGAGGAAATTGTGCAATGTCCTGAAGTGAAAGGTGAAGGAATTGGGAGAAAGGGATTATGTCCTTACAAGGGACCAAGGGGGTAGTGGGGAGAAAGTGTAGTCCAGGTAATGAATCAATGGGTTTGTAACATATGTCCATTGATAATTTGTCTCCTCTGCTTGAGAAAGAGGAACAGAAAGGGGAGAGGCGCTGGAAACCGTCCAAGGAAATGTGATGGTGGGGTTGAACTCAGCAGTGAAGTCTATAAAATTGACAACTGATATGTTCAGGCATATCTGGAGCCTATGTATGTGACAATCTGCATCCTGGATATGACATCTTCCTTGGAGATGAGAAGGCAGTTTTCATACACTTCTTCCATCCTTAGACCAGGACCATATGAAAAGAAAGTTTCCCACCTTTAAAAAATGTCTGGGGTTTGTAGGTTAATTGGAGTATGGGCAGCATGGGTTCGTAGGTCAGAAGGACCTGTTATTGTGCTGTATGTCTAAATTTTAAAAATTAAATTAAAAAAAAATTATTCCTTCTACTGAAGCACATGATCATGCACTTCTCTACACTGTACTCCATTTTCCATTTCCTTACCTAATCTCATCTGTTTAAGCTCTTCTGTAGACTCAGTGCTTCCTCAACACTACCTGCTCCTCCTCTTTGTATTATCCCCAAACCTGCCACAAAGTCATCAATTCCATCATCCAAATCATTGATATACAACGTAAAAAGAATAGGTTATAGCATTGAGCCCCATGGAACACCATTGGTCACCGGCAGCCAACCAGAAAAGACCACTTTTATCCCCACTTTCTGCTTCCTGCTCGTCGGCCAATCTTCTATTTATGCTAATATCTTTCCTGTAATAAAATGGGCTCTTATCTTGCTCAGCAGTCTCATGTAGCACCTTGTCAAAGGCCATCTGAAAATTCAAGTCAACAATACACACTAACTCTCTGAAGTAAAACTCAAAAGTCTGCAGAAACCATGATTGAAGTAAAAACACAATGCTGGAGAAACTCAGTAGGTCAAATAGTGTACTTCATATAGCAAAGATTAAGATACATAACCAACGTTTTGGGCTTAAGCCCATCATCAAGGGTATGAACAAAATGTAGATAGGTGCCCAAACAAAATGGTGGGGGGGGTGGAGCACAGGCCCATAGACTGCAGGTAATGGATAAGGGAGGGAGGGCACACAAGCAAACAAGGGGAGGGGGATGGCTCTATGAATAGAGAGGGAAAGGGGTGGCGAGTAGGCTAGCAAAAACCAGAAAAGTCGATGTTAATGTCATCCGATTGGAGAATGTTTAGACGGAAAATTAGGTGTTGCTCCTCCAATTTACACGTGGTCTTGATTTGACAGTACACGAGGCCATGGATAGACATGTCAGTGCAGGAGTGGAATTGAAATGGTTGGCCACCGGGAAATCTTTGTCACTGACGCGGGCAGAGCAAAAATGCTCCGCAAAACAATCTCCCAGACCGCGTCCCGTCTCTCCGATGTAGAGAACACAGAACCATCTCCCCTCCCCTTATTTGCTGGCATGCCTTCCCTCCCTTACCCACTTATTACCTCCTGACTGTTGGACTATGCTCCTTCATCTGCCCTTCCACTCATCAGTTTGTTCGGCACCTGCCTACATTTTGATGAACAGCTCAAGCCAGAATCTTTACTATACTGTTTGACCTGCTGAGTTTCTCCAGCCAGGGATTGTACTAGGGGTCAAGGCCATCAATCCCCGGTGTGAGATTATATCATCTGACACCAGCTTTGAGCTGATTTTGCTTTCACACAAGACATTTTAAAGGCCGATTGGCTGTTAATTCCTGGGATCATTTGAAAGTGTGAAAGGGGCTTAAGTCTCCTCTCTCCAAGGATTTGATTTCATTTTTTACGTATTCTGTAGCGGCAGCTACACTGCTAACTGAAGGATCACACAACCAGATGGGTTGAGTTCAGTGAGCAAAAACTGATTTATTGCAGGCTGCCTAGCTGGTCTTATACTCCCAGCCCAGACCTGGCTGAGAACTGTAATGGGAAGGCCCCAACGTCACTGGGGCGTCACGTGGGTCCCCAAGCGCAGGCTTCTGAGCCTGGAGCCAAGGTCGGGAGGAAACCCCTGACGGTGCCATTTTGGCCGGTTGCCCTGCTGCATGTGTGACAAGCAGGGCCAGTTCGCCTGCATACCGCCACACAGCACCCCCCCCCAGAACCAACGCCAATGTACTTTTTTTGCCAGGCGGCCTCGCTTCTTGGGTTGGGCCACAACTACTGGTTCGGTGGGGTCGAGGTGGGCTGGCTTTAACTTGTCCACCATAAACAGTGGATCCTGAAAGCTGGACGACTTTGTACGGCCCTTCGTATGGACTTTGTAGAGGTGCTGTGGTCGGGCCCCACCTGATAAAAACGTACTCTACGGAGAACAGCTCGCTGGGGATGTAAGAGACCCGTGTGCCATGTCTGGGCGGCGGTGGGGGTGTGAAGGAGTCCAACTGGGCCCGGAGGCGGGGAAGTAGACCGTGCGGTAATTGCTGGGGGTTGTGAGGTGCGTTGATGAACTCACCGGGTAGGGCGAGTGATGCACCGTAGACCAGCTCGGCTGATGACGCCTGAAGGTCTTCTTTGGGTGTTGAGCGGATCCCCAGGAGCACCCACGGCAGCTCGTCCACCCAGTTGGGGCCAGTGAGGCGGGCCATAAGTGCTGACTTAAGGTGGTGGTGCAATCGCTCGACTAGCCCATTGGTTGATAGGCCTTGATGTGATGAAGCTCGATCCCCAGCCTGTTGGCGAGCTGTATCCAGAGTGCAGAGGTGAACTGGGCACCCCAATCACTGGTGAGGTGGTTCGGAGCGCCGAACTGGGCCACCCAACCATTCAAAAGCGCTCGGGAGCAGGAGTCCATGGAGGCATCGGGATTGCCTCAGGTCAACGAGTGGTGTGGTCTACCTCAGGAAATGGGTAAGAGTCCAACAATGTCCACATGTATGTGGCTGAACTGTTCCCGGACATGTTTGAAATCTTGTTCGGACGGTCTGGTGTGCCTGTGTACCTTGGAAAGCTGGCAATGGGTGCAGGTTCTGGCCCAGTCTGCAATCTGTTTCCGAAACCCGTGCCAGACGAAACATTCTGCCACCGTACGGACTGTAGACCTGATGGAAGGGTGGGAAAGGTCATGGATATGGTGGAAGACTTGCCTACGCCACTGCTGGGGAACCACTGGTCACGGGAACCACTGGTCACGGGGTACCCATGGAGACATCGCACAGGATGGTGCCCTCACCGTGAGGAGTCAGGAGGTCCTCGAACCGCAGGTCCGTGATGGCAGTCCTGAAGGCCCATGTCTTCTCATCGGACTTTTGGTCCCGGGCGAGCTGGTCGAAGTCTAGGCCAGGTGTCAGCGCGCAAATGGCCAGTCGTGAGAGTGTGTCGGCGACCACTTTGTCTTTCCCCGCCTTATGCCAAATGTCGGTGGTGAACTCCAACATGAAGGAGAGGTGACACTGTTGGCGGGCCGACCAGGGATCTCTTGCCATAGCGAGCGCCTGAGTGAGGGGTTTGTGGTCAGCAAAAATGGTGAAAGGCCTCCCCTCCAAGAAATAGCGGAAATGACGCATCGCCAGGTACATGCCCAGCAACTCACGATCAAAAGTGCTATACATGTGCTCTGGCGGGTGAAGAAGTTGGCTAAAGAATGCCAGTGGTTTCCACTGTCCATTCACCTGCTGCTCCAGGATGGCACCGACGGCTGTGGCAGAGGCATCGACGGCGAGCAACATATGCAGGTCGATGTGTGGGTGGACGAGCAGGGTAGCCTTCACGAGGGCATCTTTCGTGGCTTCGAATGCCCTGCTGGCCTCTGGAGTCCAGGTGAGTGTCTTGTCTTTGGCTGTGATGAGGGCGAAGAGCGGCTGCAAGATGCTCGCAGCGCCTGGAATGAAGCAGTTATAGAAATTGACCATACCCGTTAACTTCTGTAGCCCCTTGAGGTTGTCCGGGCATGGGAACTCCCTGATTGCAGTGACCTTCGTAGCGGCAGGTGTGGTTCCTTCTGCCTTGATGGTATGGCCCAGGAACTGCATGGACTCTTTCCCGAACTGGCAGTTGACCAGATTGATCGTTAGGCCAAAATAGGCCAGTCGGGAGAAGAGGAGGTGCAGATGAGACTTGTGTTGTGCCCGGACTCTGTTGGCGACAAGGATGTCGTCCAGGTAAATGAATACGAAATTCAAATCCCTGCCCACTGTGTCCATAAGGCATTGGAAGGTCTGGGCGGCGTTCTTGAGCCCAAATGGCATGCATAGGAACTCGAACAAGCCGAAGGGGGTGATGATGGCCGTTTTGGGTATATCCTCAGGGTGCACTGGGATTTGGTGATACCCGCGCACCAGGTTGACCTTGGAGAATACCCTCGCACCATGCAGGTTGGCCGTAAAGTCCTGGATGTGAGGGATTAGGTAACGGTCAGGTACTGTCGTGTCGTTAAGCCATCGATAATCTCCACAGGGGTGCCAGCTGCTGGAGGATTTCGGGACTAGGTGGAGTGGTGAAGCCCAGGGACTGTCAGAGCATCAAATGATCCCCAGATCCTGCAGATGTGAGAACTCTTCCTTCGCTATCTGGAGCTTAACCAGCGGGAGCCATCGTGCCTTGGCGTGGACCGGCGGGCCTTGGGTGGGGATGTAATGAAACACCCCGTGGCGTGGTGAGGTGGCAGAGAACTGTGGTTTGAGGAGGGACAGGAACACGTCCAGGATACGCTGAAACTCGTCCTTGGGTGTGCTGACCGTGGCCATCTGCAGCTGCTCTGTGCGGGAGGCGTTGAGGCAAACAGATTGGAAGGTACTGGCATCTACCAGTCACCTACCTCGAATGTCGACCAGGAGTCCGTGGGCGAGGAGGAAGTCTACACTCAGGATGGCGGTTTGAAGGGACAAAATGGTGAACTTCCACGAGAACTTCCGCTGGCCAATCTGGAAGTGGACGGTCTTGTCTCCATACATTCGGATCTCCGTTGAATTGGCTGCACGTAGGGGAGAGCCTTGAGGCTGGTTCTGGGACTCGATGGCTGTGGCCGGGATGACGCTGATCTGGGCCCCGGTGTCGATAAGGAAGCGTTAGCCACTGACTGAATCCCGCAGGTAGAGAAAGCTGTGTTCTAAGCCAGCCGCCGCAGCCATAAGCTGTGGCCGGCCTGCTCATTTCCCTGGAACAAGCAGGGCTGATGACACGTCCGCTTAGCTCCCCAGCCCTGGTGGAAGAAGCAGAAGCCTGAAGTGAATGACTTACTTCTGACTATGCAGGGGCCAGATGTTCCACTGCAGCGCTAGAGGAAGGCTTGGCGTGGTCATGTCCATGACTCGTAACCTGCTGGACTGCTGAGCCCTCTGGGAATCGTTCGAGCCATAGCTCCTGAGCCTTTTGAGCGACCTTCCTAGGGTCAACGAAACTCTCCTGGGACAGTAATGGCCGGATGACTTCAGGCAGATGGTCAAGGAAGATGCGCTCGAAGAGTGGGCAGTTGGTGTGATCCCCCATGAGCGCGAGCATCTCGTCCGTCAACTCAATTGGAGTTCTGTTCCCCAAGGCGTCGAGGCGCAGCATCCGAGCGGCACGCTGGCACCTGGAGAGGCCGAGGGAGGCGGTGAGCACCCGCTTGATAGTCCCGTACTTATCTTCCGCGGGTGGGTGTTGAACAAGGTGCAGCACTCATTTGGTAGTGGTCTGGTCCAGGGCAGTGACCACTTGGTAAAACTTGGTTGAATCCGATGAAATCTGCCAGAGGTGAAACTGAGCCTCTGCGTGGCTGAACCAGGTCTCCGGCTCCTGAACCCAGAAGTGAGGAAGCTAGATGGCTATAGCATTTATCGAAGGATTGTTCATGTTGGGTTCAAAGACTTTTGAACCTGTCAGGGTCACCAATTGTAGCGGCGGCTACACTGCTAACTGAAGGATCGCACAACCAGATGGATTGAGTTCAGCGAGCAAAAACTGATTTATTGCAGGCTGCCTGGCTGGTCTTATACTCCCAGCCCGGACCTGGCTGAGAGCCATGTCACTGGGGCGTCACGTGGGTCCCCAAGCACGGGCTTCTGAGCCCGGTGCTGAGGTCGGGTGGAAACCCCTGATGGCGCCATTTTGGCCGGCTGCCCCGCTGTGTGTGTGACAAGCGGGGCCGGTTTGCCTGCCTAATGGCGTACCACCACAATTCAATAAAAGGTAAGTGTATGAAAGAGAGCAATGTAAACAAAGAAAAAACTGCAAACAAACTGACTGTGCAATACAGAAAATAGTTTTCCAAGAATAAATAATGTGCAAAGTAAGAGTCCTTAAATGAATTTCTAATTGAGTCTGTTATTTAGGAGTCTGATGGTGGAGGGGAAGCAACTGTTCCTGACCTGGTGGTATGGTTCTTGTGGCACATAGACCTGATGGCAGCAATGAGAACAGAACATGACCTGGGTGGTGTGGAACCTTGATGGTTGCAGGTTCCCTTCAACAGCAGTGCTCCACATAAATGTTCTCAAAGGTGGGGAAAGTTTTGCCTGTGATGTACTGGGCTGGGTCCTATCAAACTCTGCCTTAAATACACCCAATAGCTTGGCCTCCACATCTCCCTGTGGCAACAAATTCCATAGATTCACCATTCTCTGGCTAAAAAAATTCCTCCACCTCTCTGTTCTAAGCAGGCACCCTTCAATCCTGAAGTTGTGCCCTCTTGGGAAACAGCCATTCTACATTTACTCTGCCCATGCCTTTCGACAATCGAAATGTTTCAATGAGATCCTCCTTTATTCTCATAAACTCCAACGTACGGCCAAGGGCAGTCAAACATTCCTCATATGATAACCTTTTCATTCCCAGAATCATTGATGTGAATTTCCTAAAGTCAGCACATCTTTCCTTAAATGAGGAGCCCAAAACTGTTCTTAATACTCCAAGTGTGAACTCGCCAGTGCCTTATAAAGCCTCAACATCACATCTCTGCTCTTATATTAAATTCCTCAAAATTTAATATATCCACCAACTCAACCTGCAAGTTTACCTTCAAGGTATTCTGCACAATTCATCAAATAAAATGCTTTCTGATTTTATTAAATATTCTCCTGTATTGCATCTGTTAAGATCTCACCTTGGGTAGTCTACCATACAGAATCCTATCCAATGACTTGCTGAAATTCATGTATACAATGTCTACAGATCTGTGAGAGACTTAGTGGTTGAAGGATACCAGCGGCTGAGGGACCCACAGGCTGCAGGTGACATGCGATGGGGGACCCACATGGGCTGCAGACTGCTAGAGACTGGCTCATGGGACCCAGGCATCAGTGCCAGGATTCAAGAGGGTGCTGAGGACTAAAAGGGTTTCTTAAAGACCTCTGGTGCTGAAGGCTTCCTGACTGTATTAAAATTTTGGACCTGGAGCTCAAGATGCCAATGAATCGAGCAGAAGTTTGTGCAGCTGCAGAAGCTGTGGGAGCACTGAAGAGAATTCATACACACTCAGTGACTCAGAAAGGTCTCTTCTTCGCTTCTCTTCCCCTTGTACTGCAAAGGATAGGGGGTGACACAAATGGCGATACTTTGCCTTAAGGCAGGGAGAATGCGATTTGGTGTAATATTACATATTATGTACCATTATATGACTCAATTAGACTCACAAGGCTCTACCTACATCTTACAAAGCCGTGCTGATTATTCCTGAGATGTCTTTGCTTCTCTTCTTCTTTGGCTTGGCTTCGCGGACGAAGATTTATGGAGGGGTAATGTCCACGTCAGCTGCAGGCTTCTTTGTGGCTGACAAGTCCGATGCGGGATAGGTAGACACGGTTGCAGCGGTTGCAAGGGAAAATTGGTTGCTTGGGGTTGGGTGTTGGGTTTTTCCTCCTTTGTCTTTTGTCAGTGAGGTGGGCTCTGCGGTCTTCTTCAAAGGAGGTTGCTGCCCGCCGAACTGTGAGGCGCCAAGATGCATGGTTTGAGGCGATATCAGCCCACTGGCGGTGGTCAATGTGGCAGGCACCGAGCTTTCTTTAGGCAGTCCTTGTACCTCTTCTTTGGTGCATCTCTGTCTCAGTGGCCAGTGGAGAGCTCGCCATATAACACGATCTTGGGAAGGCGATGGTCCTCCATTCTGGAGACGTGACCTATCTCCTTCCTTTTTTTATTATTAGTAGTGAGCTGTTTGTGTTAGTCAGTAGCCTCCGAAGGGAGGGGATTGAATTGGATATTTAGTGTTTTTATTTTATCTTGCTTTTTAAGGTATGTTAGGTTTCAGTACTATTTGTATTACTATACGAGATTTGTTAATACTTTATTTTATTGTTATGTACCTATGGGACATTTATTTAATAAACCAGTAAAAATATTGAAAAGGAAAGAATCTTCTCCAATTGAGTTAAACAGGAAAGTCTTTTGACGCTGACTGAAGAAAAATGCTGAGGTGATTTGGGGAGTGGGTAGCTCTCTGAATGAACAGGTGCCTGGACCGAGGATATCTCAGATCAAGTTCATGAGATTCTGAGGGAGGGTAACCAGACAGATGTCATGCTCCATATAGGAAGCAACGGAGAGAATAAGAAGGGTAATGAGGTCCTGAAAAGAGAGTTCAGGGAGTTAGGTGTGAAGTTGAAGGACATGACCTCCAAGGTTGTGATCTCAGAACTGCTACCCATGCCACGTGCTAGTGAGGTTAATGCAGTTTAATACATCACTAAGGAGATGGTGCAAGAGGGAGGGCTTCATATTTCTGGATCATTGGGCTCTCTTCCAGGGAAGGTGAGACCTGTAACACTGGGACAGTTTGCATCTGAACTGGATGGGGACTAGTATCCTTGTGGAGGAGGGTTTGCTCAAGCTGCGTTGGAGATTTAAACTAGATTTGCAGGGGGATGGGAACCAGAGTGCCGGAGTAGACAGTGGAGTGGAAGAGGACAAAGTTGATGATAAGAGTACATACAAAGACAGAAATCAAAGGGTTTTCATGATGGAAATAATGTTCTCAGGTGCATCTATTTCAATGCAAGGAGAATGATAGGAAAGGCAGATGATCTTAGAGCATGGATTGGCATGTGGAATTATGACTTTGTGGTCATTACTGAAACTTGGTTGCAGGAGGGGCAGGACTAGATTTGGCACTAGGTTCAAAGTTCTGGGCTTCAGATACAATAGAGCGGGAAGGATGAAATAGGGAGGAGTGGCTTTGCTCATCAAGGAAAAGATCACAGCTGTGCTCAGGCAGAGCAGACCAGAGGGCTTGTCTTCTGAATCTATATGGGTGGAGCTAAAGAAAGGGAAAAGAATGACCATTTTAATGGAGTTGTATTGTAGTCAGTGAGAATTGGAGGAGCATACCTGCAGGGAGATAGCAAACAGATGCATGAAACAAAGTTGTGATAGTAGGTGATATTAACTTTCCACATCTTGACTGGGACTCCCGTACTGTACAACAGCTGGATGGCTTAGAGTTTGTCAAATGTGTTCAGGAAAGATTTCTAAATCAATATGGCAAGGTACCAATTACAAAGAGTGCAATACTGGATCTCCTATTAGGAAGCGAGACAGGACAGATGACAGAAATATGTGCAGGGAACATTTTAGGTCCAGTGATCATAATGTCAATAGTTTGAAGATAGTGTTAGCCCCTTTCACATTGGTAACCCACTAAATAGGTGAGTAAATGTCCCATGTTACAGTACCGGGTGAGCTGTTCACATTGGACCATGAATTCCCTGGTTCATATGGATATCATGGATCTAAGGGGGGGGACCAAACCTCCAGTGGCGATGCTCCAAGTGACATATGTGCACAATGTGTAAAAGACTGTGAGAAAATCTACTGCAGTGGGCTTCAAACTGTTCAAACTTCGGACAAACCCACAGACCAACTCCCTCACAATCTGGCAGACCTCATGCCAAATCTAGGTTCCTGAGCCTACAGGTGACCCTCTCATATAACTGGCCATCCTTCACAGTCCTACACAAACTCCCCAGGTTGTATCAAAGCCCAGTTGATTTTTAGCCCCCACGGCTGGTTACGGAAACATTCACTCAATACCCACTAAATTGCCTGGTTCAACCCACGTTCAGATCAAGATAGATCTGGTCCTCGACAATTTTGGGGAAATGAGAAAAGATCTAGAAAGCTTTGATTGGGATAGGTTGTTTTCTGGCAAGGATGTGCTTGATAAGTGGAAGGCCATCAAAAGTGGAATTCCGAGCATTCCAAGTTTCTATAAGGATTAAAGGCGAGGTTAATAGGCAAAAGGATCCTTGATTTTCGAGGGATATTGGGGATATGGTTAAGAAGAAGAGAGGTGAATAGTAATTAGAGGCAACAAATAAAGTATTTGAGGACCATAAAAAATGCATGAAGAAACTTAAGGAGGAAATCAGAAAGGCTAAAAGAAGATATGAGGTGAAGGAAAATCCTAAGGGGTTTTACAGGTATATTAAGAGCAAAAGTGTAGTAAGGGGCAAAATTGGTCCCCTTGAAGATCAGAGTGATCATCTATGTATGGAGCTACAGGAGATGCGGCTATCTTAAATGGGTTTTCTGCATCTTGTAATTACTCAGGAAACTGAAATAGAGTCTGGGGAATTGAGGTAAACAAGTAGTGAGATAATGGAACCTATACAAATTAAAGAGGAGGAGGTGTTTGCCGTCTTAAAGTGAATAAAGATGGATAAATCCCTAGGACCTGACAAGGAATTCCCTCAGACCTTGAGGGCGACTAATGCAGGGGCCCTGGAAGATATATTTTATATGCCCTTAGGTCCAGGTGAGATGCCAGGGGATTGGAAGGTAGTTGTTCTGTTGTTTAAAAAAGGCTCCTAAATAATTCAGGAAATTATAGGCCAGTGTGCATGATATCAGTAGCATGCAAGTTACTGGAAGGTGTTCTATAAGATTTGGATAGTCAGACACTGATTAGGGATAGTCAATATGGTTTTATGTGTGGCAGATCATGTTTAACCAATCTAATAGAGTTTTTTTTTTGAGGAGATTGCCATGAAAATTGATGAAGGAAAGGCTGAGGATGTTGTCTTCATGGACTTGAGCGAGGCATTTGACAAGATCCCACATGTGAGTTAGTCAGGAAGGTTCAGCCACTCATTATTCATGCTGAATTAGATTCGACATTGGCTTTATAGAAGAAATCAATGAGTGGCAGTGGATGATTGCCTCTCTGACTGTGATTGTTGGTGTGCCTCAAGGATTGTTGCTAAGTTTATTGTTAAAAATACATTACTGGGGGTGTACGTTAAATCAGGGTAAATTGGGTGGCACAGACTCGTAGGCCGAAATGGCCTATTACTGTGCTGTATAACTAAATTTTAAAATTTTAATTTATTTGTCATCTATATCTAATATCTAGATGATAATGTGGTAAATTAGATCAGCAAGTTTGCAGATGACACAAAGATTGTATGTGCAGTAGACAGCAAGGAAGGCTTTCAAAGCTTGTAGAGGGATCTGGGCCAGCTGGAAAAAATTTGTTGCAAAATGGCAGATGGAATTTAATGCAGACAAATGTTCCAGTTTGGAAGGTCAAACCAAGGTACATACATACACGTTGAACAGTAGGATACTGAGGAGTGCAATAGAACAGAGGAATATGGGGATACAGATACTTAATTCCCTGAAAGTGGCATCACAGGTTGATAGGGTCATAGAGAGCTTTGGTGCACTAGCCTTCATTGATCAAAGTTTTGAGTACAGGAGTTGGGTTGTTATGGTCAAGTTGTATAAGACATTGGTGAAGCCAAATTTGGAGTGTTTTGTGCAGTGTTGGTCACCTAACTATAGGAAAGGTATCCATAAAATTGAAAGAGTGCAGAAAAGATTTACTAGGATGTTGCCAGAACTTGGGGAATTAAGTAAAAGGGAAAAGTTAAACAGGGTAGGACTTTATTGGCTGGAGTGTGGAAGATTGAGGGAGATTTGATAGAGGTGTACAAAGTTATGATGGCTATAGATAAATATCAATCGGTTTTTACCACTGGGGTTCGTTAAGATATAAACCAGATGACATGGATTAAGATTCAAGATGATCTTATTGTCATGCAATAAAATAGAAGATGTGATATCACACAAAATTTCCTTTAGTCTACCGTAAGGCAAAGATTCGCTATCACCAGAAATTGTCCAGCACCCCTTACATTCAGAGAAAGAGAAGCAAAAGAGTCCCCCCAAAGTCATTGAGTCTCAATGGATTCGCCTCCAGCATTCCTACAGTCTCCGCAGCCATCAGTCCAAACCATTAGCAACCAAAGCTCCAGACATGATCAGGAAATCTCTGACATGATCAGGAAATCTCCAGCACCCATGGAACATTCCCATATCCTGGTTATGATACCTGGTAACCCTTCAGCCTGATTTGAGCCAGTCTCTAGCAGTCCGCAGCCTGGTTGAGTCCCTTGAGCACAGCCCGCAGCCTGCATGGGTTGCTTACCTCAGGATACCAACAATCCGCTGCCTGTGTGTTCTTCAGCCTTATAGCCCCTCTCTGGTGCACTGCCATGGGCACCATCTCATGGGTCATGTCCTCAGCTTCAACCTCTCAAACAGGAGGGAGGGGTTGGGGTGATCTAATTTTCTAGTGCCCTGCACCAGTCCTCTGCTACCCTGGAGTTTGCAACCCCTCATGGCTGTTGCTTATCATTGGCACCTCCATCTTGGTCCCAGATCCCACGGTCACAGAAATTTAAAATAAACCATCGTTGGCTCCTTTAACTGGCTTGTTAAAGCCTGTACAGAGCTGATGGCAGTCAGACTGGGTTTTGGACCCTGTGGGAGAACTACTGTATCTCTGCTCCCAGCAGGTCTGCACAAGCAGCAGTGTTGCTATTAGAGCATCTCTGGCAGCACCGCCAATTTTTTTTGAAAGTGGAGAAGCTTGGGGGAACTTCTTTACACTCAGAGTGATGAGAGTCTGGAATGAGCTGCCAGCTGAAGTTGTGAATGCAGGCTCAATTTTAACATTTCATTTCTTTTAAAAATACTTTTATTGATTTGGTAGTGAGAAATATTATGTTATATATTGTCTACATATGAGTTACATATCTTTTATATAATGCAATACAGAATATGAATCATAAGTGATTTATACATTGTCTTGCACACAATGCTCGAATAAAATGGAAATTCCCTTATGAAAACTTCACCTCATATTCTAATATTACAACATATTAATTGTTGGTTATCTATTTAGACTAATCTCTTCTACTTATAAATGAAAATAGAGAAAAAAGAAAAAAAAACCCACATTCTAATCTACCCCTCCCACTAAACACAGTAATCAGTGAATAATATGTAAAGAAATGGGTCCCATATCTTGTCAAATTCAATCTTGATCTCTTTAATGTTTTATATAGTTTTCTGTAAACTCAATGAAGATATAATGCATTTGACAGCATATAAGAACCCCCCCCCTTTCCCCACCCCCCAAAATAAAAATTGCTTCAAAAACACCTTGGGTCCAATATCCGAAGGTAACATTTTGGTGCAAGATGGCAACAGGAGGAAAGAGCTCAAACTACTCACTCATGCTTTCCGGAGTCACCATTTCTACTCACTTCCCCCAGTAAGAAGGGTCACTCTCTCCCTCCTTCCTGCCCGCCAGCTCTCTGTCTCTCTCTCCCTCCCATCGCTCACTCCCTTGCTCGCTCCCTCCTGTCAGGCCTCGATGATCAGGTTTAGTTAGAGGAGCCTGATAATCAAGGCTCAGCGATCCCCTTAAAGCAATGAGGGAGACAGCAAGTGAGGGAAGGAGGGAGGGAGCGATGGGACCCCTGGGCAAATTAAATGAGGTAAATAAATTAAAACAATTTTTTTCCTGAAATGTCATGCTAAAAATGGGTGGGGGGGGTTCTATATGCCAGTGGCTCCTATATCCAGTCAAATATGGTAATATCCTGTACCCATTATATATGAATTGGTGCTAAGTCATCCTTCCATTTCATCAAAATTGCTTGTCTGGCTATCAATGAAGTAAAAGATACTATTCTTTTATCATTTAAGAAAAATCTGGGCAGGTATGTGTGGACTGGGTGCAGGTCAGTGGGGCAAGGCAGAATAATAGTTCAGCACACACTAGAAGGGCCTGTTTTCTGTGTTGTAATGTTCTGTTCTAATGTCCTCTGGAAGTGGGTGGGGAGCTCTCCTTTCCTTTTCTTTGTTCTCCATTTGGTGAGCTACCCCCTCTGCCTATCATAGCTTTTTTCTTCTGTCTTCCCACCTATAACCTGTTGACTTGTGCTCCTTCCCCTGCCCTTCTTCTCCTCCCCTCAACCTTTTTAATCAGGTACCTGCTCTTTGTTCAGACCCAAATTATTAGTTACTCTTTATTTTCTATAAATGCTGCATGACCTGCTATGTTTCTCCAGCACTTTCATGTATTGGGTGGGGGGGGGGGGGGGTGGACCGTAACACAGTTAGCGTAGTGGTTAGCTCAGGACTTTTACAGCACCAGCGACCTTGGTTCAAATCCCGTGCTCTCTGTAAGGGGCTTGTATGTTCTCCTCATGTCTGTCTGCGTTTCCACTGGGTGCTCCAGTTTCCTCCCATCCTTCAAAATGCACGGGGGTTGTTGGAGTTGTAGGCTAATTGGTGTATTTGGGGGCCATGGGTTTGTAGGCCAGAAGGGTCTGTTACCGTGTTGAATCTAAAATTAAAAAAAATTGCTTTCCTCTCCAAATTCCACCCCACTTACGTAAGACTCACTTGTCTATGATTCCCACGATTCTTCCTCTTAACTTACTTAAATGAAGGGATTACATTTGCCATTCTCCAATCCTCCAGTACCTCTTGGTGGCCAGGGAGGAAGCAAAGATCATGGCCAATGCACCAGCAATCTCTTCCCTTGGTTCCTGTAAAAACCTGGAATCATTGCATCCAGACCCGTGGACCTATCTAAACCCTTTGGACTATGAGCATTTTTGACCTTTCATAATATATACTCCAGACTGGGTCCATGGGTAAATTATAGTATGAACACCAGTATGAACCAGCTGGTGGTTGGGTACAAAACCAGTCCTGGAAAACAGGGACACAGAGTATATGCACTTGTTGGTAGTCCCTGAAAACAGAGACATGGAGTCCAAAGGGTTAAGAAGATCCAACACTTCCTCTTTCTTAATCTAAACAAGCTCCAGCTCCAGCTCATTAACATGTTCTACTCTGACTTCACATTCACGAAGGTCGCTCTTCCTCCTGACCACTGAAGCCAAGTATTTATATACTGTAAGGCCTCCAACACTTGCTCTCCCTCCAGGCACACATCACATTCTTTATCCCTCATAATACTTCCCTCACTCTTGTCATTCTTTTGCTATTCACTCTGTGAATAACGTATCAGGGTTTTCCTTAATCTTGCTTGCCAAGGTCTCCTCATGTCCTCTCCCAAGTCCATTTTCACACTCCTTGCTGACGACCCATATAATTCACATGAGAACTTCCTTACTTTTGTTTCCTAAAACTTATGAATGCTTCCTTCATCCTCCTGACTAGCTGCCACAGCTTTCTTGTCAACGTGGCGCCTTAACATTACCATCTGTTCCCTGTTGCATTGAGACAAACTACCGGCATCACCTACGGCTCCTAGAACGCTTCCATCAGTGCTGTCTCCGCTCCATCCTCAACATTCATTGGAGTGACTTCATCACCAACATCGAAGTACTCGAGCTGGCAGAGTCCGCAAGCATCGAATCCACGCTGCTGAAGACACAACTGCGCTGGGTGGGTCATGTCTCCAGAATGGAGAACCGTCGCCTTCCCAAAATCATGTTATATGGCGAGCTCTCCACTGGCCACCAAGACAGAGGTGCACCAAAGAAGAGGTACAAGGACTGCTTAAAGAAATCTCTTGGTGCCTGCCACATTGACCACCGTCAGTGGACTGATATCGCCTCCAACCGTGCATCTTGGTGCCTCACAGTTTGGCGGGCAGCAACCTCCTTTGAAGAAGACCACAGAGCCCACCTCACTGACAAAAGACAAAGGAGGAAAAACCCAACACCCAACCCCAACCCACCAATTTTCCCTTGCAACCGCTGCAACCGTGCCTGCCTGTCCCACATCAGACTTGTCAGTCACCAACGAGCCTGCAGCAGACATGGACATACCCCTCCATAAATCTTCGTCTGTGAAGCCAAGCCAAAGAAAAGAATATAAATGCTCAAGGGAAAAATGAATTAAAAGATGTACTGATTGGATGAGAAGATGTAAAAAGGGAAGAGGCATTATTGAAGCAAAATCCTATTGTGGTAAAGGCTCTGTATTTTCTAAGCAATTAATTTGGATGTTGCTCTTTGCTTTCTAGTTAACTTTCTGCCAATTGTCATTTTTTTTAAACGAGGAGGCTGTTGTCTATTCAAAAGGATCAGTCTTTATCTGGTGGGAATGACAATGACAGATTATAATATATATTATGACAGACTATTGTATTCTTGGTTATTGTTTACCATTTTAATTTCTGGATTACACTTCCATTACCAATGTCAGTGAGGTGATTGACTACATACCTATCCATTGCGCTGCCTAGTTGATTGTAGCTTTCACTTTCAATCACTCTTTCAATCTTTGCTGTCAAAATATCAGAGAGAAGTGCTGCAGGGATAAAATGGCAGCTGTGGTTATAGCAAGCATGTGTATTTTACCTTGCTTCAAAATATTCCCTTGTATTTTGCCTTTGATCGTACCTTCATAATTATATAGATTGGGGTGCTAACTTCAAACTAACCTTTTATCCCTCACCGACATGGATCTTGTTTCTCATGTTTAAAGATGACCAGAAATATTCAAACTGTAGATTGGAAAGAACACTAAATAGGCAATCTTCTGTTCCTTTAACTGTTAACCTATTGGCTTGGCTATTTTAATTCAATATCTTTTTGGATTCACTGACTGATTGTCTGAATTGGCTGGAGATATTTAGCATCAAGTTCTGAGTCTTCATCATTATTGTTTTAAACAATGGAAATTTAAGTTGTTCATAGCTCTGCTGACTGGCTTGTCCAATTTATTCTGCAAATCGAGGTGTGTTGAAGTTCTCAACAGTGAGAGTTTGATATGGTTCGTCAAATACAGTTTACATTTCTCTCTTTGGTATATATATCTTTTTTCTTGAGTACAGTTTAGTTATCAAGAATTAGAAATCTTGCCTGTTCCACAGGAAAAAGAACCTCAGGATTATACGTGATGTCATTATGTACTCTGACAATTGAAATTTGAACCGAGACACCACTGCACATGAGCGTAAAGCCCTGCAAAAGGTAGTGGACACTATGAAAAGTTTGGGAAAATAATTAGTGTAACTCACTAATTATGCACCGGGTACTGCTCTTTTTCCTGCATGTTGATGTTTGTCACATTATTTCTAGTATGGTGAGAAAGGTTCTTTTGCAAGCAGTCTCATGGGTTAGGTCTAACAAAAATAATCTGCTGGAGGAACTTAACAAGTCAACCAGTACCAGTGGGAGAAAAAGAACTGTCAATGTTTCAGGCTGGAGCTCTTCATCAAGATTCTTGTTATTTGTTCCAGAATGTAGTATCTGCAGTCTCTTGTGTGTCACCAGGTTAGCTCTAACATTCATAAGGCCAGATTAAGTGGAAGAACAAGAAGTAAAACACGAAAGTCTGCAGACACCATGGTTGAAGTAAAAACACAAAGCTGGAGAAACTCAGCAGGTCAAGCAGTGTCCTTTATATAGCAAAGATATGTTTCAGGCTTGAACACTTGATACTCTCTCTCTGCTTCTTCTCTTCTTTCTTTAGATAGCCTCTCTACTCTTCATATTTAGCTTCATTCTCTGCAAAATTATGACATTTACATTTGCTGTGAACCTTTTTGTTTGGCTTAATTTTAACCTTATCTTTAGTCTTTGAGAGAGCTCCTGATTTGGATGCCCTTCCAACCAGGAATGCACCCAAGAACTGAGAGCTCTCTATTGTTCAATTAAGTTTTTAGTCAACCAATTTTTAATTTTAATTGATGCCAAATCCCTTTGAGCTATTACCACGCTGAATCTCTAAATTAAAAATTAACATTAAATTACACTCAATGAAGTTAACCCTCTTTCAATTATGTAATTTTACACTCAAGTATCCTTGAGCCTTTTCAACAACCTTTCTAATCCTGATGAAATTAGAATCACTGTTAGCCAAATGGTCTGAAGCATGCTTCAGTTTCTGCACTTCATCCCCCAGAATCAGAATTTATTGTCTATAGACCATAGAACACTACAGCACAGAAAACAGGCTATTTGGCTCTTCTAGTCTGTGCCGAAAACATCATACCACTAGTCGCACTGACCTGCACCCATTCCCTAACCCTACAGACCTCACTGAACCATGTGTCTATCCAGTTTATTTTTTAAACTTAAATGTGAACCCACATTTACCATGTCAGATAGCAACTTGTTCCACACTCCCACCACTCGCTGAGTGAAAAGATCCCCTTAAACCTTTCCCCTTTTACCTTGAAGCCATGTCCTCTTGTATTTATCTCTCCTATTCTAAGTGGAAAGAGCCTACTTGCATTTACTCTGTCTATACCTCTCATAATTTTGTAAACCTCTATCAAATTTCACTTCATTCTTCTATACTCCAAGGAATAAAGTTCTAAGCTGTTTAATCTTTCCCTGTAACTCAATTCCTGAAGACTCAGCAACATCCAAGTAAATCTTCTCTGCACTCTTTTGATCTTACTGATATCCTTACTGGAGTTTGGCCACCAGAACTACACACAATACTCCAAATTTGACTTCACAAATATCTTATACAACCTCATCATAATATCCCCATTCCTGTACTCAATACTTTGATTTATGAAGGCCAAGATGCCAAAACCTCTCTTTATAACCCTATCCAACTGTGATACCACTTTGAGGGAATTATGGATCTGAATTCCCAGATCCCTTTGTTCCTCCACACTTCTCCATGCCCTACCATTTATTGTGTATGTTCTACCTTGGTTTGTCCTTCCAAAATGCAACACCTCACACTTTTCTGCATTAAATTCCATCTGCCATTTTTCTGTCCCATTTTTCCAGATGGTCCAGATCCCTCTGTAAGTTTTGAAATCCTTCCTTGCTGTCCACAATGCCTTCAACCTTAGTGTCATCAGCAAACTTGCTGATCTAATTTACCACATTATCATCCAGATTATTGATATAGACAACAAACAACAATGGCCCCAGCACCAATCCCAGAGGCACACCATTAATCACAGGCCTCCAGACTGATACCACCACTCCCTGTCTTCTCCCATTCAGCCAATTTCAAATACAGTTTACAACCTCTCCATGGATGCCTAGTGTCTAAAGCTTCTGTACTAGCCTCTCGTGTGGGACCTTGTCAAAGACCTTACTAGGTCCATGTAGACAACATTAATAGCCTTTCCTCACCTACTTTCTTGGTAGCTGCTGCAAACTCTATAAGATTCGTGAAACATGACCTACCACGCACAAACCCAAGCTAACTATCCTCAATCAGTCCTTGGCTGTCCAAATACTTGTACACTCGATCTCTCAGAATACCCTCCAATAATTTACCTATTATTGATGTAAGACTCACTAGCCTGTAATGTCCTGGTTTACTTTTGGAGCCTTTTTTAAACAACAGAACAACATGAGCTACCCTCTAATCTTCCGGCACTTCACCAGTGGATAAGGAAGTTTTCAATAATCTTGAACATGTCACAAAATTTGTTGTTTTGCCGCAGCATCACAGTGCCAAATTTATATAAACCACCTTATAAAATAAATAAAAATAATGCAAGAAAAAGTAAAAGGCAAAGTAAGGTAATTTCTATGGTTCATTGTTCATTCAGGAATCTGATGGCATAGGGGAAGAAGGTGTCCTTGTGGTGCTGAGTGCTTATTTTCAGGCTCCTGTACCTTTTTCCTCAATGGTAGCAGAATGAAGAGAGTATGATCTGGGTTTTGGGGATAATTGAGGATTAAAACGCACCCTCATGTAGATGTTCTTGATGAAGACTAGTGCCCATGATGTCACAGGCCGAGTTAACAACCCTCTGGAATTTATTCTTTCCTGAGTGTTGGCACCTCCATACCAGACAGTGATGCAACCAGCCAGAATGCTCTCCATGGTACACCTGTAGAAATTTTCAAGTCTTTAGTGACATCCTGAATCTCCTCAAAGTCCTCACAAAGTATAGCCACTGGTGAGCCTTCTTTATGCTTGAATTGACGTTGAATTGACCCAGAAATTTGAAGTCCTTGACTGAACCTTCGATCAGGATTGGTTCATGTTCTCCTGATTTCTTCCTCAAGTCCACAATCATATCCTTGGTTTTGCAAGTTTGTTGTGACACCACTCGACTAGCTTATTTATCTCCCTCCTGTACACTTCTTCATTGCCGTCTGTGATTCTTCCGACAATTGTGGTGTCTTCGGCAAATTTATAGACATCATTTGACTTATGCCTAGCCATACATTCATAGGTGTATGTGAGGTAGAGCAGTGGGCTAAGCATACATCATTGAGATGTGCCTGCATTGATCTTCAGTGAAGAGGAGACATGCTTCCAATTCGTACTGACTCTGGTCTTCTGATGAGGAAGTCCAGGATTCAGTTGCAGAGGGTGGTGCAGAAGCCCAGGGATTGGAACTCATTAACCAGCACTGAGGGAATAATGGTATTGAAGACTGAGCTGTAGTCGATGAAATGCTGCTGTTGACGAGGTGAACCAGAGCTGAGTGGAGAGGCAATGATATTGTATCTGCTGTGGAGTAATTGTGACTAGCCCCATCACTTTCATCTTCATTGGGCTTGAAGTACAATGATTAAGAAACCACTCAATGCATACATTCAGGCATTGTTCCCCATTTTTACCCTTTATTTGTTCCAATTTCTGTCAATAATGGTGATCATATATCTCATTATCAATACTCTTGAAGGTCTTTATCCAATTGCCGTACAAATTGTTCTTCTTTTACCTTCCCACGATTTGCAATCTTTGATTTATATTAGGTAATAAACTTTAAGATCTTTGATTCTAACCAGTTTATTGTGCGATTGAATATTACAGTGCTGTTGCAGGTTCCAGCTGTTTTCCATCTTTCTTGAATCTCTTGTAGCCAATAATATTGTTCCCTTCTTTAAGTCAAGTCTCTATTATTACATTTGTAGCCAGCAGCTAGGATATTTATTTACCATGCCTTGCAGATTGAGGCATCACCCACTTTGGACTCTTATTTTTAAACTATTTTTCATTTAAGGTATTTAGCTCTCCTGATCTAAAATGCATCTTGATTTTTATTTTCCATAGTTCATTGTGCCACTTATTTCCTTCCCAGATTAGTGCAGCCTCTCCTCTACAGCATGAGTTCACAAATTACAGCATTGTTGTTGTGCAATTCTTCTATCCTGATCAAGACTTCTGCTCCAGAACAGAACTTCAGAAACTTTGTCTCCTGAACCAATTCCACAGTAATATCTGAACCAATTTTACCGACTTGTCCAATGGTCAGTGATGTATGGCATTTGTAATGCAGAGGTTACAACCATTGGGAGTCCACTCTTTGACTTTCTATGCACCTGTGACTTCAGGGAATCAACCCTATGTCATCTGTTTCCCCCAAGGCCACAACTTCTGGCTATTCTCATTGCACCCCTTAAAATATTCTGCATTCTCTTTAGGATGTTCTTTATATCTCTACTCGGGAAGTAACATAAATGTCCATCTCTTCCTCTGATTGTTGAATTCATGGATCACAGTAGTTATATGCAATGCTGGGCTTCTTGTTTAGTCCTTTGCTACATTGTAATGGATGTATTCTAGATCATTGTTTCCAAGGGTACATTGTTTCCCTTGCCTATATTCAATACTAAGTGTGCCACACAGGGAATATTCCTGACAATGTGTGTTGTAGAATGGATTGTCCACTCACCGTTCTCCAGGATTTCCTGTAGTACCAATGTGACCTTCTCCAATATATACATTCCATGAAATTCTCAGTCTGCTGCATGCCCTGCTGAGTTTGAGTCTGAGAAACTGGAGGAAGTTTTTGTATTGAGAGTAATTCTGGAGACCTGAATGTCCTGCAATTCTCTAGCATGACAGAAGTAGTGGCCAATGACTCCAAGCTATCCTGGCATCCTTCTTTAAAGTTTAACTGCTATGATGGTAGCCTCTGCTTTGTCAACTGGAATTCATAACCTTTAATCTAATTAATACTGATTAAAGAATGACTGTTTTGAGAATTGTGCTCTAATGTGCTATATTTCCAATAGTGGAATTGTGGGACTCGATTAATCTTTAGGCAGTCCAAATTGAGAAAGTGAGATGTGTATCAGATTTCCAATGATTGAATTTTGAACTAGGTGGCACGATTTCTGAACACTTGGATTTTGGACATTGATTCCGGTTCCCTACTCTGTGAGGTTGCCCAAGCTGCGCCAGAAGACCAATTGGGTAAAGTGGGTTTTGTTCCCATTGTGATTTATTGGAGAATTTGGGTGGGATAATGCAGTCATGAATGTACTACAAGCTGTAGATTTAGACAAGCATCCATCTACCGACATTGAGTTATTTCAATAAGTTACACAAAGACCATAATTTCTTCCAATGGCTTGCGTTTTAAGTCTGGCACAGTGGCATCTTTTGCCGGGTACCCAACCGGCAGCAGCAACAGCAGCTTTTCATTCACTGGGCGTCCAAGGATTTCACGCACCCGAGGGCCACAGTTCAGAGGAGTCGAGGTTACTGTTGCTAGGCCAGCATTCTGGATAGGGAGGCAACAAAATAAATGCATCATGAAAATTTTTACCAACAAGCTTTTTCACTTTCAGCTCAGAGCCCAAGATCAATTTTGTATTTCATTTCAGTCACATCCTATACAACAACGGGCTTGAATTATTTATTGATTGCTTCTCTGCGAAACATTACTGTTTGAGTGGTTTCCCACTGTGATTCATTGACGTGATACCTTAACTTTTGAGAAAGTACCACTCTTAAATGTTGATGTAGGTCATGTTTTCAGTATTGTTTTGAAGGTACTGTGCTGTAAATCTGCTGAATTCAGATGCAAATTTAAACTGAAGCCTTTTCTCAGATCAATAGCATTTGAAGTCAGTGACCTGACCATGACTTCAATGCCATTTGTAGATTCGGTGAATGTGATGACGACTCTTTCCTAATGCTGAAAGAATGTTAGTAGGACACAGAGATCTCTGAACAGGTTCAGATAATTTTCATCAACTGTATAGCCCATGGATTAATAGCAGGTCTAATAAAGTTAATGAATGATTGTAGTTTACAATTTCAGATTACCTGCAGTGCTGCCAAAAGAATTCCACAGGAAATTGAAACACTAATCTCATTGTAATAATGGGTCCTCTTGCCGGTGGATAGAATTCCATAAGTTTGCTTAAATATCAAGATAAGATAAGGTGCAGTATCCAGGTACTCTTTAATCCAGTTTGTCCTACAAACAACAAAAGAACAATAATTATGTGGTTTAAATAATTTCCTGGTATCGTTTGGAGTATTGAGGACATGATGAACTAAAGCAGTGGCTTAAGGCTTAAATTTGTATTTATTGATAAGGGGAGGATCCTCCAAATAGGAACAACAAATGACTTTCCGCTCAAGGTCACACTGATAAACACAGGTGGATGCATTCTTGCATTACAACATCATGTGGAACCAAACAACTTCCTGATCAATGCCCTTTCTAAGGTACACAATATACAGCACCTAAACAACAGATGAGTTGTGATTGCATTTTGTTTGATTTACAGAATGCATTGTAGTACAGCACACACCAGGGCTATTCCAAATTATAATTATTATCATTATCATCCTCTGTCAGGATGGGCTTAGACTCCTGGGGCATTGGGACCATATAACCATTTACGGAGCGGAAACAGGCCATATCAGCCTTTCGAGTCTGCACCGGTTCACTAGAACAACTCCACTAGCTCAAACCTCCCACTCACTGCCAATAACCCTCCAAACCCCTCATCTCCATGTAAATTTCATCTTCCACCTATCTATTTAGCCATCCAGTACCTTCATAGAAACTAATAACATCCAGACGTTTCAAATTTTTATCCTGCACATCTGATGTGCAATGACAAACTCTAGCAAGGTTAAGATGGCAGGAGGAGGGATCCCAATAAATTAGCATTCTTAAAGATGGAAGAACAGATGTATCCCACAGAGTAAAGATAGTTTTGAGAAAAATGTGATCCACACAAGCTGGATGGTTTGCAGTCTAGAGAAGTGAGCCTGATAACCTTGAGGAGGTGCTTGTTTGTTCTATAGGGGATTGGATGCCTGAGCAGGGAATTAGAGAATGGAAAAAGGAGAAAAACAAAATGACAAAATATAGAAAGCAAAAGTGAAGGGAAAGACAGATAAGAAACAAATGGAATTACAACAGAACGAAACAATGATTAATGCAAGGGAAGGTAGAAAAATCAGGATCTCTATCCAAATGCACATTGCTTCTGAATCCAAATCAATTAACTTACAACACTGAGACAAACAGGCTTGATCTGATCATTGTAAAGGAGACCTGATTACAAGTTCCTAAAGCTGGGACTCAAAACTTAAGAGACATTTGATTTTGAAGGTCAGGAGGTGAAGAAAACATAGAATGTTACAGGCCCTTCAGCCCATGATGTCACACTGACCTATGGAAACCTACTCTACAAAAATCTAAATTTTCCCTACCTCACACTCATAACCTATTTTTCTTACATTTATGAGTGAATACTCCCTTTCTATTTCTGACTTCCAATGACTCAGTGGACAATCTGTCTACTAAGGTCTCCCTTTCTGAAGCTGTTATGCTATCCCGAATTAGTAAGTCCACCCCTCCCCTTATATTCCTCCCTCCTTATCCCTTTTGAAACATATAAATCCCAGAATTTGCATCAGTCAATCCTGTCCTTGTGTCATCCATCTGTGTAATGGCACAACATTGTAATTCCATGTACTGATCCATGGTCTACGTTTATCACCCTTATTCTTTTTTTTTTTAAATTTTTTTATTTTTCACACCATAAATCACATTAGCCATGATATACACTATTTCTTTTTCACACATATACAGTGACTTTTTCTCCCCCCCCCTTTCCTCCCAAACCACCCCCCCACCCCCCCCTCTCATCCATTTTAGGTATACAATCTAGGTTGCATTAAGCCAGTCAGACAATGTTGTCATTCAACAAAATTACACCAGAAATTCTACTTAGTCCATTCTTTTCTTTCCTTCTCCTTCCATCAACTTAGGTAATGTTTGTCCCTGGTAGGTTTTCGCTATTGTATTTAATGTAAGGCTCCTATACTTGTTCGAATATTTCAATATTATTTCTTAACCAATATGTTATTTTTTCTAATGGAATACATTTATTCATTTAAATTTGGTAGTTTCTTCCTTTTAATTTGGTTATGTATTCCATTAATATTTAAAGACATATAGTTCAGCGTAGCCCTTTTATATTTTGTTTATCTTCTCTTTCCGTTTTTCCATCATTACCTTTCCTCCTTTTCCATTTCTGTTTTCTTATTTTCAACTCTTTATAAGACAACATTCCTGCAACATCTAACATTTTCCTTATTCTCCTATTTCTATCTTATTTATCCCCAATCTCCCCTTCACCTCCTGAGTTGTCCTTTATCCCTTGTCGGACAACCACATCTCCCCTCTCCATTTGGATTTGCGAATCCACTCGCAAGCGTCAACTGATTTTGCAGTGACCGCTATTTCCCCCCACCCCGCCTCCACCAGAAAAGATTTCACTTTTCATATGTCACACAGGTCCTTCTTTTAATTCCCTCCTTATTCTCTCTATTCCATTACCTTCCCTTATTAATTCTTGTCTATACTATCTATATTTTCCTCTAAGTACAGATACATTCATGTATGCTCATTGTCTCTATTCACTCTTATACCTCTTTACCTGCATACATATCAATCGTGATCATTTTTACTCTCATTACCCGTCTTCATCCCTCAGTCTATTTTTGTCTTTACCCACATACATATCAGTCGTGATCATTTTAACTCTCATTACCCGTCTTCCTCCCTCAGTCTATTTTTGTAATTGTTCTGCAAATTTTCGTGCTTCTTCTGGATCCGAGAATAGTCTGTTTTGTTGTCCTGGAATAAATATTTTCAATACCGCTGGATGCTTTAGTATAAATTTATACCCTTTCTTCCATAAAATCACCTTTGCTGTATTGAACTCTTTTCTCTTCTTTAGGAGTTCAAAACTTATATCTGGATAAATGAAGATTTTTTGCCCTTTATACTCCAGTGGTTTGTTGCCCTCTCTTACTTTTTCCATTGTCTTCTCCAGTACCTTTTCTCTTGTAGTATATCTTAGGAATTTTACTACAATAGATCTTGGTTTTTGTTGTGGTTGTGGTTTAGAGGCCAATACTCTATGTGCCCTTTCTATTTCCATTTCATGCTGTAGTTCTGGACATCCTAGGGTCTTAGGGATCCACTCTTTTATAAACTCCCTCATATTCTTGCCTTCTTCATCTTCCTTAAGGCCCACTATCTTTATGTTATTTCTTCTGTTATGGTTTTCCATTGTATCTATTTTTTGAGCTAGTAGTTCTTGTGTCTCTTTAGTTTTTTTATTAGATTTCTCCAATTTCTTTTTTAAGTCTTCTACCTCCATTTCTGCTGCTACTGCCCGCTCTTCCATCTTGTCCATTTTTTTTCCCATTTCTGTTAAGGTCATCTCCATTTTAATTATTTTCTCTTCTGTGTTGTTTATTCTTTTTCTTAAATCCTTAAATTCCTGTGTTTGCCATTCTTTAAATGACTCCATGTATCCTTTAATAAGAGCAAGTATATCCTTTACCTTGCCTATCTTTTCTTCTTCTATTTCACCATACTCTTCCTCTTCTTCTTCCTCTGGGTTGACCATCTGTTGTTTCTTTGTTGCCCTTTCCTCCTCTTCTTTCTTGTTTCTATTGTCTTCTGTGGTCTCTTCTTGCTGCAGGTGTTCTGCAGCTGTCGTTGCCGGCTGTGGAGATCGACTCCCCAGCTGGTCCCCCCTCCCGTCGGTGTGTTTTTTTTCATTCGCATCGCGCATGCGCGAAACTTCGCGCATGCGCGGTTGCGCACTTTTGCTCGGCTCTGCGAGCCATTTTTGTAGTCCATTATTTACCGACCTGAGGGAGCGGGTTTCTCTCTCCGCAGCGGGCCTCTTCGGACAGGTAAGGCCTTCACCTTTTTCCTCCTTTGTCTTCTCTTCCTCTCTTCTTACCGTTGCTTTCGACTTTTCTTTTTTTGTCGCCATCTTCTTTCCACCTTTATACTCACTTTTCTGTAACTTTTATTTCTGTGCCTTTGTGTTTTCTCTTGTTTTTCCCGACTTTTCTGGAGAGGGCTGGAGTTCACCGTCCGGCCACTACTCCATCGCGTGACTCCTCTATCACCCTTATTCTTAATACTCAATGGTCTTACTCTCACTCTAACCCTCACCGCTGCTATAAAGAAACTAACAAGCACCAACTTTCACCAGTGCTTTTCAATTCCCCAACTCTCACTCTCAGTGCTGCTGTAAAGGTGGTGGGGCAAAGAGATGAAATTAGTAGTTGTAAGATGATCTCGGCTTGGAAGATGCAGAGTGCATTTGGGTGGAAATTTTAAAAAAGGCAAGAGAAAGAAAACATTTGCATCTCTCTAAACATTAGTCAAACTGCAGGGGAGTATATAAATGAATTAACATGGACAGAAGATTAGATAATTACAAGGAAAGAGTGAGTAGAAATGAAGGAATAATTTTCAGATTAGGGTGCCACTGACATCAGTATTGGGAATCCAGCCACTTACATTTTTAACAAATGATTTAGAGGAAGGAATGAAATATAATGTAAAATTTGTGGATAATATTAAAGAGGATGGCAAGGGTAGTATTAAGGAGGAATCAAACAGCGATAATAGATTAATTCCATGAATGGGCAAAAGGTCGGCAAATAGGATGTTTTAATTTGGACGGAAGCATGCTAAAATGGAACATTACCCCAATGGAGAAAGACTGCAGAAAACTATACACAAAGAGATGTGAGCGTCCTCACATATGAAATACTAAAAGCAGATCATGAAAAGTGTTATACAAATGCAAGTGATTTCCTCTCCTTTAACTGGCACTTTAAAATCAGCCATCAGTTAAGATCTGATTCCACTGTTTCCATTATTTTTATCTGCTCCTGCACTTTTCTTTCTCACTTTATCTCCTTTCCCAGTTGTTTCTCCCTCTACCCGCCTCAGCCTCTCGACCCCACACCTTCTGTCCTGATTCCATCACCCTCTGGGCCTCCTTCCCCCTTTATGTAATTTGTAATTTCACCTTTTTTAAAATCTTAATCTAGATAAAGGACTCAAACCCAGAATGTTGACTGACTATTTTGTCTGTCCTGCTGAGTCCCTCTGGCAATTCTTTGTCGGGTAAAGATCAAGACATCAGAATTTTGACATCATTCCTTAACTCATCATTTTGACTTTAAACTTTCTCCACAGATGTTTTCTGACAATGAAGATCTCCAGCATTTCCTTTTCTATTTCAGGTGTCTGGCATCTGCAATATTTTGCTTCCAACTCATCCTCTGATTGAATTTACCTCAATTTCTTTATGTCAGAGACCCAGCTGTTCCCCATTCTTTTCAGGTAATTCATTTTTTCCTCTTCCTCAATTATTTTTCGAATTTGGTGCTTCATTCCTTTATCTTGTATGATGACAAAGGTCCAGGGTTCCGTGTGTGCTCCACTTGGAGCAGTCCCTTTAAGAAAGGTGGGAAAATAAGTCTGATAATGCAAGGCTATCATTTTTAAAAAAATTATTTATTCAATCATGGTGCATATGTTGAAATATACAATTAATGAATAAAACTTGAAGAACAATACACAAAATACATACAGGATATTTTAAAACTAATCCCCTACAACTCCCACCCCCTCTAACCTACCCCAAAAGAAAAAGAAGGAAAAGGCGGAGATCACCTATAACATCAGAATTCATCAATTACCATGGTTTGGAGTAACACCACTACTGTGCAGAAAAGAGATTTAACAATTCAACCCCTATAATCCAAATACGGACTCTGTTTTACAATAAAAAAGATAATTATCACATAAATTATATGTTATCTATTCCAATGGAATACAAGACCTCAACTCCATATTCCATCTCTGAATACTCAAATCAGTCTCATTTTTCCAAATAATTACCAAACATTTTCTAGTCACAGCTAATGCCAATCTCAAAAAAAGCAATTTGAAATCTATTTAATTTTAATTTTAAACTTATCCTCTTAATATTACCCAACAAAAATACTAAGGAATCTAATGAAAATTTCACTTTCAAAATAACTTCTAAAAATTCCTTAAGTTTATTCCAAAAAGGTTTCACTGTTTCACATGACCAAGTAGAATGTAAAAAAAAACCTACATCCATATGACACCTAAAACATAAATCCAAAGAAATAAAATTATATTTCCTTAATTTTTGGAGTTAAATATAATTGATGAATAAAATTATAATGAACTAATCGATACCTTACATTTACAATTCTAGTCATACTATCCCTACATAAATTCATCCAATCATCCTGAAGTAAGTATACCAAACTTTTTCTCCCATTTCAATCTAGATTTATGTATATCATCTTAAGCATTTTATTCTGTAATAAAGCATATATCTCAGATATAAATATTCCTTCTTACCACCCTAAGTAAAATTTCAAACTTAGACCATCTAGGTAACCGCAAAGTATGCCCAAAATTATCCAATAATAAAGCTTTAATTTGATAATAAGAAAAAAGAAATAAAATACTCTACTTCATAACAACCTTGCACCAATTTAATACCCTTTTGATCCCATAACTTCAAAAGTTGATTATGAAGTGTAAAGGGGAAAAGCTTATTTTGATACAATGGAGTTTTGCCCGAAATCTTGCCTTGAGTACCTATGGTTTCATTTAAAAAAAATACCATAAATCCATTAAATGTTTCAAAGTATTTTTGCCATTCCTTCTTCCTTATTACTGCTGAATCCACTTTAACTGCTCTTTCAGCCAATGCACACATCACAATAACTCACTGTAGAAAAGTCTCCCATTCTTTTACGCCTCTGTTCTATAGTTTCTGACGTTTGAGCTCATGAAGATTTGGAGTCAAATGTTAATTGATAATGTCTCTCTGAAGTGCCAGAAGTGTTTCTAATTCGTGAGAGAAATACAAGTTGTGATTATTGGAAAGAGTTTCCCTCACATTACATCCTTGGTATCTCAGTGGCATAGCTTGAGGTGGTGGGCGGGGGGAGCTGCAGTTTCTCCACAGATGCTATTGATGCCTTTCCATAACTCTTAAGCTGACTCCCTGGGGGTCCTTTTCTCTCTACCAGCCCCTGGAAACCCCTTGGTTTAAAATTGGTTTCTTTTAGATTTCTTTCAGTCTACAGCTCTAGTCACTATTACGAGCTCCTGTTTCAGTAAAATGGGATTATTGAAGCGGCACTATAGACAGACTACAACTCCCAGAAGTCTAGCAAACTGGCACAGGATGTCAAAACGTCATGACGTGGTGCACGTGGTTCAGTGTTTTAAAAGAATATGTGTGTGACTCGAGTAAACAAGTTCTGATTTACCTACAACTGTGTGTGTCATTATTTCGTGTTCATCAGCCACCACTGCATTTTCAGTGGCTACAATTGGTGACCCCGACGGGTCCAAAACAAGCTTTTGGACCATATGGTTACTGCAGCTGTTGCTGTTAAGCTATCACCCTTCTGGATGGCAGAACCAAAGCTGTGGTTTCAACAGGCTAAGGCACAATTTTACCTCACGAAGATTGAGGTGGACGCAACTCGCTATTATCACCTCATCAGTGCCTTGGACCAATTCTGGTATAGATAGACTACAACTCCCAGAGGTCTAGTGAACAGGTACAGGACATCATAACATCATGATGTGGCACGTGTGGTCCAGTGTTTTAAAAGAACACGCGCACGACTCAAGTAAATGGATTCTGATTTATCTGCCACTGTGTGTGTTGCTATTTCGTGTTCATCAGCCACCATTGCATTTCAGTGGCTACATTATCACTGTAAGGGATAGTATAGACTGGAGGGACTGAATGGTCGCAGTTAATATTTAACATTTCACACAGCATGACATAAGTCACAGCCCAGTGATAATTTGATACATTGAAAGAATTGAGGGATGGTTTGTCACATTCAGTTCCAGAATTCGATAAATTTGCAAAGACCTTGTGATTTTGCAAGGGAGAACCATTTTAACTGCTGAAGAGTAAGCAGATTTTTGAAGCAGCTCTGGTGGCCAGCCATTTTTGTGGAATTCAGAGTAAATGGCCAGGCCTTTTTGGTGGATTGACCTATGCCGGGGGGTGTTTTGAGAAACAAAGTGCTTCATTTTGATTGTGACTAACAGTGAAAGTCACTTGGAGAGACTGCTTCATTTTAGGTGTGACTTGGAGTGAAGTTACTTGGAGAGACCAGTGCCATGGTCTTGGAAGCTTTGTGGAGGCTGCCCAGTTCGAGTCTTGCCTAAAAAAGGACCAGGAGTGTTGTGAGCACAGCTTGTATGGATGGACATTTCTTCAAAGGCAACGCAAGAAGAATTCGTGAGTCTGTAGCTGCCACAACTCCAGTCTTCCCATCAGTTGTTAATTGTGGGCATCAACTTTAAAAGGCCAATGCCTCAACACTGAATATCAAAGACTGAACTTCGTAGATTCTCGCCTGTAAACACACACACACACACACACACACACACACACACACACACACACACACACACACACACACACACACACACACACACAGGGCTATTTTTTGAAGTGCTCTGAATTCAGGGGTTCCACAGTCTCGAAGCAATTAAGTCAAGAGGCTCCTTGCCACTTAAAAATCTTTTCCAAATGCCACTTTCTGTTCTACTATTCTAAGGAGCCTGTTTGGGAGCACTCAACTATTCAAGTGATTGAACAGGGCTCTGAATCATTCTGAGAAGTGTGTGTTTGTCCTGCTTCTTGTTTTTAAATGCTTGGTTTGATCTGAAGTTGGATTAATAATTGAAGTATCTTGACATCTGTGCAAACAGGACAGAACCGATTTTGTTTTTTGCCTTCAATAAATTTGTCCCTTCAGATTAATCCCCAAATGACCCATTCTACTCTTGACAGAGAACCGTCCATCCAATTCCTGGTTGACGTTGCAACCTTGGGGAATTGGGGAGGATGGATGTGAAGCATGAAGGTGACCTGGAGTCCAGCTGAATCAGTGTTGCCTGGTAATTTGGGAGACCCCTTAGCATTATTTTATCAGGAGTTCAGTTTAAATATTTGTTTTGCATTTCTTACAGCTGTAAAAAAGTTCAATCTTTAATATTAATCAAAATTGGACCTTGAGTTACAGTACTGCATTAGGAGAGATGACCAAAAGCTTCATGCAATAACTTTAAGAAGGTGGCATCCAGATTTGGGAAGCAAATCCCAGTAGTCATGGTTTTGACAGGTGAAGGCAAATCCATTAATCTTGGAAAGATCACAAATGGAAATACATAAGAGGCTGGAATTGGAAGAGAGCAGAGACCCTGAATATCTTTGGTGGGACAGCATGTTGCAGGTAGGCAGGGTAAAAACTAATAGAAGCATGAAAATAAGAATGATCGGTTTAAAATTAAACATGCTTAATCCAGAGTTGGTGCAAGTCAATAAACACGGGGATGGTGCAGACACACCAAACACTACAGATACTGGGGCAAATCACAATCTGATAGAAGTTAAGCAGCATCAGTGGAGAAAAAAGAATGCTCAACGTTTTGGGTCATGACCCTTCATCAGGACTCTCCTTGAGCTAGCTCATCAATGGCAAATGTGAAGAAGGCACATCAATGCTTCTACTTCCTAAGAAGTCTGAAGAGATTTGGCCTGTTGAGGAATATACAGGTACTCTATACTGTGAAAAATAGTACTGACTGGTTGGATAATGGCCTGGTTTGAAAAGTTGAGTGCCCAGGAATGCAAAAAGCAGTAGAAACTGAAACCTATCTTTTCAACCATTTCCCCCTCTTTTTCTCAATTCTTGGTTCTAATATAAGATCTTTGCTGAGAGCATTAATTTTATTTCTCTCTCCTTTGAGGTGTCCAGGCTTGTTGTGTATTCTTGCTATTTTCACCTGCTTTGGGTTTTTATCACCTTCCTGTTGTAATTTATACTCTTTTACCCCCACCCCATTTCTGACCTTTCCTTCTATCTCTTTTCCATTCTATATTTCTCTGCATTCTTAAAAAGTTTTCCCATGTTTTCTCAGTTCCATTGAAAGGTATTTTTTAAAACATTGATTCTATTTCTTTTTCCATTGATTTGGCCTTGCTTCTGTGTATTTTTGGCATTTTCTGTTTAAGAGAGAGTGAGAATGCAGAAAGCTTCATCACAATTCAGTCAGGTTTCCACTGAAGATAGCATTGTAATAATTCAGAATACAATGTTCCAAGAACACAAGTGCACTGTCTGGAAGGAAAAGGCAAACAAATCAGTGATAGATACTCTAGTCACAAGACACAGAATTTGAAAACACACAGGGAAAATGTGAGGTGATGCACTTTGGGAAAACAACATGGAACTTGCACAAAAAATAAATGGTAGGGCATTGAGAAGAGTAGCTGAACAAAAGAATCTGGGAATAGATACATGCTTCCTTGAAAGTGGCATCACAGGTAGATACCATAGGTTTGTAAAAAGAGCTTTTTTTGGAATATTGGCCTTCATAAACTAAAATATTAAGTACAGGAGTTGGGATGGTGAAGTTGCCCAAGTCATTGTTGAAGCCATACTTAAGAGTATTGAGTACCTCCACAACATATGTCAGTAAGAATGAAAGAATGCAGAGAAAATTTACAAGAATATTCTGGGACTTGAGGAGCTGAGTTATAGGGGAAAGACAGATAGATAAATAAATAAATAGATAGATAGATAGATTTTGATTGTTTTATGAATTTGGGAGTCTCGGGTGGTTATAGTGTGCACTCTCACAGCTCATGGGAAGAAGCTGTCCCTCAGCCTGGAGGTGCTTGCTCTGATATTCCTGCATCTCTTTCCTGATGAGAGTAGCTGAAAGATGGTGTACAGGGTGGGAGGGGTCCTCAATGATTGTCCTCAGACAATGATCCTGGTAGATTATGTCAATGGGGGCAGGGATACTCCTCTCGGCCACTCTTATAGTTCTAGATTGAATTCTGAAGCAAACATACCACACTCTGATGCAGCCAGCCAGGACACACTCGATAGAGCTTCTGTAGAAGGTTGACATAATGGTGGCTGGTGGTCTTGCCCACTTCAGTCTTCTCAGGAAGTGCAGTCGCTGTTGCACTTTCCTGATAAGTGAGGAGATGTTGTATGTCCACAACTGGGTTAAATATGCCATGATTGAATTATGGAGGAATAGACAGAAGAGAAAAGCAACCCTAGAGCTAAACTCAGAGGATCAGTGGTTAGAGAAAGAAAGTTGAGAACAAGAATGGAGGAGAAAAAAGAGATGGTAGGAGGAAATAATGGATATATTGAAAAGAAAGAAAGATATAAGGAAGGAAGAAGTGATAAACAGGAAGGAAAGAATCAGAAAAATATGAAGGGAAGAGGAGGGAGAGGATAAAGGAGCAGAGAAGGCAGGAGAAAGAAACAAAAGTTTAAGGATAGTTTCTTTAAGCAGGGGAGAAAAGTAATGGGATGAGGAAGATTGTAACACGCTGAGGTAGATAGGCAGAAGTGGGAATATTAGTGATAAGGATAAAAAAGGAGTTGAGGATGAAGCAAAGGAGGAAAGGGGAGGAAAAGGAATGGGAGATAAGTGGTAGGAAAAGAATGAGAATGGAGGAAATACATGGAGAGTGGAAGGATGATAAGGAAGAAAAGAAAAAGAAAATGACAGATGAAGGTTGTATCAATGAAAAAGAGGAAGGGAAAGAAGAAGAAAAAAAGAAAGGGAGAGTGGAGTGAGCGAGGAAAGAGAGAGAGAGAGATAAAAACTGACCAAAGACTTCTTATCAATTCTGCTCAAACATTCTGCTGATTTTCCTCTTCATATCAGACATGAGGGTGAAATGGCCTGGCTCCTACCTGCTGTTCTGATGATGCTCTCAATCACCTCCCTTGGTACCACTTTCTTGCTGAAGCAGCGGACACTCCTCCTCTCATTCATCATTTGGTAAAACTCATTGGCTCTGTGAATCATCTCTTCTTCTGGATAATGCTTCATAGAATATGGAATATGTTGTATTTCAACATCTGTCTCAAGACATTCTTTAACTGCAAAGAACAAGAACAAAGGATTTTTATAGCAATTCATATTGAATTTGTTTTGAATATAACACATACAAAAGTGTAATGAAAACAATTAGAGCATTAAACATCAATTAAATTTTGGACAAAGGGACATCTGCTTCAGAATCACTGGTCACTCAATATGGGGACTAAATATGATAATCAACTCCCTTTCAAAACAATTCAAACAAACTGAAGATCAACCACATATCTGTTAAGCTAACTGCTCTCTGTGTTCATGTGCATAATTCCATCTCTTCTATTAACTGCTCTCCATCCTCTGGAAAACATCTGCAGTAATGCAGCTTTGAAAGTTAGGACTGAATTTGAAGTTGCAGGAACACATGGCTTGGAAGAAATTGGAAAGATAAATGAGGAGAAAGCAGTAACTGCCAGCAAATTTAGAGTCCATATTTCAGAAGACCATTCCCTGGAGCTACTACATCAAGACAACTGTGAAGATGGCACACCAACGCCTCTACTTCATAGAGTCTAAGGAGATTCAGCATGTCATCAGATATTCTATCAAACTTATACGAGCGCATTATGTAAAGTATACTGACTGACTACATCACACCCTTGTTTGGGAATTCTTTTTAAAATATTTTTTATTGTTTTTTCAATAATATGAAAATCGAAAGTACATATAATCTTAATTAAAAGCATGGCATAAATCATATCATGTACCTATATACAACATAAGTTTAAAAAATCAGAAAAGTGTAAGTAAAGTTAAACATTAATATTAAGTTGAACATATAAAGTAGAACAAAATGAAGTTATAAAAACCCAGAAAAAAAACAACCTAAGTAGGAATCTTATTCTGTAATAATTAAAGAAAAAAACATCAATATTAATCCCCATTGATTAGATGTCCCAATTAATTTAAAAAACAGAGAAAAAGAAAAAACTCTACTAATAATCTAATTAATCTACCCGCCACCTCTAAACAAGGTGATCCTGTCTAATTAATGAGCACATGAGTCGAATCGTGACCCTGAGGTGCTGGACGGGAAACCCCAGTGGTTTAAATTGTGATTGTAATCCATGAAAGGGCTCAATTTCTTACCAAATTCAAACAGCTTTAATATCTGGGATTAGCAGTGATTAGGAATGAGATTTGAATAGATAATTTTCAGATAAAGATTGGGACACCATTCTTTACTTGATTAATAACTCTTCATTTTGTGCACATTGTTTGTTACAATTTAAGATGGTGCAAAGAATACACATGTCTAAAGTCAAACTATCTCATTTCTGTTCTGATATTGATCCATTATGTGATATATGTAAAATTTTTGAAGCTTCATTGATTTATATGTTTTGGGAGTGCCCAAATTTAGAAAGATTTTAGAAAAATGTTTTCCAAACTTTATCAGTAATTCTTAAGATTAAATTAGAACCATGTCCTTTAATTGCCTTAATTGGTTACTCTCTTGAAGAGGTTATATTTTTGACCTTAATCCAAAAGTGAATCCAGCATTTTCCTCATTAATAGCTAGACAAGCAATTTTTATGAAATGAAAGGATAACTCTGAATCTACACATATTCAATGGTTACATGACATTATGTCTCTTTTAAGTTTGTTAAAATTTAGATAGAACATTAAAGATAGAAGGCTGGTTTGGGAATTCAAATGCCCAAGAACACAGAAGGCTCAAGAAGTTACCAAACATAGATAGATCTAGCATAAGCTCTGACCTCCCACCATTGCAGATATCTATGTGCGGAGCTGCCTCAAAGAAGGCACCCAACATTATAAATGTCCCCATGACCCTGGCCACCTCTTCTCATTGCTACCTTCAGGCAGAAGTCCAGAAGCCTGAAGACCACCACCTCTCGGTTCAAGAACACTTTCTTTCCAACAGCTATCAGCCTCACTGCATCAATGCTTGTTTGCTTCACTTCTATAGACTCTGTGCCAGTTTCCTGAATAAATACAAATGCAAAAAAAAAAATTAAGATATCCCCCATCTCTTTTAGCTCCAAACATAGCTAACCATTCTGATCTTCCTGAGGTACAATTTGACCTTTACTGTCCACTTGCTCTTAATATACCTGTAGGAGCCCTTAGGATTTTTCCTTACCTTGTCTGTCATAACAACCTCATGTTTTCTTTTACCCCTCCTAGTTTCTTTCTTAAGTTTTTTCTTGCATTTTTTATACTCCTCAAATACCTCTTTTGCTCCCTGTTGCCAATATCTGCTTTGCATCTCCTTCTGAACCAGATTCCTCGAAAACCAATGTTCTCTATGCCTGTTAACTTTATCTTAATCCAGACAGGGAACATATAAACCCTGTATTCTCAAAATTTTATCCTTGAGGACCTCCCACTTACCAAGCACATCCTTGCTACTTGCCCGAAAACAAAAGTCTCAATCCACACTTACAAAATCCTTTCCTCATTTCTTCAAAATTGGCCTTTCTCTAATCTAGAATATCCACACAAGGATCAGACCGAACTTTATCCATAATTATCTTGAAACTAATAGCATTATGATCACTGAACTCAAAGTGTTCCCCTACACATAGCTATGTAATTTGCCCTGTCTCTTTCCCCAGTAGGAAATCCAGTATTGTACTCTCTCTAGTTCGCATCTCTATATATTGATTTAGAAAACTTTCCTGAATACATTTGACAAACTCTAACCCATCCAGCCCTTTTACAGTATGGAAGTTCCAGACAATATGTGGAAAATTAAAATACTTGCGATCACAATTTTTTTCCTGCAGCTCATCTGCTGTCTCTACAGATTTGCTCCTCAAATTCGCTATAATACAACCTCATTAATGTGGTCATATCTTTCTCGATCCTCAGTACTACCCATATAGCCTGAGTAGACGAGCCTTCTAGTCTGTTCTCTCTGAGGTCTGTTGTGACATTTTCCCTGACTAGCAATGCCACCCCATCCCCTTTCTGGTCTCTGAAACAGCAGAACCCCGGAACACAGAGCTACGAGTCTTGCCCCTCCTGCAACAGTTTCACTAATGGCCACAATGTCATAATTCCATGTGCCAATCCACATTCTAAGCTTGTCTGCCTTTCCTACAACACTCCTTGCGTGGAAATAGATACACCTCAGAACACTATATCACCATTCACAACCTTTTGAATCAGACTTGTATGTAGTCTTTACATCATCTTTTTCCACCCCCACTTCACTATATGCTCTGGCACTCTGGTTCCCAAACCCAACTCACACCCTCCCCCCCCCCCCCCCCCCATCCCACAACACCCCATAGCAAATCTTCCCACAAGGATATTAGTTCATCTTCAGTTCAGATGCAAACCATCCCACCAGTACAAGAGCAAGAGAGTCCAATAATCTAGAAATCTGAAGCCCTCCCTCCTACATAATCAGTATTAAACTGCGGTTACCTCCCATTTCTAACATCACTAGCACATGGCAAGGGTAGCAATCCTGAGATCACAACCTTGTAGGTCCTGTTCTTAAACTTCGCGCCTAACTCCCTGAACTCTCCTTGCAGGACCTCATCACCTTTCTTAACCACGTCATTGGTCCCAATGTGGACCACAACATCTGGCTGCTCACATTCCCTCTCCAGAATGCTGTAAATTCAGTCTGAGATATCCTCGACCCTGTCACCTGGGAGACAACATAGCATCCAGGATTCTCTATTTCTTACACAGTATCTCATCTATTTTCCTATTGTATCTCCTATTACTTCAGCTCACCTCTTCTCCTCCTCTCCCCTTTCAGCCACAAGACAAGACTCTGTGCCTGAGTCTTCACCTCCATGTCTTGTCCATGGTAAGTCATCTCCCTCCACATCTTCAAAAATGGTTTGCATGTCATTGAAAGTAATGGCCACAAGGGTAACCTACACTAATTGCCTTTTCCCTCTCACTCTCCTGACTGTCACCCAGCTACTTTCCTCCAGCTTTCTCGATGTGACTGCCTTCCTGTCTATCATCCCCTATGGAAAATAAACCACATGATCTATGTACTTGCTATTATCCATTCAATAATCCATTACTATGATACAATTTACACACACTATGTTACAAAAGTAATAAATCATTATGTATTTACAACACAAGGCCACAGTAATGAACAGAAGATAATGGTGGCAGGATATGATGAATTATGTGGTTCCAAACATGATTAGATTAATGGGTGGAAAATAATTGGGTTGAAATGGATAAAGGTATTGCTGTTAACTTTATTTGAAATGCTTATAAACCCGCAAGGCAGTACAGGGCTAAAATCCTAAGATTGACGTGTAGTTATTTTAGATTTACATGTGTTAATTAACAAAATTATCAGCTATGTACAGCAACTAACCAGTCCACACTCATGGGTGCAGGAGACGCAGAGACATTTTGAGGAACCCATTGGTGACAAGTAGAGGCCCCTCCTCAAGCCCAGTGACGAAGTGCTTTGAAGTAAAACAATGTTTGATAATCATTGAATATGCAACATAACTACTTAAAAACTCCAATTTTCTTTAAGATGAGGACTCTAAGCTCAATCATAGACAAACCTAGTGTTCCTGCAAACCAACAAAAGTAATGCAATCAATAAGTGGTTTTATTGAAAATTAATAAGATCATATGATTTCTGAATGTATTGAAATGCAGCAACTCAGCACAGAGACAAGATAACAAAACAAAATATGCAAACAGCAAGGTCTGCAGAAAAATACTTGGTTATAAGATTATGCCGGCCAATCAAAACAGGTGTACAATACTTGATATCTTTGTTGCTTGATTATATGCACAATGATACTCACATTAAAAAAATTATTTAAAGACAATTCTGCCTTGACTTAGTTAAGATTTTGTTTTTACTGATTTGACTATTAGTTTAAAATTTTGTTAAGTGAAATAATTTCCTGCTATGGTCTGCCTGATACACTGAGTTCAAACAATGGTTCTCACTTTGTAACCAAGATAAATGAAGAATTGTATAAGGAATTGGGGATTACTTTCTTCTTTTCTTTGGCTTGGCTTCGTGGATGAAGATTTATGGAGGGGGTAAAAGTCCACGTCATCTGCAGGCTCGTTTGTGGCTGACAAGTCCGATGCGGGACAGGCAGACACGGTTGCAGCGGTTGCAGGGGAAAATTGGTTGGTTGGGGTTGGGTGTTGGGTTTTTCCTCCTTTGTCTTTTGTCAGTAAGGTGAGCTCTGCGGTCTTCTTCAAAGGAGATTTCTGCCCGCCGAACTATGAGGCGCCAAGATGCACAGTTTGAGGCGATATCAGCCCACTGGCGGTGGTCAATGTGGCAGGCACCAAGAGATTTCTTTAGGCAGTCCTTGTACCTTTTCTTTGGTGCACCTCTGTCATGGTGGCCAGTGGAGAGCTCGCCATATAACACGATCTTGGGAAGGCAATGGTCCTCCATTCTGGGGACGTGACCTACCCAGCGCAGGTGGATCTTCAGCAGCGTGGATTCGATGCTGTCGGCCTCTGCCATCTCGAGTACTTCGATGTTGGTGATGAAGTCGCTCCAATGAATGTTGAGGATGGAGCGGAGACAACGCTGGTGGAAGAGTTCTAGGAGCCGTAGGTGATGCTGGAACCCATGATTCGGAGCCGAACAGGAATGTGGGTATGACAACGGCTCTGTAAACGCTAATCTTTGTGAGGTTTTTCAGTTGGTTGTTTTTCCAGACTCTTTTGTGTAGTCTTCCAAAGGCGCTATTTGCCTTGGCGAGTCTGTTGTCTATCTCTTTGTCGATCCTTGCATCAGATGAAATGGTGCAGCCGAGGTAGGTAAACTGGTTGACCATTTTGAGTTTTGTGTGCCCAATGCAGATGAGGGGGGGGGGCTGGTAGTTCCACTACTCCCATTAACCCCAGGCAGCAGGAATAGTGGAAAGTGCAAATGAAACATTGAAAAAAAGTAAACTGGCCAAATTGACCAAGGAAACAGGGCTAAAATTGGCTAAAACGTGCTACCCCTAGGATTGTTTTAAATGTGGATGACACTGCGGACAAAGTCAAGGCTATCTGCTACAGAGATGGTCCACGGACAGCCAATGTGGACATCTTGGGAAGCAAAGCGCAAAGCCCGCACTGCCAGTAGGGATGGATTTATTATCATTAAGTGATGACATGCAAATATTTGAGTAATCTAACTAAAACTTTTTTGGAGAGGTGCGTTCACAGGTTCAACAAAAACACCTAAAGGAGAGTGATCCAACAGATCAAGTAGTGAATATCCTTTTTTTTAAAAAAATTTTTATTTTTCACACGATAAACCACATTGACCATGATACATACATTTTCCTTTTCAAATATATACAGTGTCATTTTCTCCCCCCTCCCTCCTCCCATCTCACCCTCCCTACCTCCCCCCCATCCATTTAAAGTACAAAATCTAAGATATTTTAAACCAGTCAAACAATGTTTTCTTTCAATAAAAGTAAACAAGAAATTCCACTGATTCAATTCTTTTCATTTGCTTCTCCTTTCGATAATTTAGGTAGTGAATGTCCTTGGTAGGTTTTCTCTATTGTGTTTCATGTATGGCTCCCATATTTGTTCAAATATTTCAATATTATTTCTTAAACTATATGTTATTTTTTCTAATGGAATACATTTATTCATTATTCATTTCTATATACCATTGTTGTATTTTCAAATTATCTTCCAATTTCCAGGTTGACATAATACATTTTTTTGCTATGGCTAGAGCTATCTTAACAAATCTTTTTTTGTGCACCATCCAAATCAATTCCAAATTCTTTGTTTTTTATGTTACTTAGGAGGAAGATCTCTGGGTTTTTTGGTATATTGTTTTCTGTAATCTTACTTAATATCTGGTTTAGATCTTCCCAAAATTTTTCTACTTTCTCACATGTCCAGATTGCATGAATTGTTGTTCCCATTTCTTTTTTACAACGAAAACATCTGTCAGATACTGTTGGGTCCCATTTATTTAACTTTTGAGGTGTAATGTATAGCCTGTGTATCAAGTTATATTGTATCATACGTAACCTCGTATTTATTGTATTTCTCATCGTTCCAGAACATAACTTCTCCCATGTTTCCTTTTTTATCTTTATATTTAAATCTTGTTCCCATTTTTGCTTAGTTTTACCATTTGATTCCTCATTCTCCTTTTCTTGCAGTTTAATATACATATTTGTTATAAATCTTTTGATTATCATTGTATCTGTAATCACATATTCAAAGTTACTTCCCTCTGGTAACCTCAGACTGCTTCCTAATTTGTCCTTCAAGTAGAATCTCAATTGGTAATATGCCAGCACTGTATCTTGAGTTATATTGTATTTATCTTTCATTTGTTCAAAGGATAATAATCTATTTCCTGAAAAACAATTTTCTATTCTTTTAATCCCTTTTTTCTCCCATTCTCTAAAGGAAAGGTTATCTATTGTAAAAGGGAGTAACCGATTTTGCATCAATATTAGTTTAGGTAATTGGTAATTTGTTTTATTCCTTTCTACATGAATCTTCTTCCAAATATTGAGCAGATGATGTAATACTGGAGAACTCCTACGTTGTACCAATTTTTCATCCCATTTATATAATATGTGTTCAGGTATCTTTTCCCCTATTTTATCTAGTTCTAATCTAGTCCAATCTGGCTTTTCCCTTGTTTGGTAAAAATCTGATAGGTATCTTAATTGTGCGGCTCTATAATAATTTTTAAAGTTTGGCAGTTGTATGCCTCCTTGTTTATACCATTCTGTTAATTTATCTAGTGCTATCCTCGGTTTCCCCCCTTTCCATAAAAATTTCCTTATTATTTTCTTTAACTCCTTGAAGAATTTCTCTGTCAAGTGTATTGGCAATGCCTGAAATAGGTATAATATCCTTGGGAAAATGTTCATTTTAATACAGTTTATCCTTCGATTAGTGTTAATGGTAAATCTTTCCAATGCTCTAAATCGCCCTGTAATTTTTTCATTAGTGGATAATAATTGAGTTTATATAGATGGCCGAGATTTTTATTTATTTGTATACCTAGGTATCTTATTGCTTGCATTTGCCATCTGAATGGTGATTCCTTCTTAAATTTTGAGAAATCCGCATTATTCATTGGCATTGCTTAACTTTTATTTACGTTAATCTTGTAACCCGACACTTCTCCATATTCCTTCAATTTCTTATATAATTCTTTTATTGATAGTTCTGGTTCTGTTAAGTATACTATAACATCATCCGCAAATAAACTGATTTTATATTTCTTGTCTTTTATTTTTATCCCTTTTATATTATTTTCTGTTCTTATCAATTCTGCTAGTGGTTCTATAGCTAACGCGAACAATAAGGGTGATAGTGGGCATCCCTGCCTTGTTGATCTGCTTAAGTTAAATTGCTTTGATATATATCCATTTACTGTCACTTTCGCCAATGGTCCCTTATATAATGATTTAATCCAATTAATATACTTCTCTGGTAAACTGAATTTTTGCAAAATTTTGAATAAATAATTCCATTCTACTCTGTCAAAGGCCTTCTCTGTGTCTAAAGCAACTGCTACTGTTGGCGCTTTACTCCCTTCTACTGCATGAATTAAGTTAATAAATTTACAAACATTGTCTGTTGTGCGTCTTTTTTTAATAAATCCAGTTTGGTCTAGATTTACCATTTTAGGTACATACTGTGCTAATCTGTTTGCTAATAGTTTAGCTATTATCTTATAATCTGTGTTAAGTAATGATATTGGTCTATATGACGCTGGTGCGAGTGGATCTTTCCCTTGCTTTAGTATTACTGTAATTATTGCTGTTTTACATGAATCTGGTAAGCTTTGTGTTTTGTCAATCTGGTTGATTACTTCCAGGAGGGGAGGAATTAATAAATCTTTAAATGTTTTATACAGCGTCTTCATTGTTGGGGTCTTTCATGGCTTGGTTCAGCATCATGCTGAAGAAGATTGAAAAGAGGGTTGGTGCGAGAACACAGCCTTGCTTCACGCCATTGTTAATGGAGAAGGGTTCAGAGAGCTCATTGCTGTATCTGACCCGACCTTGTTGGTTTTCGTGCAGTTGGATAATCATGTTGAGGAACTTTGGGATGGCAGTCTCTTCAATCTGAGGCGCCTGCAAGCTCACACCAAGACACAAGAGAAACTTGTCCGTGAACTACTCTTTGCAGATGATGCCGCTTTAGTTGCCCATTCAGAGCCAGCTCTTCAGCGCTTGACGTCCTGCTTTGCGGAAACTGCCAAAATGTTTGGCCTGGAAGTCAGCCTGAAGAAAACTGAGGTCCTCCATCAGCCAGCTCCCCACCATGACTACCAGCCCCCCCACATCTCCATCGGGCACACAAAACTCAAAACGGTCAACCAGTTTACCTATCTCGGCTGCACCATTTCATCAGATGCAAGGATCGACAATGAGATAGACAACAGACTCGCCAAGGCAAATAGCGCCTTTGGAAGACTACACAAAAGAGTCTGGAAAAACAACCAACTGAAAAACCTCACAAAGATAAGCGTATACAGAGCCGTTGTCATACCCACACTCCTGTTCGGCTCCGAATCATGGGTCCTCTACCGGCACCACCTACGGCTCCTAGAACGCTTCCACCAGCGTTGTCTCCGCTCCATCCTCAACATCCATTGGAGCGCTCACACCCCTAACGTCGAGGTACTCGAGATGGCAGAGGTCGACAGCATCGAGTCCACGCTGCTGAAGATCCAGCTGAGCTGGATGGGTCACGTCTCCAGAATGGAGGACCATCGCCTTCCCAAGATCGTATTATATGGCGAGCTCTCCACTGGCCACCGTGACAGAGGTGCACCAAAGAAAAGGTACAAGGACTGCCTAAAGAAATCTCTTGGTGCCTGCCACATTGACCACCGCCAGTGGGCTGATAACGCCTCAAACCGTGCATCTTGGCGCCTCACAGTTTGGCGGGCAGCAGCCTCCTTTGAAGAAGACCGCAGAGCCCACCTCACTGACAAAAGGCAAAGGAGGAAAAACCCAACACCCAACCCCAACCAACCAATTTTCCCTTGCAACCGCTGCAATCGTGTCTGCCTGTCCCGCATCGGACTGGTCAGCCACAAACGAGCCTGCAGCTGACGTGGACTTTTTACCCCCTCCATAAATCTTCGTCCGCGAAGCCAAGCCAAAAGAAAAAATGTTTTATAGAATTCTATTGGGAATCCATCCTCTCCTGGTGTTTTATTATTTGGTAATTTTTTTATTATCTCTTGTATTTCTACTATTTCAAATGGTTCTGTTAATTTATTTTGTTCCTCTATTTGTAATTTTGGTAGTTCAATTTTAGTTAAAAATTTATCTATTTTGCCTTCTTTCCCTTCGTTTTCAGATTGGTATAATTATTCATAGAATTCTCTAAAGTTTTCATTGATCTCCGTTGGATTATATGTGATTTGTTTGTCTTTTTTCCTTGATGCCAATACCATTTTCTTAGCTTGTTCTGTCTTAAGCTGCCATGCTAGAATTTTGTGCGTTTTTTCCTCTAGTTCATAATATTTCTGTTTTGTCTTCATTATGTTCTTCTCCACCTTATATGTTTGTAGTGTTTCATATTTTATTTTTTTATCTGCCAATTCTCTTCTTTTATTTGTATCTTCCTTTATTGCTAATTCTTTTTCTATATTTACTATTTCCCTTTCCAACTGCTCTGTTTCCTGATTATAGTCCTTCTTCATCTTGGTTACATAACTTATTATTTGCCCTCTAATGAATGCTTTCATTGCATCCCATAGTATAAACTTATCTTTCACTGATTCTGTATTTATTTCAAAATACATTTTAATTTGTCTTTCAATTAATTCTCTAAAATCCTGCCTTTTAAGTAGCATGGAGTTTAATCTCCATCTATACATTCTTGGAGGGATGTCCTCTAACTCTACTGTCAATATAAAGGGTGAATGGTCCGATAATATTCTCGCTTTATATTCTGTTTTTCTTACTCTATCTTGCATACGAGCTGATAACAAAAATAGGTCTATTCTTGAGTATGTTTTATGTCTACCCGAATAATATGAATATTCCTTTTCCTTTGGGTGTTGTTGCCTCCATATATCCAAAAGTTGCATTTCTTCCATCGATTTAATTATAAATTTGGTTACTTTGTTCTTTCTGTTAATTTTTTTTCCCAGTTTTGTCCATATTTGAATCCAAATTCAGGTTGAAATCCCCTCCTATTAATATGTTCCCTTGCGTATCTGCTATCTTCAAAAAAAATCTTGCAAAAAACTTTTGATCTTCGTTAGGTGAATATACATTGAGTAGATTCCAAAACTCCGAATATATCTGACATTTTATCATTACATATCTCCCTGCTGGATCTATTATTTCCTCTTCTATTTTAATTGGCACATTTTTACTAATTAATATAGCTACTCCTCTTGCTTTTGAATTATACGATGCTGCTGTTACATGTCCTACCCAATCTCTCTTTAATTTCTTGTGCTCCAATTCAGTTAAATGTGTTTCTTGCACAAATGCTATATCAATTTTTTTCTTTTTTCAGTAAATTTAGCAGTTTCTTCCTTTTTATTTGGTTATGTATTCTGTTAATATTTAAAGTCATATAGTTCAGCGTAGCCATTTCATACTTTGTTTATCTTCCCTTTCCATTTCTCCATCATTACCTTTCCTTCTTATCCATTTCTGCTTTCTTGTTTTGAAAACTTTATAAGACAACATTTCTAAAACATCAAACATTTTCCTTATTCTCCTATTTAAAACTTCTTTAACCCCATTCTCCCCTCCCCCTCCTGAGTTGCCCTTTATCCCTTGTCGGGCAACCACATCTCCCCTCTCAATTTGGATTTGCGAATTCATTCGCAAACGTCAACTGATTTTGCAGTGACCGTAACTCCTCCCCACCCAGCCCCCCCCGAAAAGATTTCAATTTTCATATGTAACAAAGGTCACTCTTTTAATTCCCTCCTTATTCCCTCTATTCCCTTTCCCTCCCTTGTTAATTCTTATCTATACTCTATATATTTTCCTCTAAATACGGATACATTCATGTATACACACACATACATACACATCTATATATATATATATATATATATATACACACACACATATACCCATATACACACATACATATAGTTCGTGGTCATTTTTACTCTCATTACATGTCTTCATCTCTCTGCTTGTTTTGTAGTTGTTCTGCAAATTTTCGTGCTTCCTCTGGATCCGAGAATAGTCTGTTTTGTTGCCCTGGAATAACTATTTTAAGTACCGCTGGGTACTTTAACATAAATTTATATCCTTTTTTCCATAAGATCGTTTTTGCTGTATTGAACTCCTTCCTCTTCTTTAGGAGTTCAAAACTTATGTCTGGATAGAAAAAAATTTTTTGACCTTTGTATTCCAGTGGCTTTTTGTCTTCTCTTATTTTCTTCATTGCTTTCTCCAATATATTTTCTCGTTGTATATCTTAAGAATTTTACTAAAATGGATCTTGGTTTTAGCTGTGGTTGTGGTTTCGGGGCTAATGTTCTATGTGCCCTCTCTATTTCCATTTCTTCCTGTAATTCTGGTCTTCCTAGGACCCTGGGGATCCAATCTTTTATAAATTCTCTCATATTCTTGCCTTCTTCATCTTCCTTAAGGCCCACTATCTTTATATTATTTCTTCTATTATAGTTTTTCATTATATCTATCTTCTGAGCTAACAGCTCATGTGCCTCTTTAACTTTTTTATTAGATTCTTCTAATTTCTCTTTTAAGTCCTCTACTTCCATTTCTACAATTATTTCTCGTTCTTCCATATTTTCCACTCTTTTTCCTATCTCTGATATGACCATTTCTATTTTATTCATTTTTTTTTCTGCATTCTTAATTCTTCTTTTTATCTCATTAAATTCTTGTAATTGCCATTCTTTCACTGATTCCATATATTCTTTAAAAAAAGATATATCCATTGTCTTGCCTTTCTCTTCTTCTTCCATTTCTTTCTGTTCTTCTTCTTCCTCTGGGTTGACCATCTGTTGTTTCTTTGTTTTCTTTTTACCCTCTTCTTTCTTGTTGTCGTTATTTTCCATGTTCTGCACCTGCTGCTGTTGCAGGTGTCTCTCTCAGATGTGGAGATCGACTCCGCAGCTGTTCCCCCCCTCCCGTCAGTGTGTTTTTTTCATGCGCGGTTCCGAACTTTTACTCAGCTCTGTGAGCCATTTTTGTAGTCCCGAGCCCGGGACTTCCACTGACCTGAGAGAGCGGGCTTCTCTCTCCGCGGCGGGCCTCCTCGGACAGGTAAGGCCTTCACCTTCTTCTTCCGACGTTCTTTCTTCTTCTCTTCTTCCCGTTGTTTTCGACTTTTCTCTCTTCGCTGCCATTTTCTTCTCACCTTTATTTTTACTTTGTTTTAAATTTTAATCTTGTACCTTTGTGTTTTATGCGTTTTTTTTTAAACTTTTCGGGAGAGGGCTGGAATTCCCTGACCGGCCACTACTCCATCACGTGACTCCTGCAAGGTAGTAAATATCCTAAAGTCAAACCTGACAATTACATTCTGGTAATGAATTGGGATTGGAAGAAATTGGGAATTCACTGCAAAGGGGTAGTCCAGGTCCCGGTAAAAATACTGACTGCAGTAAACCTTGAAGAACAGGCTCCTCTAGATACACCAAACAGACTTAAGGAAAAAGGTGCAGCCAAGACATTATTATAACAGACAAAAAAAAAGAGGCCCACCTACAACATGAGAACTTTATTGTTATGCCTCGTCACCTTGACATTTGAACTGAATACCAGAATCGTGACTGAAAAGAGTAATTTTTGGTGATGGTATAATACCTTTTTAAATGCGACTTACTTATATGTTGATAAGATGGATGTTTATAGCTGTCAAATCTATTCCCATATTCTAACCAACTCACAGGAGGTATCCCCTCAGAAAATGATAAAATGGATTTTGAGACCAAATGAACTACAGACAAGAATATAAACATGTGGAGGACAGCAGGATATAACATGACATCTTTTATTAATGATACCTCCAGTCATATAGTCAAACTAAACCTGGAAGAAAGTTGTTGCAAGACTCAGTGTATACAATGAGACATTTATTTTGACATAAAGCATATCCGTGGCTCACTCCTAATTGGATGGGATCCTGTTAATTGGGATATGTGGTTCCCTCTACACATCATGTACAGAAGCTACACCAATCAGAAGTTTGGGCTATTGACTAAAGAATCAGCTAAATGGTTTCAAGCAGATAAAGGAAGGTGTATAGAAAGCCAGCCACACTTATTTGATCAGATAGATAATATGGCTAGAAGAGGTTGTCAGGATATTCGCTTTCATAATGCAATCACTTCTGAATTAGCACAGTCAGTATATTTCTTAAATAATAGTTATCCCATGTGTTTTGATAGTATGGGATGGGGATGTGGGATAGTAAAATTGAAAGATGATTTGCCTTGTATAGAAGAACACTGCTGGGGACACGATTGTGAGAGTAAGGAAGGACACTTCTCATGCACATGTTTAAAGAAGGAATGTTTGAATCTAACTCAAGGAACTCAGGACCATAACAATCCTGTTACCCTAAGATTTGACATTCGATGGGGAGTCCTCAGCTCCATATCCCTTGGAAGATCAGCTGGGCTGGTGATTGCCAAGAATCGCAGTCATCTCATCTGTGACTTAATGGCATTGGGCAATGAGACAGTGGCAGGGCTGTTAATTGAGAAATGGTAGAATTGAGGCTCTTCTCACAACCAACCAGATATGCGGTGGTTATCAGTTTGCTACCCAGTGTGGGGTAGACTTGATTGTAAGGAGATAAGTGCATTACAAAGGTTACAGATGAATCCTTCTATATCTCTAAGGCAATACAAGATATCCATAATCAGTTAGACAATTTTAGACAGGGACTGAGGGGCAGAATGGATAGTTTGCTTGGCTAACTTGGATATTTTGAGGGTCATGGGGGTCCTATATCTAAGGTGATATTAGCTGCAGGGTTAGTTGCTCTCAGTGCTGCAATTATTTGTGTCAATGTCGCTGGGAAACCTTACTATCATAATTATCTGTCTCTATCCCACTGTAATTATCACATGAACCTCCATACCTTTATTACTTGTCTAGAACCATTTCAACATTATAATTTAGTTATTATCAACCCATGATAAGAAAGAAGGAACTTACAATGTAAATTTATGTGATGAGATGGAAGAATTAATTAAAAATTACAAACCAAAAGACAAATCTAAGAAAAGGAATGTAGTGAATATTAAATTAATTTAGAAGATTTAAATTGAATTAAAACACAAAATGGAAGCCTGATGTCTAGATTGAGGAGAGGCTCCATAAATGATACAGATTGGTACAACATTCATAAGGCACCAACAGATGGCTTTGAAATGCAGACAGTACAGATAAGGAATGCGAAGTTTTCTGTTCAGATTTTCCATTCCTTGGGAGACTGGAGTTTGATTTTGGGGTGGGGGAAAGAGTGGGATAATCAGACAATCCCACTGGCAAATACTTGGTGGCTGTGCAGTAAGGAGGGAGGGCTACGGCCCAAAATTCCTTTCAAATGATGTACTGTTATAATTTGTACGTCATACAAGAATACTCAAAAAAAGAGTGACAGGGTTGAGAATAGTCTGTAAGAGTTTTGGAGTCTTTTTCCCTGTCGCAGACATTGAGGGGAAGGTTTTTGGTTAGAGGCCCAGGGTATAGGAGAGAGAACACTTTGAATCCTCAACATAGAAAATTGTAAATAACCCAATTTTGGCGACAATTACTGTGGTTTAATCTGACCTTTTGTATTGGCTCTTTATCTTCTTTCTCTATGTGAGACTGTTTAGGTCTCAAAGGGGGGAATATGTGGAAAATAAACCACATGAACTATGTAATAGCTATTATCCATTCAAAAATCCATTACTATATAACAATTTACACACACCATGTTACAAAAGGAATAATTCATTATATATTTACTACACAAGGCCACAGTAATGAATAGAAGATAACAGTGGCAGGATACTAAGAATAAGGTAGTAGGTCGCAGGATATGATGAAACATATGGTTCTAAACATGATTAGATTAATAGGTGGAAAATAATGAAAATAATTGTGGTGAGCCAAGAGATGAGATACTGCTAAGATATGTGGTTATGAATGATTGGGTGTAGAAATGTGATTAAGACAGGACTATAATATAAAAAAAAGGCTGAGTACTGTGTTCAGTGGGCAGTCAAGTGACTGGTTCTTTTGATTGCCTCAGCTTTTGTTTGCAAAACTAAAGGTTTAAACTTCTTGAAGAACTCTATTCATTGCCTGACTGTTTTTAGACTTCATCAACCTTGACACCCTTAGCTTCCCGAATCATCCAGCTCTCGTTCCCTAACAGGTTTTGTAAGAAGCTACAGCTGGATGCAATTCTCAGATGTGAAGTCACTAGGTATATTGTAGGCTGCCCTGACTATGGACATTCTTCTTTGGCTTGGCTTCGCGGACGAAGATTTATGGAGGGGGTAAAAAAGTCCACGTCAGCTGCAGGCTCGTTTGTGGCTGACCAGTCCGATGCGGGACAGGCAGACACGATTGCAGCGGTTGCAAGGGAAAATTGGTTGGTTGGGGTTGGGTGTTGGGTTTTTCCTCCTTTGCCTTTTGTCAGTGAGGTGGGCTCTGCGGTCTTCTTCAAAGGAGGCTGCTGCCCGCCAAACTGTGAGGCGCCAAGATGCACGGTTTGAGGCGTTATCAGCCCACTGGCGGTGGTCAATGTGGCAGGCACCAAGAGATTTCTTTAGGCAGTCCTTGTACCTTTTCTTTGGTGCACCTCTGTCACGGTGGCCAGTGGAGAGCTCGCCATATAATACGATCTTGGGAAGGCGATGGTCCTCCATTCTGGAGACGTGACCCATCCAGCGCAGCTGGATCTTCAGCAGCGTGGACTCGATGCTGTCGACCTCTGCCATCTCGAGTACCTCGACGTTAGGGGTGTGAGCGCTCCAATGGATGTTGAGGATGGAGCGGAGACAACGCTGGTGGAAGCGTTCTAGGAGCCGTAGGTGGTGCCGGTAGAGGACCCATGATTCGGAGCCGAACAGGAGTGTGGGTATGACAACGGCTCTGTATACGCTTATCTTTGTGAGGTTTTTCAGTTGGTTGTTTTTCCAGACTCTTTTGTGTAGTCTTCCAAAGGCGCTATTTGCCTTGGCGAGTCTGTTGTCTATCTCATTGTCGATCCTTGCATCTGATGAAATGGTGCAGCCGAGATAGGTAAACTGGTTGACCGTTTTGAGTTTTGTGTGCCCGATGGAGATGTGGGGGGGCTGGTAGTCATGGTGGGGAGCTGGCTGATGGAGGACCTCAGTTTTCTTCAGGCTGACTTCCAGGCCAAACATTTTGGCAGTTTCCGCAAAGCAGGACGTCAAGCGCTGAAGAGCTGGCTCTGAATGGGCTATGGACATACTGCAAGAGGATATACCTGTCCTCATTGCCATTTCCACTGTCTATGAAATACGAAAAATATAAGAAAACCTGCCCTTATCTGTGCCTTCTTACTAAATCCTTTTTTCCTCTGCAGGGATACCTCACCTCCAACTCCTGTACCTCTTCCTCAGCCTCTGCTCACTGAATCCTCACAAGCCAAAGCCTCGAAGTCTCACTCTTTTTTTTTTAAATTTTTTTATTTTTCACACCATAAATCACATTAACCATGATACACACTTTTTCCTTTTCACACATATACATTGCCATTTTCTCCCCCCACCCCCCTCTCTCCTCCCATCCCACCCTCCCTACCTCCCCCCTCCTGTCCATTTAAAGTACAAAATCTAGGATACATTAAACCAGTCAAACAATGTTGTCATTCAATAAAAATACACAAGAAATTCCACTGAGTCCATTCTTTTCATTTCCTTCTCCTTCCGTTAATTTAGGTAGTGAATGTCCCCGGTAGGTTTTCGCTATTGTGTTTCATGTAAGGCTCCCATATTTGTTCAAATATTTCAATATTATTTCTTAAACTATATGTTATTTTTTCTAATGGAATACATTTATTCATTATTCATTTCTATATACCATTGTTGTATTTTCAAATTATCTTCCAATTTACAGGTTGACATAATACATTTTTTTGCTACGGCTAGAGCTATCTTAACAAATCTTTTTTGTGCATCCTCCAAATCAATTCCAAATTCTTTGTTTTTTATGTTACTTAGGAGGAAGATCTCTGGATTCTTTGGTATATTGTTTTCTGTTATTTTATTTAATATCTGATTTAGATCTTCCCAAAATTTTTCTAGTTTCTCACATGTCCAGATTGCATGAATTGTTGTTCCCATTTCTTTTTTACATCAAAAACATCTATCAGATACTGTTGGGTCCCATTTATTTAACTTTTGAGGTGTAATGTATAGCCTGTGTATCAAGTTATATTGTATCATACGTAACCTCGTATTTATTGTATTTCTCATCGTTCCAGAACATAACTTCTCCCATGTTTCCTTTTTTATCTTTATATTTAAATCTTGTTCCCATTTTTGTTTAGTTTTACCATTTGTTTCCTCATTCTCCATTTCTTGCAGTTTAATATACATATTTGTTATAAATCTTTTGATTATCATTGTATCTGTAATCACATATTCAAAGTTACTTCCCTCTGGCAAACTCAGACTGCTTCCTAATTTATCCTTCAAGTAGGATCTCAAATGGTAATATGCCAGCGCTGTATCTTGAGTTATATTGTATTTATCTTTCATTTGTTCAAAGGATAATAATCTATATCCTAAAAAACAATTTTCTATTCTTTTAATCCCTTTTTTCTCCCATTCTCTAAAGGAAAGGTTATCTATTGTAAAAGGGAGTAACTTGTTTTGCGTCAATATTAGTTTTGGTAATTGATAATTTGTTTTATTCCTTTCTACATGAATCTTCTTCCAAATATTGAGTAGATGATGTAATACTGGAGAACTTCTATGTTGTACCAATTTTTCATCCCATTTATATAATATGTGTTCAGGTATCTTTTCCCCTATTTTATCTAATTCTAATCTGGTCCAATCTGGCTTTTCCCTTGTTTGATAAAAATCTGATAGGTATCTTAATTGTGCGGCTCTATAATAATTTTTAAAGTTTGCAGTTGTAAGCCTCCTTGTTTATACCATTCTGTTAATTTATCTAGTGCTATCCTCGGTTTCCCCCCTTTCCATAAAAATTTCCTTATTATTTTCTTTAACTCCTTGAAGAATTTCTCTGTCAGTTGTATTGGCAATGCCTGAAATAGGTATAATATCCTTGGAAAAATGTTCATTTTAATACAGTTTATCCTTCCTATTAGTGTTAGTGGTAAATCTTTCCAATGCTCTAAATCGTCCTGTAATTTTTTCATTAGTGGATAATAATTGAGTTTATATAGTTGGCCGAGATTTTTATTTATTTGTACACCTAGGTATCTTATTGCTTGCATTTGCCATCTAAATGGGGATTCCTTCTTAAATTTTGAGAAATCCGCATTATTCATAGGCATTGCTTCACTTTTATTTACGTTAATCTTGTAACCCGAGACTTCTCCATATTCCTTCAATTTCTTACATAATTCTTTTATTGATAGTTCTGGTTCTGTTAAGTATACGATAACATCATCCGCAAATAAACTGATTTTATATTCCTTGTCTTTTATTTTTATCCCTTTTATATTATTTTCTGTTCTTATCAATTCTGCTAGTGGTTCTATAGCTAACGCGAACAATAAGGGTGATAGTGGGCATCCCTGCCTTGTTGACCTGCTTAAATTAAATTGCTTTGATACATGTCCATTTACTGTCACTTTCGCCAATGGTCCCTTATATAATGCTTTAATCCAATAAATATACTTCTCCGGTAAACTGATTTTTTGCAATACTTTGAACAAATAATTCCATTCTACTCTGTCAAAGGCCTTGTCTGCGTCTAAAGCAACTGCTACTGTAGGCGCTTTATTCCCTTCTACTGCATGAATTAAGTTAATAAATTTACAAACATTGTCTGTTGTGCGTCTTTTTTTGATAAATCCAGTTTGGTCTAGATTTACCATTTTCGGTACATACTCTGCTAATCTGTTTGCTAATAGTTTAGCTATTATCTTATAATCTGTGTTAAGTAAAGATATTGGTCTATATGACGCTGGTGTGAGTGGATCTTTCCCTTGCTTTAGTATTACTGTAATTATTGCTGTTTTAAATGAATCTGGTAAGCTTTGTGTTTTATCAATCTGGTTGATTACTTCCAGGAGGGGCAGAATTAATAAATCTTTAAATGTTTTATAGAATTCTATTGGGAATCCATCCTCTCCTGGTGTCTTATTATTTGGTAATTTTTTTATTATCTCTTGTATTTCTACTATTCCAAATGGCTCTGTTAATTTATTTTGTTCCTCTATTTGTAGTTTTGATAGTTCAATTTTAGTTAGAAATTCATCTATTTTCCCTTCTTTCCCTTCGTTTTCAGTTCGGTATAATTGTTCATAGAATTCTCTAAAGTTTTCCTTGATCTTTTTTGGATTATATGTAATTTGTTTGTCTTTTTTCCTTGATGCCAATACCATTTTCTTAGCTTGTTCTGTCTTAAGCTGCCATGCTAGAATTTTGTGCGTTTTTTCACCTAGTTCATAATATTTCTGTTTTGTCTTCATTATATTCTTCTCCACCTGATATGTTTGTAGTGTTTCATATTTTATTTTTTTATCTGCCAATTCTCTTCTTTTAGTTGTATCTTCCTTCATTGCTAATTCTTTTTCTATATTTACTATTTCCCTTTCCAACTGCTCTGTTTCCTGATTATAGTCCTTTTTCATCTTGGTTACATAACTTATTATTTGCCCTCTAATGAATGCTTTCATTGCATCCCATAGTATAAACTTATCTTTCACTAATTTCGTATTTATTTCAAAATACATTTTAATTTGTCTTTCAATAAATTCTCTAAAATCCTGCCTTTTAAGTAACATGGGGTTTAATCTCCATCGATACATTCTTGGAGGGATGTCCTCTAACTTTATTGTCAATATTAAGGGTGAATGGTTCGATAGTATTCTAGCTTTATATTCTGTTTTTCTTACTCTATCTTGCATACGAGCTGATAACAAAAATTGGTCTATTCTTGAGTATGTTTTATGTCTAGCCGAGTAATATGAATATTCCTTTTCCTTTGGGTGTTGTTTCCTCCATATATCCAAAAGTTGCATTTCTTCCATCGATTTAATTATAAATTTGGTTACTTTGTTCTTTCTGTTAATTTTTTTCCCAGTTTTGTCCATATTTGAATCCAAATTCAGGTTGAAATCCCCTCCTATTAATATGTTCCCTTGCGTATCTGCTATCTTCAAAAAGATATCTTGCATAAACTTTTGATCTTTTTCGTTAGGTGAATATACATCAAGTCCACGCTGCTGAAGATCCAGCTGCGCTGGGTGGGTCCCGTCTCCAGAATGGAGGACCATCGCCTTCCCAAGATCGTGTTATATGGCGAGCTCTCCACTGGCCACCGTGACAGAGGTGCACCAAAGAAAAGGTACAAGGACTGCCTAAAGAAATCTCTTGGTGCCTGCCACATTGACCACCGCCAGTGGGCTGATATCGCCTCAAACCGTGCATCTTGGCGCCTCACAGTTTGGCGGGCAGCAACCTCCTTTGAAGAAGACCGCAGAGCCCACCTCACTGACAAAAGGCAAAGGAGGAAAAACCCAACACCCAACCCCAACCAACCAATTTTCCCCTGCAACCGCTGCAACCGTGTCTGCCTGTCCCGCATCGGACTTGTCAGCCACAAACGAGCCTGCAGCTGACGTGGACATTTACCCCCTCCATAAATCTTCGTCCGCGAAGCCAATCCAAAGAAAAAAGAAGATTCCAAAACTCCGAATATATCTGACATTTTATCATTACATATCTCCCTGCTGGATCTATTATTTCCTCTTCTAATTTAAATGGCACATTTTTACTAATTAATATAGCTACTCCTCTTGCTTTTGAATTATACGATGCTGCTGTTACGTGTCCTACCCAATCTCTCTTTAATTTCTTGTGCTCCAATTCAGTTAAATGTGTTTCTTGCACAAATGCTATATCAATTTTTTCTTTTTTCAGTAAATTTAGCAGTTTCTTCCTTTTAATTTTGTATCTATTCCATTAATATTTAAAGTCATATAGTTCAACGTAGCCATTTTATACTTTGTTTATCTTCCCTTTCCGTTTCTCCATCATTACCTTTCCTTCTTATCCATTTCTGTTTTCTTGTTTTGAACACTTTATAAGACAACATACCTAAAACATCAAAGATTTCCTTATTCTCCTATTTAAAACTTCTTTAGCCCCAATCTCCCCTCCCCCTCCTGAGTTGTCCTTTATCCCTTGTCGGACAACCACATCTCCCCTCTCCATTTGGATTTGCGAATTCACTCGCAAGCGTCAGCTGATTTTGCAGTGACCGTAACTCCTCCCCACCCAGCCCCCCCAGAAAAGATTTCAATTTTCATATGTAACAAAGGTCACTCTTTTAATTCCCTCCTTATTCCCTCTATTCCATTTCCTTCCCTTATTAATTCTTGTCTATACTCTATATATTTTCCTCTAAATACGAATACATGCATGTCTCTCTTTGGCTTGGCTTCGCGGACGAAGATTTATGGAGGGGGTAAAAAGTCCACGTCAGCTGCAGGCTCGTTTGTGGCTGACAAGTCCGATGCGGGACAGGCAGACACGATTGCAGCGGTTGCAGGGGAAAATTGGTTGGTTGGGGTTGGGTGTTGGGTTTTTCCTCCTTTGCCTTTTGTCAGTGAGGTGGGCTCTGCGGTCTTCTTCAAAGGAGGTTGCTGCCCGCCAAACTGTGAGGCGCCAAGATGCCAAACTGTGAGGCGCCAAGATGCACGGTTTGAGGCGTTATCAGCCCACTGGCGGTGGTCAATGTGGCAGGCACCAAGAGATTTCTTTAGGCAGTCCTTGTACCTTTTCTTTGGTGCACCTCTGTCACGGTGGCCAGTGGAGAGCTCGCCATATAACACGATCTTGGGAAGGCGATGGTCCTCCATTCTGGAGACGTGACCCATCCAGCGCAGCTGGATCTTCAGCAGCGTGGACTCGATGCTGTCGACCTCTGCCATCTAGTGTGCATACATTCATGTATGCACACTATATATATACACACATATACCTCTTTACCCACATACATATAGATCGTGGTCATTTTTACTCTTATTACATGTCTTCATCTCTCTGCTTGTTTTGTAGTTGTTCTGCAAATTTCCTTGCTTCCTCTGGATCCAAGAATAGTCTTTTTCCATAAGATCGTTTTCGCTGTATTGAACTCCTTCCTCTTCTTCAGGAGTTCAAAACTTATGTGTCTTTTTAGTTCGCAGTCTTTTGTACTCTCGTTACACGTCTTCATCTCTCAGTCTATTTTGTAATTGTTCTGCAAATTTTCGTGCTTCCTCTGGATCCGAGAATAGTCTGTTTTGCTGTCCTGGAATAAATATTTTCAATACCGCTGGATGCTTTAGTATAAATTTATACCCTTTCTTCCATAAAATCGCTTTTGCTGTATTGAACTCCTTTCTCTTCTTCAGGAGTTCAAAACTTATATCTGGATAAATAAAGATTTTTCGCCCTTTGTACTCCAGTGGCTTGTTGTCTTCTCTTACTTTCTCCATTGTTTTCTCCAGTACCTTTTCTCTTGTAGTATATCTTAGGAATTTTACTAAAATAGATCTTGGCTTTTGTTGTGGTTGTGGTTTAAAGGCCAATGCTCTATGTGCCCTTTCTATTTCCATTTCTTGCTGTAGTTCTGGACATCCTAAGATCCTGGGGAACCAATCTTTTATAAACTCTCTCATATTCTTGCCTTCTTCATCTTCCTTAAGGCCCACTATCTTTATGTTATTTCTTCTGTTATAATTTTCCATTATATCTATTTTCTGAGCTAACAGCTCTTGTGTCACTTTAACTTTTTTATTAGATTCCTCTAATTTCTTTTTTAAGTCCTCTACCTCCATTTCTACTGCTGCTTCTCGTTCTTCCACCTTGTCCATTCTTTTTCCCATTTCTGATAAGGTCATATCTATTTTATTCACTTTCTCTTCTGTACTGTTTATTCTTCTTCTTAAATCACTAAATTCTTGTGCTTGCCATTCTTTAAATGAATCCATGTATTCTTTAATAAGAGAAAGTATATCCTTTGTCTTGCCTTTCCCTTCTTCTTCCATTTCACTGTACTCTTCCTCTTCCTCTTCTTCTTCCTCTGGGTTGGCCATCTGTTGTTTCTTTGTTGTCCTTTTCTTCTCTTCTTTCTTGTTTTCGTTGTCTTCTATATTCTCCTCTTGCTGCAGCTGTTCTGCAGCTGTCATTGCCGGCTGTGGAGATCGACTCACCAGCTGGTCGCCCCTCCCGTCGGTGTGTTTTTTTGCACGCGCGGTTGCGCACTTTTACTCGGCTCAGCGAGCCATTTTTGTAGTCCATTTTCTACCGACCTGAGGGAGTGGGTTTCTCTCTCCACCGCGGGCCTCTTCGAACAGGTAAGGCCTTCTCCTTCTTCTTCCGTTGTCTTCTCTTCCTCTCTTCTTACCGTTGGTTTCGATTTTTCTTTTTTCGTCGCCATCTTCTTTCCACCTTTATACTCACTTTACTTTAATTTTTATTTTTGTGCCTTTGTGTTTTCCTTTATTTTTTTCGACTTTTCTGGAGAGGGCTGGAGTTCACCGTCCGGCCACTACTCCATCACGTGACTCCTCGAAGTCTCACTCTTAGGGTGGTCGCTGCATTATAATTTATTAGCTCCAGCTAATTAACAAGCATCCACCTTCCCCCGTTCTTTTTCAACACTCCTGCTCTCATTCAAAACCTCACTCTCACAGACCCTGTTAGGAAATTAGCAACACTTATCTTTCCCATTGCTTTTTAAACACTCCTGCATTTGAAGGAAATTAGATGCTTTAAAAGATGTTATTAAGGGAGAAACTAATTTCTGGCAGGCAGATGGGAAGGTTGGCAGAGGGAAGCAGGTCAGCATGTTGTCCCAGGTAGAAGCAAAGGGTTTTGAGACCTTCCTGATGGGAGATGGAGGTGTACACAGACTGGATACCCATAGTGACCAGGGATTTAGAAGTTGTCAAAGTGGTGAATGGGAGGTAATCTGGATGCAGATGGGAAAGGATTGGACAAGGAGAGAGAGAGAAGATGGAGTCATGATATGATGAGTTAGGTTTGGTGAGGCAAGAACATATGAAAACAAAGGGTCTCCTAAGGCAGTCCTCTTTATGTATCTTGGGTAAGAGACAGAAATGAGAAATGCAGGGTTGGGGCACTATCAGTTTGGAACATGTAGAGGGGTGATCACCTGATATGATGATTGCTCAGCTCTTCAGAAGTTAAGTGACCATCCTAATAATTTGGGACAATGGCTGGGCAAACAAAGTGCATTCCACATTGAACAATGGCATGAGTTTTCAAGTATATGAAAAAATAAACTTTGAGAAACCATGCAGTGAGTTCTTCAAAGGGAACTTCAGCAGAAAGAAACTATTGAAAGAAGCAAAGCACAATTTAAAATTTGTAAAACTTGAACCTTTGACAAAGTGGTTAAATGTCAAACTACAAATCACATTAACCAGTTGAGGTGAATAACATAGAGAACGTAGAGTGAGAAAGGATATGCTGATGGAATTAGATGAAGGGAATAAGCAAATATTAACTGGTAGCCACTAGATGGGCAGAATGGTTTCCTTCTTTGTTCCAAATTCAACATAAATGGCTTTCTGCAATCATCACTACCCAATGGAAAGGTAGAAGACTATTGGAACAACACCTTGTATTCCACCTTGACAGTCTTCAATCAGATGGCATCAATTTCAACCTCCAATATCCGACAACCCAGTAAACTCAGTTTTCACTCACTTCCCCCTCGCTTTCCCTGATATCTCTGAATCCCTTCCTTCCCCTCTCACCAACCTTACCTGCCCTTCAACCTCACTTTCCTTTTGGCTCCCCACCCTTTTCCTCCTTCCTTCTATTAGTGTGAACCTTTCTCAGCTCTCTGCCTCTTCCCCTTATAATGTATTAGCTCCTTTCTTTTCTTCTCTCTTACCTATATTCACCTATCACCTGACTCCCTGTGCTCCTCCCCACTCCTTCCCCTATGATTTTGTTCGGGATACTGCACGATTCTTTGTACTCTCAATGAAAGGTTCCACACCAAATTGTTGACTGTTTATTTCTTTTCAGGGATACTGCCTGACCTGCTGAATTGCTCCAACACTTGGTGTATTGTTCCAGTTTTCTAACATGTGCCAACTTCTTGTTTACATTGGTTAGAATACACTCACAACTATGACAAAGGCCATCCAAACCACCAGGTTCATGTTAGCTCCCAGAAGAGCAATCGTGTCAACCCATATCCCCTATTTTAAAAAATATTTTCTTATCATCCTGCAACTTACATGCCCATCAACTCTACAATGATCCATTTACCACCTGCCTGCACAAAGGGTAATTTATAGTACACGTCCTTGAGAGAAGGAAGAAAATTTGAGCATCAATGCAGTCAGAGGAAGAAATACCAAACTCAGCACAGATAGCACCAAAGATTAGGATCAAAGCCATATCCCTGAAGGTTTGAGGCCACAGTTCTAATTGTTGTGTCACCTTGTGATATCAACTCCAACACTAATATGAAGAAAAATAATGCCTCTTTTGGAAATCTGAAATAAAAATAGAAAATGCAGTAAATTTTTAGCAGGTCAGGCAGTACAATAATAGAAAGGGAGATGAAGTTTCAAGGTAACACTCTGAAATTGCAATTATAGTGTTATGGGCCAAGAGGACCCCAAAACCCAGCAGCAATAGAAATTCACCAAGACAAATGGTTACTTAAACAAAAGTTGCATTTAATTATCTTTAAACATGAAAACAGGATTAAACTTTAACTTATTACTATTAACTTAACCTAACTTAACCCCCTTCTAGTTCTAAGCACATGTGCATGTAATGTGTGTATAAGTTCAGAAAAGTTATTTGATCCACAGTCCAATCTCACTTCTCACTGCTCCAAGTTCACTGGTATCAAACAATTCTTATACTATGCTCAGAATTTAACATTTATGAAGTTCACCAGGCTTTGGTGCTTGAAAGGTAAATGGTTACAGTTCAGGAAGATTCTTGTTGGTTTTCAGAGAGATTTGCTGTTCGATGGACACACACACAAATTGATTCCTTCCGATCAGCCACTTCAGTGTCTTGCCAAAGAAACTTTCCCCATCAGGGTTTTCCAGATGATAATTTCTTTCTTTCAGGTCACCACAGAGTTCCTTTTCTACTTCCCTTATCTCAGTCGAAACACCACACAGCTAGCCATTTCCTCTTGTATGAGGCTGAACTAAGAACTCACAATCTGTCTTCCAAAATGTTTTTTTCCACAAGCTTGCCAGCTTTTGGACTGTAGAACTGAAGAACTGAATTCTTTCAATTTCTCTCTCTCTCTCTCTCTCTCTGAGAAAACCACATGACCCTCTTAGAACAGCAAACTGCATTCAGACAGACTGCGGCACCAGACCCAATCTTCCGAGTCTGTTCATCTGTTGCTTTCCAAAACAATATTCCATTACTCCACAGCATGTCCAATAAACATCTACTTGTGAGGTCCTTATAGGGATTCTTAAAATTTTTTTGCAAAGGCACTCGGAGCCTGGACTGCCAGACTTGAGCAGAGCACTGACATTTTAAATGAGATATATTTTGAAGTGTTTGTAGTTGTTTGAGGCCTACACAAAAAAACCCACAATTTATCTCCTTTAAAACATATCTATATACAATATAAAATATAACATAATCTGTCACAATAGTAAGTACTTGCATTGATTACTTGCATATAGTTTCAGTGAATCTTTGGAATTTTGTACCCCAGTGAGAGGAAAGAATTGTATCACTGAAAGAATTATCATATTCTAGTGACCTATTGTCGCAACATCGCTTCTCTGCATTGGTTTGACTTCAATTTCAAATCCTTATTTCCAAATGTCGCTAGGTCCTCTTCTCCCTGTTTCTTTCCCCCCCACCTTCCAAACACAACTCACTTTGATCACTGTGCTTCTCTAATTCTGGTCTGTTAAACATCCTTAGTTTAATCACTCCACAACTGCTGGCCATCCTTCAGCTGCCAAAGTGCATCTCCAACTTTCACTTTTCCTTTGAAGTTACAAGTTTATTATTTTCTAACTCTACATATACAACAACAAGATGAAACAGTATTTCTTCAAACCACAGTGCACACATACAACACATTTCTCACCTAACCTCCTTCTTAACTATTTCTGCCCAGGTTTAGGGTTACTTGCCTTCAAGTGGTTCATTACATTTCAAAAATCCTTTTACCTTACCATTCTCTTCCTTGCTGATTTCTGTCCTTTCCTGCAGGTCTTCATCTGCCCACAGTCTGGAGCTAATTCTCTTGTCATCAGCAATGTTTCTTTCTCTCTTTATTTTTCCCTTACTTCTCCACAAAATAACAAAACAAATACAAACCACTGCAACAATGACAGGAGTCATGGGAGAAAAGAGAGAAATGGTGAACAACACGCTGGCAGAAACTCAACCAACCACTGAAATACTGACCTTCTCTGTTGCAACATGTTAAGTTGGTTCTGACACAGAACATATTATCAGCCAATGAGAAATGAGCTTATGGATCCAACAACCTACATATCTTAAATGGGCAAAGTGCATGAAGAGTATTTGGCCAACCTTTGTTCCCATGAAGCAGTGATGCTTAAAGCTCCTGCAGTTTTAAATTCACCGAATCACAAGATAGAATGGAAAGGACCATCCAAACAACTCATTATCTGCTATTTTCTAGGTACAGATAACATAGAAATCTACAATACCCCACAGGCCCTTCAGCCCATAATGTTGTGCTGACATAATAAACCACACTACCAAATGCCAAGAATTTCCCTACTGTATAACCCTCTATTTTTCTCTGTTCCATGCACCTAATATTTTTAAAAAATAAACTATTGTACTTGCCTCCACCACTATTGCTGGCAGCACATTCCATGCAACCTCCACTCTTACATCCCCTCTGCACTTACTCCCAAGCACCTTAAACTTATGCCCCCTGGTTAAAAGCCTCTGATCAATGCCTCTCATCATCTTGTACACCTTTATCAGGTCACCCTTTCATCTGCCGTTGCTCCAAGTTGAAAAGACCAAATGCACTCAACCTATCCTTGTTAGCCTTTCTCTCCAATCCAGGCAGCAATAAACCTCCTCTGCACCCTTTCTGTAGCACCCACATCCTTCCTGTAATGAGGTTACCAGAACTGAACACAATATTCCAAGTGGGGTCTAACAACTGTCTTGTATAGCAACAAGGCTGTCTCATCACCATTAAACTTGATCCCACAGTTAATGAATGACAAACACCATATGCTTTCTTAGCAACACTATCAACCTGTGAAGCAGCTTTCAGTGTCCTATGGACATGGAATCCAAGATCTCACAGTTCATCCACACTGTTCACAGTCCACCCAAGAAATACAATTTAGAAAATGATAAAGAAATATTTTGACAAAGGAAATTAAACATTCTGATATACGTTGACCACTGGTACTAGGTTAACTGAATCCCCCAGCCATAAACCCACAGGGTGAAATGTGATTTCAAGAAACTGATTTCACTGATTTCAAGAAACAGTAAGTAAATCACAAAATTCTGTACACATCATGGTTGAAGTCATGGTCATGAAAGTGGGCCCGGAGGTGGAGGCGGTGGAAGAAGAGTTCAGTATCATGGCATGCATGGAACTCATTGAAGTGTTGGTGGAAGGGTGCAAAGGTAAGGTCTCTACTGAAGTCCGAGTGCTCCATTTCAGAGGGGGGGAAGGTCAGAGGAGATATTAAAAACCAAGCAGAAGTTAGAGTGGGAATCAGTGTTGTAGAGGGTGTGGTCCAAGGGTGGAGGTGGAAAATGGGGAAGGTTGGAGGGAGGAGGAGAGGCGGTTTGAGGGGAAAGGGGGGTTGGGGAGCGGAGAGGAAGGTGGGGGTGAGGGAACTTGGGAGGAGAGTAGGGTAGGGAGTAGTCAGAGAGGGGGAGAAATGAGGTCTGAAGATTGGGGGTAGCGGAGAAGAGGGGACAGAGAGATGGAGGTGGAGTAGGGAGAGATGGAAGAGGATAGGGAAGGAGTAGTGAGGGGGATAAGTAAGTGGGGTCCAGCAGCAAGGTCAGGACTCTGGTAACAGTCTGTGTCAGGAGTCATGTGGTGAGAGTCAGTGAGGGAGACTCCAGCGTCTTCTCCTGCAAGTCCAGCACTGGAGTCGGCAGTCGAGGAATCAGGAGCTCCAGTGAGTAGGGGGTCAAGGTTTGGGTAGGAGTGGGCGTCCATGGCATCAGGACTACCGTCATGTCATCAGCTGGGGCCTGGGTGGGAGTGGGTGCCTGTGGAATTGGGAACTCTGGTGAGTTGGCGGCCAGGCCAGGGCTTGGGTCAGCGGCCGTGGCATTTAGAGGCCGGAGGGTAGGCGGCCAGGGCTGAAATGGGGATCCACGTGGAGGATTGTCGTGGCCGGATTCTCAAGGGAAGCGAGCTTATGATTCTTGATGGACACCAGGTGGGTGTAAAGACAGTGGCTGAATGCAGCAGATGTAGCATAGGAGGGGTCTGCTGCAGGCCATGGCCAGTAAGGTCCGGAGCTGTGGCAGCGAGAGAACGAGTAACTGCTGATACCTCTGCATCGAGGAGAGGGTGGTGCATAGGAGTCATCAGAAGAAGCAGAGAGAGCAGCAGTCGATGCTTGAGGTCCTTGAGAGGGCCAAACTGTGAGGTATGGAATCGAAGCTGGAAACAACAAGGCACAAGGTGGTGGCAGAGGCAAGTAGAGAGGAAGGCAACGTGGCTGTGTAATCAACTCTGGGTGAGTACATAGTCGTAGTGCTTGAGAGCATCTGGGGTTACAGATGGGAAGCAGTGTGAGAGAATCCCACAGAACTCCCTTCAGAGAGCAAAGGAGAATTTCTTCAGGGTAGGTATTGTTTCACAAGAAACAATAAATTAAGTTCCATACATTGGAACCAGGCAATAGAGATTGTAAAAGATATTTTGCACAATTGTAAGAGATAAAGGAGACCCAATGTCTCAAATGCAAAAACAAGATCAAAGGAGATTCCCGATTGACTATTTTTGTTCTATCAATGAATGCTTGGGGTGTTATTATATCCAGGCAGCCATCCATCACAATTCTGTGGTAAGAGGATGTTGTGCAAGTCTGGATTTTGTCTTTGTGAGTTTTTATAATAGTGAACTGAAATGACTGCCAACCTGTAGGTTTGACATCCTAATCACGAAGTGATTTGAGAGGATGGTCATGGCTTATATTAACCCTAGTCTATCAGCCAGCCTTGACCCACTTCAATATGCCTACCAACCAAACAGATCCATGGTGGACACCATCTCCTTGGCCCTCCACATAACCAATATCTAGATGTCAAAGAGTCTATGTTAGACGATTGTTCATCAACTATAGCTCCACCTTCAATCCCATAGTCCCTCATGAACTCATCCCCAAACATCCCCATCTGAAAATGGGCCCTTGACTTCCTGTCAAGGATACAATGTCGGAAAGGGTATGGTCATGCATTTTGGTAGAAGAAATAAATGGGCAGACTATTTTGTAAGTAGAAAAAAAAATTGTGAATTTCCAAATGCAAAGGGACCTGGGAGTCCTTATGTGGGATACCCTGAAGGTAAACTTACAGGTTGAGTCAGCAGGGAAGAAAGTAAATGCAATGCTGGAATTCATTTCAAGAGAAATGTGGTTTTCAGGCTTTATAAGGCACTGGTGAGACCTTACTTGCAGTATTGTGAGTAGTTTTGGGCTCCTCATTTAAGAAAGGATGTGCTGAAGTAAGAGAGAGTTTATAAGAGGTTCATAAGGATGATTTCAAGGAATAAAAGGATTATCATATGAGGAACATTTTATGGCTCTTGCCTGTACTCATTGGAATTTAGGGGAATGGTGGGGGGGGGGGTCCCATTGAAATATTTTGAATGTTGAAGGGCATGGACAGAGTAGATGTAGAAAGGTTGTTTCCCATGTGTGAGATCTAGAACAAAAGGGCACAACTTCAGGATAGGATTGAATGGCGTCTACTTAGAACAGAGATGTGGAGGAATTTCTTTACCCAGAGGGTGGTGAATCTGTGGAATTTGTTGCCACAGGTGATTGTGGAGGCCAAGTCATTGGGTCTATTTAATGCAGAGAATGATAGGTTTATGATTAGCCAGGTCATCAAAAGTTATGGGGAGAAGGCCAGAGAGTAGGCTGAGTGGGAAAATGGATCAGCTCATGACTGAACGGTGGGGGAGACTCAATGAACTGAATAGACTATTTTTTTCTTCTATGTCCTCTGGTCTTATGATCTAATAGATCACAATCACTGAAGATAGATAACAATATCTCGTCCACAATCACACTCAACATCGGTGTTCTTCAAGGATGTGTACTCAGTCCCTTACAATACTCTGCCTAAAACCGTGACTGTACAGCCAAATACCATTCCATCTTCAAATTCACTGACAGTATGATAGCTGTAAATCAGAAATAAAATAATGTTGAGATGGAATACAGGAAGGAGATTGAAAGACTAATCGTCGGGTGTCAAGATAACAACCCCTCTCTCAACAGAGATAAAATGAAGGAGATGATTCCTGACTTCAGAAAAGAGGGCAGATACCACATCCCTGCCCACATCAATGGTGCTGAAGTGCAAAGAGTCAAAAACATCTCCAATTACCTGACCTGAACCTATCACATTGACATGGCAATCAAGAAAGCACACTATCTTTTTTTGAAGACTAAGGACATTCAAGAGATCATTGATTTCAGGAGAGGGAGAAGAGACCACAACCTTGTCCACATCAAAACCAATGAAGTTGAAAGAGGCAATAATGCAGTTTATTTGGAATGAATATCTATAATGACCAGCTCATTGATGAGATGGCAGTGAAAATACACCAATGCCTCTACTTTCTCAGAAGACTAAGAATGTTTGGCATGTCCTCTTGTTCCTCAACAACTTCAATAGATGCACCATCAAAATCAAGCATACTTATTGGGTGCATCACAGCGTGGATGATAGCAGCTCTGTTCAAATTGGAAAAAGGTGCAAAAGCCAGTGAAGGCAGCTCAGAACACAATCTTCTCTCCCCTCCATGGACTCCATCTACATTTTCCACAATCTAGGAAACCAACATTCTGAACAAGCTCTCTTTCTTTCCTCCTGTGGGGTGAAGTTTCAAAACCATGAAACCCCACACTAACAAGCTTTCAGCCAGTTTGTCCCACGCAGCCATGAGTCTCCTGAACAAACTCGACCACATTGCTCTCATGCTGCCCTTGGTATTAACTTTTGTAACTTTTTACTTTGTAATGATGCTCTTATACTTCCACTGTATGAACGTTAGCACCTGTTAAGAATGCTTGTACTTGGTGTATGTGACAAAAAAAAACTTTCTACTGACTCCCAGTTACTTGGATTATACCTCTTTCCATCCTGTCTTGGAAGTTCCTCCATCTCTGTCACACATTCCCAGGATGAGGCCTTATACAAAACTGAACAGCACTACACCAGAGTAAAGGCCCTTTGGCCCACAGTGTTGTGGCAATCTTAAAATCTACTCTAATAACTACCTAGAATTCCCCTACTGCATAGCCATCCATTTTCTCAGTCCCATGTACCTATCTTAATACTCTCTTAAAATATTCTGTTGTACTGGACTCCAACACCATTGCCAGCAGCACATTCCATTCACCCTCCACTCTCTGTGTGGAAAACATATTTCTTACATCTCCCCTGTATTTAATCCTAAACCCTTAAAAACAAAGTCCCCATGTGTTAGCCATTTCAGCCCTGGTAAAAAGCTTCTGTTCATCCAAATGATCAATGCCTCTCATCATCTTGTACACCTCTATCAGTTCACCCCCTCATCCACCATTGCTTGAAAGAGAAAAGACCAAGTTCACGCAACCTATCCTCATAAGGAAACTCTCTAATCCAGCCATTTTTACAGTGGTTCCAGCAGTGCCTGCCAGCCTTTCTAATAATACTCCTTGCAATAAATACACCTGAGAACATTTCTATCACATACAAATCTTTAATTTCTGTCTATGCATGCAGTCCTCACATGGCCTTTATCCACCTCCTTCTCACTAACTGCTCTAACATTCCTCTCCCCCTGTAAATCTAATTTAAACCCATTGGGACAAAACTAACAAACCTACCTGCAAGAATCTTAATCCCCTTCGAGTTCAGATGCAATCTATCCCGTTGGTACCTTCCCTGGAACAAAGCCCAGAGATCAAGAAACCTGAAGCCCTCCTACTACACCATGTCCCCAACTACACCATGTCCCCAACCATATATTAAGCTGCCTTATCCTCTTACTTCTAACCTCTCCAGCACGTAGCACGGGAAGCAATCCTGAGATCATAACGCTGCAGATCCTCTTCTTCAACCTAGTGCCTAACACTCTGAACCCTCCTTGCAGGGCCTCCTCACCCTTCCTACCTATGTCATTATCACTACATGGACCATGACATCTGGATGATCACCCTTCCACTTAAGAATGTTGTGAACTCAATCTGAGATATCCCGGACCCTGGCATCAGGGAGGCAACATACCATCCCAGATTCACAATCAAAGGGAGTCATGGGTGTAATGAATTTTTGTCTAATGGAGTCTCTCCAGAGACACCACTCAGGTGTTGACTTAACAGTGGAGTTAGGTCAACAGAGTGCCCATAAAGATAGGGAAATGGAATCCTTCCAGAATTGCAATTGTGCCCTGCAGGAGGCTGCCCAATTTTGAGCCACCAACTTGGAAATCAAGAGTGCAGAGGCAGCTTGCATGCTGATTAAAATGCTGCAGCTGCAAGCAGCTCCAGGGTTTGTCTGGCAGTTCGACCCAATTAATGTCTGAGCCATTGTCCAGCAGGGGAAAGAGGACGACATGTTGTCAAAGGATGGGGATGTGTGGATGGAGAATGATGACTATGAGGAAGCTGAGTTCTATTGCACGCGCCTTCCCCCATGTGCCCAAGCCTCAGCAAGCTCGACCAGAGACCATGCGGTCCAAAACCCACCACTAGGGCAATCCACCGACCCCTCAAAACTAGGAAATAGCCGAAAATGGGGGGACCTCAGGTGGGCATGCATGTGGTCGTTGTGAAAGCACAGTAGAAACCTGAGACTACTCTGATACCGGCAGCAGCCAGGCAAAAACCTAGGCATGTGGCTGCTTGGCTTTGGGAAGAGGGAACCTCAATATTTGCCTCTCTCACATGTAAGTGAGCACCCTTGGCAGACTATCTGATCAACAGAGAGGGTGTAGGGAATTTTTGTCTAATGGAGTCTCTCCAGAGACACCATTCAGGTGTTGACTTAACAGTGGAGTTAGGTCAACAGAGTGCCCATAAAGATAGGGAAAGTACAAGGGTCATTTAGGAGTGGGCACTCATCATGGGCATCTACGGGGTCACCCACGAGTGCCATTTCCCCAAGAACATGAGGTTGTTTGGTGCCCTGACAGGCTACTTAGTCACCACCCCATGTCATGACCTTCGAGGGATGGTCTTGCCTCTCTTGGGAATGATGACCAGAAAACCATCTTGGAAGTCATTACCCTCCTGGAGGGTCAAGAGTACACAGAGGGGAGCACCTACTCAGGTTCTCAGGGCTGAGACAAAGTGCAGTGATGACAACTTGCCGGTGACCTGCAGAGACATGTACATGGATCTAATATGTGCTGGCATGGATCGTGCCCATATTCATAGAATTTCCACATTCACCGTATGCTTTCTTGGAAATGCATTGCAGTGGTGAAGTCCTTTAAGGGTGGAGCTTCTAATTCACCATCCACTCTGACCCAGACCACCCTCCTCCACCAGAGGTGGCCCCTGACTCCTTCAGCATAAAGCTTAGATCCCTGGTGTGAGAGGAAATAGCCCATATCCGGCAGCAGGAAACATAGCCACAGGGTGGCAGACCTCCACCACCCCTACCATAGGATGAAGGCCAGGGCCCCCGGAAGATCTATCTAGGGGTCCTGAACTGCCCAAGCGACTCGAAAATGGGAATACCCTTTTCCTACTAGCTGGATGGCACAAGTAGATACAGTACTAGATTCAAGCACATCATTATCCCCAGTAATCCTGCAGGTTGGAGAGGACCACAGTTTTCCTTAGAGGGATAAGGTGGAGTCCATTATCCCTGCCAGAGAGGTTATCTTCTGTGCCTCCACAGGTAATGAACCTTCTTGACCCATGCCCATTCTGGTCGCAGCCTCCCCCAAGTGCATTCTAGGCATGAATGTGCTCAAGGGGCAATAGTTGTGCACCAACAGAGGGAAGTTCATCATCCAGGCAACCATTGTAGTCAGAGCTCCTAAAAGCTAAATGATGGTTACCGATCATCATCCTCCTCCCCCCCGACCCCAGTAGTCATCACCCGACAGTACGGTGCCGGTGGGGATGGAGGAGGGTGCTGGGGGAGCAATAACGAAATCGCTGAGGTCATCAGCGCCTTACTCTGAGAAAGTAATTCGGCTCATTGTTTCCCCCTTTAATAGCCTGATTTGGCCCATGCACAAGAAAAATGGCACTTGACCAGTGATTATACAAAATTAAATAATTTCCCCCCCTCCCCCCCTTCACTGCTACAGTCTGCGATGTGGTCACCATGCTCGAAGACATTGGGGGAGAGATACCAAACACTGGTATTGACCTTGCTAATGCTTTCTTTTCAATTCCCCCCCAGATCAGAATCACAGGACCATTTTGCTTTTACTTGAGAGGTCAGCCTACATACCTTCTGTTGCCTACCTAAGGGCTACCTCCACAATCCCACACTGTGCCACAGTCTAACTGCCCAGGATTTAAAAATTATCAGCCTTCCCCCAGGCATCAATAGCACACAGATGATACCCCCCTCAAGGCCCCTCAAAGGATGCTGAGGCATAGTCCCTGGACATTTTAATTACTGCATTCCACGCACATGGCTGGGCCATTAACTCCAATAAAGTGCTGGGCCTCAGTCAGACAGTCCTGTTCCTACGAATACAGTGGCATGCAAACCAGAGAGATCCCAGCCACCGCCAAATATAAAATTCTTAACACAATGGTGCACACCAATAAAGTGAAAACCCAGAGATTCATTGGCCTCTTTGGGTACTGGTGACAACACATTCCCCACCTTACAAGGATACTCTGTCCATTGATCTGGGTCTCCAGGAAAAAAGCTACTTTTCAATGGGGTCCCGAGCAACAAACAACAAAAAAGGCCATTGAGCAAGCACTGTCACTAGCCCCCCCCACCAGACAGAGATTCCCTTTGAGCTACATGTTTCTGCCACCACTACAATGACCAAGTGGAGTCTCTGGAAAAAGATGAAAGGTTGCAGAGTCCCACTCGGCTTCTGGACAAAGACTCTCCCTGAGGCCATCTCCCACTGCAACCCGTTTGAGTACAAGCTGCTAGTGTGCTACCTAGCGCCCTCCTCGCCGCCAAGCACCAAACAGTCCAATCTCACCTCCCCATTATGTGATGGGTCGAGTCCACTGATGTCGCCCATAAGGAGGGTCATGCCCAGTGGTCCTCTATAGTAAAGTGGTACATCACGGACTGCACCGAGACCGGCTCTGAGAGGGTGAGTCCACTGCATGAGCAGGTCATGTCCCTCTCCTAAAGCGATGGTCCTCCTCCACAAGTGCCTGCAGTGCACCCCTACCAAAGGTAAGACACTTACACAAGAAGGGGCAGGGGATCCCATCAGCTGGCCGAGCTGGTTGCAGTAGCTCTCACCATTCGAGAAACCACAGGCCCTATCTATATTAAACCTGACTTCTGGGCAAAGGCCGAGGGCATGGCTGTGGCACAACACAGGCTAGAAAATTCACAGATGCCTGCCCAGGGGCCAGCTGCACTGGCAATTTATCTTGGAGAAGGCTGGACAGAGAGTGCTCTCAATCCACCAAGTGGATGCACACACCAACAGAGACATGGTGGAGGCTGCATGCAACGCTGCCGTAGACCATGCAGCACAAATCTGCTCAGCCACCCTGCACCCCGATCACACTGACTTCAGTTCATTGGCAACATGGCTGCACTAAAAGAGAGAGCATCTGGAGTCCCACAGCAGCGATGGTGGGCAGAGAGTCTAGGGGTGGCACTCATGCAGGATGCAGCTAAAACCACAGTGGACAATTGCACCACATATCAGCAAGTCAAACCACAGGGCTGGCTGACAGGTCCACTGCATCATATTTGCCATGGCATGGAGCAGGCCAGGTATGGCAGGGCGATGATATCGGGCTGCACCCATGGCAAAATAAAAAGTAGTATGTCCTCACAATGGTCGACACATACTCTAGTGTCCTGGTGGTGGTGCCATGCCAGAGGTCTGATCAGGACAGTACTATTAAAGGTCTACAATATCACTCTTCCAGGCAAATCAAACCTTTCATGTTATTTCATGTAACCGCATTAACCAACTTGCTAGATGTGAGTTTGCCCAGATGCCCCACCTCACCAAATAATTTGGCCACAAACAGTCCTTGCTCTCCCAGTGGGTCCACAAAGGAAGAATGCCTCGGTGATGTAGTGCACTTAGTACAATCAGTACCGACCGATCCAAGCAATCAGTGGGAATGTGAGCAGGAACAGCATTCTGGCACGAGATGGATGACAGTCCACAGCCCATCTAAAAGGCATGCTGCTACAAGAATACCAGTTAGCCCTGGACCTTCACCCTTTTGTTGTGTCTATCCATTAATTTACCAGGCACTTGCACTGTAACAATTTGTTTACTGTTTGTAACAATATATTTACCTTCTGTAACAATCTATTAATTTCTTTGTAATACTATTTTTATGCTTTATAATAATTGGTGAGTGGTGTGACTTCCAACGGTGTGGCTTTTGTTGTATGCTCTATCACATCTTAGGTTCTCCCTAGCTGCTTTGCCCCTCAATACAATTCCCACTAATATCTTATTCTCAACAAAGAAGCCAAAAACATTAACTGACCATTCCTACCCATGGATGCTGAATGACTCGGGTGAGTTCACCTAGTACCTCATTATTTGATATTGTTATAAGCTACGTGGTCTTATCACTTGAGATATGCTCCCAATGTATATGTATAATTTTGTGTTCCCACCCAAAACAATGAAGTAAACAATGCTTTGTTACTGCTGAAAAAAACATTGCCTTTGCATCTAAATGTTTTAAAGAATCAATCAACACTTTGCCCATGAAACAGCTTTCCGCAGGTCATATCTGCTGTACTGATCTAGATCTCTGGACTTAAATGCCTGCAATCTGGCTCTCAGCATTGTTCATCCAGGGCTTCTGGTTGTGGAAAACTCCGGATGAAAATGACAGCTGTGGCAGGGCCTAAATGCCATAATCTGTAACAAAACCAAATCTAGTAAAGTAGCAGATAGCAAAGCTTCTCTCCAGAGGAACTCAATGCCTTCTATGCACAATTTGATGACAGTAACAGCAAAGAACCACCCCTCTGCACCCCCACGTCCCCTGATGATCCCATCCCGTCCGTATCTGAGGATGACTTGCATGTTGCCTTCGGAAAGCATCCCACCTGGATGGAGTATCTTGCTGAGTATTAAAGATCTGGGCTGGCCAATTTACCAAGACATTCATGGATATCTTCAATATCTCACTCCAGCAGAACGTGATACCCACCTGTTTCAAACAAGCATCAATCATAACAGTGCCTGCAGGGCAAGGCCATGCTAATGAGCTGAGAAGAATTGTTTTGAAAGAGGTCTCCACAAAAAGTATTAAAATGATGGTTAAAAGCTCGAAAATCAGAATTTTATCATCAAAAATGACCAAGGCATCCAAAACAAAAACTGAAGTAACAGCTCAGCCAGGAACATTGAGAGGAAGCCTGATGAGGAGTGGCTCAGCAGGGGCCTTGGGACTGTTGAAGCCAGCAGAGCTGGGGAGACGGCCCAAGGTATAGCCACCATCCTGAACATGATGGAAACTTTATGCAGTTGTTTTACGAGTATGGATCTGAGGAGATTCTTCCATCTTGTTTCTCTTTTATACTTGCTTCTGCTGTTATATCAACAGTCCCAGACTCCTTGTGACCCTTTTAAGGTCGCGACTTCCACATTGCTCTTCTTAATTTGCACTGATGAAATCAGTCTTAGCAAATTGTAACAGCCACAATAACAAAAACATGTGTAAGGGCAAGCTGGCCTAATTACAGAGCGGAAACAACAATAAAGAACACATTCAAGAGCATATGGCTTATTTTACATGTGCTTAACTGCCTTTAGATACATAATGCAGTGAATGACAAATTCCAAAGTACAGATCCTCATACCTCCAATCACCTCTTTATCTGGTTACAATTCTTTCTATCTTCATATTATCACCTTCCCAGTATGTTATTTCTATGGCTACATTTTAATCAAAGTTAAAATTTATTGTCAGAGTTCAGACATGACATCACATCTAATCATAAGATTCATTTTTCTCATTATTTTTCATGCTGGCATCTGTAAACAGTACTCATAAACAAACTGACTGCACAAAAGAAGATGTAGACATAAATATATGGGAATAAATAACGACCAAACAAGTCCTTAAATGAGCCTAAGTCTGTTGTTCAGGAGTCTGATCGTTGATGAGTATGGAATCAGAGATGAGAGATATATCAGAGAAGGTAATGGAAATTTAAAAAAAAGTTGTGGAAGACTTAAATTAATGAATGACTCATTCAGAGGCTGAGCTGAACAAAAGACAGGGTGAAGGCCCTGGAAGAAAAAGCAAAAATATGAGACACAGAAAAGAATGGACTAATGGACAAGATCGACCATATGGAAAATTTTTAGCAGACATAACAATGTAAGAATCATTGGACTGAGAGAAGGAATAGGGAGAAAAGAAGCTGTGAGTTTCTTTGAAACATGGATCCCACAAATGCTGGGACAAAATAAGTTAAGTGCAGAGCTGCAAATTGAAAGGCCTCACTGGACCCTGACTCAGAAGAACTGGCAAACAGTGACCTGGTAAAACTTTTAAGTTACAGGGAGAGAGATGTGATCTTGGGAGCAGCATATGAAAATTTAAAAAATAATAAAGGCCTGTTGTGGCCTGCGGCTCAGGAAAGGGCCATCGAACATGGCAACCGGCAAGAGCTCACAAGGGCTGAGACGCCCGTTTCCATAGGCCATCGGTGGAACAGTGGCCGGCAGATCCCAGGGGCCCAATCAGGGCCCAGATGCTGAAACTGACCAATCAGTGGCTGGCCTACTCAAGCCACACCCTGGAAAGATATTATTGTTAGACAATATTTGTGTGAAAAATGGTATGGATAAAACACTAAAGTTTATTAGTCTTAACATTAACAGGATAAATGGGAAAGTGAAGGAGAAGAGGATCTTGATATACTTAAAGAAATTAAAAGTAGATATAATATTTTTGCAGGAAACACATCTTACCAAATTTGATAGATTAAAAAGAGGATTGGTGGGACAAATAATATCATCTTCCTTTGATTCAAAGGCAAGAGAGATAGCTATTCAAATTAATAAAGGTACACCATTGTGACCTTCAAGCTGGAAGCTATGTAATGACACACTGTAAAATTTATGGAGAAGCATGGATATTTATGAATATTTATGCCCTGAATTATGACGATGAAGCCTTTATGAAGGATATCTTAAAAACAGAAGAGGAAAGACAAAATATATTAGTTTGAGGAGACTGACTGGCTGAATCATGGTCTGCTATGGGAATACCAAAACCCTCCCTAAAGGTAGTGGACACAGCTCAGGACATTACAAGCAAACCCTCCCCACAGTTGAATGCATCTACAGGGAACACTGTTGTCAGAGGGCAGCAGCAATCATCAAAGACCCACACACCCAGCACACGTTCTGTTCTCGCTCCTGCCATCAGGAAAGATGTTTTGGTGCTTCAAGACTCATACCACCAAGTTCAGGAACAGCTGCTGCCCCTCCACCTTTAAACTCCTCAATGACACTCAATCAGAGACTCATTTAAGGACACATACTTGAGTACTTTATTGATTTTCTTTTGTTCTCTCTGTATTGCACAGTTTGTTTACATTCATTATTGTAAAGGTTAAAACCTTGTGTTTTTAAACTATTAGTTAATTTTGTGCCTGTCTCTTGGTGTTTGTAGTGTTACCATAGTGACTGATGTAATATGTGTAATATCTGCCCAAACTAATGGCATGCTCATTATTCGACAACATGTGAAGGAAGTGTGAGCTCAAGAAATTTTTCTTTGAATTTTTTGTCTCTTTAAATTTGTTTATCTATATCTTTTGTATCTCTTTAAACTGTGTATCTTTATTATACAGTAAATACTTTTATATTCATCATAATGAACATCTTAATGCAAAGCAATACAAAATATTTATCTGTTTTATCAACGAATTAAAATTACATAAAGCAGCAGTCAGAGTTTGATTTATTGGATTAAAGAGATAGTAGCTCATGCTTTTGGAAGATGATACTTTGAAATTAGGATACATTAGAATAAAGAGTGTGTCATCTATATTTTGATTCAAATAAAAATTTAATTGTGAACTTTGCTTGGAAGCCTTGTAAAATTTGACTAAAAGAATTAACACTTAATTAAAAGCAAGAGGCATCTACACTGTAATAATAGAATATTCCAAAAGTCTTTGGGAACATGTCTGTGAAGTGTGCAGTTTGAAATTGAGCCAAGGTCTAGCCAGACACCTGCAACCTTGAAAAGATAAGCCAGCGCTCTGCCAGCAGAATTGGCAGGAAGCTCAGAGTGTGTTCTTATAAAATTAAACATCCAGATAAAAAAGATTGTGTGCAGTTAGCCAGCCAGTAGCAGCTCTCTAAAAGGAACCAAGATACAACATTTGTTTACAGTTCCCAGAAACCGGGGAAGCCAGGTTACAGTGTGAAGAACCCAAGATGGATAAGAAGTCTCATCGGGCTAAAGACCTCGAACAAACATCTCCTTTCAAAGAACTGTTTGGTTGTGAGTTGAGCCAGCAAGGCGGTCCGACAACGCTTGGCAGGAGGTTGCAGCCAGTACACAAAGAAGAAATGGCTTCAACTACCAAGCAAGAAGAGGACTCTATCAAGGCACTGCAAGCGTCAGCTGGCTTAAAGGTTAATGGAACTGGAACAGATTGCAAGTTGCAAAGTCCCACTGGTGCTGTACCAAGCGAAATGCAGAAGATAAAGATTCAATCAACGGTATCTGAAAGTACAGGTGTGAATCCTGATGAGAGTATTTCTAAGGTTATGAGTGCAGGAAGATCTTCAAAGGCATCTAGAGCAAGTACAGCTTCGCGTGCTTCAAGCATATTAGCTCTGCATGCAAAGGAACAAGCAGACATGGTTACTGTTTGTGCACAACAACATTGTTTGGAGAAAACATATTGTGACAGATTATGTTATATTTTATATTGTAAATAGATATGTTTTAAAGGAGATAAATTGTGGCAGGTTTTTCATGTAGGTCACAAACAAACACTTCAACACAAATCTCATTTAAAATGCCAGAGCTCTGCTCAAGCCAGACAGTCCAGGCTCTGAGTACCTTTGCAAAAACTTTGAAGAATGCCTATAAGGACCTCACAAGTAGGTGTTAATTGGACAAGCTGTAGGGTGATGGATTATTATTTTGGAATGCAACAGATGAACAAACTCAAAAGATTGGGTCTGGTACTGCAGTCTGAGTGGAGTTTGCTGTACTAAGAGGATCATGTGGTTTTCTCTGAATGTGTGCGTGTGTGAGAAAGAGAGAGAGAGAGAGAGAGTTAGTTCAGCAGCAGCAGTTGGGACTAGAACATGTCAAGCTGGCGAGCTTGTGGAAAAACCCCATTTTGAAGACCCCATTGTGAGTTCTTAGTTCAACCTGGTCAAAGTCCTTGTGGTCTATAAAATAGGAGATGGCTGGCTGCATAATGTTTCACTTGAAATAAGGGAAACAAAAAAAGGAACTCTGTGGTGACCTGAAAGAAAGAGGTTATCATCTGGAAAACCCTGTGGGGGCAAGTTTCTTCAGCAAGACACTGAAGTGGCTGATCAGAAGGAATCAGTTGTGGATGTCCAATGAGTAACAAATTTCTCTCTGAAATCCAACAAGAACCTTCCTGAGTAGAATCCATCTACCTTTCAAGCACCAAAGCCTGGTGAACTTCATAAATGTTAAATTCTGTGCATAGCATAAGAATTGCCTGGTACTAATGAATCTGGAGGAGTGAGAAGTGAGATTGGACTGTGAATTAAAGAACTTTTCTGAACTTACACGCACATTACATACACATTCACTTAAAATTAGAAGGGGGTTAATTTAGGTTGGTTAAGTCAATAGTGATAAGTTAAAGTGTGATTCTGTTTTCATGTTTAAAGATAATTAAAAGCAACTTTTGTTTAAGTAACCATTTGTCTTGGTGAATTTCTATTACTGCTGGGTTTTGGGTCCTCTGGGCTCGTAACAATATGCTTTAGAGGATAGGGAGGTTCAAATGAAGAATCAGCAACTGAGGCAAGAAGAAAGACTCGTGAAGGACAAAATAGATTATTGAATAGGGAAAAGAAAAGACTAGAGCTTGAGGAACAACATGCTATGAATATGGACAAAGTAAAAGCATTAGCTCCTGTAAGATTTGTCACTCAAAGTGACATACTCAAAGGGCGAGCACCTAACCTTCCAGCAGACCCATGGCTACTGCAGCCACAAGAAGCAAATATTCTCGAGCAAGGAGCCATGGGTGCTGCTTGTGCTCAAATGACAATGACCAATCCTATGGAAAGAACTGGCAACATTCAATCTCTCCAGAGCACATAATATAAGGATCTTCCTGAAAGGAGAATATTTAAAAAAACTTCAACATGCAAGTTCATCATACTCAACCATTGATATCTCTTCATGTAGCTGGAGAACTAGCTACAAGTCAAGGATCTCCACCAGTACCATCATTTACAACCCAAGGATTCCCATCAATGCTATTACTTACAAATCAAAGTCCTACACCTATGGCACCAATTCAAGATCCGTTTTCTCCATTCACCTCAGGACAACCAGTCATAAGCCATAGTGGACAACAAAATTAAATCTCTGCTATATTAGCACAGCAACAGGGTTCATACGGTTTACCTATGAAGGAAATTCCAGATTTTAATGGAGATCCACTACAATATCTGACGTTCATGAAATCTTTTGAACATCACATTGAAAGTAATACTAAAAATGCTAAAGATTGTCTTTATTTCTTGGAACAGTATACTGGAGGGCAGATGAAGTAGTTAGTCAAAAGTTGTCAATATATGAATCCAGAACAAGGTTTTAAAAGGGCAAAAGAATTATTACATCATCATTATGGCAATGAACATAAAATCGCATGGACCACATAGACAAGATTCTTTCATGGTCAGCAATAAAATCAGAGGACACAAAGGCTTTATAAGCATATGAACTCTTTCTGAGAGGTTGTTGTAATGCAATGGGAAGTAGTGTACATTTTCAAGAGCTAAATTGTCTTGCTAATTGTCGATTATTATAAACAAATCGCCTAATAAAATGAAGGATTTATGGAGAATCAAAGATGCAGCACTTAAGATTCTTCCTGGAAGGGACACCACTTTTGAGGATGTTGTACAATTTTTGGAATGGCATGTGTATGATAATACCGTACCAGTATTTGGAAATATTAAGGGTACTTCAATAGTTCCTAAAGATGTAAAAAAATCTAATTCATTGTCTCAACAGATACAAGCACAGGAAACAAACAAGAAGGAATATCAGACTGTTCAGGAAAGCTGTTTATATTGCAAAGATAAGCATGCTTTAGAAAGATGTTCACGATTGGAGAAAAAGTTGTACGATGAGAAATCAATCTTTTTAAAGATTGGAATATGTTTTGGGTACTTGTAATAAGTGACTCAGTTGTGATACATCCAGTTTAAAGCATCCCAAGTTCTATATACTCAACTAAGTTGAGAAGGAAGTCAAACAATCTGAATCCAAGATGAAAGACACAATCAGAGAGGATGCTTCAGCTTTGGTTCAGACAAACAGTCTTACTGGGGCCAGTGACAAAGCCGTCTCAATAGTTTCTGTGCAGGTTAAGGCTAAAAAGGGGAGCTTTATACGGAAGACCTACACATTTCTTGATCCAGGAAGTACTGCATCATTTTGTACTGTTGAATTAATGAATAAACTTAATCTTCATGGTAAAAGTTCACAGATCTTGTTGAAGACAATGAATGATGAAAAGAACATTAAAACTAATATTGTTTCAAATTTACAGATTGCTGGATTAAATAGCCATGAATTTTCAATCTTCCAAGTGTATATACTCAGAAGACTATGCCTGTGAATAAGGAGAATATTCCATCTCAGGATGATATCAAACAGTGAGCTCATCTAAAAGATGTTTGCTTACCTAAGATTGATCCCAAGATCGAGATGTTAATTGGATTAGATGTACCAAAAGCTCTCAAACCTTTAGAAGTAATAAGGAGGCAAAATGACGGATCTTATGCAGTGAGAACATTGCTTGAATGGACAATTAATGGACCATGAGGAGGAAAAATGAATAATGATCAGGAGATATTGAATGTGAATGTCATCAGAATTTCAGTTGTGAAACTTAATGATATATGGAAACAACAGTTTAAAATTGATTTTCATGCATGTTGCAAAGATATTCAAGAACCTTCAAAGGAGGACAAACAGTTTCTGGATTTCATTTCAAATTCTATTAAACATGTTTATGGTCATTACTGTACAGCATTACCTTTGTATACCAGATAATAAAATAATTGCAGAACAGCGTATGCTGAATTTGAAGAGAAAATTCAAGAGGAATTCTTCCTTTCATTTGGAATATGCAAATATCATGTTGGATATGATAGTCAAGTGTTATGTTGAAAAAGTATCAGAAGATATCTTGGAATGTAAAGATGATAAAAAAAATGGTATTTACCTCATCATGGAATTATACATCAATAAAAGAAGAAACTATGCGTAGTATTTCTATTTGATTGTGGAGTATCATTTCACGGAGTTTTATTAAATTCTCAACTTCTACAAGGTCCAGACTTAACCAGTACTTTAATAGGTTCTGATAAGATTTTGTAAAGGGCCTATTGTAATTGCTGCAGATACTGAAGCAATGTTTCAAGTAAAAGTACCATCAGAAGATCATGATTCTTTATGATTGTTATGGTAGCCTAACGGAGATTACAGTAAAGACATGATTGAATACAGAATTCATCTATTTAGAACAAGTTAATCACCGAGTTGTGCAAATTTTGCTCCCAGAAAATGTGCTGAAGATAATGAAGAGCAATTTAGTTCTCAAGCTATGAGCGTCATCAGAAATAATGTCTATGTTGATGATCGTCTTACTTCAGTGGTTTTAGAAAAAGTAATAGATATTTATCAAGAGTTAAAGGAGATCTGCAATAAAGGAGGTTTCTTCCTTACAAGATGTGTTCGCTGTTATTTCTGAAGACTTAAAAGAGCCGTAACCTAACAGTTGATGAGTTGGCGAATGCTGAATTGGCGACCATTCATTTTTGACTGAAAAAGGTGTTTGATAATGAGATATCAAAATTTAAGAAGAATCTGAATGTTACAAAAACAAGTCGTGTTTAACAAGCTAAATCCTATTCTTGTTAATGATGTATTGAGAGTAGGAAGAAGATTGGAAAAAGCAATAATGCCAGAAGAAGTGAAACATCTAATTATATTAGCCAAGGAATTTCATATTTCTGATTTGATTGTTCAACAAATACATGAAAAAACAGGTCACTGTAGTTGTAATCACTTGTTATCAGAACTGCACCAGAAATATTGGATACTTGATGCTTCTTCATTGATCAAAAGAATTATATCAAAATGTGTTGTCGACATGCAAATGCTAAACCTGGACAACATTAAATGACAGATTTGCCACAAGACAGAGTTTCACCTGATGAACTTCTATTTGCAAATTTATTTTGTAAAAGATGGATTAAAGAATATCTTTTGTTATTATAAGAACAACAAAAATTGTCTAAAGCTAAACACAATTTTGTATGTGGAGATATTGTAATTATCATGGATGATTCTTCACCAAGAAATTCTTGGTTGCTATAGAAAATCATGGATACAGTTCCAGACAAGAAAGGTTTCGTTTGGCAAGTGCAGATTAAAACCAAGGCTGATTATTTAAAGAGACCTATTACTAAAACCTGTCTTTTACAAGTATCTGAAGGTTTTGATTTCTAATCTTATACTTACTATATTTACTTGGTGTATCTGTAATAGCAATTATTAAATATTAGCCATTAATGTCTATTATAATAATTAGGAACCGGAATGTAAAGGTTCAAACCTTGTGTTTTTTAACTCTTAGTTAATTTTGTGTCTGTCTCTTTAAGAGACTATTGTTTGTAGTATTACCTTAGTGACTATTGTTATGAGTCCAGAGGACCCCAAAACCCAGCAGTAACAGAAATTCACCAAGACAAATGGTTACTTAAACAAAAGTTACTTTTAATTATCTTTAAACATGAAAACAGGACCAAACTTTAACTTCTTACTATTAACTTAACCCCCTTCTAATTCTAAGTGAACATATGTAATGTGTGTGTAAGTTCAGAAAAGTTCTTTGATTCACAGTCCATCTCACTTCTCACTCCTCCAAGTTCACCGGTATCAGGCAATTATTATACAGTGCACAGAATTTATCATTTATGAATATTCACAGGCTTTGGTGCTTGAAAGGTAAATTGTTACTGCTCAAGAAGGTTCTTGTTGGTTTTCAGAGAGAAATTTGTTGTTCATTGGAATCCCACAACTGATCCCTTTCGATCAGCCACTTCACTGTCTTGCTGAAGAAACCTGCCCCATCAGGGTTTTCCAGATGATAACTTCTTTCTTTCAGGTCACCACAGAGTTCCTTTTTGTTTCCCTTATTTCAAGTGAATCATTAGATAGCCAGTCCTCTCCTCTTGTATGGACCACAAGGGTTTTGACCAGGCTGAACTAAGAACTCACAACATGTCTTCAAAATGTTTTTTTCCCACAAGCTTGACAGTTTGTCATATTCCAGTCCCAGCTGCTGCTGCTGAACTGTAGAAATGAATTTTCTCTCTTTCTCTCACTTGGAGAAAACCATATGAACCCCTTAGAACAGTCAACTGCACACATACTGCAGCTCTGGACCTAATCTTCCAAGTTCATTCATCAGTTGCTTTCCAAAACAATAATCCGCTACTCCACCACATGTCCAATTAACACCTACTTGTGAAGTCTTTATAGGTATTCTTCAAAGTTTGTGCAAAAGCACTTGGAGCCTGAACTGTATGGCTTGAACAGAGCTCCACTATTTTAAATGAGATCCATTTTGAAGTGTTTGCATCTTTGTGACTTAAACTAAAAAACTTGCCACAATTTATATCCTTTAAAACATATAACATAATCTGTCACATTATGATGCAATGTCATAATTTCCACCCAAACTAATGGCTTGCTCATTATTCAACATGTGAAGGAAGTGTGAGCATGAGAAATATTTATTTGAATTTTTTCTCTTTAAATTTGTTTATCTATATATTTTGTATCTCTTTGAAGTTTGTGTATCTTTTGTATATTGTAAATACTTTGTTATTCATCGTTATGAAGGTCTTAATGCAAAGCTATGCAAAATGTTTATCTGTTTTATCAATGAATTAAAACTACATAAAGAATCAGCCACAGAGTTTGAATTGTTGGATTAAAGAGATTGAAATTTGGAATATTATATCTCATGTTTTTGGAAGATAATACTTTGAAATAAGGATATATTAGAATAAGGAAAGTATTGCCTATATTTATCGGTTTACAGTTCTTTTATTTATTTACATTCTTACGCTGTGAACATTTATTTTTTGCACTACCAATTAGTAGTAATTCTGCTGAGCCCACAGGAAAAAAGGAATCTCAGGGTTGTATGTGATGTGATAGATGTACTTTGACAATAAATCTGAAACAAATCAAGTTATGTAATTTAAATCCTGCCACAGCTAACAGGTAATCCTTTGTTGATTCCATTCTAGACTGGAATCTTCACTTCACCTGGGAAATAAATCGTATTGTCCACAATTTTAACATAAATTAATCTTGATTCTCCAGGTCCAAGGTTTGTCATATTCTTACCTCCTCCATAACTCTGCAAAATATCTGGTACTTTACCTCAGAAATACTAAATAGTGAAACCAGTTTAGATACACCAAGTCAGTGTCAGTATAATCAAATTCATACAAGGGAGTGCTCTGAAGATAATACTGTCTCATAAATTTGACAGTGAAACACTGCATTGACCAAAACAGCAGAGCAATAGAGTAAGTAAAATCAATTAAGCATAATTTTACAGTTTTCACAGCATTATAGAAATAAATAGTTCAGCTTTCTGGGAAGAATAAGTACACAGGCTGAGTGAACAAAAAAAATGAAGTGATTCCAGGAATTTTCCTTCAGTTAGATCACTGGAAATTAAGATATACTATTGAAGATTTCACATTAGATCAGCTCGTTGAGTGGTGTCACACCAACAACCTTGCACTCAACATTAGCAAAACCAAGGAGATGATTGTGGAATTAAGGAGGAAGTCAGAATACAAACCAGTCGTCATCAAGGGCTCACCAGTGGAGACGGTCAAGAACTTCAAATTCCTGGGTGTCAAGATCCCTGATGATCTGTCCCAAAGCCTCCATGTTGATACAATCACAAAGAAGGCTCGCCAACGGCTATACTTTGTGAGGAGTTGAGGAGATTTGTATGTCACCAAATACACTTGAAAACTTCTACAGGTGTACTGTGGACAGCATTCTGACTGGTTGCATCACTACCTGGTACAGAGGTGCCAACACTCAGGACAAAGAATTCCAGAGGGTTGTTAACTCGGCCTCTAGCATCACAGGTATCAGTCTTCACTCCATCGAGGACCATAAGAGGCACTGTCTTAAGAAAGCAGCCTCTATCCTCAAGATTCCCCACCCCCAGGACATGCCTTCTTCACTGTTACCATCGGGAAAAAGGTACAGGAGCCTGAAGACAAGCACTTGGTGGCTAAAGGACAGCTTCTTTCCATCTGCCATCAGATTCCTGAATGAACAATGAACCACAGACCTTACTTTGACTTTTTTCTTGCACTATTTTTATTTATTTTGGAAGGTGGTTTACATCAATGCTTACACTGTGATGCTGCCACAAAACAACAAATTCCATGACATGTTCATGACAACAAAATTCTGATTCCGAAGATGTTAACATAAATTTATTGGGGCGGGGGGGAAATGCCATGAGATGACAAGGGGTTAGACTGCAAATCCCTACTCTCCTCAAAAAAGTTAAAAAAGTTTGAAAAAGTTAAGAAAAATAGAAGGCAAAAGTGTCTCTAGACTTAGAGAACAGTTTAAAATGTCACCAAAGAAAGAAAAACCATCAGCAACAAAATAACAAAAAATCAAACAAGAAAAAGACCAAGATAAAGAAGAAAGGCCTACCTTGAAGAAGGATCCAGGAGCTGTCTGGAAGGTACTGCCCAAGGGAGACAAGCCAGGAGCTGGGGAGACCTTGGACACTGTTGTGCAAGGTCTCTCCCAACAATGGCTGCCCACTACAGGTGAAGAAGCACAAAAAAATGGAGGCAATTTAAAATTCTTTATTTGACAGTTTGTACAGTAAAGGTATACAGAGGATAAAATATTGTTTTTTAGGATTTTTTTTAATGACTTTTGAACAAATGAAAGAGAAATATGACAAACAAAATAATATTATTTTCATATTATCAACTTAAATAATATTTAAAAAGGAAGTTAGGTGCAAATTTAAGACTTCCGGAGCAAAGTCAAATTGAATATTTAATTAAAGATACATTTATTGAGAAATTTATTACTAATATGTATATAAAATTGCAAGATACTATTGCAAAATGGATTTATATAAATCTAAATAAAGATATACAAATTTAAGAAGTATGGTCAAGATTGTATCAAGAGAGTGTTACAAATATGATTAATGCCAGATATTAAATGATTCAATACAATTTTTTTACATCAATTATATTACACTCCATACAAATTAAATAGACTTAATTCAAATTATTCTGATAAATGTTTTTGATGCAATAAGGTAATAGGGACTTTTTTTTCATTCGGTTTGGTCCTGTATAAAAGTGGAGGATTTTTGAGTATATTATTAGGACAAATTATAACGATTAAAATACAAAAAGATCTGAGAATATTTGTGCTTGGTAATATATATGAAGCAAATATAAAATTGAAATTGGATAAATATCAAACAAAATTTTTGAGTATAGTAATAGCGGTAGTGGAAAACAGAATTTTCTAACAATAGATAGAACAATGAAATGCAAAATTCTATACTATTAGAAAAGATTATTTATAGTTTAAGGAATCAGATCAGGAATTTTTATAAGATTTGGGAACCGTATATGGATTTCATTAATAAAAGTCCATCCATATCCTCCACATCACCTGTTCCTTTCAATTAATATTTAGAAAACAAAATAACTATGGTAAGAAAATATAAATAATAATACATGTATAGATTTAGGTGTTTTCTTTCTTTTTGGAGGGGAAAGAGGGAGGAGGTGGGGAGAAAATATATATTTTTGTATTAATTTGTTATAATCATTTTGAATTAATTTGTTATAATCAATGCAATTGATAAATAATTTTTTAAAAATTATGTGGAAGACAAACTATTTTGGTTGGTTTAGGATAACAGAATGGAAGAACAACATCAGAAGTTTAAAGTCAGACTTTTCAGAAAAAGGGGCATGTCTTCTATGAACATAGATTGGTAGAAATTTGGAACTATCCTACAAATGGTAATTTAAGTTAAGTCAGTTATTAATTTTAAATCTAAAATCAATTAGGCATCTGTTAACCAAAGATTTAATTGAATAAGAATAAAGGATATGAAGAAAGACATGGATTATTTCTTTAAATGGTGTAAGGCCCTGAGAGGTGAAATTGCTCTGTCCCCATGCTGTCCATAATTAGAGTTTACTTAACATTAAGTAGGAATCTTCAAAAATGTATATTAATATAAATAGTACTCATCATGACTAACTTTATTCCCTCTATTGTGTTTGAGAAAGTATCAGGTTCAGTGAGTTCACAGGAGAGACGAGTCTTGGCACAAGTATTACAATTACAGGTAACTTTATTGAACATACAGGAGACAAATGGGGAGAACATCAAATAATACTTAATTGCTCTACAACTAAAAACTATATAGATGTTCACATCAGACCCAGGTTGAACTCCAATATCAGTGGCCGCCTATCTTCTACACGATCTATAGACAGGGACTTTCAAATACACTCCCAGTTCCCTGTACCAAGCACTGATCTATCACAGTAATACGGCTCAGCTTAAGTGTAATGCACACCTTACCCAAAACTCTCCCAACAATGTTCACAGTAGCAACCTGACGTGGAGTGATGTCCGTGGTTTGGACGATGGGGCAGAAAGAAAGAAATGTACATTGATGGGGCATCAGAAAATGAGCCAACAGTAAGGTGTGAACTAATGGGTGGCCAGAGTCCAACCTTGATTGGCAGGTGATGCAACTTTCCAATAAGTTTCAGATAGGGAGGTGACATGATCCTCCGCAATCCACAATGTTCCAGACAGAGAGACCATGTGTTCTCCACAATCCACATATAACCCTCTGATTATTAACTTAATATTGGAAAAGAAGATGGATGCAGGCAGAGCAAAAATAGTAGTTGGGTAGAAAGCTAAAAGCAAAAATCTAAAAATCTAAAAGCAAAAAGCTGTGATGTTGGAAATCTGAAATAAAACATTAAATGTTGGAGATATTCTGCAGTCAGGCAGCAATACGACTGAGAAAGACAGGCCTGAACAGCAGTAACACAAATCGGAAAGGCTGATTATCTGAAATTGGGGAATTCAAATTGAGTTCTGAGGGTTGCAACAAGAAATAATTGAGGCCTAAATGAGAGAGGGTATATTTGGGCTGGGATAGAGAATAGAAATGATAGGTAATGGCAGAGAGCCACACCATTATTTCTGAATAACAGCACAATATATATATATATATATACACACACACACACACATATATATATATATATTTATATATATCAGGGGGCAATAATCTCAACTTCCTTGTTGTATAGTCACAACGCATGCATAAATGTCAGTACTGGCTGGTCTGGTGGGTAGGGAAGCCATCCTTTGTTGAGAACATTGTAAAGTGATGGGAACATCACGAGATCCATAAGCGTTTAGCAACTTGAGTGGATTTGACCAAACCACACAGCAGTTGGAAGATCGCTGGTTCATAACAAGCAAGACTACAGTTATGGTAACTAATTGTTGGTTGTGGGTTGGAAATTCACTGCACTAATTGCAGATATTTCTACTCATAGAACCACGCAGCCAAGGAGTCCATTTATGTCTCATGTCTGCTCTCCTGCTCTTTCTATAGCCTTGCAACTTTTTCCCTCCCTCTTTCTATCTTGCTCACCTCTTCTTACTTTTACAAATTCACCTGTTCTCACCCTCTCTTATATTTGCTTTTCCCAATATTTCCTCAGGACATCGTTGGAAGCCATTTGGCTAATCCAGTCTAGGTGAGCAGACCCAATCCCTCATTTATTTTCCTGTAATCCAATCTCTCATACAATCCCTAATCATCTGAACCAGGGAATTTGCAGCAGCCAACTAACTCAGCAACCAACATATCCTTTTCAGAGGTCAGCAGAAACCAAAGCACTCGGTGGAAACCTCCGCAGTCACAGGGAGAATAGGAAGACACCACAGAGTCACAAACTATGTGAGGTACACAGTCCTTTATTTAGACATCTAAAATCCAGAAAGCTCCAAAATCCAGCAAGTGGGGAGAGAGGCGGCAGCGTGAGTCGGGCGGGTGAGAGACCGGCAGGTGAGTCGGGTGGACGAGAGACCGGCAGTGTGAGTTGGGCAGGTGAAGGGGGGGTGGGGGGAGACTGGCAGCGCAAGTTGAGCGGGTGGGGAGACCGGCAGCATGAGTCAGGCAGGCGAGGAGGGGTGGGGGGAGATGGCAGGGCGGCTGGAAGGGGTGGATATGGCAGCACAATTCGGGTGGACTTAAACCTGCCTTTCCGAAATCCGGAAAAATCCGAAATTCGGAACACACTGTCCCCCAAGGGTTCCAGATAAAGGATTGTGTACCTGTAGTTGCATTACCTGCTATGCATCACCTTCTGAATCTTACCTGTTTGCACCATTAAAACCCATCATATTCAGATTCTTCCATTTTAGTAATTCAACCTTCCCTGACTTGAACATTCTGCTTGAGAAAGTAGTGGAGGCAGGTACTCTCACAAAATTAAAAAAAGAATCTGAATTGCCAAAGCATAGTTGATCACTGACCAAGTGCTGGTAAAGTGATTGGTGTAGAAAGTAAAACATTACAGCACAGTACAGGACCTTCAGCCCACAATATTGTGCTGAGCCACGTAAACCAATTCCACAATCTGTATCTTCCCAACCTCACACCCATTACCCTCTATTTTTCTTACATCCATGTGTATATCCAAGAATATTCTGAATGGCTCCCTGCATAGCTGTGGCTGAGGTGAGGAGAATTCTATTCGAAGTCAACCCACACAAGGCAATGGCACCATACAACATACCTGGTCAGGTACTGAGGGACTTCACAGAACAACTGAAGCAGGTCCAACAGACATCTTCAACACATCATTCCAGCAGTCCATCATCCAACATTATCCCAGCAACAAAAAGGGTGACAATAAAAGCCCTCAACGACCAGTGGCTGGTGGAGATGCAGTCCTCGCTGGGATTCAATAGACCTTGCTGTAACTAGATTCTGGATTTCCTAATGGAAAGACCACAGTCTATCGGGGACAGCAGCAGAACATCGAGCACTGTCACATTGAACACTGGCAGACCTCAAGACTGCGTGCTCAGCCTGCCTCTGTTCACACTATTGAGCCATGACTGTATTGCCAGACCGAGCTCTAACAAAGTCATCAAGTTTACAGATGACACAACAGTAGTTAGCCTCATCAGCACCGATGAGTTGAACTACAAAGAGATGGAAAATCTTTTAAAATGGTGTGAGAATAACAAAGGAGATGATTGTGGACTTCAGGAGGACCAGGAGTGACCACCCTTCACTAGACATTAATAGCTCAGTAGTGGAGAGAGTCGAGAGTACCAAATTCCTCCAAATCCACCCTTCTTGAACACACATCTCTTCACTTGTCAGGAAGGCTTAGCAGCGACTGCATTTCCTGCGATAAATGAGCCGGTCAAGGTTACCAGTCACCATCTTGTCAACTTTCTACAGGAGCTCTATCCAGAGCGTACTGGGCGGCTGCATCACAATGTGGTACAGGTGCTGCAGAGCATTGGATCAGAAGTTTGGAGATCAATCCACAGGACCATAAGAGCGGCAGAGAGGATCATTGGGGTCTCCGTTCCCCCCATGACATGATCTACTGGAATCATTGTTTGAAGAGGGCTTGCAAAATAATTGAGGACCCCTTCTACCCTGCACACTGTTCAGACTGTAATTAAAAAATTCTCACTTGCTCTTACCTGTGTGTGCCTTCTTATGAAAGCATTTTCCTCCCAGATAGGTATTTGATGGTTTGCATGTGTTTTTATTGAAGGACATATTTTTGTGGTATACATCTCCACAGCAATTTCTGTAGGCTTGGAGCCTCTTCCCTATGATCACCCTCTCACCCCTCCCTTTCATGCCTGAACCCTCATCCCAAATTCAACGACCACTTTCTTCCATCCACTCATTCTCTCTTTCCCCTCTCCTTCAGTCTCTGCCCTTCATCTTAAATTCTATCTCCCCCTTCCTCCATCTCCCTACCCATCCTTTCAAACTCTGATCTCCCCTTCCTTCTATCCATCCACTAATTCTCTCATCCCTGTCCTACCCTTCGATTCGGATCCCTGCTTCTTTCCAGAATCACTCCCCCCTCTCTCTGCCAGATCTTTCCAAAATTGCTACTTTGTAATAACTTCGCCTCTCCTTCCAGAATCGTTCTTTGACTCAACTCCCTGCCACAGCCGGTTCCCTCCCTCTTCCTAGAATCATTGCTCTCTACTTGTATTAACTCCCTCCCTCCCCTCCTCTCTCTCTCCATCCCTCAGCCTGATCCCTCCCTCTTTCTAGAATCACTGCTTTGTGCTCGCTCTTTGCATTAACCCTCTCTCCATCCTTCAGCCTGATCCCTCCCCCTTTCTAGAATCACTGCTCTCTGCTTGTATTAACTCTCTCCATCCTTCAGCCTGATCCCTTCCCTTCTTAGAATCATTGCTCTCTACTTGTATTAACTCCCTCCCTCCCTCTCTCTCCATCCCTCAGCCTGATCCCTCAGCCTGATCCCTCCCCCTTTCTAGAATCACTGCTTTGTGCTCTCTCTTTGCATTAACCCTCTCTCCATCCCTCAGCCTGATCCCTCCCCCTTCTTAGAATCATTGCTCTCTACTTGTATTAACTCCCTCCCTCCCTCTCTCTACATCCCTCAGCCTGATCCCTCCCTCTTTCTAGAATCACTGCTTTGTGCTCGCTCTTTGCATTAACCCTCTCTCCATCCTTCAGCCTGATCCCTCCCCCTTCTTAGAATCATTGCTCTCTACTTGTATTAACTCCCTCCCTCCCTCTCCATCCCTCAGCCTGATCCCTCCCCCTTTCTAGAATCACTGCTTTGTGCTCTCTCTTTGCATTAACCCTCTCTCCATCCCTCAGCCTGATCCCTCCCCCTTCTTAGAATCAATGCTCTCTGCTTGTATTAATTCCCTCCCTCTCTCTCCATCCTTCAGCCTGATCCCTCCCACTTCTTAGAATCATTGCTCTCTACTTGTATTAACTCCCTCCCTCCCTCTCTCTCCATCCCTCAGCCTGATCCCTCCCCCTTTCTAGAATCACTGCTTTGTGCTCTCTCTTTGCATTAACCCTCTCTCCATCCCTCAGCCTGATCCCTCCCCCTTCTTAGAATCATTGCTCTCTACTTGTATTAACTCCCTCCCTCCCTCCCTCTCCATCCCTCAGCCTGATCCCTCCCCCTTTCTAGAATCACTGCTTTGTGCTCTCTCTTTGCATTAACCCTCTCTCCATCCCTCAGCCTGATCCCTCCCCCTTCTTAGAATCATTGATCTCTACTTGTATTAACTCCCTCCCTCCCTCTCTCTCCATCCCTCAGCCTGATCCCTCCCCCTTCTTAGAATCATTGCTCTCCACTTGTATTAACTCCCTCCCTCCCTCTCTCTCCATCCCTCAGCCTGATCCCTCCCCCTTCTTAGAATCATTGCTCTCTACTTGTATTAACTCCGTCCCTCCCTCTCTCTCCATCCCTCAGCCTGATCCCTCCCCCTTCTTAGAATCATTGCTCTCTACTTGTATTAACTCCCTCCCTCCCTATCTCTCCATCCCTCAGGCTGATCCCTCCCCCTTCTTAGAATCACTGCTTTGTGCTCTCTCTTTGCATTAACCCTCTCTCCATCCCTCAGCCTGATCCCTCCCCCTTCTTAGAATCATTGCTCTCTACTTGTATTAACTCCGTCCCTCCCTCTCTCCATCCCTCAGCCTGATCCCTCCCCCTTCTTAGAATCATTGCTCTCTACTTGTATTAACTCCCTCCCTCCCTCTCTCTCCATCCCTCAGCCTGATCCCTCCCCCTTCTTAGAATCATTGCTTTCCACTTGTATTAACTCCGTCCCTCCCTCTCTCTCCATCCCTCAGCCTGATCCCTCCCCCTTCTTAGAATCATTGCTCTCTACTTGTATTAACTCCGTCCCTCCCTCCCTCTCCATCCCTCAGCCTGATCCCTCCCCCTTTCTAGAATCACTGCTTTGTGCTCTCTCTTTGCATTAACCCTCTCTCCATCCCTCAGCCTGATCCCTCCCCCTTCTTAGAATCATTGCTCTCTACTTGTATTAACTCCCTCCCTCCCTCTCTCTCCATCCCTCAGCCTGATCCCTCCCCCTTCTTAGAATCATTGCTCTCCACTTGTATTAACTCCGTCCCTCCCTCTCTCTCCATCCCTCAGCCTGATCCTTCCCCCTTCTTAGAATCATTGCTCTCCACTTGTATTAACTCCGTCCCTCCCTCTCTCTCCATCCCTCAGCCTGATCCCTCCCCCTTCTTAGAATCATTGCTCTCTACTTGTATTAACTCCGTCCCTCCCTCCCTCTCCATCCCTCAGCCTGATCCCTCCCCCTTTCTAGAATCACTGCTTTGTGCTCTCTCTTTGCATTAACCCTCTCTCCATCCCTCAGCCTGATCCCTCCCCCTTCTTAGAATCATTGCTCTCTACTTGTATTAACTCCCTCCCTCCCTCCCTCTCCATCCCTCAGCCTGATCCCTCCCCCTTTCTAGAATCACTGCTTTGTGCTCTCTCTTTGCATTAACCCTCTCTCCATCCCTCAGCCTGATCCCTCCCCTTCTTAGAATCATTGCTCTCTACTTGTATTAACTCCCTCCCTCCCTCTCTCTCCATCCCTCAGCCTGATCCCTCCCCCTTCTTAGAATCATTGCTCTCCACTTGTATTAACTCCGTCCCTCCCTCTCTCTCCATCCCTCAGCCTGATCCCTCCCCCTTCTTAGAATCATTGCTCTCCACTTGTATTAACTCCGTCCCTCCCTCTCTCTCCATCCCTCAGCCTGATCCCTCCCCCTTCTTAGAATCATTGCTCTCTACTTGTATTAACTCCCTCCCTCCCTCCCTCTCCATCCCTCAGCCTGATCCCTCCCCCTTTCTAGAATCACTGCTTTGTGCTCTCTCTTTGCATTAACCCTCTCTCCATCCCTCAGCCTGATCCCTCCCCCTTCTTAGAATCATTGCTCTCTACTTGTATTAACTCCCTCCCTCCTTCCCTCTCCATCCCTCAGCCTGATCCCTCCCCCTTTCTAGAATCACTGCTTTGTGCTCTCTCTTTGCATTAACCCTCTCTCCATCCCTAAGCCTGATCCCTCCCCCTTCTTAGAATCATTGCTCTCTACTTGTATTAACTCCCTCCCTCCCTATCTCTCCATCCCTCAGCCTGATCCCTCCCCCTTCTTAGAATCACTGCTTTGTGCTCGCTCTTTGCATTAACCCTCACTCCATCCTTCAGTCTGATCCCTCCCTTCACGATTGTTCCTCGCTTGCTGCGTGGGAAGGGAGAGTGTTTGTGTCGGTCACCGGGCTCCATCTCCCCTGACGCTTGAGCTCGGCAGCCGGGGCACCATGAGGCGCTGAGACCCCCCTCCCCTGTCGACGATGACCGGAGAACCGGTGCTGGCCTGGCGGCTCCTGGCGGTCGGCGTCTGGCTGAGGACAATCGCGGCGGGGATGGGCGGGCCGGGGGCACTGCTCCTTGACGAATTCCGCCAGCAGCTGCACCAAGCCTGGCAGCCCGAGGTCAACGGCGCCTGCGACGCGGCCTTCGATCTGATGCAGGACTACATCATCCGCACCCGGGACTCGCTGAAAGCCGGTGCAGCTTTCCTCCGCGCCCCGCCCGGCGTCAGCAGCCCAGAGCAGTGCCTGCGGGCCTGCTGCAACGTGCCCGGCTGCACAGCGGCCGTGGTGGAGCGGGCACTCGCCGCCGCCGTTCCCGTCCCGGGCTGGGCCCGGGGAATGAAACCCCGAGCTCAGAGCTCGGTCGCCCTCAGCTGCTACCTCTTCAACTGCACCTACCGGGGCCGCGACGTCTGCCGCTTCTCTCCGCACCGCGGCTACAGCAGCTTCGCGCGGCCGCTCAACGACAGCCGGGTCCCGGAGCCACGTCGCCATGGTAACCCGAATGGCCCCTCGCGCCGAGGCGGGGAGGAGGGCACGGGCGCAACTTGCTGCACGAACGATCCGGTGTGGTCGGGCACGGGCCGCCGTGCCTTCGCCTGCTCCACGGAGGTCGGCGGGGAGAGGATTGGAGCAGGAGGGGCTCTGGGCAGCGATCAGTGGGACTGGGGAAGGTGGGGATGTTTCGAATCTCTCTTCAGAGGGAACGGGTGAATATTTGGAGCATTTTCTCTTTTTGGTTCAGATTAGTAGCATGTACAGTTTTCAATTTGGTGTCACTGCATGGGAGAAGATTGGCTGATCCAGAGATCAGGTGTGTGCCAGAAAGTCAAAACACAAAGCAGGTGCTGGGAATCTGACATTACAAAAATAACTCCTAATCCTTGGCTGTTCAGGGTTTATTCCCATACTTGACAACCCCTTGCCAGGGTAGACCCTCACCTGGGTCTCTATCCTTCAAGTAATTCCTTTAATTGCCATCCTGCTACACCTTCTGCTACATTTCCCCTCATTAAATTATGTCATAAGCCATATATTTTGCCATACAAGACGACCATCAGATAAGTCGATTCCCCCCCCTCTCCTTTTTCAGCTTCATTTTAAAGGTTTTATATATTGGGTGTATATAAGTCTACCCCCAAAAATCACAATGCCTGAGATGTTGGCTGTTTGTCAGTGTATAAGTTGACCCCCCCCCCCCCCCCAAAATTGCGATGATTGATCTGCTGGGCATAGGCTGGAGGTGATTGTTATCATGGAGGCTCCATCAAAACGTCGAAAGAATGAAACGAGTTTCGAAGTAAAAGTGATAGAAATGGCCAAGAAAACCAACAACTGTGGTGTTGCAAGAAAATTTGATGTATATGAGAAGTTTGTAAGAGATTGGAGGAAGAAAGAAGAGACTTTAAGAAAAATACCAAAAAGGCAATGTTCGATGAGAAGAGGAATCACCCGTCGATCAGAGTTGGGAAAACATGATGCAGAATGGGTACGTGAACATGATTGCTACAAAGTCACTCAAGTAAAATGAGAACATTTGCACTAATGTGGGCAAAGTCAAGATTTTGAAGCTACAGTAGGCTGGTGCGATCATTCCATGAACAGGAAAAATCTGGTATTATGACAAAAACATAAAAATTGCTCAGAAACTACCATAAGATCTTGATTGTAAAGTTGTAAGTTTTCACCAGTTTATTATATGGAACCGGCAGAAACACCGGTTTACATTGGTAAATATCGGAAACATGGACGAAACCCCCATGAATTTAGACATGATTGACAATAGAACAGGGGAATGGAAAGGTGTTTAAAGTACAGGCCACGAAAGGACCAGGTATACTGTGGTGTTATCGTGCATGGCTGACAGGACAAAGTTAAGACCCATGATAATCTTCAAATGTAAATTAAACTGAAAATGAAATTCCCTGCAGGTATTTTTGTACATTTTCATGAAAAGGATGGATGGATGAAAATGGTGTAAAACTAAGGATAGACAATGTGTGGAACGGGCAGCAAAGTACGGAATTTGCTGGTCTGGGATATGTTTCGTAGCCATTTAACTGAGAACACTAAAAGTAGATTAGGACAAAATAACAGGTGGTTTGACATCTATATTGCAACCTCTCAATGTCTACTTGAACAAGCCATTCAAAGGTCATATGTGCGAGGAATGGAATACATGGATGTCGAGTCCAGAAAATTCGTTCACAGAAGGTGGGGCAATGCGTGCTGCATCACTTGATATCCTGTGTAACTTCATGCTCAAGGCATGGGACAAAATGAAAGTAGAAATCATTTAAAAAGTGCGGTATCTCTCATGCGATTGATGGCATGGAAGATGATTTTTTTTTGTGGGACCCTGACGATGAAGCTGAAGCCGCCTCATCAGATACGGACTGGGATCCATACGATGACTGTTTAAACGGTGAGGGTGTGGATGTGCTCGCTGCCATCTTTGCCTCCGATGATGGTAGTGATTTTTGAAGAGTTCTAAATGTGTGTCTGTTCTATAAGAATTTTGTTCAATAAAATTTTCAATGAAAATTTGTTGCAGTTGGATTTTTTTTTTGGTTTTTCAAGGGTCGACTTGTACACTGGATCAGCATCCAGTGATATTTTTTAGCTGAATTTAAGGCCTCAAAAGTATATCTGGCGTATGTCAACCACCCCCCCCCCCCCCCATTTTTCTAGGGATTTTTGAGTGTTTCAAGACTCGACTTGTATGCTGAAATATATGGTAATTCCTGGAGTCCATGCAATGCGGCAATTCAATGCAGATTGACTTAGTAGATCTGGATCAGAGCTGCAACTCTCACTGATCAATACCATATTACTGTAACATCACTAAGGTCGACTACTTTTCAGTTGTCAAGTACAGGTTCAAGTTTATTATCATCTGACTGTAAATATGCAACCAGACAAAATAGTATTGCTCTGGACCACAGTGCACACACTTGCATAATACATTTCTCACACAGAACATCATAGTTATATACATGCAAAAATTGTGAAATAAATCTATACGATTATTTTGAAATAACTCAGTTTTATTGAAAGAGACACAAGGTTACAGGATACCATTCATCAATCTCACATAGCAGGACAATGCTATTTCCCAGGCTGGCAGTCCTGATTTTGATGCTTCAGTCCCTTCTTCCTGGTGGTAGTAGGACAGAGATTCTGTGTGATGGATGGTAGGGAACCTGGATAATTCTTTGAGCCCTATTTAACGAATACTCCAGGTGAATGTCAATAGAGTAAAGGGAGACCCCAATGATAATCTCAACCATTTTAATGATCATCTGTATTGACTTTGCAGTTACCAATGATGCAGCCAGACAGGACATTCTCAATTATGCTCCTGTTAAGTGTTGTCAAGTTGAGGGGGCTGGTAGCCCCTCAACCTCCTTAGGAACTGTAGACATTGCTGTGCCCTCCTGACTAATGAGATGTAATCTTATATTCCTACCATTTGCCATCTCTAAATTTCCTGGCCAGCCTTCCTAACCTGACATCATTTCTTCATCAATACTACAAGCCTACTTTTCTAATAGAGTGCTTGGGTAGCTGTCTAAATATCTCCATGCATGTTGAATTCTATTTGGCACTCTGAAGTGTTTTGTGGTGATGAAGTGCCATATAAACTGTTGAGGATTTTAATATTATTTTGGTTTTTGGGAAGATGGTCACTATATTCTTTGTCGGAGGAGCTTTGAATAAGGGTCATGGTTAGAACAAGATTGAGCTTGAGGCAAAATATTGTTTGCATACAAGGGAGTGAAAATCTCAAACTCTCCAACCAGTTCTCATTTATTTTTAATGTAGCAAATGAAAATTTCAAAACTCAGATTGATTTTAGTTAAGGTAGTGTGTGGGTTAACAAACCGATGTAGCTAAATGGCGTTGAGTGCATTTGAGCTGTAATCCAACTGAATGGCAAAAAAGATTTATGGGGGCAGAATGGATTATTCTTGTTCCAAGTCCAAGAGAATTCTGATCTTTTCAAAAAGTAGAATGCTCAGTTCTGTGACATGTGTTTTGGTTTCTACTCTCTTTTGCATTTCTTTTTCAACTTGAGTCTACTTAGTCTCTTTTTATTTTGAAAATTTTTATTTAGAAGTTTTTCATACATTAAGTCATAGCCAAATGCAAAATACACTAGTCAAATATTAGTATCAAATCCATTATACATGATGGTATAAAACGCCAACCCCTCCCCCCAAAACAAAACCCCAAGAAAAGAAAAGTAGGAATAAGAAAAAGCATATAAAAAAAAAAGAAAAGTAAGAAAAAAAAATAGAAACCGGGTTGCCAGAGGACAGCCTTCACTACACATCTTGAATATTTGTATCTTTTACTACTTCCAAGGAGGTTAACAAGGTTCAGTTTAGGGAAAAAAATCCATAAATTAATTCCCGCAATATGTAAATACGGGTGCCAAATTTTCAAAAATACATCATATTTATTTCTCATTTTAAAAGTAATCTTCATCAGAGTAACACAGCTATGCATTTCTGCATTCCATCGCTCCATACCTATGAGGGTGTCTGATTTCCATGTTACTGCTAGATATTTTCTTGCTACTGCCAAGGCAATCTTTACAAATTTTGGTCATCCCTTCAATATTACCTTGTAAAAATAACATTTGGTTTTGTGGGAATTTAATTTCTGTAACCTGTTCTAAAAAAATTGCTAAATTTATCCAAAAAGGTCTCACTTTAGGACAGGTAGAGTGTAAAAAAAGTACCTATCTCCTGGCCACATCTAAAACACTGGTCTGACAATCTGATTTCAATTTATCTAACTTCTGTGGTCTGAGAGATAATTGATGTAAAAAAAATTATATTGAACTAATCTCTATCTAACATTTATAGTATTTCTCAAACTATCTCCACACAAGTCTGACCAGTTTTGTTCATCAATGTCAATATTTAAATCCATCACCCATCGCTGTCTGGACCTATGTATTCCCCTTTTTGGGAGTCCCCTTCTGCAATAAAGTGTACGTAGCTGAAATAAATTTCTTTATAGATCTATTATGTATCAGCATTTCCAAATCACCACATTTTGGTAATAACACTGTTGGACCCAATTTATCTCTTAAATAATAACAAAAAAGTATTATTTTGTATCCCATATTTATTTTTTAATTGTTCAAATTACATTAAATTTCTTCCTTCGTTACAATCTATATTTTAGCAATTGATTATTCATTGAAAATGGAATAAGTCAATTCTGTATCAAAGGGATTTTAGGCAGGACACCCCCCCCCACCACACACCTTCCAATATTTTTATTTATCTTATTCCAAATCTTAATCAAATGTTTCAGCAAAGGTGCTTCCCTCTCCCCAGATAATAATTTCAATTTCCATTTATATATAAAATCTTCCTATATTCTCTCTCTTTTTTAAATCAATTTTTGTTTTAATCCATGCTAGCTTTTCTCTCTCAGTTAAAAAAAAGAAACCTCATTTGTGCTGCCTTAAAGTAATTTTTAAAATTTGGCAACTGTGAACAAAACTCAAATTTCCATGCCAATTTATCTGAAGAAACTCTTGACATCTTACCTTTCCAAAGAAAACTTTTTGTATATTTATTTAATTCTTGAAAAAAACATTTGTGGAATCATTATTGGTGATGCTTGAAATAAGTATTGTATGCTAGGAATTATATTCATTTTAACACAATTAACCCTACCCAATAGTGTTATTGGCAGTAGCTTCTACTTGTTCAAATCTTCTCCAATTTTATTAAGTAAAGGTACATAATTCAATTTATATACATAATCTAACTTATTATCCACCCATATCCCTAAATATCTTATTCCATTCATCTGCCATTTAAATTGGGTATCTTGTTGACACTGAGTGCAATCCCTAGAGTAAGGAGCATAATTTCACTTATGTCCTAATTTATTTCATAACCAGATACTTTCCCATATTCCTTCAGCCTTAAGTATAATTTATGTAATGAACATATTGTTTCTGTCAAATCGATCAAAACATCATCAAATAAATTAATTTTATATTCCTCTTGATTAACTTTAAATCTTATAATATCAGGATTAGATTTAATCAGTTCTGCAAGTGGTTCTATTGCTAAAATAAATAGAGCAGTTGATAATAAACATAATTGTCTACTAGATCTAGTTAATAGAAACAGTGCTGAAACTTGCCCATTTGTAACGACTTTGGCCTTAGGTTCAGTATATAATATATAATATAATTTGCAAATACTTTTCCCATTTTGAATCTTTCAAGCACCTTAAACAAAAAGTCCCATTCTAATCTATCAAACATTTTTTCTGTATCCAAAGCCACTGCCACTCTTAGATCTCACCTCTTTTGTGGTAGATGTATTGTACTAAGTAATTTAGTTACATTATCCAAGATTGGCTCTTTTTTACAAACCCTGTCTGATCCATATTTATCAACTTTGTTAAAAATTATTAGCTAAATATTTTTTTTGTAATTTTCTTGTCTAAAATCTATTTCAAAGGATCTCTGTCTTTTTTTGGTTTTACTGTTATTATTGCAGTAGAAAAAGATTCCAGGAGAATGTGTGTTACCACAGCCTGATCTAATACTTCCACAGTCTACTCAGTCTCTTGATCTTCAGTTCTTTCGGGATACTGTAATACCTGATGGTAGTGAGGGAAAATAATGCACTTATCTCAACCCTGTGTTCTCTCCATGAATCAATCCTCACTGCTTGCCAGCATATTAATTCCAATACCATTGACTGTAATTTTCTTTAATAATCCCTGAATGACAGTATATCAAAAGACCATCCAAAAAAACCAACCACACAATGACAAATTTATCGTGACCTATTTCATAAATTTTAGACTTATCAAGCATGATTTGATTCTGCTAATTCCTGATACTTTTTCAAAATGCCCTCAAAACATTCTTTATAATTCTCAAGATAAATATATTTCTTGTAAAATGAAGCATCTGAGAAAATTAACTCAATCTTGATATCAATAAATAGTAAAATTGTTTACAACATGGTAGAAGCCAATTCCGTTCATTGAATCTGTGCTGCCTAATTACACCCAATTAAACTACCAACCTCATACATTTTAGGAGGGTGAAGGAAACTGGAGCAGCAGGAGAAAACTCATTCAGGTCATGAGGATAAAGGGCAAATTCCTTATAGTCACTATGGATTCAAACCCAGATCGCTAGTAATAATAGTGTTGTACTAATCACTACGCAAACTTTGCTGCCCAATTTGAAAGGAACAGCACAGAGCATTGCAAAGATGAAAGCAGGGCCAGAAGAGTGGGGAAATCTTAGAAAATATCAAAGTATGACCAAAATACTAGCAAACAGATTGTGAGAATAAGATATCAAGAAATATTTAAAAGTGGGAGCTGTTACAAGTATATAAAAACTATGGTAGAAGTAAGAAATAATCCCCTAAAGGATGGGTCTAGAGCAGGGGTGGAAAAACATTTTTGATGGTGGGCCACATACGTAAAAATATAAGGAGTCACAGGCCAAACAATATTAAGCACGGCAGTTTTCAAGCAGTTACACACAAGAAAAATGGTGTTTTTAGATCAGAACCCCACCCCCACCGTCCGTGCCATGGAAATTTTATTTTCTATCATAGCTATACAACTCTACTAAACAGTTTAATGGTTGATATAAATATTATAGTAGTTTATTGATGTGCTCACATATTACAGTAATCATTTTTGTACCTGCTGTTCTTTAATTTAAATGAATACAATAAAACTCTCATTCAAAATAAAATGCGCGGTGCAAAGTAAGAACAGGAGAAAAGATCAAGAAAGGAACAAGGCAGAGTCGTCAACATTTTTCCACAACTCTTAGTGAACACAGTTCGTGGCCCAAGTGTCCATCTTAATGATTATGATGCAATGTGTACATCTGTAGCCAGGCTATTAAAGTTAACAGATTCCTTGCAAATCAAGCAAATTCACTTCCCGTTGATTTCTGTGAAAAAGTATTAATTTTCCACCTCATCTGAAATTTTCGGCACACCCTTGCAATTTTCTGACTTTTTGGTTCCACTACGTATAATCAACTGAGGTAAACCTTTTTTTAATCAAACAGTAAAATTGCAACGATTGGTTTGGTAGTTGTTTAAATGGTAGCAACATTTAGTGTTGAAACTAAGAAAAGCAATGTGAACACAGGCAATTTATTGTTAAAAGAGTCTAGGTTCTAACAGGCTGTATTCCATTTTATTTTTAAAATTCATCCTGGGCAACTTAAAAATGGGGAACGGGTTGCAGTTGGCTGGGGGCCGTAGTTAGGCCACCCCAGGTCTAGAGAATTAATGGTAAAAAATGTGAAAGTTGTTACTGCGACTGGAGGACTTGAGATATAAGGAGATGCTGTCTGCTCTGGACCTTTTTCGCCTGACACATAGGAGACTGAGGGGTGAAATGTATTTTAAAATCATGAGGAGTATAGACAAGATGGATAGCTGCAATCCATCTAAAACTCTCCTACCCTGTGCAAAAGACAGTGAGGCATGGGTTTAAGGTGAGGGGAAAATATTTAAAGGAACCTGAGGAGCAACTTTTTCCACACAGAGGTTAGAAAGTATATGGAATGTTCTGCCAGAGGAAGCTGTAGAGGTGGGTACAATTGCAATGTTTGAAAAATATTTAGATAGGTTCATGGATAGAAAAGATTTGGAAGGAAATAAATAGGAGACTGCAGATGCTGGAATCTGAAGCCAATCACAAACTAGAGGAACTCGCGTGTCAAGTGGCATCAGTAGGATTTTTTAAAATGGTCGCTGTTTTGAACCAAAACCCTTCAGCAGAACTGAGCAAAGTTAGAACAGAAGAAGTGTAAAGAGAACCATGTGAGAGAGGTGAGACAAGGGCCTCACAAGATTTTGAGGGATATGGGCAGGCAAATGGGACTGACTCAGGCAGACAATGGTTGACCTGGACAAGTTAGTCTAAAGGGTCTGTTTCCATGCTGTACAAGTTTGAGGAAGATTTTGAACAAATTGTCCCTCTCTCTTCATTGGTAAAATACACTAAAATCTTTGTAAAAATTGAACATTTAGGAAAAAATGGAGGGGAAGGATTTGAACTGGTTGCAACTGATAGAAGAAGGTTACTTGGAAAAATAATGGGTCAAAAGGCTGACGGATGGTGTCTGAGGGTGTTAAATGTCATGGCTCCAGACAGTGAAATCCAATGGCTGTGATCTCTCAAAATCTGGAGCCTCAAAAGATTCCCAGAGGTCACAAGTTGCCAATTTAATGACTTTATTCATTAGAGAGGAAATAGAAAGTACAAATCTACAGGCAAGTTAACTTGTGCAGGGATTGATTTGGATAAATTGCTGGTTCAGAAGAATGAGGTGATCTGATTCTGAAGAGAGGTTCTTTTTTGGATAGATACTAAAAGTTTGTTTTTTTCTGGTTGAATGTAGTGCATGATCATTCAATGTTTAGTCATGTAGGACCAGTAAGTTTTAAAAAAAATCTTTAATAACTGAATCTCTGACATCTGTTTACCCCACAGGTTATGGATGTTGGCTGAGTATGTTTCACTTTGCACTTAGGAAAAATCAAAAGTGGTGGAAACTCGACAAATAAGAACACAAGAATTAGGAAGCCATTTTTGGGAGCTCTGATTAGGCTCTGCAATTTTCCTGCACTTTCCCATCTTCTTAATATCCAGAAATCCATTGATTCTTTCTTTGAATGAAACCAATAGCTGAGCCTCCACAGCTCTCCAGAACAGAGAAGGGTAAACATTCACTCCCTTCTAGGTAAAGAAACCTCATTTCTCCCTCAAAGGCTTCCCTGTATTCTGAGACTGTGAGCCCTGAAATGGGATGCTTAACCCAGGGAAACCTCTACCATCCCATCAAGTCTTGTATGAACTTTGTAGGTTTAAATGAGACCCCTTCCTATTCTTCTCATTCTGGTTTACTCAGTCTCTCCTTGTTTAGGAAGTCTGCCATTCCAGGAACTACTTTGTGGCATTTGAACATGGGGAATATACCCTTTTAGGTAAGGAATAGTACAACAAAAGTACAGGCCCACATTGTGCCAACCTATGTAAACCTATTCCACAACAATCTCATTTTTCCCTACCTCATACCCATAACCCTTTATTTTTCTTACATACATGTGCCTATGGAAGAGTCTTTTAAATAGCTCTATTGTACCAGCCTTCACCACCAACCCGGCAATTTACTCTGTGTGTAAAAAAAAGAGTACCTCTGACATCTCCCCAAAAATGTTCCTCCACTCACCTTAAACAGATGTCCTCCGGTATTTCCTACTGTTGCCCTTGGAAAAAGGTGCTGACTGCCCACCCTATCTTGGCCCCTCATAATCTTATGTACCTCTGCTAAGTCACTTTGCATCCTTTGTCACTTTTAGTGTTAGCGTAGTGGTTAGCGCAACACTGTTGTAGCATCAGTGAACCAGGTTCGAATCTGGTGTTGACTGGAAGGAGTTTGTATGTTCTCCCTGAATCTTTGTGGGTTTCCTCTAGGTGCTCCAGTTTCCTCCAGACCTCCAAAATGTACAGGGGTAATAGATCAATTGGGTGTTATTGGGCAGGACGGGCTGGGGCCAGAAGGGCCTGTTATTGTGCTGTATGCCAAAATTTAAAATGAAAAGCCTTACCCCTTGAAACTTGCTTCATAAGAGATGTTCTCCAATCCAGGCAACATTCTGATAAATCTGCTCTACACCTTCTCCAAAGCATTTATATCCTTCGTGTAAGGAGTTTGTACGTTCTCTCTGTCACCTGTGTGGGTTTTCCCTTGGGGGGGGGGGGTTCCAGTTTCCACCCACACTCTGTGCGAGGTCAGTAGATCAATTGGGCAGGATGGGTTTCAATGACCAGAATTGCCTTCTACTGCACTGTAAATAAATAAATCTAATAATTTTCAACGAGAAGACACCTGTATCAGAGAATCTTTTAGTAATATTGATTGAGGGATAAATATTGTCATGGCTGCAGTGAGGACACAGTCCCCCGATGTTGAAATAGTGTATGTTATCTTTAAAGAAGTTTGATGTAACAACTTCACAGAAAAAAATATCACCTCTCTGTGACATGGTGCTTCTCAGTGCGGCATTGAGTATCAACCTCAATTGTGCTTGGGGCTCTAAATGTGCCTTAAAACTTGAGTTCAGCCTCAAGGTTGAGAATCATGACTGATCCCGCTTGCTTTCAGAGGCCTTCACAATCCACCCCTTCTTTAGAAGTGTTTGGTGCAATCCTATTCAAAGCACTGACTGATTCTCTTCTTGGCAAAGTGATTTCTTTATTTTGATCCTCTTCTCCAGGGAACGATGAAGCTCCTCACTGTGACGCAGGGCAGGATGTGATCTTACTGCTTCCCACTGACTGGGTCCTGCTGGATGGCAGGGGCAGTGCTGATGATCGGGGGATTGTCCGTTATGAGTGGACCTTGTTGGAAGGTGATCCACTGGTCAACATGAAGGTATTTAACTTTTTGAGAAACAATTCATCATATTTTCTCCATCCATCTCTGGTGCATTCCCTCCATAAATCTTTCAGATGATTGAAATCTGCAAGTCCATAGGAATAGCGACAATAAAGACTTTACCTGACAAAAGGCCCAGGTCTAAAATCTTTGTTACCCTTTACTTCCCATGGGTGCTGTGTGACCTTTCAACCACATGCCTGTCTTAGAGTCTCTTAAATGCCCTTAACGTATCAACCTCCACTATCACCCCTGGCAAGGATTTCCAGGTACTCACAACCCTGTTTAAAAAAATTATTTCTGATGTCTCCCCTAAACTTTCTTCACTTTGTACAGATGTCCTCTGGTGTTTGCTATTCCTGCCTTGGCAAAAAGACACTGGTTATCTACCTTATCTTTGCCTCTTAGAATCTTGTAAACCTCTATTGTCACCTCTCATCCTTCTTCATTTCAAAGAGAAAAGTCCCAGCGCTGCTAATTTTGCCTCATAAGATTTATTTTCCAATCCAGGAAGCATCCTGGTAAATCTCCTCTGCACCCTCTCCATACTTCCACCTCCTTCCTATTATGAGGTGACCAGAACTGAACAAAATACTTTCAAGTTCAGTAGGTTCAAGAGATGTATGGATTTGGACCCCAATGTCCCTCTGTTCCTCCACATGGTTAAATATCCAACCATTGACACTATACTCATCTTTCTGTTCTTCACATATGCATAGAACTCCTTGGGGTTCTCCTTAATTCTATTTGCCATGGCCTTCTCATGCCCTCTTTAAGCTCTCCTTAGTCCTTTCTTGTTCCTTCTTGGCTACCATACAATTTTCATGAGCCCTTCTTTTTTCCTGCTTTCTAAATCTAATGTAATCTTCTTTCTTTTTCTTAACTAGCTGCCTCACCTGTTTTCTCAATCACAGTTCCCTTTTCTTACTATGTTTTCCCTGTGCTGTAATGTTCCATGTTCTATGATCACTGAAATGCTCCCCCACTGAGAGGTTTGCTACCTGACTAGGTTAATTTCCCAGTACTAAATCCAGTAAGGCCTCTCCCCTAGTCAGCTGTTCCACATACTGTCAGATTCCTTCTTGGACACACCTAACAAATTCTGCCCCATATATCCCTCTTGCAGTCAGGATGTGCCAGTCAATATTATGGAAGTTGGCCTCCCATAACAACAATCCTGTAATTTCTGCACCATTCCAAACTCTGCCTACTTATCTGTTTCTCGATGTCCTGAGAGCTATTTTGGGGCCTATACACTGCTCCCAGTACAGTGATTGCTCCCTTCCAATTTCTGACTTCCACCACACCAACTCAATTGACACTTCTTCTATAGTGTCCTCCCATTCTACGGCCATGATACTATCCATGACCAGTAATGCTACTTCCCCCACCCCCCCACCTTTATCTATTCTTTTAAAACACCTAAACCCTGATACCTGCTAGAGCCAATCCTGACCTTCCGCCAGCCAAGTTTCTCTAATGGCCACAACATTATAATCCCACATACTGATCCAAACTCCTTTATTCCTAATACTCCATGCATTGAAATAGACACTTTAACTGTCTATGTTCATGCTTCCTCCCCTGTTTAACTTTCCTCACAAATTCACAAAATATTGGTTTTTTGAATATTTTATTTAAATTTCCATACATGCATTAATGTTCAAATACAGAAAAATATCAAAATATCCATCATACATCTCAAATCAATAATACATGCTGTTATATACCCCCAACCCCTACCTCCCCTTCCCCCAAATAATAACCCCGAAGATCAGAAAAACAAAAAGAAAGAAAGATAAAAAAGAAAGAAAAGAAAAAAAGAAAGAAGCACATCTGGTTACTAAAATTTCGATACATTCAGTCAACTTTTGCCTTTACATTATTAATTATATACTAATTCCAGAGTTGATAAGGTTTTTTCATAAACTAATTCCTAAAATGTGTAAATATGGGCACCAAATTTTTAAAAAAGTATATTTATTTCTTAAATTATATGTAATTTTCTCAAGAGTTATACAACTATATATTTCAGCATCCCATCTGTCTATTCCCAAATGCGAATCCGATTTCCACATCACTGTTATACATTTTCTTGCAATTTTCACAAATTCCTTTTGAAGCATATTAAGTTTGAATTTTGGCCTTATCCCTGATATTATGACCTAATTTAAAAAAAAATGGGATCTTGAGGAAATTTAACCCATTCTAAAAATGCTAATTCCATCCAAAATAGTCTCAATTTTAGTCATGACCATGTGGAGTATAAAAAATTAACCTATCTATTGATTGCATCTGAAACATTTATCTGATAAATCTGATATCAGTTTATTTAATATCTGTGGGGTACGATATAATTGATGTAAAAAAATTATATTGAACCAATCTATATCTGACATTTATTGTATTTGTCATATTATCATGACACAATTCCAACCCATCTTTCTCCCCAATACTAATATTTAAATCAGTTTCCCATCTCTATCTGGATCTATGAATTCCTTGTTTTTTGTATTCCCTTTTGAAATAATGTGTACATAGCTGAAATATACTTCTTAATAGATATATTACAAATCAAACTTCCTATTTCACTCCTTTCAGGTAATTACATTATTGGACTCAATTTATTTCATAAATACACCTTTATTTGATAATAACAAATTATTGTATCATTTTGTATCCCATATTTATTTTTCAGTTGATCAAATTACATTAAATTTCCCACTTCAAAACAGTCTACTATTCTCCCAATTCCTTTGGAAAACCAAATATTAAAAAGTCAGATATTCATTGTAAATGGAATAAATCTATTTTGAATCAAAGGCATTTTAGGTATCACATAATTCTTCTTTCCAACTTCAATATTTACCTTATTCCATATATTAATCAAATGTTTCAACAGTGGAGTATCCCTAGCTCCGGTTATTAATCTCGTATCCCATTTATATGTTAAATCTTCAGACATTGTCTCCCTTGTTCTATCCATCTCTATCTTAATCCAAACTGGTTTCTCTCCTTCAAAAAAGGAAGAGATAAATCTCATTTGTGCCACTTTATAATAATTTTTAAAGTTTGGTAGTTGTAAACCTCCCAGTTCAATTTTCTAAGTTAATTTTTCTAACGAGACCCTCGACATCTTGCCCTTCCAAAGAATCTTTCATACATATTTATTCATTTCCTGAAAAACTTCTGTGGAATAAATAAAAACAATGTTTGTTAAATATGTTGTAATATAGGAAAAATAATCATTTTTATACAATTAACTCTTCCCAATGAAGTTAGAGGTAATTCCATCCATTTTAAAAAATCTTCATCAATTTTCTTAAATAAAGGATTATAACTCAATTTAAATTTTTTTAATCTATTTGTATCCCTAAATATTTTATTCCATTTGCTGTCCATTTAAATTGGGTATCTTTTTTACACTGTGTACCTTCATTTCACCCCTAGTAAGAGGCATAATCTCACTTTTATCCCAATTTACTTTATAACCATGATACTATTCCATATTCTTTCAATTTTGAATATAATTTACGTAATGAACTTTCTGGTTCCGTCAAATAAATTATTACATCATCTGCAAATAGGATACTCTTATATTCCTCTCAACCAACTCTAAAACCTTTAATATCAGAATAAGACCTAATCAATTCTATCAAAAGGTCTATTGCTAAAATAAATAAAGCTGGTGACAATGGACACCCTTATCTACTGGATCTAGTTAATTAAAAAGAATCAGAAACTTGTCTATTTTTTACTTTTGGTCCATTATACAAGACTTTAATCAAATTTATAAATGTTTGTCCCATTCTAAACTTTTCAAGTACTTAAAATATCCCATTCTAATCAATCAAATGCCTTTTCTGCATCTAAAGCCAGTGTTACATTTATATCTCCTCTTTTCTGTGCCAGATGTATTATACTCAACAATCTAGTCACATTATCTGCTGACATTCTAACAAATCCAATTTCATTCATGTTTATTAACTTTAGTAAGTATTTTTCCAACCTATTTGTTAACATTTTAGCTATTATTTTATAATCTGCATTTAATAAAGATATATGTCTATATGAAGATGGTTTTAAAGGATCTCTATCTTTTTTTTGAATCACTGTTATTACTGGTCTTTTAAAAGAATCCGGTAAGATATGTGTTTCATCTGCCTGCTTTAATACTTCCATAAATTAATAAATCGTTAAACTCTTTATAAAATTCAGGCCGGAAGCCATCCTCTCTTGGAGAATTATTACTTTTTAGAGAACACAGTGCCTCCCTAACCTCTATTAGTGTGAAAGAAACAGCCAACTCTTTCTTATCATCCAAATTTAATTTAGCTAAATTAATTTGAGATAAAAAAAATCTATTTTATTATCAGCTTTTAAAGACTCTGATTGATATAACTTTAAGTAAAATTGTTTAAAATTCTCATTAATTCCTTGAAGTTTATAAGAAATTAAATTTGAATCATTCTTATTTGCAATAATCATTCTCAATACTTGTTCTTATATGCTCCTTTCATAATACCTGTTTAGTTCTCATGATCGCTTTCTCTATTCTTTATATTTGTAAGTATTATATTGAAGCTTTTTATGAAATCGTCATTTATCCTCACTAACTTGTCTCTGTAAATTATTTTCTAAATTCATTACCTCTCTTTCCAATTGTTTTACTTTTACTTGTTTTATATAATCCTTCTTAACCTTAGAGGTATAACTTATAATTTAACCATGTAAATACACCTTCATTTCATCCCATAAAGTAAATTTATTTGTAAACGACTTAGAGTTAGTTGCAAAAAAGATTCTTATCTCTCTTCTAATAAATTCCTTTTAAACAATCTTTCCTTTTTAATCACATAGAATTAAACCTCCATCTATAAACTAATTTTTCACTATAACTCACAGCATATTGCATCATGTTTTTCACCTTCTGCCCTATTCTCTGGACTCATCCTCTGGATCCATCCCCCTGCCAAACTAATTTAAACCCTCCCCTGGCCACCAGGATATTGGTCCCTCTACAGTTCAGGTGCAGCCTGTCCTTTCTGTACTGGTCAGATATTCCCCAGAAAATATCCCAATAATCTACAAATCTGAACCCATGCCACTTGCACCAACTCTTCAGCCACACAATCAACTGCCCCAAATTCCTCTTCCTACTCTCACTGGCATGTGGCATAAGCCACAATCTCGAGATTCCCACCCTTGAGGTCATGCTTTTCAGCATCTTTCCTCCCTTCCTATATTCCCATTCAGGGTGGACAAACATCTTTTTTATATCATTGACTTTGCCCACCATCTCACCTGATCACTTTCATCAAACAAACTCAGTTTGACAGCAAACAATAGACCATCAATCTGCTGGAGGAACTCATGGGTCAAACAGCATTTGTTGGGGGGGGGGGGTGGAAAGTCAACGTTCAGGTCAGAACTCTTCATCTAGATTGCGATGACCCACTGATCTCCTCCAACAGATTGTTTTGTTTTGTTCCAGATTCCAGCATCTGCAGCTTTTTAAAATTTCTTTATCATTATTATCCTCCTCCTCACATTCTTTTCATACAAAATCTCCAGTGCCCTTCTGCTGATCTCATGGTCATGGTTTTGCAAAATGTACATTTACCTAATGTGGATTATATCTCCTGGTTACATGGTATATTCAGAAAATCCTTGAACTGTTCTTCCTGACTGTCCTCTGAACTATTTGTGATGATATCACCATTGGGAAAACATTTTACCTACTTCAGTTAAACAGTTTAATCATTAAATAAAACACATGTGCAGTGTGATTGGATTATCATAACATAATCTGAAATGCAAACTTGATAAGCATCTGCTGCAGTTTCACTAAAGTGACGGAAATTAACAGACAACTTCACTACCTCACAGAGAAGCAATTCTCGTGCCTATTTGGTGCTGCACAGTCAGAGCTCCCACCTTTTGGATTTTCTGATGAAACTAAGGTGCTTTATTTCACTTCAGATGAACATTAATGATCTCGTGGCACTTTAGAAAGCAAGCAGGTGAATTCAGTCAATATTAAGACCTTTAGATTAGGAGCCATGAGATTACATGAAAAACACTCTCAATGATTTGACCTCTTGACCAGTTGCATTCTATTAGTACTGGTGGTAATGCTTCAGTTATGGTTAAATTTCTATCCCTTGAGTTCCTTCTTTCATTTATAACCATGCAATGTGCCATTTAAAACTGCTGCCTTCAGACACCATCTGTTACATAACAAAGTGCACAGTTGACAACCCCATCCACCAACCCAAATATTGTTTGCTCCCTTCCTTGGTCTGTGGCTGCAGGTGCTCTGGAACATCACCACCTTAAAATCCAGCACCAATCCAACCTCTTCAATATTGCTGCTCATACCTAGTGTGAAGGAAGATGGCTGTGGTTGTGGCAGGACATCTCTGTAGGAGTACCTGAGGGCTGCAGCCTCATCCCATCCACCTTCCCCTGTTTCATCACTGACATTATGTCTTGGTCATGGGTGGTGTCATGTTTGCTTTTATTTGCAGGCAGTCAGCTAGTGAAAGATCCCTTGCTGGTATCCAGCAAATCTGGATGGAAAACAGGCAGATACCAACAAGTGGCAAATAACAGTCACTTCTTGAAATTAAATGGCATGACTTTCTTCATATTTATCACCATCCACATCCTGGAGGTTCTTGAGAAGAATTTGTGGATTTACAAGTCCAAATATCTTATGCTGATTGATTTAGTTGTTAACACTCTAGAGTTTTTCCACCACTTACAGGGCATGTTAGGAGGGATAGATAACTCCCTAAGTTAAATAGGAAAGTCTGCAAGCTGGGTCAAAGTGCTGGAGAAACTCAGCATGTCAAGCAGCTTCCAGAGGAAGTAAAGGATAACTAATGTTTTGGGACTGGGCCCTTCATCAAGGTGCCTAAATAAGAAAGTGGGGGGAGAGGAGGGAGGAAGAGGCAGGGGGAGCAGCACACACTAACAAGTAAGAGGTTATTGACGTATGCAGGTTTCTTCAACAATTTACCTTCTCTCGCAGATACCTTGACTCACCCTGTCTCCTAGAAGGATTCTAATCCTTTCAATTCCTTCCTCTTCGTTGCATCTGCTCCTAGAAAGAAATCTTCCATTCCAGGACATTTGAGATGCCCTTCAAAAGACATGGTTTCCTTGCTACTGCCATCAACTCAGCCCTTACCTGCATCACCATTATTTCACACATATCTGCCCTGGACCACTCGCCCTAAGCTGCGACCAGGACAGGATTGCCCTTGTCCTCACCTGACATCCCACCAGCCTCCATATCCAACATATCATCCTCTGCAATTTCTATCACCTACAATCCAACCACCAGACATATCCTCTCCTCCATTCCCTTTGGGACTCCCTTGTCCACTCATCCATTTACACCTTGGTACCTATCCCCGTGACTGCAGGAAATGCTACACTTGCACCCTCACCTTCCCCCTCACCACCATTCAGGGCCCCAAACAGTCCTTTCAAGTGATGTAACACTTCACCGGTAAACTGTTGTTATCATATATTATATCCATTACGTCCCAATATGGCCTCCTCTACATCGTGACACTGGATGGACACAGGGACTTAGCACCTTCACTCTGTGCACTACGATAGCAAGGATCTCCAAGTGGCCAACCATTTTAAATTCACACATCATTCCCACACTGATATTTCTATCCATGGCTTCATTCACTGCAAAACCGAAGCTACCTGTAAACTGGAGGAACACTTTATATTCTGTCTGGGCACTCTCTGACTAGACAGCATTAACATAAACCTCCAATTTCTTTAAAACCCCCTCTACCGAGTCTCTAGCTTTCCCTTTCCCTCTGTTTCCTTTCTCCAGCTTCCCATCCTCTTCTCTTCTGTCCTAACAAGCTACCCCCTCCCCTGATAAGCTTTTTTTCTTCCACCCTCCCACCGTATCCACCTATGATCTCTTACCTGCTAGGCCTGTACTCTTCCCCCTGCCCCTTTCCCCCTCCTCTCCTCTTCTGTCCCCTACCCCCATCTTTTTTAATGAGGTGCCCATCCGCTTTTTGCTCATATCTTGATGAAGGGCTCAGGCTCAAAACTTTGGTTACCCTTTACTTCCGATAGTGATATGTGACTTGCTGTGTTTCTCCAGCACTTTTGTGCATTGCACTGAATGCCCCCTGATTTGTACCTGGATGAGCACAGTTCCAACGTCATTCAGAAACCTAGGCACAGCTATGAAAATTGGCAGACCTTGCACTGTCAATATTTATACTTAGGTGTACCAACTAATTTATAGACTTCAGCAGCTTGCCAAGGTTTTCTGGATATTCCAAACCTGTAACCTTGACCAACCTGAAGTACAAGTAACACGACTGCCCACAAATTTTCCCAGCTACTCCTCATCTCACTTTGAAATTATATTACTCTTCATTCATCAGCATGAAGCCAGGTTCTAGGATTATTTTCCTCACCACAGAGCAGGAATACCTTGACAAGGACTGAAAATGTTAATAAGTCGAGTCACTAAACAACTTCTCAAGCAACTGAGGATAGACAATAAGTGCTAGCCTTCTCAGCAACACTTGCACTCTGAGACTCAATTGCCAAAAACACATGCTATTCACTGCACCCTTTATCACTCTTGCAAGCAGATAAAATTCGAGCTTCATTTCTATTTCTTGCCCTTCAAATGTACTTATTTACTTTCTCTTCTTCCTCTCCTAAAACCGATAAACGCAACTTAGATCAAAAGGATTCAATAGAACCATCATCCTACTTTCCCTCAGAAGTATATAATTTCCTGAGGTTTATAAGTAACTATTGAATTCTTTTTAACAGCATTAATAGTTCTTGACACCTGTTCCATTTTTAATTGCCAAGCCAACACCTTATGAGCCCTATCACCCAAACTCATAATAATGTTGTTTAGATCTTTGAATTAAATGCTCATACTGATAAGTTTGTAAAGTATTATAACGCAATTTCAACTTAGCTATTGCTGCTTTCTTCTGTATCTTCTTCTGAAATTCTTTTTCCAACTCATTTATTTGTTTCTCCAAAGCCAAACTCTCTGCCAAATATTGTTCTTTTTAATCTTAGTAGAAAAACTAATAATTTGACCACGCAAATATGCTTTCAAAGCATCCCATAGAACAAACTTACTATTTACTGAGTCCGTATTTAAAGTCAAAAACGAAGCAATCTGTTCTTTCACAAAAGTAACAAACTCCGACTTTTTCAATAACATTACATTAAATCTCCACTGATAAGTTGATTGAGTAACATCAGGGCCCACACAAGATATAAACAACATAGAATGATCAAATATAATTCTACTCTTATATTCAGCTTGCACAAATTGAGCTTGTAAATGTGCCAAAATCAAAAACAAATCTATTCTAGAAAATAAATCATGCCTAGACGAATAAAAAGAAAAGTCCTTTTCTGTCGGATTTAATCTTCTCCAAATTTCAACTAAATTCAAATCCTTCATAAAAGAACCCAATTGTACCGCCATCTTAGATTTCCTTATACTTTTCGGAGATTTATCCAATAACGGATCCAAAACACTTTTAAAATCCCCTCCAATTAAAATATTTTTATTAGCCTGATTTAATGTTAGAAAAGCTTCAGATATAAAATGTTCATCATCCACATTAGGCACATAATCTCCACAGTTCTGCAAAAATCTTACAATTCACCATCAAAACTCTACCCACAGTCTCCGTAAATAATTGCAACTCAAACTGTATTTTCTTATGAATCAGAATCGCCACTCCCCATGCCTTAGAATTAAAAGAAGAAGCAACCACATACCCTACCCAATATCTCTTCAATTTTAAATGTTCTTTTCCGTTAAATGCGTTTCTTGCAAAAATGCTATATCAACTTTCATCTTTTTAATGTAAGCCAATACATGTTTACGCTTAATTGTATTATTAAGGTGGAATTGCATGTCTTCTTCCTACGCCATCTTGCCACGATCCCCAAATGTACTTATTTACTGAAAAGAAAGTGGGCTTATTAAGATGTCAATACATACAAATACTTGACAAAACAACAGGTAAAGTACTTGAGTTAAAAAATTACTAATTTAGAATGGAACAGTTAATGTCATTATTAAGGTGCCAGCGACCTGAGTTTAAATGTTCCACCGTCTGTAAGGAGTTTGTATGTTCTCCTTGTAACCTGCGTGGGGTTTCTCCAGTTTCCTCCCATGTTTCAAGGATGTACAGAGGTTAGTAGGTTGATTTGGGAAGCATGGCCAGAAGGGCCTGTAACCGTGCTGTATCTCTAAATTTTAAAAATATCAAATTGCTGTATTAAAAAAATGTTTTTTCGTAAGGCCATCCAAACTCAACAATGTTGTTCACCATGGGTCCTTTCCAACCTTATTCTTGCTGGCCTCCATTAATTCTTGATTTCAAGTTCATTCTGACTGTACATATACAACCAGACAAAACAATGTTTCTCCAGACCACAATGCACATACAGTATATACCCAGCACATAATTATGTATACATACACTGATAATATTAAATGAAATATATACAGGAATAAATAGTTTGGAAAGGTTTACTTGGTAGCAAAACCTTGATTTTAAAGTTCTCATTCTTCATTTCATCCATCCTATGATTTCTCCCAGCTCTTTACTATCTCCTCTGCTTGAATTGTTGCCTCTTCTTTATCCTCAAGAAAAACAAAATAAACAAATTATCCAATGCTTCTCTGTGTGCAAGTGTTGGGGAGCAGTGAAAGTAGGCTGGGATTCTGGCAGGATTTCCTGAGGAGTCTTAATAACCCATGAGGGTATCTTTTTAGCATCTTGTCTGACGGCAGTGGTTTAATCTTGTGCCTTCTGTCTTTTGATTCGCTTTCAGTCTCCACAACCCGGGATGTTGAAGTTGAGTGGTTTACGAGAAGGAGTGTACATAGTTCAATTGTCAGTCACTGACACCATTGGACAAAAGAGTAAAGACAATGTCTCCGTGACTGTGATGCCAGCAAAGCAGCAAACAACAGGTCAGTTTCCCTAAGACATACCACCTCAGTCCCTGTTACCTAATGAACCAAGGGCTGTTGGATTATTGCTGATTTAAAATATTCCTTTGGCCTAAGCTTTTCAATGTATGGAAAAGGATTAATAAATTATGCACTCATGTCTGTGTGCATTTTATGTGTGTGTATGTGTGTATGTTTCAATGATACAAAAACAGAAACAACAGGTCAGGTAACATCAGCGGAAAGGGGAAAGTTACCTTTTCACAGGACCCTTCCTGATAGAAATAGGTAATGTTTTGAATCTGAGAACCTTTCATGAAGTGATGCATTTTTTTGTTGAATTGAATGTCTACATGTAGGTTGCTATGTTTGTGATGTGCTGAGTGTAATTTTGCTGTTCATTGTATTGCAGTGTGTTTGCATATTTCATCACTTTTTGATTTGCTTTTATGTAAATGTTTGCTCTGACATAGCACACTTTATGTGCAGCTTAGTCTTTTATCAGATCTCATTCTCCAGGATAATGGTGACCTATCTAAACCTATTCCACAATCTATTTTATCCCCACCTCACACCCACAGCCCTCTATTTTTCCAAACATCCAAGTGCCTATTGAAGAGTCTTTTGAATCTCCCTACTGTACCAGCCTCCACCACTAGCCCAAGCAATGTAGTCCAGGCATCTACCACCCCTTGTGCAAAAAACATACCCCTGACATCACCCCCAAAATTTCCCCCATATTACCTTAAATCGATGTCCTCTGGTATTTCCTGTTGTTGTCCCTGGAAAAAGGTTCTGGTTCTCAACATCACAATCATGTATCACAATCTTATGCCCCTCACAATCTTAAATAATCTCTCATCCTTTATCGCTCCAAAAAGCAAAAAGCAAAGCTTTGTTACCCTTGCTTCATAAGACTTGCTCTCTGATTCACGCAACATTCCTGGCTAATCTTATCTGCATCCTTTTCAAACCTTCCTCTGATGAGACCACCAGAACTAAACACAATTCTTCAAGTGTGATCTGAACAGTTTTGTAGAGCTGCAACATTGCCTCATGGCTCTTGAAGTCAATCCCCTGACAAATAAAGGCCAACACACCATACTCCTTGTTAACCAGCCTACCAACTTGCACAGCAACCTCGAGGGATCTATGGACCTGGACCTTGAGATCTCTCTGTTCTTCCACACTGCTAAGAAATCTCATGAACCACATATTCTTTGAAGTTCAACCTTCCCAAGTGCAAAGAACATAGAAATCTGCAGCAAAATACAGGCCCTATGCCCCCAGTGTTATGCCAACCTAATAACTTACTCTAGCAACTGCCTAGAAATTACCTAATGTATAAACCTCCATTTTTCTCAGTTCCATGCACCTACCTAATAGTCTCTGAAAAGATCCTATTGTACAGGCCTCCACCAGCATTGCCGGCAGCACATTCCATGCTCCTACCTATCTCTAAGGCACAAACTTAAATAGAACATGGAATATTGCAGAACTGCACAGTCTATTCAGCCCACGATATTGTGCTGACCGATATAAACTGACTCAGCAATCTAGTGCCTGAAATGCATTACCTGCGGTGGTGCTGGAGGGCTCGCCCAATAGGGACCTTTAAAAGACTTTTAGATAGGCACATGATGCAAGAAAAATAGAGGGTTAAGTTTAAGAGTCTTTTAAAAGTCCCTATTGGGCGAGCCCTCCAGCACCAACCCAGGCAATGCATTTCAGGCACTCACTACTCTCTGTGTAATAATCTGACACCTGATGATTCCCTTAAACTTTCCTCCCCTCACCTTATACAAATGTCCTCTGATATTTGCTACAGTTACCCAAGGAAAAAGGTACTGGCTGTCTACCTCTTCTATCCCCACCCCCCTGACCTTAGTCCCAAGCACCTTAAAACTATGCCTCCTCATGTTAGCCATTTCAGCCCCAGAATAAAGCCTCTGGCTATCTTCATGATCAACACCTCTCATCACTTTATACACCCCTGTCAGGTTACCCATCATACTCTATCGTTCCAAGGAGAAAAGACCATTCACTTAATCTACCATCATAAGACATGCTCTCTAATCCAGGCAGCATCCTTGTAAATCTCCTCTGCACCCTTTCTATAGCATTCCTTTAGTGAAGTGACCAGAATTGAACACAGTAGGGTCTCACTAAGGTCTTGTATAGCTGCAACATTACCTCATGGTTTTTGAACTCAATTCCAGATATCAAAGGCTAACATATCATACACCTTCTTATCAACACTATCAACCTGTGTCCTATGGACATGAACCCCAAGATCTCTCAGTTCGTCCACACTGCTCAGAGTTCTCCCATCAACATTGTAATCTGCCTTCAAATATGACCTACCGAAATGAACCATTTCACGCTTTTATGGGTTAAACTCATTTGCCTCTTCTCAGCCCAGCTCTGCGTCCTACCAATGTCCCTTTCTAACCTCTGGCAACCTTCCAGACTACCCACAGCACCACCCATCTTCATGTCATCCACAAACTTATTACCCACCTTTCACTTCTTTGTCACAAAGAGGAGGGGTCCTCGACCAGATCCCTGTGGAACACCACTAGTCACCAACCTCTATGCAGAAAATGAACCATTTACAACCACCCTCTGCCTTCTCAGGACAACCCAGTTCTGTATCCACAAAGGAAGGCATCCTTCCAGCTCATGAGGCCATGCTGCCCAAATCCACCCATTGTGACCTCCTTTTACATTGCCATCCTTTTCCTGCTTCAGTGGAACATATTTTTGCAGAGCACCAGGAAAATGTTTCCTTGAGATTTTCAGCATTTCTGCGTTCATTTCCCATCATCTGCTCCTAGTTTATGCTCCAAAACTCCTGCCTAATAGCATCATTTTTTCCCCACCCAAATTAAATGTTTTCTCAAATTGTCTCTTCTGGTCCTTCTACAATATTTCCGAAAGGAGAGGAAGTTGTGATCATTTTCTAAAAAAATGTTTGTCCACTGAGAGATCTGATACCTGACCTGGTTCATTTCTCAATACCAGGTCAGGTATAGCCTCTCCTCTAGTTGGGTGATATTGTGTCAGGAAATCTTCCTGAACACAGGAAACAAATTCTACTCCATCCAAATCCTCCTCTCTAAGATGGTGTCAATCAATAATAGGAAAGTTAAAATCACCCATCACATCAACTTAATACTTTTGCACCATTCTAGAATCTGCCTCCCTATATATTCCATCTAACTGACGACATCTTTTCTCACAGTTCCACTACATGCTGCATCTACAGCAGCAATCATCAAGGATCCAAACCACCAACACATGCTCTGTTCTCACTACTGCCATCAGGAAAGAGGTAGAGGTGCCACAAGACTCACACCACCAGCTTCAGGAACAGCTGCAAACCCTGCACCATCAGATTCCTCAACGACAAACTCAATCAGGGGCTCATTTAAGAACTCTTACATTTGCACTTTATTGATTTTTTTTCTCTCTCTGTAAGCACAGTCAGTTTGTTTATATTTCTTTATTTGTTGACATTTGTACATTGAGTGCAGTTCTTTTGCACTACCAACAAATGGCAATTCTGCCTCACCCACAGGAAAAAGAATCTTATCTGTAACCCCCCCCTCCAGTCCCCGACACCCCTCCCCATCTCTGAAGCCCCCTCCAGTCCCCGAAACCCTTCCCTGTTTCTGTTACCCCCTCTGGTCCAACACCCCTTCCTGTCTCTGAAACCCCCACTGGTCCCCGACGCCTCTCCCTACGCTCTCGGTGAACGATTACACAATGGAGGGGGTTACTATGTGATGCCATGTATGTACTCTGACAATAAATCTGAATCTAAATCTACTTCTGAATCAACTGCCCCACCATCACTCTTGATCCCTTCCCCCTGCCAAGCTAGTTTAAATTAGTGTTCTCCTTCCTGTCCACAGAAACTCTTACCCGTTCTTCTAACTATTAAACCCCTCATCACTAGCACTCTACTTTACTCCTTCCTTCCCTTCGGAACTGCAAGGCCAGACTTTGTGCGAGAGAGCCGGTACCTGCAACTTTCTCCTGGTAGGTTATCTCCTCCAACAGTATTATTATTGAGGGAAACAGCCAGAGGGGTGCTCTGTACTACCTACCTGCTCACTTTTCCTTTCCCACTACCTGCCTCCTTCCACTTTAGGGTGACCACCTTCCTGTAGTTCCTATCTATGATCTCCTCATTCTCCCAAACGAACTGAAGGTCATCCAGCTGCAGTTCCCTAACCCAGTCTGTGAGGAGCTGCAGCTCAATGCACGTCATGCAGATACAGTTCTCAGGGAGATTAGATGTCTCCCAGAATTCCCATGTCTCACATGATAGACATTCAACTATCACTAATCCTGTTGTCATTCTAATCAATTGAGAGTGAAAAAAATATCCTTTACCATACACTTACTGTACCCTCTGATTTGCCAAAGCCTTGGAAGCCAAAAACTAATGATCCCTTTCTTACACTGGCCCATTGTCACAATGGCTGCTCCATTTGAGCTCCACTTTCATTGGGTGCTGGAGCTCCCAACACTCATCTCTGAATCTGCTGCTGAACTCTGAGTCCCAGCTCCTGCCACCACTGTGTTATTGATTATCCACGGCAAACAGGTCTCCCAATACTCACCTCTGCTTAAACCTACTACCAATATTCGAACTAATCCGGACTGAACTCCATCTAACACATCCTGCCTACATCCTCCTATTGTAACCCACAACAACCTTCTACACTATCCACAGCACCATCAACCTTTGTATCATTTGCAAATATACTGAGCCACACCTCCACTTCTTCATCCAAGTCAATTATAAAAATCACAAACAGCAAGGGCCCCTGAACAGATCCCTGCAGAACTCAACCAGTCACTGACCTCCAGGTAGAATATATGTCAACTAGTGCTACCATCTGCTTTCTGCAAGCAAACCAATTCCAAATCCAAGCAGCGAAAGTTCCACTGATCCCATGCCCTATTAACTTTCTGAATGATCCACCCATGGGGGAACCTTGTCAAATGTCCTATTAATATCCAGATGCACCACATCCACCAGCTTACCTTCATCTGTCACCCCACTGAAAAACTGAATGAGGGTTGTGAGGCATGGCCTGTCTCTCATAAAGCCATGCTGACTTTGCCCTAACATGGAACATTACAGCACAGTACACAGTGCCCTTTCAGCCCACAATGTTATGCTGATCAATAATACTTCATAACAGTCTAATTTTACCCCATCTCATAACCATAACCATTATCTTTTGTGCTTCTTTAAATGCTAGTAGATCCTATCCTTAAGAATCCTCTCCATTAGTTTGCCCACCACTGACGTAGGATTCACTGGTCTGTAATTTCCAGGATTCTCCCTCTTAAACAAGGGAACCACCTTTGCTATTCTCCAGCCCTCCTGTTCCCCTTCTGTGGCCAGGGAGGACACAAAGATCATCGCCAACGCTCCAGCAATCTCAACCCTTGCTTCATGTAATAACCTGGCTACATCCCATCCTCTCCTGGGGACTTACCTATCCAAATATTTTGAAGATCCAATATTTCCATTTTCTTAACCTTAATATGCTCCTCATTTCCCTAAGGACATCTGTTTGTGATTTACTCTCCCAAGTTCCTGCCTATCCTATGGTAATTAGCCCTTCCCTGATTAAACACTTTCCCCTTTTGTCTACTCCTATTCTTGTCCATAGCAAGATGAAAGTCAGGGAGTTGTGGTCACTGTCTCTCCAACCAGCCTGTCACCTGACCAGATTCATTACTCAGTACAGGCATACCCTGTACGATACGGTTAATACATTCTAAGCAAGTTATGGAAAGCCACACTGTACAAAGCATTATTACAATGCACTTTAATGTAATACTCTCATCTTGCGTGATCAGGTGAGGAGGGGGTGGGGGTGAAGGCAGTCTCGGGGCTGTGGATACGCAGAGCCATGTGATCATTGGTCGCCTGCCTTTAATTTGGGTCGGTGACTGCCTGCTTGGGGCAGTGACTGCCCAGGAGAATGACTGCCTGGGATGGGTACTGCCTGCCTGGGATGGGTACTGCCTGCCTGGGATGGGTACTGCCTGCCTGGGATGGGTACTGCCTGCCTGGGATGGGTACTGCCTGCCTGGGATGGGGACTGCCTACCTGGGATGGTGACTGCCTACTCAGGACAGTGACTAGCCACTTGGGACAGTGATTGCCTGGGACGGTGACTGCCTGGGACAGGGATTGATCGCTCAGGACAGGGATCGACTGCCTGGGACTGTTGGTAATGCAATATTAATACATTTTAACAATTTTTGGTTATTACTCTATTAAAATTATAAACCATGTTATATCAAAACCTATGCTATACAAAACCATGTTATACAGGTAATACCTGTACTAGATGCAGAAAGACCTCTCCTTGATTTGGCTTGTCCACAATCTTGTCAGGAATCCTTCTTGGATGCACCTGACAAATTCTGCCCCATCTGAACCTTTTGCACAAAGGAGGTCATGACAACTACTATGTTATTTTGTAGCTTTCCAAAATCTGCTACTTATCTGCTCCTGGGTGTCCCAGTGGCTATTTGGTGGTCTATGGAATACTCCCAATAGAATGATCGCTCCCTTCTTGTTTCTGACTTCCACCCAAAATGACTCAGTAGACAATCCCTCCAATATGATCACCATTTCTGCAGTTGTTATTCTATCCATAATTAGCAAAGCACCACCTTTTTTAAATTTAAATTTTACCTCCCTCCCTATGCCTTTTGAAACATCTAAACCACAGATCTTGCATCAGACAATCCTCTCCTTGTGTCATCCAAGTAGAATCTTATCAGAAGAGCAGTATTCTTAGTCTTGAATGAGTACATTTAAATTTTAAATACAGCATGGTAGAAGCTGTTTCCAGCATTTGAAACCCATGCTGCCCATTTACATCCAACTAATCTACCAATCCTGCATGTTTTTTGAGGGTGGGAGGAAACCTGAGCACCAGAAAGAAATCCACACAGGTCACCAGGAGAGCCTACAAACTCCTCAGAGAAAGGATTGGAACATGGATCACTGGTACCTCCCAGCCAATGTTTAACTGCCAACGTTTGTGTGTTAGAGTGAGTTTGTCCATCATCCTTCCCCATAACCCAGCCCCAACCTGGCTACATAAATCCCAGTGCTGATCTGATTGGAGAGCCATAGATAGAGATTACACAGTCAGAAACTGTTTAACAGGGATGTAATAATGCTTATCCACCAGTTTCCTAGTCTTCATAGATCATGACAGCCAAGACATCAGCCCAGAGATTGCATTGTTCAAGGAGAAGATGATTGGAAATAGATACTGAAATTGCCAATGAAGCTTTCATTCCCAAGCAAAGAAACTCTGCAGTAAATGAGCCACACAGCCCATAAATTGGTTCGCTAAATCTTTGAGACAAAGCTTACATGGATCATGCCTTCATGTTGTATGTATTCAGCATGTTGTGTTCTTTGAAAGAGTTATCCAACTCGTCTCTGATTTATTCTGACTGGTAGCCTGAAATCTTTGTCAAGTCTACATACAGTTTGTCCTTTGGAAGTTTTTGAAGATAATTCCAGTACCTGATCAAGCAGTGTATTGCTGTGTGACACAAATCTCCTAATTTTCACCCCATATATTTTGTCAGTTGCCTGAAATCTGTTTCCTCTGGTGACGGATGGACCTTCCTGCTAGTGGCAAAGGATTCTCTTTACTTACTCTATTAATCTTGCTGTATTGCTGCCCACTCTTTGCATATAGAAACAAAAATTGCTTTTCACCAGTATCATTCAGGTACATTTCTTCACTCTGATGATGGTTTTGACCTTCCCGAAGTATGGGTACACTGCCTCCACATCCAGGGATACAGTCCATTTCCAGTATCCTTATTTATTCCTGTGGCAGGTTGATTGGGGTAGGTTTACCCTGCAGCTTCATCAGACCTCTGCTCCAAACAAATCAGACACTGGAGTAAGTTTCCCTGTAGGGTTTCCCTCGCAGTTTTGTGTTTTGGTTTTGGAGAAAGGATAGGAGCAAGTCCACTCGCCAGTGACTCGAGACAAAAATAGAGAAAACAGGGTGCACATCGACATTTGGTTGTTGTCCAGTGCCTGAGGAGAATTAAGATCATAAGTGATTTGCATCCAGGCACTTAAAAACAAGAGAAAGGAGGGGACTTCCAGTCCATACAGCCTTCCCCCTGTCCTACATAGACATTCATCCTAAGAAATCCAAGAGAGATATTTCCAATCTCATTCAGAACTACATCACCTGCTGGAGAAGATGAAAAGGAAGTTAAATGCACTGGTCAATGAAGGGAGAAGGATTGAAAAAAATCATCTTAAACCTCATTAGCAATTTAAACCAGTCCAGAATTCCATTTGGTCTGTGACGAACATTTTGTGGCATCATGTTCAAGGTAGTCTTCTGGAGACACATACCTCTGAAGGAACTTGACCAGATAGGGGTTACTACGTGTCGAGCAAGTCCATGATACCTGGGAATATAAGATCTGTCAAATTGAACTCTCATCGTTCACAAGTTGCAGAAATTCACCACTTGACCCAGCAAGCCATTCTATACTTCCAATTGCGATGATTCACAAAAACTGGAGATTGGGTGTTCAGAGCATGCCTGATACCAATTAATGCCAATGTGAGAAAGAAACAATAAAGTACTGTTTAGTTTAATTGACTAAAAAACTGGAGCAACCTTACAAACAATTGGATAGTCCAGGACAATCTATGAGGAGTCTGTACTCCTCATCTCACTTCAACTTCCTCCACTGGTTTTGGAATGTGCAGGGGCATTGAAAGAGAAAGGTTACAAGGAACTACATCTCCCCACCCAAACATCTGTTGAGAAATCCACCTGTAGATTATTCTGATGGAGATTCTCTGTGGCACAGTCATTTGTCCTGCCACCTCACAGGTCCAGGGGCCCAGCTTTGATTGTGCCCGGGCTGCTGTCTGTGAATTGTCACATTCTCTCCATGACCATGTGGATTTCACCAGTAATATCTGGTTTCCTTCAACATTTCCAGAGATTTGCTGATGGGTTCATTGGCTCCCTGGAATTACCCTTCAGTGCAGGTCCATGGCAGAAAGAATTTAAGGAAATTTGATGGGGATGTGTGTAAGGAGGAACAGGGAAGTAAAGAGAGGGGGAATGGGACTGTTGCTATCTTGGGAACTGGCATGGATCCGATGGGCTGAATGGTCAGCTCCTGGGCAATTACAAGATATTGCTGGGTCTGCTGATATGTTATTCTCTTTTCAGACTGTACAGGAGCGTGCTCACGATACCAGTTCATCTGTGATGATGGGTGTTGCATTGATATCACTTTGGCTTGTGATGGGATTGCTCAGTGTCCTGACAAATCTGATGAAACCTTCTGCCAAAGCTGTAAGTACAATCCTAGGCACCTGGAAAATAGTTTAACTGAAGCAGAAATGGGTTAAGTTAGCATTGCGGTGGGGCTTTTAACACAACACTATTACAGTGCTAGTGACCCGGGTTCAATTCCAGCACTGTCTGTAAAGTGTTTATACATTTTCACATGTCCGTGTGGATTTCCTCGCATGTTCCTAAGATGTATGGGGTTCAAAGTTAAACAGAAAATCTGGGGTTATGTGCCATACATAAATGTGCTGTGACTGGCTGAGTTTCTCCAGCACATTTGTATATTGTAAGGGATTAGCAGGTTAATTGGTCTCCTGGGAGTATTTGGATGGTGCAAACTCATGAGCCAGAAGGGCTTGTTTACCATTCTGTATCTCCAAATTAAAAAAAAATGATTTAACTGCTCTGCTTTTTTTAATTAAGTTAATGTAGGTCGTAAGACGGTAACACATACAACCCTTGCTGCCACCTCAGAGCAAGGTGATGCTGCGTGGCCCTTTTTGGAAAACTTGCAGAAGGATTCAGTCAAAAGCCAAAAGCCTGTGGCCCCTCTTGTGTCTGAAGTGACGCAGTCACCCAACGCTGAAGGGAGAGGCAACCCCAATGCTGGCTGGATTCCAGGTAAAGGAAAGAAAATTCTAATCACAGATGTAAATTGGCTATTCAGCCGACTCTTCCATGCTGACCAATGAGCCCCTTTCTGCACTACCCCATTTGCCACCACAGTCCAACATGCTGAAGCAATTCATGTGCTCATGTTATTCTTCTTCCATGCTCTTAGTGACCCAACTGCTCTCTCAGGCACTCCAGGTATTTACCATCTTCTGTGTGAAGGAGATCCTCCTCATGTCCCCTCTCACTCTCTTCCCCTTCCACTAAATCTATTGTCACTCACTTTTATCTTCCTCTGATCTAGGGAAAAGCAATTAGTAGGAAAAATTCCTTCCATCCCTCACAAATTTATACTTGCACCATGGGAGAAGCTGTCCAAAGTGGTTTATTTTAAAACATACAAATAGAATTTAAACCTGTAAAATGATAATTTGTTATTAAAATATTGTGATTTGGCTTTTAACAACATCTACTGGTTAGCGGTAAGTGCCAGATTTTGGGAGTGGTGGGGGGCGGGGGTGGGGGTGGGGGGGGCAGGTCTTATACCAAGAATATAATTAAAAACCAACATTTTAGGTGGAAATTCTGCGGTCCACCTATACAGAGTTGTCCTATCCAATGGCATATATGGAAGATGTACCTTATTAAACCAAGTTGTTTAATTTCTTTGCTTGGACCCTCCTGCTAAGGGTGTCTGTGAAGGCAATTTTCTGTACTGGCATTTTGACAGTGCCTCAGGAACTTGCAAACATTTTACCTATAGTGGGTGCGAGGGCAATCGGAATAACTTTCTGCAGGAGCAAGACTGTAAGAATCAATGTGCAGAGACACATTCCCCTCTCCTCATTTCCAGTATATCACCACTACAGCATCAACTGGCCATGCTGCCTATCTCTCTGTTACTATCTCCTTACTTCTGGATCAGTTTTTGAGTGCCTTTCCGCATTCCCATTGCATTATCTCTGCATGTCTCCAGTCGGAGGTTTCATTATGTAGGAAGGCACAAACCTGGTCCTGAATTTGTTTTCCAATGTTTATTTAGAAAAAAACACTCAGGAGACAAGCTCGAGCTCGGCTGAGATGAGTAATGATGATGTCCTGATAAGCCACACGAAAGGTGGCCATCTGCTTCCAGAGTCGGGTCAGTTGTGTGTGTGTGTCTGAATCTTCTGTGTCTGTGTCCATATCTTAGTCATATGTGTGTGAAAAGCACAAAACTGACAAAAAGTCTTCGACCTAATCCTCTATTTCCCTTCCCCTTCTGGAGGTCATTGAATCTCCTTCCACTGCCAGCAAAAAACAGTCAAAATAATCAACAGGTGATGTCTGTATGTTTTGGGGCAATTGCTGTGTGGAGGCAGAGGGGAGTGGAGGAGAATTAGTGAGATCATATGGGGAAGAGAAGCTTTGTGGGGTAGGGAAGGATAGCAACAACCAGATGTGCGATGAACAAGCTGTGTTTGTTGCGGAAGGGGGTGTCCCATGAACTGCATCATCATCATCTCAAATATAGAACATTACAGCACAGAACAGGCCCTTCAGCCCACAATGTTGTGCTGACCTTTATATACCTACTCCACAACAATCTAGGTTTTTCTCTCACTCACACCCACATCCCTCTTTTTCTAACATCCTTGTGCCCATGTAAGACCCTATTGTAACAGCCTCCACCACCACCCCCAGCAATGCATTCCAGGCATTCACCATGCTGTGTGTAAAACATACCTCTGACATCTCATCAAAACTTTCCTCCACTCACCTTAAACAGATGTCCCCTGATATTAGCTACTGTCATCCCCAGGAAAAAGATGCTCGCTGTCCACCCTGTCTAAGCCCCTCATAATTTTATATACTCTATTAAGCCATTTCTCATCCTCTATCACTTCAAAGAGAAAACCCTTAGCTCAGTCAACCTTGCTTCTTTTTAAATTAAAAAAAAAATTTTCACACTATGAATCATATCAATCAAAATACATACAAACATTTCCCTCTTAAATATACACAGTGGCATTTTCTCCCCTTTTTTCCCCCTACCTTCCCTCCCCCCTTCCCACCCCCCTCCAAACCCATAAAATGTTCAACATATACAATACAATAAAACCATTAAACAATGTCTTCACACAATGAAAATAAACAAGAAAATTGTGTCATCTACTTTTACACACTGGATCAAGTCGTTTTGTCTTCTTATCATTTTAAGGGGTTGCGGTCCGAGGCAAGCCCTCTCTGTTGTATTCCATGTACGGTTCCCAATTTGTTCAAATAATCTGACTTTATTTTTTAAATTATGTTATTTTTTCCAACGGAATACATTTATTAATTTCTATGTACCATTGCTGTACTCTCAGGCTCTCTTCTGATTTCCAAGTTGACGTTATCCATTTTTTTTGCTACAGCTAAGGCTATCAAAATAAATATTTTTTGCGCTTCATCCAGCTTGAGGCCTAATTCTTTACTTCTTATATTACTTAGAAGAAAGATCTCTGGATTTTTTGGTATGTGGCTTTTAGTGATTTTATTTAATACCTGATTTAGATCATCCCAAAACTTTTTCACTTTCTCACATGCCCAAATTGCATGTACTGTTGTTCCCATTTCCTTCTTACAGCGAAAACATCTATCTGATAATATTGGATCCCATTTATTTAACTTTTGGGGCGTGATATATAACCCGTGTAACCAATTATATTGTATCATGCGTAACCTCGTGTTTATTTTATTCTTTATAGTTCCAGAGCATAACTTTTCCCATATTTCATTTTTTATCTTTATGTTTAAATCTTTTTCCCACTTTTGTTTGGGTTTATAGCTTATTTCATCATTTTCCTTTTCTTGCAGCTTGATGTACATGTTTGTTATAAATCTTTTTATTATCGTTGTTTCTGTAATCACATATTCAAAGATGCTTCCTTCTGGTAATCTCAGTCTGCTTCCCAATTTGTCCTTTAAGTAGGTTTTCAGTTGGTGGTATGCAAACATTGTACCATGAGTTATTCCATATTTGTACTTCATTTGTTCAAATGTTAATAAATTATTTCCCAAAAAACAATTTTCTATTCTTTTAATTCCTTTTCCCTCCCATTCTCTAAAGGAAAGGTTATCTATTGTGAAAGAGATTAGTTGATTTTGCGTCAATAATAATTTTGGTAGTTGGTAATTTGTTTTTTTCCTTTCTACGTGAATTTTCTTCCATATGTTGAGTAAATGGTGCAGTACTGGTGAACTTTTATATTTCACCAGTTTTTCATTCCACTTATAAAGTAGATGTTCTGGCACCTTTTCCCCTATTTTATCTAGCTCTATCTTAGTCCAATCAGGTTTTTTCCCTTGTCTGATAAAAATCTGATAGATACCTTAATTGTGCTGCTCTATAATAATTTTTAAGTTTGGTAGTTGCAAATCACCTTGTTTGTACCACTCTGTTAATTTATCTAATGCTATCCTCGGTTTCCCCCCTTTCCATAAGAATTTCCTTATTATTCTCTTTAGTTCATTGAAGAATTTCTCTGTTAAGGGAATTGGTAATGATTGAAATAGGTATTGTATCCTTGGGAAGACATTCATTTTACCCTCCCTATCAATGTTAGTGGCAATTCTTTCCAATATTTTAAGTCATCCTGTAATTCCTTCATTAATGGCTGATAATTTAATTTGTATAGGTGGCCTAAATTATTATCTAATCTAATACCTAGGTATCGGATTGCTTGTGTTTGCCATTTAAATGGTGATTCTTTTTTAAGTTCTGTGTAATCCGCATTATTCATTGGCATCACTTCACTTTTATTTGCGTTGATCTTGTACCCTGATATTTCTCCATATTCCTTCAATTTCTTATGTAGTTCTTTTATTGATATTTCTGGTTCAGTTAAGTATACTATGATGTAATCTGCAAATAAACTGATTTTATACTCCTTCTCCGTTATTTTTATCCCTTTTAGTTTATTTTCTGTTCTTATCAGTTCTGCCAATGGTTCTATTGCTAAAGTGAACAGTGAGGGAGATAGTGGACATCCCTGCCTAGTTGACCTACTTAATTTAAATTGGTTCGATACATATTCATTTACTTTCACCTTCCCCAATCGTCTCTTATATAATGCTTTAATCCAATTAATATATTTTTCTGGTAGGTTGAACCTCTGTAATACTTTGATTAAATAATTCTATTCTACTCTGTCAAATGCTTTTTCTGCATCTAAACCAACAGCCACTGTTGGTATCTTATTTCCTTGAACTGCAAGGATTAAATTAATGAACTTACAGACATTATCCGCTGTTCGTTTTTTCTTAATAAATCCAGTTTGATCTAGTTTTACTATTTTTGGTACACAGTCGGCCAATCTGTTTGCTAGTAGTTTTGCTATTATCTTATAATCTTAATTAAGTAGAGATATTGGTCTATATGATGCTGGTGTTAATGGATCGTTCCCCGTCTTTGGTATTACTGTAATTATTACTGTTTTACATGAATCTGGCAAGTTTTGTGTTTCTTCTATCTGGTTCATTACTTCCAGGAGAGGAGGAATTAATAACTCTTAAATGATTTATAGAATTCTATTGGGAGTCCATCCTCTCCAGGTGTTTTATTGTTTGGCAGCTTTTTTTAATATATCCTGTATTTCCTCTATTTCAAATGGTTTTATCAACTTGTTTTGCTCCTCTTCTTGCAATTTCGGTAGTTTAATTTTGGCTAAAAACTCATCTATTTTGTCTTTTTTCCCCTTGTTCTCAGTTTGGTATAATTGTTCATAGAATTCCTTAAAGTTTTCATTAATCTCTGTTGGGTTATATGTAATTTGTTTGTCCTTTTTCCTTGATGCCAATACAGTTCTTTTAGCTTGTTCTGTTTTAAGTTGCGAGGCTAATATTTTGTGCGTTTTTTCTCCTAGCTCGTAATATTGTTTTATTTTCATTATGTTCTTCTCCACCTTATAATGTTTCGTATTTTATTTTTTTGTCTGCCAATTCTCTTCTTTTTATTGTATCTTCCCTTGTTGCTAGTTCTTTTTCTGTACTTACTATTTTCCTTTCCTACTGTTCTATTTCCCGATTGTAGTCCTTTTTCATCTTAGTTACATAACTTATTATCTGCCCTGTAATGAACACTTTCATTGCATCCCATAATATAAATTTGTCTTTCACTGATTCCGTATTTATTTCAAAGTACATTTTAATTTGGCGTTCAATAAATTATCTAAATTCCTGTCTTTTAAGTAGCATGGAGTTTAATCTCCATCTCTATGTTCTTGGTGGGATGTCCTCCAGTTCTATTGCTAATAACAGGGTTGAATGATCAAATATTAATCTAGCTTTATATTCCATTTTCCTAACTCTCCCTTTAAAAATAAGAATTAAGGGGCAGAGGTTTAGAGGTAACATGAGGGGGAACTTCTTTACTCAGAGAGTGGTAGCCGTGTGGAATGATCTTCCGGGAGAAATAGTGGCGGCGGAGTCAATTGTATTATTTAAGAAAAGGTTGGACAGGTATATGGATGAGAAGAAGATGGAGGGTTATGGGCATTGTGCAGGGAGGTGGGACTAGAAAGGGGTGTTTGGTTCGGTGCGGACTAGAAGGGCCTAATGGCCTGTTTCCGTGCTGTAATTGTTATGTTATGTTTTATATTATGAATATGGGCTGACAACAAAAACATGTCAATCCTTGAGTATGTTTTATGTCTACTCGAATAATATGAGTATTCCTTCTCCCTTGGGTGCTGCCTCCTCCATATATCCATAAGTTTCATGTCCTGCATTGATTTAACCATAAATTTGGCCACTTTATTCTTTTTGCTAGTCTTTTGTCCAATTTTATCCAACTTTGGGTCCAAATTAAGGTTAAAATCCCCTCTATCAATATATTCCCCTGCGTATCTACAATCTTCAAAAAAATATCTTGCATAAACTTTTGATCCTTTTCATTAGGTGCATATATATTGAGCAAATTCCAGAATTCTGAATATATCTGACACTTTATCATTACATATCTCCTTGCTGGATCTATTATTTCCTCCTCTATTTTGATTGGCACATTTTTATTGATTTATATAGCTACACCTCTGGCCTTTGAATTATATGATACTGCCGTTATGTGCCCTGCCCGGTCTCTCCTTAATTTATTATGTTCCACTTCAGTTAGATGCATTTCCTGCACAAATGCTGTATCTATTTTTTTCTTTTTTCAGTAAATTTAATAGCCTCTTCCTTTTAATTTGGTTATGTATTCCATTAATATTTATAGTCATATAGTTCAACATAGCCATCTCATACTCTGTTTACACCTCATTTCTGCTTCATCATCACCACCTTTCCCCTTTTCCCCATTTTGATCTCTCAGTTTTCCGATTTTGAACTCAATGTATGATAACACTTCTAAAACATAAAATACTTCAACAACTCCCACATCTAAAATTCCCTTAACCCCAAGTATCCCCCCCTCCCTCTCTGAGTTGCCTCTTGTCCCTTGCCGGGCAACCACAACTCCCCTCTCCATTTGGATTGCGAACCCGCTCGCAAGCGTCAACTGATTTCACAGTGACTGTTATTCTCTCCCACCCAATCCCCTCCAGAAAAGATTTTTATTCTCACATTTAACAAACCTCACCCTCTTTTCTTTTTCCCCTCCTTGTTTTTTCTCCCCTTCCCTTTTTTTCCCTTCTTTAGTTCTTACTTATACATTATTTTTACATCTTTATATGTAGTTTGTCGTCGTTCTTCGTTCTTGTTACATCTCTTCATCTCTCCTTCTGTCCTGCAGGCGTTCTGCAAATTCTCATGCTTTCTCCAGATCCGAGAACAGTTTGTTTTGCTTCCCCGGGATGAATATTTTAAGCACAGCTGGATATCTTAACATAAATTTATAGCCTTTTTTCCATAAGATCGATTTTGCTGTGTTAAACTCCTTCCAAACCAGCATTGTTGCCATCCTGATGCACCCCCAAGCAGCTTCTTCCCCTCATTCTGAAACTTAGCTCTTGTAATAATGAGCTCAACCCAGTTCACCCCATTGTCTAAAAGAATCCCTGCCATGATGAAGCTTCATTGAGTTCAAAACTTATGTCTGGGTAAAAAAAATATTTTTTGGCCCTTGTATTCCAATGGTTTTTTGTCTTCTCTAATTTTATTCCTTGCCCTCTCCAATATATTTTCTCGTCGTGTATCTCAAAAATTTTACTAAAACGGATCTTGGTTTTTGTTGTGGCTGTGGTTTTGGGGCTCGTGTTCTGTGTGCTCTTTCTGTTTCCATTCCTTCCTATTTTCATTCCTTCCTGTATTTCTGGCATTCCCAGGACCTTTGGGAGATCAACCTTGCTTCTTTAGACACATCCTTCATAAGACATAAGTTTCCTTTGTAACCACAACCTTCCTTCACCAGCAAAGGCAAAGCATGTTTCTTTCCCCCCCCCCCACCCCTCGCACCTTTCCTCCTTCACCTGAAGTCACTTGCCTTTTACTCGATTTCATTTCCTTTCGACCCCTCCCATTTCCCTTTGTCCCAGGAGATCCATCCACCCCACCCATACACTTGGCATGTGTAGGGAAACTGAGCGACTGAATCTGTCTTGCAGGAGCTGTGCTGCCTCTGGCCTTGGGACTTGCCATCACCGCCCTGCTCCTGTTGATGATCATCTGCCGGCTGCAACTGGTGACACGCAGGCTGAAGAAGGTGAGGCCTATAACATCCGAGGAGTCAGACTATCTCATCAATGGCATGTACCTGTAATAGCCAAGGCTGCTGGAGTGACTGCTCCTCACCGTAATCTTCCTGGTACTGTGAACCAGATTAACGTATGTGTGTATTCATCTCAGTGACCCTGTGGAACAGCATTGACCCTTCCATTTTATCCCATTTTGATCACACCTGGCAAATCTGTCAGGTTGGATCTCATCCCAAGACCAAACCAGCATTGTTGCCATCCTGATGCACCCCCAAGCAGCTTCTTCCCCTCGTTCTGAAACTTAGCTCTTGTAATAATGAGCTTAACCCAGTTCACCCCATTGTCTAAGAGAATCCCTGCCATGATGAAGCTTCATTGAATTGTTTCATGGCCCCCACCATTTTGTCTGCCTGGGGACAACTCATGCTTCCTCAATTTATGATGCTCTCCTGTCTTAGATTTGTACAAGTGTTAGAATCATCAGCTGCCCAACTTTCATCCAATCAAGTTTTCTGGGAATACATGGCAGCATATGGGAAATCCATGAAAAATGTGGAAAGCTGGAGGGAAGTTGTGATGAAAATATTACTCTGCAAACTGCGCAGAATTGCAGAGGTTCCTGATGTTGGCGGATGCCATTTGGCTGGGTTATATTGGTTTATTCTGTGCAGAAACTGTTGCACTTTGTAACATCAGAAGGGTTTTCTCTTTAAAGATTCCACTTAATTGCAACATTCCTCGGCTTTTGGATATTCCTAAATAAATGGCACTTCCCCCCCCTGTGATTCTGGCTCCAACTGACTTGCATGATTTGCTTCTTATTTCCTGTTGAAATACCTGCTATTGAATGAGTTTTAAAAATAACATCCTTTGGACATAGCATTCCATTTATTCTAGTTTTCTTGAGAGATGGTTAGATGCCACAGTGGTGTCATGTAAGGCATGGATAAAATTGCAAAACACCTAGAAGCAGCCCATGCTGCCCATAAAACCAATCCACACTCACCCATTTACTCATAAGACGTTTGTAGCTTTCTAAGAGAGACATAAATAAGGTGGACAGCCAGCACTTTTTTCTAAGACGACATCTGTTTCTCATGAGTGGAAGAAAGATTAAAGGAGATCTCAAAGGTAATGTTCTTGACAATTTAAACAGTTTCCTAACTACTTAGATGTCGCACAAGTAGTTGCCTGTACCATCCCAGGAAGTATGACAGGAATTTGATTCAATGATAATGGATGAAATAATGCCAAGATGGTTTGTGGGTTAAAATGCTGTGCACTGCAGCAGTCCACCATAGATGTGCAGGCTCCAAAGGAAGGGTGGTAAGGAAGGATCAGATTGTTGTGGAGTAAGTTTAGGTCAGCACAACATTGTGGGCTCTCGGGCCTGTTCTGTGCTCTAATGTTCTATGTTCAATGGACACACAATGCTTAACACTGCATCAAAATAGTGCATTTATTCCCTGGAATGCTCTATTTATAATGACCTTATATTCTGTCTCAGCTATTTCCAATCTGACACCATCAACTCCAATTTCCATTCGATCTCTCCCCCGGCCTCTCTCTTTTCCTTTCGCTCTTTCTCCTTTCCTCCAGTTCCCCAAGCCCTTCCATTTCTCCTTTCAGAGCTATCCTTTTTAGTACCCTGCCCCCCATAACCTCAACTTCTTTCTCTTCTACCTCCACCTATTACTTCTTAGCCTATGGTCTTTATCCTTCCCTCCCTCCCTCCCTCCATTCAGGCATCTACATGATTTTCCAGATTCCCGACAGAGGGCCCAAGCCTGAATCGGTGATTCCTGGATTGCTGTGGATGCTGCAAGATCTGCCGAGTTTCTACAACATTTTTGTGTATTATATTCATCCAAAACCTCAGAACAATAAATACATTTCTGTGCTTGGATTGATAAGCCAGAGAATTTTGGTTTTAAACTGCACATCAAATGAATAAGACTAATAACAAGGAATAAAACAAGGACAGCTGGGATGGTTAGGAATTGATGCTGGTACCTCCAATCCTCTTGGCTTTCATGGTTTTGTTTTCTTCTTACCAAACCCTGGTTTCTTCATTCAAGGTTATTCAGAGGCTCATGGAACAACGACCCTCAGTGGCTGCTCAGTCAATAGGTATCTTCATGGACTGGGCATAAAAGAAAGAGACCTGAAAGGGTGGCAAGACAGAGGCAAGTGAGCCCAGCATGGTCTTACTGTTTCGAACAAGTTGTTAAGGGTTAGAGAATATAAGAGTTTGGAGTAGTTGGGGATAATTGACAAGGGAGCATTTATTGTTGTGGAAGAAATCCAAATTTAGCTGCTCTATAACATTTTAATCATCCAAACATGAAAAATCCTTTAAATACAAATCAATTCATCCACTAAAATTTATTTGGCAAAGCCATACACTGAGGAAATTTAATTGCAATTCGTCATGTCAAGAGCTCCTACAGTTATATTTTCACTACATTCAACTGGGAAGCAATAGAACAGCAGAATAGCAGCACAGACCTATGTTTGAAAGCAAAAGTCCAAATCTCATTTTGCAGTCAGTGTCGTAGCTGCCATGTTGTGCTTGAGAGGCTCGATTTCAAGTTCAAGAAGTCTTCGTGGCAACTCATAGGGCACTATCGTCCTTGGGCTTCAGTGCTTGTTTATGACTTCTTGTTTTGCATAAGCTGCATCATGGGTGCATACAATGTTGTTATGAAGGTCGATCAGTGAACAACAATTCAAATGGAGCAGGGTGAGAAAAACTAGTCATATCACATAAGTGCTGGTTCTCCTTTTTGCAGCTTCACTCTTACCAGTCTAAAAAAACTGAACCAAGTCTCAAAACTTTTTCCATTACTGAATGTATCTTCTTTTAATTTTTACAACCTTTTTAGAATCAGAATTTATTGTCATGAACAAGTCACGAAATTTGGTGTTTTGCGGGAGCATCGTAGTGTAAACATTCATATTATAACCATCTTGCAACAATACTAGAAAAAGAGCTTGAAAAGTAAGGCAGAATCTTTGGTTCATTGATTATTCAGGAATCTGATGGCAGTGGGGAAGAAGCTGTCCTTCTGTCACTGAGTGCTCGTCTTTAGGCTCCTGTACCTTTTTCCCGAAGAGGACATAGCCTGGGTGGTGGGGGTCTTTGAGGATAGAGGCTGCTTTTTTAAGATACTGCCTCATGTAGATGTCCTCAATGGAGTGAAGTCTGGTGTCATAGATCAAGTTAACAACCCTCTGGAGTTTTTTCTTGTCCTGAATTTTGGTGTCTCCAAACCAGACAGTGATACAACTAGCCAGAATGCTCTCTACAGTACACCTGTAGAAATTGAGAGTCTTTGGTGACATACTGAATCTCCTCAAACACCACCTGTACACAAGGTTGGTTTACCCAACTATTAAAGAAGACTATTTCATTCCTGTGTGTGTGTGTGTGTGTGTGTGTGTGTGTGTGTGTGTGTGTGTGTGTGTGTGTGTGTGTGTGTGTGTGTGTGTGTGTGTGTGTGTGTGTGTGTGTGTGTGTGTGTGATTTTTTCAAAACATTTAGAACAGAAGATACCACTTCACATCATGTGAGGTTCTGAGTACACAGATGAAAATTGACATTTCACCCTTGTGAATTTAAAACAAGTGTTAAAATGGAGCATAATCAACTCATCCCAAAACACTTACATTTTAAACTAAAAAATGTTGTATTTTATTTAGCAAAATCCACTATTGATTTTTTAATTTGAGAGGTTGAGAGAAGTAGTAGTGGGGTTTGAAAACAGCAGGGTTTTGACGTTGTTGAGATAGGACCTTGCTGAACCCTTCATCAACCCAAACAGACTCAGCAGAGTTTTACATGCTTATGTTAATTTTTTAAAAATTTGTATTTTTATGTATTATATTTTAGAAAATTACTTTGAGGGTTGGACAGAGAAACACACCCAGAACACCATTTTGAAGCAGTGCCATAAAAGCTTTATTATTGTTTGTGAAAGAATGGAATGTTTGCTCAAAAAGGCATCTGATCAAACAGGAGTCCATTTACCTTAATAATTTGTGCTTTTGGAGAAAAAATGAAACTAAGGCAGTATTGCTCAAGCCAGCCATATGATTAATACATTTCAGAAAGCAGCTTGAGAATCATCAACCATATTGATCTGAAGACAGAAATGCAGTGACCTTCTGTGAGATGGACACTGCTGTTGTGATCTCCTTGCTAGGGGAAACAATGATTTGCTGTGGCTATTGTAATGGTCACTTATGACTGACCCATATCTTGGTAAAGAAAGCAAGATCATTCTTGCATTTGGGTCGTTACCATTTTGATGGTAATTTCATTTAAAACCCTTGCCTGGGTCTATGAAAGCATTGTGGAGGTCACAGCTTCCTAACTCCTATGCAGAAAGGGGGGGGGGGGGAAGTTGTGTCAAACCATTCCCACAGGATCTAGCATTGTTCCTGCTGGGAATTACAATGGACATAAGACTTACAATGAAGCTGTCCAAATTTCAAATCCAATTTGTAATGGTCATATTGGCAGTGGTCAGGAAGTGCATAGCAGTTACCTGGAAGTCCGACTCAAGCTTGAGCACTGCATACTGGAATGCAGAAGCACAGAGCTGTGTTCCCCTGGAGAAGATTACCTACAATCTCAGGAAAAAGAGCAGTATCTTCCTTAAAATTTGGAAACCGTATCTAAATTTCATAGGTGCACAGCTATCGGGTAAGCTATCCTGTCTCATGGCCTAGCTCCATCCCATTCCCATCTGAAAAAACCGAGGCCATGGATAGGATACTGACCAGATCATGGGCCATTGGGGTGTAACAAGTCTGCATACCCCCCCCGATTTATGTTTTTAACCTTTGTTGTGTGGGTCTTGAATGTAGTATGTTATGTGATCTTTGGTGCATGACAAGGAGATAGGGAGGGGTAGAAAAAGGATTGGATTCAATGGTGAACCTTGTACAGAAATGATGACTGTAAGTTTTGATGAAAACTGATTACTGTATGAGTTTGATTTTGAAAACTGATAAATAAAATATTTAAAAAAAGAAATTGGAAGAACTGCATGACCAAGCAAAGCAGTGGGCGTCTGATAAACAAATGATCCTTGACAAGATTAATCATATGGAGAACTTTAGCAGACAAAATAATGTATGAATAATTTGTTAAGAGATGGTGCGGAAGGAAGAGATGCAGTTAAGTTCTTTGAATCCTGGATTCCTGAGGTACTTCACACTGAGCCACACAGCGTACAAGTACAGATTGAGAGAGCCCATCAAACTTTCGGATCTAGAAGAAATCTGGATGCACATCCTCGACTGGCCCTTGTGAGGCTGTTGAGCTTCAGTGATCAGGAAGCGATCTTAAGAGTAGTGTTTGAGTATGCTAAAATGAATAATGCTCCACTGAAATGGCATGAACAAGAGGTCATGTTTTTCCAAGACTTCAATCCAGTGGTCGTGCAGAAAAGAAAAGAATTCAACGAGGTCAAGCAGCAGCTCCAGGCGAAGAATTTCAGGTATTCCATGGTTTACCTGGCGATTTTAGGGGTGGAGGTGTCAGAAGGCATCTGGCAGTTTTTCAAGACAAGACAAGAGGTAGAAGAATTTGTTCATTGACAGAAAATGATGTTGGAAGAGAACTTTATGAAGATTGTATTTTTGTGGACTAAATAAAGATACATTTTTGAGTCATCTGATATTTATTAGGTAATGTCAATCTATCTTATTGATACTTTGCGGAGAGCTAAGGGAAATGTTGAATGTCCAATAAAGTAATAGCAGGGTATAGACTGCGGTCTAAGGCCGGGGGGTGGGGTAATGTTTTAAAGATGGTGGGGTTCAGTTTCTTCATCCCTGGAGGATTCTACAGGTTTTTTTTCATGGGATTTAGGGGTTTCTTGATTAAATCACTGTCAGAGCAGAGGTTTCACATTTTTTTTCAACAGGGAAGAAATCACTAGATTGCTTGATTATTGTGACTGTATTACTGTGCAATATTTGTCTGTAAATCAATATGGATAAGACGTTAAAGTTTATAAGTTTAAATGGAAAAATTAAGAGAAAGAAGGTTTTGGCTCACTTGAAAAAGTTAAAGATAGATGTGGTTTTTTTTTACGGGAAACACATCTTACTAAGGTGAAACATGATAAATTAAAGAGAGGATTGGTGGGGCAGGTTTTCTCTTCGTCTTTCAATTCTAAGGCAAGAGCGGTTGCGATTCTAATAAATAAAAATGTTCCGGTTACTCTAGAAAATATAATCAAAAGATCAAGTGAGGAGATAAGTAATGGTAAATTGTAAGATTTATTCAGAATCAAGTATGCTTATGAATATTTATGCACCAAACTACAATGAAGAAGCCTTTATGAAGGATATATTTTTAAAAGCTGCTGAGAGGAGACAAAATATTTTGATAGGAGGAGATTTTAATTTCTGTCTGGACCTGATATTGGATAAATCTGCAAGAACAGTAACTCAGGCAAAGGCTGCTAAAGTGACTTAAATGATTTAAATTTGATTGACATATGGAAGCAGCTTAACCCAACAGAGAGAGACTATTCTTTCTGTTCAAGGGCATATGATTCACATACAAGAATCAATTTATCTTTACTGTTGGTGGGACTAAAAATAAGGTGATGAAGTCAGAATATTTATTGAGACTACTTTCTGATCACTCACCACTTATGCTGACCATTTCAATAACGGTGAAACAGGAAGGGGCTTATAGATGGTTTTTGAACCCTATATTGTTAAAGTGGGAGGATTTAAACAAAAAATAGAATTTTTTTTGTGAACAAATTTTGGATCAACAGATAACAGGTTTTAAATATGGGATACTGTGAGAACTTTTTTGAGAGATCAGATTATTTTATTTAAGAAAAATGTAAGGAGGGAATATAATGCAGAGCTAAATAAGATGGAAAAAATATACTGAAATGAGAAAAAGAATATCAATGAACAGGATAAATATAGAGCAATGGATAACAAAAAGATACATTATAACACTTTACAAACATATAGAGTAGAAAGAACTATACTTAAAACTAGGTAGAAATATTATGAACTGGGGGAATGGACTCATAAGGTGCTGGCATGGCCATTAAAGGCAGAAGGCACAACAAGGGCGATAAATGCCATACAGACGGAAGATACTGTAGTTACATATAATTAGAAGGAAATAAATGATGCCTTTCGGCAATACTACACTGAGGCTTATAAATTGGATATACAGGTGGATGAAAACAAAATATGTGAGTTCTTAGAAGGGGTTGAACTTCCTAGATTGGATGAAAATGACAGGAATGATCTGGATGCTGCTTTTACAAGGGAAGAGATTGAGAAAGCATTGAGTACATTGCAGGATAATAAGCCTCCAGGAGAGGATGGATTTCCACCTGAGTTCTATAAAGAATTTAAAGATATGTTAATGCCATTACTGAATGATGTATTGGATCATGCGGTACAGTATTACCAAAAAAGAACAGAGACTCGTTAAAAACATTGTCATATAGGCCAATTTCTCTACTCATTGTTGACTATAAAATTGTAGCAAAGGCATTAGCCAACAGGATGGGGCAATACCTACTGAAATTAATACATCTAGACCAGGTAAGATTTGTAAAGGGTAGACATTAGGCAAATAATCTAACCAGACTGTTTAGCATAATACATATGGCAAAAATCAGGTTGCAATGCAAGTATAACAGTTTCTCTAGATGCAAATAAGGTATTTGACCATTTAGAATGGCTGTTTTTGTTTAAAATATTGGAGAAATTTGGTATAGGAAGGGGATTTATTAATTGGATTAAGGTGATATATCACAGTTCACAGTCAAAGATAATTGTGAATAGTCAAATGTTGACAGTGTTCCTTTTGAGTAGATCAAGTAGGCAATGCTGTTTCCAGCATTGTTTATAATGGCAATTGAACCTCTAGCTGAAATTATTAAAAGAGATTCTGAGGTTAAGGGCTTTATGGTCGGTTAGGTTTATTCGCGATTGATGTATTATTATACTTGTCAGATCCAGAGGGATCCTTGGAAAAGTTACAGGAGATCCTCAGAAAATATGGTAGAGTGTCTGGTTATAAGGTTAATATGGACAAAAGTGAAATAATGCCCTAAATAAACCATGATTATGAAAGATATAAGAGAGGCAGTAGGTTTAAATGGATAACAGATGGGATTAAATACTTGGGAATAGTAACAGACAACAATTTACTAAATCTGTATAAGCTTAATTATGTTCCCCTGCTTAGTAAAATAGAATAGGATTTACAAAAATGGAAAGACTTGGCTAATAGGATGGGTGAGTTGTGTAAAGATGAAAGTGATGTTGAGGCTTCAATACTTGTTCCAATCATTGCCTAGAGTTTTACCTAAGAATTTTTTTAATTGTTAAGTAATCAAGTAAGACAATTCCTATGGAATAACAAAGTGCCCAGAATTGTGTTGGAAAAACTAACCTGGGATTATAAATTTGGAGGGTTGAGACTTCCAGACTTAAAAAAAAATTATCTGGCTGCACAAACAAGATTTTTAGCATTTTGTTGAGAAAATTCTCCAAACTGGGTTCATATGGGGCTATATTCTATGAATGAAGCAACAGCTAAAGACTTTATTTACATACGGAGCATTAAATCAAATTAAAAAAGAAGACAAGTAACCCTATTTTAGAACATATGGTCAAAATACAGCAGGAAATCAATTAATGTATTGGGAGAAAAATGAGTATTTCATTAAGAGCTCTGTTAGGTAACTATGTAACCATATAACAGTTTACAGCGTGGCAACAGGCCATATCGGCCTTTCGAGTCCGTGCCGGTTATAGAAGTTGTGATATTATGGTAACAGTTTACAAGACACTGATGAGGCCAAAATTGGAGTATTGTGTGCAGTTTTGGTCACCTAATGACCAGAAAGATGTCAATAAGAGAGAAAAAGCACAGAGAGAATTGACGAGGATGTTGTCCAGACTTCAGGAACTGAATTACAGGGAAAGGTTTGGATTATTATTCCCTGGAGCGTAGAAGTATGAGGGGAGATTTGATAAAGGTATTATAGATACCTATGAATATGAGAGACAGAATTCTAAACATATGGTTACAATTGGGTATATGTTGTATACCAGACTGTTATTAAGTAGGCGTTTTGATGTCATTTGAACAAATGAGACAGATCTATGGTGCACCTAATGGGATCTTTCTATGTTTTCTTCAACTGAGAACTTTCTTGAAGGGACGATGGGGACAGGCATCGAGTTCTCTGGGAGTTAGTGAAATGGAACGAATGCTTTAGATGGGTAACATACTCAAATTTATTACCAGGATAAATTGACTTTCAGTTAGAAAGTGTTAAACCTTTTCTGCAGAGATCAAGGGAAAGGTGGGAGTCTGACTTAGGTGTTACAATTCCAGAATAATCCTGGTTTGAATGGTGTGTGGATAGTGTAACCTCAACTATAAATGTGAGATATGCGTTGTTCAATATAACTTTTTACACCAGCTGTATCTCACTCTACAGAGATTGCACAAATCTAAGCCAGAAATATCAGAATTGTATTTTAGGTGTGAAATAGAAGAAGGAACATTCTTTCATTCAATCTGATTATGTGTGAAGGTTAGACCCTTTTGACAAGAAATTTTGGAAGTATTAACGAGAATTACAAGAGTGACCTTCCTAGTGATCTGGAACTTTATTTGTTATGCAATTTTATAGATTTAAATAATAATCTTAGAGTTTCAAATTTCATTTGTTAAAAATGCACTAGCAGTGGCTAAAAAGTGAATTGCAGTCACATAGAAGTTGGACTCCCCAATTACCTTGGTGAGATGGTCAGTGAAGATGGATAGTTGCATTCCAATGGAAAAAATAACCTACAATTTAAGGAATAAGTATGACATATTCCTTAAAATGTGGCGACCATATTTGAACTATGTTGATGCTTAACTTGAATAATATTGCTAAATTCAAAGGTAATCTCTCCCTGAATTCTGACATTACTTTAAATTGTGAGTTCTAACGGTGTAGGAAAAGGTATTTAATGAAGGCGGTTGAGTTAGGGTTTCTTTAAGTTTTTTTTGTTTTATAAAATACCACACACACATACATGTACATTTTTATTGAAATTTTATAATTATTAATTTTTATGAAAAATAAAAAATAAAGTTTTCAAAAAAAAAACCTTGGGCACCCTCCACCCCTTGGGATTCCCAGGGATAATAGTGTGTTCTGCCCCAATATCGTCCAGTACTGGTTATTTCCCTCTTCTCAGTGGACAGCCACTGGGATGAATGACCTTGGGTAACCCAGGGATGCTGAGCGAATCCACTGGATCCCTGATCTCCATCTTATAGGGCAGAAACAAAATTGTTCCACACTGGGGAGGTGTCTGGTGCGATTGTGTGCTTTTGTTGGTGATTTTGAGTCACACCAGGGAGATGATCTTTGCTCTGAGTGCAGCAGGGGTGCCCTCAGCTGAGGGAGAAGCATGTTTCTTACTTTTCTTTTGATGATCAGAAAGGCGTGTAATTTATAAACAATAGTGCAGAATTTGATAATTGTGATAATGTGTTGACTCTTCTTTCTTTGTACATCAACATGTAATTCGGTTCTGGTATTTTATTGTATATATCTGAAATGTTTCTTTGATTTTGTTTCTTTTGTAACTCCATGTTGATTGAAAATCCTTAGTTTTAAAAAAAGAATGAGCTGAGGGAGGAGCAGAAGGCTGCGTATTGGGGGGGTGCGGGTTTTCGCGGCTTTTTCCTACAGTACTCCTGCCATATCGCAAAATGGTAAGGGTAAAGGTGCTATGTATGCAGGCAAGGTCTATGCCAGCACCTGCAAGACAAGGAGTATGCACTCTCACCATTATTGCCATCACTGTGTTTTATTTCCATGCAGCGAATTTGTATGGGTACTCCCTGGCTGAATGCTCCCCATTCCAGATACTCTAGCCTCTCCAGAAAGGCAATGGCTTCCTGGATGGTTTTGTCAGTTGCCGGTGCTATCAAGGGCAAGACCACCACTCCTAGGTCAGGGAGGACAGTGGTGTCTAAGTGCCCCGCTAAGGCGGAGGTTACCCTGGAATCCTCAGAGGTTGGACCAAGGAGCCCCACCGTAGTGTCTAGTAATAAGGGCCCATTCCCTAATGACCCTTATGCTCTCATTGACTGTATTCCATTGGTGGTGGCATGTCAGGTCCACTCTAAAAGTGTGGGGAACCTGGCCTGCACCGCAGTCACCACCTGATCCCACAGCGTGGACCTCTCTTGCTGTGCAGAAAGACTGCCCAGAGTGCTGACCTCTAGGTGGGAGAGCCAAATATGGGTGACTCCCTTGTCCCACAGCCGGAGTCGCCATACAGCTAAATGCTTGCCTGACCACTGGTGGTATCTGTCCATCAGCCTAGCCAACTCCCTGGCGGAGTATTCCCGGTGTCTATGACCTTATACCTGCCCTTCGCCTGTCCACTTGGACCCTTTCCATTCTCAGAAATCTACCCATTGTGGATGGTCCACGGGGGTGAGGGATAATTTTAAAGATGGGGGTGAATGTGGTGGTACACCACCGGCCTACTGCAGGGGGCAACCTCTGTACCTGCAAGAGTATAAGGGGACAGGACCACACCTGACCAGCTGTCAATCAGTCGGCCTGAATGGATCAAGCCCCAATCGGTCGGGTGCCAATCACCCTCCGGGATATAACCCTGTGCTGGCCTCCCGAGGCCTCACTCAGAGTTGCTGCAGCCACAGCCAGCCTAGCTCTGTGGAAGTCTTTGTGGATTAAAGCTTGTTGTAGTCTTTATCTTTGTGTGTGTCTGATTCTGGCTAACTGTGCACCACAGTTGTATAAAAAGGGGTAATGAGTCAACATATATCCATATAACCGTTTACAGCACGGAAACAGGCAATGTCGGCCCTTCAAGTCCGTACCGGTTCACTTGAACAACTCCACTAGCTCCTCCGCAAACTCCTGAGGAAGTAGAGGCTTTCTTCATGATTACATACAGGAGGAAGATTGAAAACATGTCTGAAAGGTGCCAAAACCAAGGAGCTGATTGTGGGCTTTAGGAGAGGTAAACCAGAAGTGTATGATCCATTGGGGATTTGGGGATCAGAGGTAGAGAGGTGAACAAATTCAAATTCCTGAGAATTGCTATCTCGGAGGATCTTTCCTGGAGCCTACATACTAATGTTATCATGAAGAAAGCACATTATCACCTCTACTTCCGAAAGAGTTTTCAGAGGTTTGGTATGATGTTGAAAACCTTAGCAATATTCTAGATGTATAGTGGAAAGTGTGATGACTGGCTGCTTCATAACCTAGTATGTGGGCACCAATACCTCTGAGTGAAAAGCCCTGAAAAATGTAGCAGACACAGCCCAATACGTCACAGGCAAAACTCTCCCCACCATCGAGAAAATCTGCATGGAACACGTGTCAAAGAACAGCAGCAATCATCAAGCATCCACATCACCTAGGACAGGGGTTCCTAACCTGGGGTACATGTACCCCCCCATTGATATATTTGCACTTTTCAGGGGGTACATTGGGTCTGAGAGAATAACCACTACTGTACAAAACATGGTGTTGTAATCTGCAGTCAGATTGCACAATGTGTTTTTTTATCCTTAATTTTTAGGGGTACACGGGAACCTATAAAAATGCCCAAGGGGTACAGAGGAACAAAAAGGTTGGGAACCCCTGACCTCGGACGTGCTCTGTTCTCGCTGTTGCCATCAGGTTCACCAGGTTCAGAAAAAATTGCTACCCCTCCACTATCAGACTCCTAAACACCAAACTCAATCAAAGACTTATTTAAGGACTCTTTGCACTTTCTTTATTATTGAATATTTTTTTTCTGTATTACCCAGTCAGTTTGCTTACATTTCTTTTTTCTTTACATTTCTCTTATTTGCTGACATTCCTTGAGTACAGTTTTTTGAACTACCGATAAGCAGAAATTCTGCTTGGCTCACAGGAAAAAGAATCTCAGATTTGTGTGTGATGTCATGTATCTACTCTGACAATAACTTTGAACCAACCTCTGTTTCTCCTAACCCTGTATACAGGGGTCTTGAACCACCCTCTCATTTCCTCGTGTATGGGTATGACAAACAATCCTCTCTTTTCCTCTAATTGTGTATGGGGTTCCCGAACAACCCTCTCATTCTCCTGATTCTCATGTACAATAGTCTTGAAACATCCCCATTTCATACACCAGAACCACTCTCTCTGCCACCCGATCTTCCAGACCAAGTACACGGGCATGAACCTCTGCCTCTTTCCTTGATCTTGTATACAGGGGTCCTGAACCACCCTCTCTTTTCCTGTAATAATATCTGGGGTCTTCGAAGAAGGCAAATGTAATATTGGCATTCATATTTTTCCCTGATATCAAATAGGAGGGTGTAGATAAAGCTTCCCTTTCTCTGTCCTTTTATATGGGGATCTTGAACACTCTTTCTTTCAACATGCTGTATAAGGGACGAGCTGCACTCTTTCCCTTACTTCATTTATGGGGAATGAACCATGATCCCTTTCCCTGTATATGGGAGTCTTGAACCTGATCTTCATATTCGATGGTCTCAAACTACCTTTTCTTGATCAAACTACCCTCTCTGTCCCTGACCCTGCAGATGGGGGGAAGGGGGTGGGAAACACTCTCATTTCATGACTGCATAAGGGATGAATCACACTCTCTTTTCCTGACCTCATTTATGGGGGATGAACCATCCTTTTTCATCCTGTAATTGTATATGGGTCTCCAATGAGTATAGTCCAAGAGCTGACAATCCTTCCTCATATGGTAACACTTTCATTCCTGGTATCACTCTAGTAGGGGCGGCACGGTCACCATAATGCTGTTACACCACCAGCAAGTGGGACTGGGGTTCGAAACCTGCGCTGTCTGTAAGGAGTTTGTATGTTCTCCCTGTGTCTGAGTGGGTTTTCCCCTGAGGCTCCGGTTTTCTACCACCATTTAAAATGTACCAGGGGTTGTAGCTCTATTTGGTGTAATTGGGCAGCACAGACTCGTGGGCCGAATGGGGCTGTTACCGCGCTGTATATTTAAATTTTAAAAAAAATTATCTTCTCTGGACCTTCTCCAATGCCAGGACATCACTTCTCAAATAAGGCACTCAAATCTGTACACAGTACTTCAGGTGAGGTCTCACCAGTGCTTTATAGAGTTTCAACATTACACCCCTTCTCGTGCATGTTGTTCCTCAAGAAGCAAATGCCAATATTACATTTTCCTTCTTCACCACCGACTCAACCTGGAGGTTAACTTTTAGTGAATGCTGCACTCCAAAGTCTCTTTGCACCTCAGAATTTTGAATTTTCTCTCCATCTAAATAATAGTCTGCCCATCTATTTCTTCTACCAAAATGCATGACTGTACATTTACAACAATGTATTTCATCTTCCACCTCTTTGCCCATTCTCCTAATCTATCCATGTCTCTCTGTAGCCTTTTTTAAATCTTAGGCATCACCTACTTTGATATCATCTGCAAACTTTGCTATAAAGCCATCTATTCCATAATCCAAATCACTTCGATGCAATACAAAAAGAAGTGGCCCAAACACTGACCCCTGTGGAACACCACTGATAACCAGCAGCCAACCAGAATAGGATCCCTTTATTCTTATTCTCTTTTTCCTGCCTATCAGCCAGTGCTCTACCTGTGATAATATCCTTCCTGTAATTCCACAGCCTCTCATCTAGTTTAGCAGTCTGATATGTGGCATCTTATCAAAGGCCTTTTGAAAGTGCAAATGTACAATATCCACTGCATCTCCCCATCTATCCTACTTGCGATCTCTTCAAAAAATTGAAATAGGTTTGTCAGGCATGATTTTCCTTTAAGGAAACCATGCTGACTTGGGCCATTCTTTTCATGCACCTCCAGGTCATCTCATCCATGACAATCAACTCCAATAGCACTGACGTCAGGCTAAAAGATCTATAATTTCCTTTCAGCTACTTTGCTCCCTTCTTAAACAGCAGAGTGATATTCACAATCTTCCAGTCCACCGGAACCATGACAGACTCCATTGATTCCTATAAGATTATTACCAATGCCTTCACAATCTCTACAGCTATCTCCTTCAGAACCCAAGTGTGCATTTCATCTGGACTGGGAGACTTATCTACCCTTAGACCATTTAGCTTCCTAAGTACCTTCTCTCTCTCTCCACCCAGCCTATGCACTGCTCTTGCCTCTGCCATCAGGAAAGAGGAATAGGTGCCATGAGTCTTGCACCACCAGGTTCAGGAACAGCTGCTACCCCATCCACCATCAGAATCCTCAATGACAAACTCAATCTGGGACTCATTTAAGGACTCTTACTTGTACAATTTATTGATTTTGTTTTCTCTGTATTGCACAATCAGTTTGTTTAAATTCATTATCTGTTTATTGCTCTTTGTTTACACGTTAATGCAGTGTAGTTTTTTTGCACTACCAATTAGTGGTAATTCTGCCACACCTGAAGGGAAAAAAATCTCAGGGTTATATGTGATGTCATGCATGTACTCTGACAATAAATCTGAAATCTGACTGTACTTACTTCTCTTCTCAAAGACCCATGAGAGTCCAGTATGCTACTAATGCCTTCAACAGTGAAGAATTATCCAAAATATTCAATCAGTTCCTCTGCCATCTCTTTGTCTCCCATTACAATTTCTCCAATGTTATTTTCTATTGGTCCAATGACTACCTCGGTCACTCTTTTACTCTTTATATATTTAACCAAGCATTGGGGAGACATTGGAGACCGAACATGGACTGGGAGATCACTTCATTCAGCACCTTGGTTCTGTGTACCACAATAGCAGTGATCTCCCAGTGGCCACCCATTCCTTTGCATTCACTGACAGACTGAGACCACCCGCAAATTGGAAACAAAATCTCATGTTTCATCTGGGCACTCTCCAACTGGATGGCATTTACAATGTCTTCTCTAGTTTCCATAAGCAACACCCCTCCCATCTATCCCTATGTCTTATTTCCCGCAGTTCTGCATTCAGAGCCAATCCCCCGCCACCCATCAATTTTTGCTTTTCAGTCCTCTTATCCATAGCCGTATCTATGGTATGGTAGCCAGGGGACATGCCCTGGGCGCCACTGTCCTCGCCTACCAATCTACATAAGTGTTTAAATACAAGCTCGTATGTGCGTGTTGAGCGTGGTGCTCAATGTCAGTTCCCTGTGTCTGTGCCTCGGAGGCGTCAATTCAGCGTCCCCTTCGCTGCCAGTATCCTCGCTCACAGACACATTCTGCTGTGGGCTTCCTTCCTATTCAACCCAGTACTGAGCATTTTCCGCAGGGGAAGGGCTCCAGCACCAATCCTTATTTAACGAGGATGTAAAAACAAAGTTCTACGCATTCTGCGTGGCAAACAAGCGGCTAAAAGTTAACAATTTGTCAGAGCCTGGAAATTGTTCACCCACTCCCCTTGTCTGATTTATTTCAAACAGAATGCTTTTCAGACCAGCGAGAGAATAATTGGCGTGAGTACTTTTATTATGACCAGAGCTCCCTACACCAAGCCATCTCTCTTCTCGGCCTACACCGGACTCCAAGGAGGATGGACGCTGAAGGATGAGTTTGAGCGTGGCCTTCAGCATCTTACTGCATCTCTCCCACCGGGTGCTCTGTGCTGGGAAGCGTGTCAGCCATTCAACGCCTTTAACTTCGGCCGCTCAGCTCCAGCCCGAGGAACGCAACTTGCTGCTTTCATTCAGTCTTTAATTGGTCAGAGGTTTTTTTTAAAAAAACTTGAAACAATTGTGTTTTTTAAGGCGAAGATTATTTTCCAATATTTCAATAGATCCAACACAACGTTGGATAGGACTGTTTTGGGGTTCTACAACAGGTAGGGGAAGGTGAAGTGGATGGCGTGGCGGCGGCGAGAGATGGTTGCGGGGTGAAGCAAGTTTTAATGGGGAGGGGGGGTGGTGGGGTGTAATTTCAGTGCTAGCCATTTCCCACTGCTCTTAACCATATCTTTTTGTCTGTACTTCTCCCCCTGCCTTTTCTTCCCTTCGCCCCAGTCTTATAATTCAGACTCCTGCCTGCTTTTCACTCACATCTTAAAGAGCTCAGGCCCGAAAAGTTTGTATTTTTTTTCCTCCTATGGACGCTGCAAGACTTGCTGAGTCCCTCCCTCCAGTGTTTCTCCAACAAACAGTGTTTGACATCACTTGTTCCCAAATCGTCACCCGATTGGTTCATAATTTGTTACAGCAATTGTTAAGCTTGCAATTCCTTTCCATGCTGCCTCGCCGCTCCCACGTGGCGCGAAACCGGTGTCGCTTCCCTGTTGCGCCGCATTATTTATGGTGTCATCGCATTCTGTTGTCATGGTAGCAAAGTTGGAAAGTTTGGGCTGGATTCTGAGCCTCTCTGAAGGCGTCCAGGCCGGTGTCACTTGTTCCGTTTGTGCGGTTTCGGAGCTATCGTGTGTGGAGCCGCCTTGGCTTCAGCCGGGTGAGGTGAGTCGCCTTCGCTCCGTGTTGACACGCCGGGGAGAGACGGCATCGTTGCATCGCCAGCACCCAGAGCGGTGAGTGGGTCCCTTCACTTCTCTCCGTGTCAACGCGCTGTGGAGACAGTCGGCATGGGTTGCATTGCCAGCATCCAGTCAACGCGGTCCCTTCGCGACTCAGGAGGCGCGAGGTGTCAGTGAGAAAGTTGATTGTGAATAACGGTGCTCCTTGTCTTTTCTCCAGAACTACCCCCCCCCCCCATCCCCCCACCTGTGAGGAAGGGCAAGCGGCGGGATGGCGCACACGGCCCAAGGCCGTCTCCAGACGTTGCAGGTGCACAAGCTGATCCAGTTGGTCGGGCGACGGGAGAGAGCCGAGCTGGAAAAGCTGCTCGCTCTGGGGGTGCCGCACTTGGTGAATGTGAGCGAGCCGAGCCAAGGCCAGTTCGCCTTGCACGTTGCTGCCCAGGCCAACGACGCTGAGATCTGCAGCCTGCTGCTGTCGCTGGGGGCCGAACCCGATGTGGTGGATGCGGACGGGCGGACGGCAGCGATGATCGCCGCCGAGGCGGGCCATGACCTGACGTTGCAGGTGCTGACCGAGGGCAAGGCGGACATGACTATTGTGGACAAGGATGGGAAAGGTACGGCGGCAGCGGTTAACGCGCCTCCTCGCACCAAAGTATTGTTATCCTTCATATTCTTGAGACTCCAGCATACACTTCCTTCCAGTGATGTTTTTGGTAACCTATGCTAAAAGTACCAGAAGTCATGGATGGCCCAATTCGTGGAGCAGAAAATTTCGGTAGCGCCGATTAAACTTGTGCTTTCTGCAGCCAAACATTTTCTCGCTGCCAACCAGATGAGCCCAGATGTAAACCCGAGGACCCACACGCCTCATTCCTAGTGGATCGCCTAAAACGTAATGGCATGGTCATTGACTGGGCGATCACTTACTTGGCTGTGTCTGCATCAGTGACATGGACCTCTCAGTGACCAACCACTTAAATTCTGCACCCCACTTCCATGCTGACATGTCTGTCCATGGCCTCATGTACTGTTGCATCAAGACAACCGGTAAATTGGAGCAACATTTAATTTTCCAACTGGCTCTCTCCAACTGGATGTTATTAACATCAACTTCTTGTTTCTGCTAGCTTACTCTCCATTCCTCCTGCCTTCCTTTGTCTTTCCTCCAGCTCTCCACCCCCTTCCCTCTCCAGTCACAGAGCCTTCCCTCAGTTTGTTGGTGTGCCCTCCCTCCCTTATCCATGGGTCTTTGGGATTCTGTTCCTCCCCCTACCCTCCCCCACCATTTTGTTCAGGGGCCTGTCTACATACCCTGCTGAACGACTGAAACCTGAAACATTGGTTATGTAACTTTATCTTTGCTATATAAAGTACAGTGTTTGACCTGCTGAGTTTCTCCAGCATTGAGTTTTGACTTCAACCACAATTGAGTGTTTTACCAGGATCATTGATTTTTTTCTAATTTTAGGTAACTCCTATCCCTATCTGATTCCATCGTTTCTGTTCCTTCTTTGTCTATTTATTTTTCTCTCTCTCACACATTTCTTTTCCCACCCCACCCCATTCCTAGTGATTTCAGTATTTATTGTATGAACACATCACAAAATTTGTTGTTTTGCAGCAGTATTACAGGTGCAAATGTTGCTATAAATTATTTTTTAAAGATCAACAGATAAATTAGTGCAAAAGAACAGAAAGTGAGTAAGTGTCTGTGCTTCATTGTCCTTCCAGAAATCTGATGGTAGAGGGGAAGAAGCTGTTTTTGTACCGTTGGGTGTTTGTCTTCAGACTCCTGTACCTCCTTCCTGATGGTAGCAGTGTGAAGAGGGCATGGCCTGGGTGGTGAGGGTTCTTGAGGATCGTCAAGTTTATTGTCATCTGATTGTTCAAGTACAACCAGATGAAACAGTATTTTCTGGTGCAAAGAATGCAGACACACAACCAGACAAAATACACAGACAGACAAACAATACACATGCAGGACAGGTATTTCATATATACAGATAAATAAATAAATATTGATTCATGAATATGAATCATGAAGTATGTGCTTCAACATTCTCACTGTCTGTGGGAAGAATCTATTTATCAGCACCCAACAGGAGCAGCTGAAAGACACTTTGTGCAGGGTGGAAGGGGTACTCATTGATTTTGCGTGCCCTCTGCAGACAATGATCCAGTAGATCACAGTGATGGGGGGGGTGTTGTGGGGTTGTGGGTGAGACTCCACTCTTATGGTCCTGTGGATTAACCTCTCATCCATTTCTCTGCAGCAGGGAGTGCAGTCACTGTTGTGCCTTCCTGACAAGGGAGGAAATGTTGAGTGTCCACGATAGGGCAATAAGTGAACTCCAAGGAACTTGGTGCTCTCCACTCATTACTACAGAATTGTTGATGTGTAGTGGAGGGTGGTTGCGCCTGGTTCTCCTGAAGCCCACAATCACCTCCTTTGTCTTGTCCACATTGAGTATCAGGTTGTTACTTTTGTGCCATTTCATAACATTCTCCACCTCTTCTGTAATGCAACTCATCGTTATTGCTGACGAAGCCACCAAGTGTTGTCTCATCTACAAACTTGACAATGTTGGAGCTGGATTTGTTGATGTATTCGTGGTCCAGTAGTATGATCAGGAACGGGATGGAGGCTGATTTCTCCCACCACCTGTCTCTCCACCTTTCTGTCTTATCACCTCTGGGTTCCTTCCCCAGATTCTTTTTTCCTTTGTGTATGTAATTTCACCTCTTCTATTTTGGTATTGATAAAACTTTGTCTGACCATTTCATGCCATGGATGCTGAATTCCTCCAGCAATTCTTAGCTCAAGATTCCAGCATCTACAGCATTTGTGTTTTATTTCAGCTCAAAATGCTGACCATTCTTTTTCTCGCTCCACTGCTACTCGCTGAGTTCAGTTGATTGTCTCTTCCATTCATTGTGCTACAATTTGATTTCTGTGATTTCTTGATAAAATAACGGTGCATTTATTGGTGTAAGAACAAGAATAATGATTTTGAAAGTCAAAGATTGAGTTCTGCAGCAACTTATCAACCTCATTTTATACTAATACTAAAACTAAAATAAAATTTGCTAACATAATAATGGGGCAGCACGGTTGGCAAAGTGGTTTGCATAGCGCCAGCGCATAGTGCCAGCAATTGGGACCAGGGTTCAAATCCCACACTGTCTGTAAGGCGTTTGTATGTTCTCCTGTGTCTGCATGTATCTGAATGTCCTCGACTCTGAAATAGAAATTTAACTGTTGGGCACGCAAGTAATTCAAACCTAAAAGAAATACTACACAGAAGGTAGAGTACAAAAGTGGAGAAGTTTGCCTGCCCCACTGTACTGGACATTGGTGAACCCACATCCAGAAAACTCAATGTAGTTTTGCTCTTCTTTAAGGAAGAATATACTTGTGTTGGATGCAGTTCAGTGAAGGATCACATGGTTGATTTCTGGAATGAAAGATTTGAATTCCAAGGAAAGAATGAGAAGGTTGGGCCCATAATTATTGGATCTTAAAAGTAAAAGAAATGCTCTTAATTAAATGTATCAAATTTGGCAGGCATTTGATAGAGTGCATGCTGAGAGCATGGTTCTGCTTGTAGGAAATTCAAGAACAAGGGAGGCTTAGTTTCAGAATATCCGTCATGCAGTTAATAGGAAATGAGGAATTCCTTCTTGTGGATAGTTAGGCTTCTTTGGAATTCCATAATCCAGAGAGCTGTGAAGGTTGCACTGTGGAACCGACAGAATCAAGGCAGCAACAGATCTTTGGGAAATCAAAGGTTCCCATGAATAGCACGAAAGAAGAATTAAAGTCATTCTCTAGATGCTGTGTCACCTGCTGAGTGGACCATTTGTATCTTGCACTACAGTGAGACTAGAGTCTGTCAATGGGACTGCTGGAGATTGCCACGAGAAAGGTTTAGGACACCATTTCACCTGAGGAAATGGAGTTCTTCCTCAGATTCTACATCATAAACTTAGCCCATCGATAGGCTGCACTTGACATATCTTCCCTGACCGTGAAATTCTCCCCTCTTCCCTCTCCTCCCTCCTATTCCTTGTTGCCTGTCTCCCTCATGATATAACTATTATCCACTCTTAGTTGGCAAGCAGATCAAAGGTCAGTGGAAAGACACAAAAGCCAGTTTAAAATCTAGTGGCCACTCCTTGTAATTGATGTTGTTGTTGCACCAGGTGTCTAACAAATTCAATTTTCCTAATGCAGGTTTAGAGATTGTGCTTTCCAATTTTATTTGTTCTGCCCTAATTTTCAGTTTTCCTAAATGGTGCTTGATTTAAAGGATTAAATGGACTGAAGAGTGCATTTAGCTCATTATTGAGCATACTCAGTAAACACAAGTTTTTTTTCCTCATTTTATTTCATGGCTCCAGACATCAATCCAGCAAATACCCTGGACAATGCAATAATCGTGACGCATTTGAAGGTGTAAAATTATTTTTAAATTTAACTGACTCAATGAACCTACAACCTCTCCCCTCTTTCCCCCATACATTTTAAAGGGTGGGAGCAAACTGGAGCACCCAGAGGAAATGCATGCAAACGTTGGGAGAATGTACAAATTCCACACAGACAGCCCCAATTCCCATGCAGGTCACTGGCGTTGTAACCACTAGGCTAACTGTGTTGCCCTAGTAATAACAGGTTTGATTGCATCTCCGATTAATGAAACTCACTTGGCCTCATTAGAGAAGCCAAGATTTTCAGTTCTAGACTATACACGGTATTATATCAAAAGAAGCAATCCCAGCACTAAGCCACATGGAACACCACTGCTCTTGACAACTAAAGAGAAAAAAGCCCCTTTTCTCTCCATTCTCTGCCTCCTGGCAGTTAACCAATCTTTTATACATGGTAATATTTTTCCTGTAATGCCATGGGCTTTTACTTAGCAGTCTCATGGGTGGCATCTTGTCAAAGGCCTTCTGAAAAGTAAGTAAACTATATCCACTGACTCTCCTTTGTCCTTCCTCAAAGAATTCCAATAGGTTTATCAAACAAGATTTCCTCTTAAGGAAACCATGCTGATTTCAGCTTAATTTACCATGTGCTCCCGAGCACCCTAAAACCTCTTCCTTGATAATAGATTCTAACATCTTGCCAATCACTGAAATCAGATTAACTGGCTTATAATTTCCTGACTTTTAACAGGAAACCGTGTGGTGACTTTTGCTACTCTCCAGATAAGATTTAAATAAAGCCATATTGACTCCCTAATCTGACTGAGTTTCCAGTTGTGCATGAATCCTATTCTGAAGTATCCTTTCCCATTCTTGTCCACAATAGTCAAATTCTCCTTGTTATGCTCCCATGCACTGTACATATCACTACATAAATTTCCTCTTTTGTCCTCGATTGGCTTATGTGTAAACATGTGTGTAAATGGACATCTTATGGCCCCTTTTAGCCTACCTAATGCCCTGCTTGAGCTCCTTCCTGCAATCTTCATATTAATCTGGGATCCTGTTGGATTGTAGCTTTCTGAATCTTCCACTGCCATCCCTATCCTTCCTTTGCACTTAATTTGTTGGTCTTTAAACAACCCCCATATGTCAGTTATGGTCTTGCCCGATAACAGTTCCTCCAGTTTACCCCCTGAGCTCTGGTCTAATCATGTTAAAATTTGCCCTCCCTTAGTTTGGTACCTTTCTACAAGGCCAAGCTTATCCTTTTTCATAACGGTCTTCAAACTTAAGTAAGAGTGATTACTCTTCCCAAAATGTTATCCCACTGTAACCCCAATCATTTGGCCAGGCTCATTTACCGGTACAAGGTTGAGGCTGACATGCTGCTTCAAGAAACTTTCCCAGATGCACTAAACAAACTTCCCCATCGAAGCCTCTGGCACCAAGGATGTCCCAATCTCTATTGGGGAAAATAAAGTCTTCCATTCGACAACCCTGTGCTTTTGCAATTTTCTACAATCTGACTATAACTCTGGTTCTCCCTTTCAGTAGCTATTGAGAGGCCTCTGGTGTTGCACTATCAGAGAAACTGCACCTTTCTTATTTCTGATCTCTACCTATACTATCTCAGTAATCAAAACCATCATTAGATCCTCTCAGAGTGCAGCAGTGTCACTCTTCTTTATAAGTATTGCTATGCCTCCATCTCTTATGTATTGCTACGCCTCCATCTCTTTTAGAGGTATTGCTACACCTCCATCTCTTTTAGAGGTATTGCTACACCTCCATCTCTTTTAGAGGTATTGCTACACCTCCATCTCTTTTAGAGGTATTGCTACACCTCCATCTCTTTTAGAGGTATTGCTACACCTCCATCTCTTTTAGAGGTATTGCTACGCCTCCATCTCTTTTAGAGGTATTGCTACGCCTCCATCTCTTTTAGAGGTATTGCTACACCTCCATCTCTTTTAGAGGTATTGCTACACCTCCATCTCTTTTAGAGGTATTGCTACACCTCCATCTCTTTTAGAGGTATTGCTACACCTCCATCTCTTTTAGAGGTATTGCTACACCTCCATCTCTATTAGAGGTATTGCTACACCTCCATATCTTTTAGAAGTATTGCTACACCTCCATCTCTTTTAGAGGTATTGCTACACCTCCATCTCTTTTAGAGGTATTGCTACACCTCCATCTCTTTTAGAAGTATTGCTACACCTCCATCTCTTTTAGAAGTATTGCTACACCTCCATCTCTTTTAGAAGTATTGCTACACCTCCATCTCCTTTAGAAGTATTGCTACACCTCCATCTCTTTTTCTTCCTCTCCATCCAACTTGTCGTGATGATAATTAGATAAATAATTGGGTTGCAATGAGAGGTTGGAGAAAAATAATTTTGTAGCTTTGTGGTAGTTGCTTTCAACACACACTAGTGACTGTTAAAAGAAAAATTCATCATAAAGAATGGATTTTTCTGTGTTTATTTATTATAACTGATGAGAAAATGAGTTGCTGGTTGAAATTATGTGTATAAAATTAACCTTATTCCTTTGCTTCATCCTTTGTGCAGGGCTGAAAAATGTTTGCCCAGAAATTTGTCTCCAGTCATTATATGCACTGCACAACTATGAGCACTTGTGCCACTCCTCTTCAAGGGAGAAGTTGAGCAGGCCAGGGCTTTAGTTCTTGGAGCGTAGGATGATCAGGTCATGAGAGGAATAGATCAGGTAAATGTACAGCCTTTTACCCTGAGTAGAGGAATCATTAACCAGAGGACATAGGTTTAAGGTGAGATAACTGAAGGGTAACTTTTTTTATGCAGAGGGTGGTGGGTGTGTGGAATGGGCTGCCAGAGGAGGTGGTTGAGCTAGGTAGTATTGCAATGTTTAAGAAACGTGGACAGAAACATTATCCATATTCACAACTTCAGCTTGCATCTTATTCCACTCTCACCACCATCTGTGTGAAGAAGTTCCTCCTAATATTCCCTTTCATCCTAACTCATGTCCTCTAGTCTTGTCTCACCAAACCTCAGTGGGAAAAGCCTGCTTGCATAGGATGGGTTTAAAGGGATATGGGCAAACAGCAGGCAGGTGACATTTTGGTCATATGTGAGTTGTGTCTGGTTGTACATTGGTGAGCTTTGCATCGAGGACTGGAGAACACTGTTTCGTTGGGTTGTACTTGTACAATCAGATGACAATAAACATGACTTGATAAATTTGGTTGTTGAGAGACCCATCTGCAAATCAGAAGGCTTTAGCCAGTATTGTGTAAGTGGGTTTAAAAAAGCAAGATTATTTGCAAACTGCAAGGTTTGTTTGCAAATGACTTTATGTTTAAACAAATGGTCAATTTAATATGAAATATGCTTGCATTTGACACTGAAGTCAGGAGAGAAAGCACACATACTTTGTGATATCGCACATCATTCTCTATAAGTACATGATTAATACCCTGTAAGTATAGTTAAAGTAACCAGGCATCCAAGCATGGAATTAGTTTAGTCCGTGTGACATTTTCTTTTAGTCTGAAACAATTTTTTTTACCAATTTCTTTCAGGTATTCTGTACTACTGTATCTCTCCCTCTCTTCGCCATCTTCATTGCATGGAGATTGCCCTGGAACATGGAGCTGACGTTAACAACTGCTCAAAGCAGGGGAAGCCTGTCTTCTTGCTGGCCTGTGAGCAGGCTGCAACCTGCTTTGAAATGTGTCTGCAGATGCTCGAGAAGGGTGCTGATCCAAGCTTGAAGTACGAGGTAAGGATGTCCCAAAACAAACCCAGCAGCCTGCCCAAGAATGCTGGCTGGAGAGCAACGGGCAATCATAGAATCCCACAATGATTTCTAAAAAAGAGCAGTGGCTCTTCAGTGCAACTATAAAATGAATCCCACAATCCCACATGCGTTCCTCACAGATATTTATCCCAATCCATCGTCTTTCATTTAGTACATACCAGGGCACATCAAGTGGTTTAAAAGAACTGTTTTTGCACATCCCTTGCACTGGTCAACAATATTTCCACCAAAAACTATTGGAAACTGGTTTTTCCTTCAAATTACATTTGGTTCACGTGAAGTAACATTATCCATGACGCAAATCAAGTTTTGAGATGAAGAATCATTCACATTGTTGATCAAAATGATCACATCTCAAATGGGAATCAGAGCACAGGAGAAAGATAGAGGGGCTCTCAATGTAAAGATGAAACAAACATTCACAAAAATTATAAAGGTCTGCTCAAGAAATAATGGTGTGAGATTTTAAACCTCAGCATGTAGGTTGAGATACAGAATATATTTGAGATATAAACCGCCAACTACTCTATCCCACTTCTGAGTTGAACAAAGAGAGGAGAGGGCTCCCTTTACACTCATTAAATTGATAAACAAATAACAAATCCAATAATTAAACATTCAATATGAATATTGTTTCAGTTTTGTATTTTTTTTGACTTGGACTGAACAAATTTATCTTGTCAAATCCTATTCTATCTAATTTTTTTTCTAACCATCTAGAATTGATCAAGCTTTTCTTTTATGGAATACGAAGGGAATAGTATGTTTTTGTGATGTATTTATGGATAACTGTCTCATGTCATTTGAGCAGTTGTCTAATAAATATAATTTGCCTAGATCCTGTTTTTTCAGATATCTACAGATTAGGAACTTTTTAAAACTTTATCTACTTTACCGATACCATATCAGACTGAAGTTACCGATTAAAATCTTGTGTTTAAATCCTCTTCGGAAGAGTTTAATAGCAACAATTTATGGTTTGATCCTGAAAATATGTCCAATGATTTCTGCTAAAATTAAGAATGAATGGGAAAGAGAACCTCAGATACCTTTACCTATAGAGACATGGGAGAAAATTCTTCAATTAATTAACATTTCTTCAGTGTGTGCTCGACATTCTTTGATACAGTTTAAGGTGGTTCATAGAGCCCATATGTCCAAAGACAAGCTAGCTTGTTTTTACTCCCATATAAATCCTATCTGTGACAGATGCCATTCTGAGGTGGCTTCCTTGACACGCTTGTTTTAGTCCTGCCCTTCCCTGAAAAAAATATGAAAAAGTAATTTTTGACATTATTTCAGCATTTTTACTCATTGACCTACAATTTCATCCTGTTACTGTACTTTTTGGATAACCAGTTTTGGACTCTGGCCACTTACCTACTTCAGCTTGTCATGTGATTGCATTTGTTACTTTACTAGCCAGGAGATCCATTCTCCTCAAATGGAAAGACCCTAAACTATCTACTAGGTTTCAATGTTTTTCTCAAACTACAGCATGTTTAAATTTAGAAAAAAATTAGAAATGTTACTGTTGACCCTTCGGTTGAATTTGAAGAAACAGGGAGGCCATTTATTCAACATATGATGTAAGTTGATCTTTTCCGAATCCTTTTCAACATTTTTATTTGTGTGAGTATAGAGGAGTGGAATTAACCACAAAATAATTATTTAACTGCTGAAATATGGTAGCCCAGCTTTTGTTTTGTTTCTTAGGGGGATATTTTTGTAATAAACTTTGATTTCTTTTCATGTTTGGCCTTTGAGAGATTGGAAGGTTCAGTTTACATAAATTGCTCGAAGACTGTGTTTGTATATGTTAACCATTGTTAATGCAGTCCTGATCTCTCTGTCATTCTTATGTTTATTAATCTGAAACAATGAAAGTTTTGACAAAGAAAGAAAGGTAGGAGAGGGAGTACAAGAAGCAGGAAACTGAGCCTCATGCTTAACTTCAACCAAGTGATGCAATGAGTCACCTGGGTGACAGATGTAGGGAAACCGGGCAGCGAAACTGAAATGGGGACTAATAGTTGGAACAGCTTCCCAACTCTGCTGTGCTCCTGGAAGAGCAGAATACAGCGCCTGTTTCCTGAATCTCACTTGCTTATCTCCAGGTGATCAGAACCCAATCTCCTTGACTCCACTGTCCTTCCAATCAAATAGGAATGGAGTGGTAATAAAATCATCCATGTCAGAAGGACTAAAACATCACAAAGTTTAGTAAAATCTTACCTGCTTGCCACATGTGATGAAGATAATTGTAAGAAACACAATTTTTAAAGATTGAACTTGAAATAGATTCTGGGAAAGAGCAGCTGGCCTGACAATCCTAGAATAATTTGGGAAACAATCAGGCAACAATAGGTTGGTTTAAATTGGCTGAATTATCCTGTGACTTCATATTTACATCTTTTATTTGTTTTTGTCATGCAATATGTGGGAACTGTGTGCATTGCTTTTGCCACCGTCTTATCTATTGCAGACTTTATTTGGGTTGTTGAGAGGAAGGAAGGAAATTATTTTTTATATACAGAGAGTGGTTGATATCTGGAACACACTGCCTGGTGCAATCATGTACAATCACAACATTAAGAGGCATTTAGTCGAGCTTTTGGATAAGCAAAGAAGAGATAGAAATTTCAGGCAAATGGAATTGATGCAAACAGAAGAAGTAGTCGGTATGGTTGTGGTGGGCTGAATAACCCTATATATAGCTCTATATCTCCTTGTGTAAGACATTGGCGGATTGATCAGATTAGATGGATCACCTTCCAAACCTTTTGAAAAATTGATAACTCACTGATTGAGTCCATAGAATTCTTGAGCAGGACAGTGAGTGCCCAAATGCTGTTGGTACCAATGACATGGACAGGAAAAGGGACGAGGTCCTGAAGGGTGAATATAGAGAGTGTGGAACGTCCTTAAAGGTGGTAATCTCTCAATTCCTGCCTGTGCCACACGTTAGTGAGGGCAAGAATTGGAAGTCATTGCAAATGAATGCACAACTGAGGAGTTGTGGCAGGGGTTCAGGTTTGTGGATCATTGGGATCTCCTCTGGGGTAGGTATGACTTGTACAAAAGAGACAGGTTGCATCTGAACTGGAAAGGGACCAATGTCTTTTTGGGCATGTTTGATAGAGCTGTTGGGAAGGGTTTAAATTACCTAGGCAAGTGAATGGCAATCAGAATGTTAGGTCAGATGATGGAGTAGTTGGTGAAATGGTGGATACTATACTTAATGAGACTGTGGATGGAACACAAATGGAGTAAATTGGATTGGTTAAAATGTGTGTACTTTAATGCAAGATGTATAAGGAATGGGCCAGATGGACCTAGACCATGGATCAATACATGGAACTATGACTGTCGGCATTACTGAGTCTTGACTGTTTCATGGGGCAGGAAAGACCTGCTGAATGTGCTGAGGTTTAAATGTTTCGGAAAGGAGGTAAAAGTGTTGGCAAAGTGACATTGCTAACCAGGGATACAATCATGACTGCAGAAAAGGGGAAGTAGTGGAGGGATTGTCCACTGAGTCAGTGTGGGTGGAAGATAGACCAGCCATTCTCAACCTTTCATTTTGGCTCTGGCCACCCTAGGACTCTGCTCAAAGTTTATGGGGCCCCTTCCATGTGAAGCAGTCAAGTTTTGGTTCTTCCATACTTCTCTCCTACTGATTACATTAAAAAACACATTAAAATATTTGTTTTGTGAGGTGAAAAGAAAACAAGGCTTCTACTTAAAGATGCTGTGATCCCATTGAAAATGACTGTTTTAGATCCCCAATAGGGACAGAGACATGGAGGAGCAAATAGGGAGGCAGGTTCCAGAAAGGTGTAAAAATCATAAGGTTGCAGTGATGGGTGATTTTTTTTTTTACCTTTTCCAATATTGATTGGAACCATCTTAGAGAGAAGGGTTTGGATGGAGTAGAATATGTTCAATGTGTTCCAGAAATATCCTGACACAATATGTAAATAAGCCAACTAGAGAAGAGACTATATTTGAACCAGGACAAGTATCAGATCAGTTACTGGGCAAATATTTCAAAGCAAGTGATCACAACTCTCTCTCCATTACCGTAGCACTGGAGAAAGATAGGAATATCAATTTTGGAAAACATTTAATTGCCGTAGGGGAAAAGGAACTTGGGAGCATAAATTTGGAGCATATTTACTCGAGGAAAAGTATTGCAGAAATGTTTCAAATGTTAATTATTCCATTGAGGGAGGGAAAAGATGGTAAGGTGAAAGAAATGTGGTGTGCAAGGGATAGAGAAAATCTAGTAAGGAGAAAAGAAAAGCTTATGAGAGGTTAAAGAAGATGGGAATTGATCGAGCTCGTGAGAATTACAAGGATGCTAAGAAAGGGCTTAAGAGAGCTAGAAGGGGCCATGAGAAGGCCTTAGCAGGATTTTAAACTCCAAATATGTGAAGAACAAGAGGATGAACTATGGGAGGATAGGACCCATCAGGAAATGTGTGCACGGAGTTAGATGAGGTAACAGGGATTCTTTGCTTCAATACTTATCATAGGAAAAGACCTTCACAATTGTGAAGATGACAAAGTGGACTGAAGCACTTGAGCATATTGACATTAAGAAAGAGGATGTGTTGGAGCTTTTGAGAAGCATGAAGTGCTTGTGCTGTACTGTTAATTTCTAGTTCCTCTGTTCGATGTTCAATGCTCAGTGACCTTTCTCTCAGTCCACAAAACATACATATTGAGAATAGTTTTTAAAGTTGCAAAACCGTGTCAATTTAGCCATGTGGTTACCCTGCCCTCTGGTTGCTTCTGATTTGGGAGGTCATGTTGGTGAGTCCCAGATCAGAAGCAACTGCCTCACTGCATCTTTTGGAAAAGGATTCTCACCTACCTCTGGAAATTTAACCTGCAGTGGAATAGTCCAGTGACAAAAAAAGGAGAGGCAAAAGTGGCCAAGGTGGGGAGATTCAAGGCAGGCCGAAAGTGTAAATTAAAAGCAGAACGAGTTGGGCACTGAATGGATAGAAAGAGGAAGAAGAGGGCCAGTCTTAAAGTGAAAGGGTTGTATAATTTAACAAAGCTGATGGAATCCTGTCTTAAAGCAAGCTGAGATTCAATTTAAATCTCAACACTGAAGTTGTAGTGGGACAAGGCCTTGTATTTCCTGCCTTGGCTTTTGCTCCAATTTGGTGTGCTCATAAGACAATGGATATCTTGTAATAGGAACTCAGGGATCAGTCCTTTCAAAGGTGCAAAAAATCCAAATTAAGATTTCACAAGAAATGTTCTGGTGATCATCCCTCTTTGCCTTATGGGGAATTAGCCCCGTGCTGTTCAATCTTGGCAAATAACAGAAGGTTTAGTGAAATGTCACTATCACATTGCAGTATTGAACCCACAGCAACAGTGGAGTTCTGAATATCCTGCAGGAGTAGACAGTCTCTTTGAATGAATTTCAGAATTGGCCTCCAAATGCCCAAATTAATTTTATATGTATGCATATAATATGTATGTACCATGATGCTGTAGCAAAACACCAAATTTCATGACCTGTTCATGACAATAAATCCTGATTCTGAAAATCAAATAAATGAATGAAAAGAAGAAATGAGATAGAATGATTTAGTTTGTAATATTTATGTCCAGGGGTCTGGAAGCAGCTCTCACCAGCAAAAGCCATTGCGCATTTTGGCCATTGAATACAGCTGTTGTCTCACAAAAGCAGAGTTACAAGTTTAGTCTGGACCTTGAAGGTTGTCTGCATAGTGTTAGCATGTTTTCCCTCTTTGGGTTTCCTCCAGATGATTCAATTTCCACCCACATCCACAAGACATGCAACCTGGCACTGTAAATTCTACTTCCTGTATAGATGAGTAATGGAATCTAGGGGGGAGTTGAGGGAAGGATTTAAAAAAAAGTACATATACATTAGTACAGGTATCACATACACATCCCATAAGGCTATAATAGAGTTCAGAAATCCTGATCGGAGAATAGGATGTAGCAGACATAACAGGATGTAGCAAATGCAACAATTTCCTGCATGCAACACATGCATCTCATGCTTGTATACAAAGTGATTGCGCTGCCAGGCTTATAATGGTACAGTACATACTTTTCAGTGCCAACCGCTCAGTCCAAGATTCCGCCCTGCTCCAGCTCCCTCAACAGCCCCTAAGGCAAGAGCTGGATGAGGTCCTCACCCAGGATGAGACATATAAGGCAATTGAACAACTGAAAAGTGGCAAAGCAGCAGGTATGGATGGAATTCCCCCCAGAGGTCTGGAAGGCTGGCGGCAAAACTCTGCATGCCAAACTGCATGAGTTTTTCAAGCTTTGTTGGGACCAAGGAAAACTGCCTCAGGATCTTCGTGATGCCACCATCATCACCCTGTACAAAAACAAAGGCGAGAAATCAGACTGCTCAAACTACAGGGGAATCACGTTGCTCTCCATTGCAGGCAAAATCTTCGCTAGGATTCTACTAAATAGAATAATACCTAGTGTCGCCGAGAATATTCTCCCAGAATCACAGTGCGGCTTTCGCGCAAACAGAGGAACTACTGACATGGTCTTTGCCCTCAGACAGCTCCAAGAAAAGTGCAGAGAACAAAACAAAGGACTCTACATCACCTTTGTTGACCTCACCAAAGCCTTCGACACCGTGAGCAGGAAAGGGCTTTGGCAAATACTAGAGCGCATCGGATGTCCCCCAAAGTTCCTCAACATGATTATCCAACTGCACGAAAACCAACAAGGTTGGGTCAGATACAGCGATGAGCTCTCTGAACCCTTCTCCATTAACAATGGCGTGAAGCAAGGCTGTGTTCTCGCACCAACCCTCTTTTCAATCTTCTTCAGCATGATGCTGAACCAAGCCATGAAAGACCCCAACAATGAAGACGCTGTTTACATCCGGTACCGCACGGATGGCAGTCTCTTCAATCTGAGGCGCCTGCAAGCTCACACCAAGACACAAGAGAAACTTGTCCGTGAACTACTCTTTGCAGACGATGCCACTTTAGTTGCCCATTCAGAGCCAGCTCTTCAGCGCTTGACGTCCTGCTTTGCGGAAACTGCCAAAATGTTTGGCCTGGAAGTCAGCCTGAAGAAAACTGAGGTCCTCCATCAGCCAGCTCCCCACCATGACTACCAGCCCCCCCACATCTCCATCGGGCACACAAAACTCAAAACGGTCAACCAGTTTACCTATCTCGGCTGCACCATTTCATCAGATGCAAGGATCGACAATGAGATAGACAACAGACTCGCCAAGGCAAATAGCGCCTTTGGAAGACTACACAAAAGAGTCTGGAAAAACAACCAACTGAAAAACCTCACAAAGATAAGCGTATACAGAGCCGTTGTCATACCCACACTCCTGTTCGGCTCCGAATCATGGGTCCTCTACCGGCATCACCTACGGCTCCTAGAACGCTTCCACCAGCGTTGTCTCCGCTCCATCCTCAACATTCATTGGAGCGCTTTCATCCCTAACGTCGAAGTACTCGAGATGGCAGAGGTCGACAGCATCGAGTCCACGCTGCTGAAGATCCAGCTGCGCTGGGTGGGTCACGTCTCCAGAATGGAGGACCATCGCCTTCCCAAGATCGTGTTATATGGCGAGCTCTCCACTGGCCACCGTGACAGAGGTGCACCAAAGAAAAGGTACGAGGAAGAAATCTCTTGGTGCCTGCCACATTGACCACCGCCAGTGGGCTGATATCGCCTCAAACCGTGCATCTTGGTGCCTCACAGTTTGGCGGGCAGCAACCTCCTTTGAAGAAGACCGCAGAGCCCACCTCACTGACAAAAGGCAAAGGAGGAAAAACCCAACACCCAACCCCAACCAACCAATTTTCCCCTGCAGCCGCTGCAACCGTGTCTGCCTGTCCCGCATCGGACTTGTCAGCCACAAACGAGCCTGCAGCCGAAGTGGACTTTTCCCCTCTCCATAAATCTTCGTCCGCGAAGCCAAGCAAAGAAAAAAAAAACATACTGTATATAACAGGGGTGGCTAATCCGCGGCTCGTGAGCGACATGCGGCTCTTTGACATGTAATGTGTGGCTTGTGGGGAGGGTAGGTGTCAGCAGCGGGGAGGGTGGCTGTCAGCGGGTCGACAGCAGACTGTCAACAGCCTGGCCGCTGCTAGGCACCTGAAAGTTGCTAGTCGCTTTGCCTTGCTGCTTTCAGGTGCCTAGGGGGATCGTTTGGTGTGTAGACTTGATTAGAAATAAATCTTGTGCAAATTTGCTCCCTTTGAAACAATGCTTCTTCACTATCTGCAGTGTATCAGCATTTTACAAATGGATGATTTGAAAGATAAGGATTGGAAAATACTTTCCCAACAAAACTGTACCAAGGTGGGCAACCTCCCACGCTGGCTGCCCCAGCCCCGTAGTCCCACACCAGCCGCCCCAGCCCTGATGTCCCACGCCGGGGGGCTGTCAGACAGCATGGAGTTGGGTCGCCGGGCAGCAGGGAGTTGGGTCGCCGGGCAGCAGGGAGTTGGGTCGCCGGGCAGCAGGGAGTTGGGTCGCCGGGCAGCAGGGAGTTGGGTCGCCGGGCAGCAGGGAGTTGGGTCGCCGGGCAGCAGGGAGTTGGGTCGCCGGGCAGCAGGGAGTTGGGTCGCCGGGCAGCAGGGAGTTGGGTCGCCGGGCAGCAGGGAGTTGGGTCGCCGGGCAGCAGGGAGTTGGGTCGCCGGGCAGCAGGGAGTTGGGTCGCCGGGCAGCAGGGAGTTGGGTCGCCGGGCAGCAGGGAGTTGGGTCGCCGGGCAGCAGGGAGTTGGGTCGCCGGGCAGCAGGGAGTTGGGTCGCCGGGCAGCAGGGAGTTGGGTCGCCGGGCAGCAGGGAGTTGGGTCGCCGGGCAGCAGGGAGTTGGGTCGCCGGGCAGCAGGGAGTTGGGTCGCCGGGCAGCAGGGAGTTGGGTCGCCGGGCAGCAGGGAGTTGGGTCGCCGGGCAGCAGGGAGTTGGGTCGCCGGGCAGCAGGGAGTTGGGTCGCCGGGCAGCAGGGAGTTGGGTCGCCGGGCAGCAGGGAGTTGGGTCGCCGGGCAGCAGGGAGTTGGGTCGCCGGGCAGCAGGGAGTTGGGTCGCCGGGCAGCAGGGAGTTGGGTCGCCGGGCAGCAGGGAGTTGGGTCGCCGGGCAGCAGGGAGTTGGGTCGCCGGGCAGCAGGGAGTTGGGTCGCCGGGCAGCAGGGAGTTGGGTCGCCGGGCAGCAGGGAGTTGGGTCGCCGGGCAGCAGGGAGTTGGGTCGCCGGGCAGCAGGGAGTTGGGTCGCCGGGCAGCAGGGAGTTGGGTCGCCGGGCAGCAGGGAGTTGGGTCGCCGGGCAGCAGGGAGTTGGGTCGCCGGGCAGCAGGGAGTTGGGTCGCCGGGCAGCAGGGAGTTGGGTCGCCGGGCAGCAGGGAGTTGGGTCGCCGGGCAGCAGGGAGTTGGGTCGCCGGGCAGCAGGGAGTTGGGTCGCCGGGCAGCAGGGAGTTGGGTCGCCGGGCAGCAGGGAGTTGGGTCGCCGGGCAGCAGGGAGTTGGGTCGCCGGGCAGCAGGGAGTTGGGTCGCCGGGCAGCAGGGAGTTGGGTCGCCGGGCAGCAGGGAGTTGGGTCGCCGGGCAGCAGGGAGTTGGGTCGCCGGGCAGCAGGGAGTTGGGTCGCCGGGCAGCAGGGAGTTGGGTCGCCGGGCAGCAGGGAGTTGGGTCGCCGGGCAGCAGGGAGTTGGGTCGCCGGGCAGCAGGGAGTTGGGTCGCCGGGCAGCAGGGAGTTGGGTCGCCGGGCAGCAGGGAGTTGGGTCGCCGGGCAGCAGGGAGTTGGGTCGCCGGGCAGCAGGGAGTTGGGTCGCCGGGCAGCAGGGAGTTGGGTCGCCGGGCAGCAGGGAGTTGGGTCGCCGGGCAGCAGGGAGTTGGGTCGCCGGGCAGCAGGGAGTTGGGTCGCCGGGCAGCAGGGAGTTGGGTCGCCGGGCAGCAGGGAGTTGGGTCGCCGGGCAGCAGGGAGTTGGGTCGCCGGGCAGCAGGGAGTTGGGTCGCCGGGCAGCAGGGAGTTGGGTCGCCGGGCAGCAGGGAGTTGGGTCGCCAGCTGATTGTCATCAGCCCGTCCTCTACTAGGCTCCTGAAAGCTGCTCGCCACTTGCAGGCTGCTGCTTTCAGGTGCCTAGGGGGAGCACTTGGAAGTGGAGAATATACCTCCCCGAGGTGGGTTGAGTAAGTACACCTCGGGGACGGGTTCTCTGCTTTTAGATGGCCTCCCGACAGCCGCATTTGGGTATTTTGGGTGGCTTTACATTTGGGTATTCTGGCCACCCGAAAGGGGCTAATGATGGTGTTAGTGGGTGTGGCTTGCGATTGCGTGATTGTTACGGCTCTCAACCATCTGAAGTTTATGGTCTTCTTCGGCTTGGCTTCGCGGACAAAGATTTATGGAGGGGGTAAATGTCCACTTCAGCTGCAGGATCGTTTGTGGCTGACAAGTCCGATGTGGGATAGGCAGACACGGTTGCAGCGGTTGCAGGGGAAAATTGGTTGGTTGGGGTTGGGTGTTTCCTCCTTTGCCTTTTGTCAGTGAGGTTTATGGTATATAACCTATAATACACGTCTTGAAAGTCATAATCAATGCCTATGCTACTGGCTTATGTATATACTGTACTTTATATCATTATTTTAATGTGAACTTTCCCTACTTGCACTGTTAGACAGTAAACATTTTATTTGTATGCTTTGACTCGTAGGCAGCAGCATCCAATCTCACGTCGCGCATCTCTTGAATGTTGTAGCGTTATCTCTCAGTTTAACTTTCTTTCCAAAATATTACAGGTCAATGAAGGTACACTACAGTATCCCATATAGTTTTGCAAAGTATAATAATATGGGGTTTGCAGAATGTGCAAATTGCATAATCTCCTATTTCACAGAACGTATCGTAGACATTAAGCGACGCATAACTGTAGCACGCACACATACACACACATAATAATAATGCTATTTACAAATTTACTGATGTTACCATGGTAGTGGGTTGTATAAAAAGGGGCAATGAGTCAGTGTACAGGAGAGAGGGTGAAAACATGGCTGTACCAATAACAACCTTGCACTCAATGTCACCAAGTCAGAGGAGCTGATTGTGGGTTTTTTTAGGGGTGGGGAGAAACTAAAGGTGTATGATCCAGTGATCATGGGGGGGGGGGGAAGGAATCAAAGAGGGAGAGCAAATTTCAGTTCCTGGGAGTCGCTATCTCGGACGACCTCTCCTGGATCCAACACATAAATGTTACCGTGAAGAAAGCACATCAGTGTCTCTTCCTCATAGTTTGCAGAGGTTTGGTATTGTAGCATAAACCTTTGCAAACTTCTACAGATGTGTAGTAGAAAATGTGCTAACCGGCTGCATCATGGCCTAGTATGGGGGACACCAATACCTCTGAGTGGAAAACCCTGCACAGTCCAGGATAGAACTGGCAAAACTCTCCCCATCATCGAGAAAATCTACATGGAACCTTGCTGTTGGAGAGCAGCAGCAATCATAAAGGATCCAAACCAGTCAGGAAGTTCTCTATTCTCACTGCTGCCATCAGGAAAGAGGGATAGGTGTTTTAAGACTCATAGCCCCAGGTAAAGGAACAATTGCTACCCCTCCACCACCCGACTCCTAAATATCAAACTCAATCAGAGACTCATTTAAGGATCTTGCTTTGCACTTTATTTGTTAACTGAATTTTTTTTATATTGCACAGTCAAATTGTTTACAATTCTTTATTTACATTTCTCTGTTTTGTATAAATATCTTTTTTTGAGTAGTTTTATTTTGCACAATTGATAAGTAGAAATTCTTCCTGGCCCGCAGCAAAATGAAAGTCAGGGTTGTATGTGATGTCATGTACAGTATGTACTCTGACAATAAATCTAAACTTTAAATTTTGATACTTGCATGTGCACATGCACAACACACGTTCTCTAGTGTATGACTTTCCCCCATAACTTCTAAACTTGCCAACATCCTGGTAAACCTCATTTGTACCCCTTTCAAAGTCTCCACATCTTTCCTGCAATATGGCAAGGATAATTATAAACAGTATTCCAATTGTGGCTTGACATGGTTTCTTTACTTTTACACTCAACGCCCCACTCAATGAAGGCTAGCAAACCACATGTCTTCTCTACTTCCTGGTCTATTGTTTGGCCACATTCAATGAGCTGTGGACTAAGAAACCCTCCCCCCCCCCCCCCCCCTCCCCCCCCGGTCTCTCTACATATCAATGCTTCTAAGACCTCTACTAATAACTGACACATTCACCTTACATTTGTCCTCCCAAAATGCAACACTCACTTGTCCAGATTAAACTCCATCTTCCATTTCACTGCCCATATCTCTAATTCCACCAAACTTTGTATCATCTGCATTCTGAAATCCACCTACTTTTCCATCCAAGTCATTTCACAAATAACAGTTCCAATCCCTGCAGAACACCACTGCTCAAATAAAAGAGTCGGTGGGGGGGGGGGGGGTGCCTGGGTAGTGGTGGAAGCAGATACAATAGTAACATTTAAGAGGCTCACGAATCTGAAGGTCATGGAGAGATAATTATCTGGTAGAAGCAGCAGATTTTTCGTTTGATTTGGACGCACACACATATTCCTTGGCTGTAGTTCATATGTACATTGCACAATAGGTGAGTGGAGATACATTTGTGACGAGTGCTTTGTAGATGGTGAAGAGGTGTTCAAGATTCAGGAAGTGAATTCACTTTGAGGTTATTGTTAAAGTCGAGCTCCTGTCAAGATATAAAAAGTACAACCAAGCCACATAGTACAATTTAAACAGATTTTATTCAAATTAAGCTAGTGGGAATGAACAGTCTGTAGTGTTGGGTAGACAAGGTCACCTCACTAAGACTGGCCTCATTCAAAGAACACAGTCACAGGGTATAATATTTAAGGCATTTTCCTGCATACAAATTGGATAATTTTTTTTAAGGTATTGCTACAGCTTATGTTTTATACTTTGCATATCCTCTTCCTAAAGACAGAAATGATTTGTTGTTGATCATTTAATCTCATGTACCAGTTATAATTAAGAACATCCTTCTGGTATACATAAAATCAACAGAATGGTAATCCCATTGAATGCAAAGGGATCAGAGTTTATAAAAAAGGGATGAAGGTCACCTATGCCTGGATTCAGTCTCAGGAACATCAGAAATGCGAGACAAAATATGATTCAGTTATCAGTGTCAGCTGATACAGTGAAGAGTACTTTGAATGTACTCATTCCTGTTATGGAAATTCAGCAGAGCTCTCATTAGGGAAAATGTGCAGATAGTTTTGTGAAGCCATTCTTGCCTTCCCTTTAGGGAACCAGAGTAATGAAGCAGACCGGAAGGGGCTCTGTGGAACTGAAAAAAAACAACGTGAGCAAATATCGGCTGCATCTTTTGAGGGTGCATCAAAAAGGTTATATTTTACCAGCATCCCATTCAATATGTCGGCAATGCAGGGATCAATACCTCTAATTATAATTTATGGAAACACTTTCTGAAGATTGCATTGGACATCAAACCCTTGTGATCAGTTGTGTAGTTTATCCTACTGAATAATAACCTACTGATTTCAGGTTGCAAGTGACAAAGTTGATCTTCACTTGTTGGTTGAGCCTGACAATCCAATCTTTTCACCTTCTATGGTTCTTTTCAGGCAACCGGCCACACTGCATTGATGGAGGCATCCAGAGAAGGTGCTGCTGATGTTGTGCGTGCTATCCTGGAGAAAGGGTGCGAGGTTAATCTTCTCCAAAAGGAACGGTTCAATGCTGCTCACTTTGCTGCTCAGGGAGGATTCTTTGAGGTAAAGAGAATATCGAAACATCATCAGCATGCACTCTGTCAGTTTATTTATTGAATCAATTGCTTTGTATCTTTATTGACACCACCATGAAATTGAAAGATGTATACATTTCTACTCATAAGTACTATATGAACTTTCTTCCAAACTTCATATTAAAATGTCGTTTTAATAGTTGAACCTAATGTGTTGAACAATTCAGAAAGTTGAAGTGATTCATGTGTCACTGAACTATTAAAATCTTGCTTAGAAACCCAGTAATTAACAAGCAAGTCAACCCTGGTATAAGACACGTAAGTATGCAGACACCGTAATTCAAATAAAAATATATTGCTAGAGAAACTCGGTTGGTTCCTACTAGCCTAGTCCCCGTTCTCCCTTTCTTCCCCATCTCTCTGTCGTTTTTCCTTCAATTTTCCATCCCCTTCCTACACAAAGCCAACCCTCCTCCCCCTGGTTGCTGGTGTGTCCTCCCTCCCTTATCTGCCTATTACCTCCTGCCTGTGGGTCTGTACTCCTCCCCTGCCCCCCAACCGCCCCCCCCCCATTTTGTTTGGGCACCTGCCCACATTTTGTTCATAACTTGATGAAAGGCTCAAGCCAAATCATTGGTTATGTATTCTTTATCCCTGCTATATAACATACACTGTTTGACCTGCTGAGTTTCTCCAGCATTGTGATTTACTTTTTATTTTCAGTCAACCTTGGTGTTTTTTTTATTCTCGTCACGTGAGCTTCCTGTGCTTATTAATATCCCTCGGAAGTAGAAGGCCCTACAAGAGACTGCTTTGCACCCCTATTCAAGAAGATTGAAGTTTGCTGCAGTTAATGTAACACTCTTACAGCGTCAGTGACGCAGGTTCGAATTCTCCATTGTCTGCAAGGAGTTTGTATGTTCTCCCTGTGGCCTGCATGGATTTCCTCCGGGTGCTCCAGTTTCCTCCCATATTCCAAAGACTTATGAGGTCAATGAGTTCATTAGTCACATGGGTGTATTTAGGCAGTGCAGGCTCAAGAGCTGAAAGGGCCTATTGCCGTGCTGTATCTCCAAATAAAAATTTTAAATTAAAATTAAATTAAAGTTGGGTGGGAACTCTAGAATATAAGAGATTGGAACAGGAAGAAGCCCCTTTAACCTCCTTCAGTGTTTAATGAGGTCACTGGGTGATCTTCCACTTGAATTCAGTCAATAAATATACAAGACATATTGCTTCATATCCCCACTTGATGCAGAAACTTCCATGCTGAGAACTGAGGCCACCAAGATACGAATGAACCTCCTTCGGTCAAATCCTCAGAGGATCAAGCTGTCTTCCTCTTCACTGGAATAGTCACTCAGGCATATGTTAAATGAGTTCCTCTCTCTGGTGAATCTCTGGCAAACACTCATTGCCAGTTTGAGGACTGGCACATGAGCTGTCTACAGGGAGCGTGGAGGTATCCTGAACAAGCTGAGGCCTTTGCTTGCAGTTACATGCAGAGATTGGCAAGCTGTGCCCTTCTTTGTTTTCTGGATCTGGGCATTCCAGTTCTGTCACATTGCATGACAAGCGAAATCGTGAGGTGCTCTGAGAAAATGCTAAGTGCATTATTATGGATCCTTGCTGGACATCTGTAATACAATCTCACCATTGATGTGACTTCACTGGAAATGATTGCTGGCACAACTCACTGCCAAACTTTGGATGCATAGGACTGAAGCGGAATTAGAAGCTTTCTCTAAGTACCATGAAGAATCGTTCTGCACACAGGTTTTAAGGTAAAAGGGGAGAGATTTAAGAGGGACCTGAGGGGCATCTTTCCACTCAGAGGGATGATCTAACCTGGAAGGAGCTGCCAGAGGGAAATGTAGAAAAGGACACAATTATAACATTTGAAAGACAATTGGACACATTTATGGAGACGAAGGAGTTATAAAGATATGGACCAAATTCAGACAAATGGGAACAGCTCAGAATGCCAACTTGGTCAGCATAGTCAAGTTGGACCAAAGGGTCTGTTCCATGCTTCAGGAATGAAATTGACTGCTTTCTGATTTGTTAATTTTTTTTAGGTCCTTCGAGCCTTAGTTGCTAATGGCTGTGATATTGACGTTGTTAACTTGGATGGAAACACGGCCTTACATCTTGCCGCAATGGGAGGATTTGCTGATTGCGCCAAGTTCTTGGCGCAACGAGGTAGAGTTACAAAGGGCAAGCAGTGTGCTTTGCACAGATTCTTCTGTTTCGGGGCATTAGTCTTGTTCACACTTAGTGGAATTATGGTCAGATCCCAGACCCCAATCTTTCATGTTTATGTAATTTTATCTGGTTAACGATGTTTGATAAATGCTGGTTGTGGTACCATATCATTTCTCAGATCCATTGCAATTGCTTTTCATAATTGCACCAAATTTTGGCCTCCGAGTATTTCTGCAGCTTTTAACTTGCAGCTTATATTTCAAGGTCCTGAGGCCAGACAACTTGAATGACTGACATGACTTTAATACCTGAAACTGATCTGCCTAAAGTTGGCAAGAGTGATCTGGTGAGAAGGTGAAAGCTGATTAGGAGACCAATTTGGCTCGTGGACCTGTGACAGTTCTGTAACTTTCCAATTTTTGCTCTTTCTCCACAACAGGCATTTATTTTTGTGGTTTCCATTGGCATGTGAGGCTTGAACTAGGGAGCATCACTTCAAGATTCATGGGAGTGGCTTTGGGATGGAGATGGGGAGAAGCATTTTCTCCCAGAGACTAGTGAATCCATGGAATTCTCTGCCCATGGAAGCAACAGAGGCTGCCTCACTGTTTGTATTTAAGACCAAGTTAGATGGAGTTTTGCAATAGTAGGGGAATTAAGAGTTACGGGGAACAGGCAGGTGGGTAGAGCTGAATCCACGGGCAGATCAGCCATGATAATGTTGAATAGCAGCGCAGGCTTGATAGGCTAGGTAGCTAACTCCTGCGTCTATTTCTTATGTCCATGTATTCTCTGTTCAAGCATTTTTTGGATCCCCCTTTGAAATTTTCATTAAATCCGTCTCCGCTACAATTTCAAGCAGTGTATTCTAGATCCTAATTGTACAAGCATAGCAACGTTGTTGAATAGTAGACCAGTAACTTTGAGGGATTCCTGAAGAAGTTCTTCTCCTCTCTTCAAAGGGAGTTCTGTAAGTCTCTCTCTCTCTCTGATTCCCCCTCTGCACTCCTTGTTATTTCTCAAGGTATACGATCATGTTGTATCCACCCAGACTCGGTTTCTGTTACCCCCCTGTCTCTCCCCCTTCCCCTATCACTTTTCTCTCTTCCTCCAGCTCTGCATTCACAGCCACCCCTTCCCCAATCTATTCTCACCTTTTGTCTCCTGTCCTATCCATGTCCAATTATCCCTTTTATCTTTCCTATTTTTTTGCTCATACCTTGAAGAAGGGTTCAGGCCTTGGTTATATATCTTTACTTCCTATGGATGCTGAGAATCCTGTTAAGTTCCTCCAGCATTTTTTGTCTTTTTCCTGTCTCTGATGCACAATAACTGGCTGGATGACTATGGGTTTTCCAGTGAAGGAAGCCCAATGGTTTCTTTCTGGGACTCAGGGAGCTTTCCTTTCCCTTCCTTTCAGGTGTTCTAAGACACCTGAAGAGCATCGCTTTCCTGCTTTCATCCTTGACAGCCAATATAGTTTTAGATTTAAGGCTAACAAATAAAAGGTTGCCAAATATTAAATGTGTCTGGGAGACTACATGGAATCACAAAAAGGAAGCCAGTCAGGCCACTGGTTTGTTCCAAACTCCTATATAACTCTTGGAAAGAATCTATGGCGGGGAATCTCCCCCCAATTCCCATTCCTGCCTCCCTCTCCTCTGGAGATGGTTGCCAAAGGTGAGGCATTATTATGCTGGCCACTCAGCAGTGATCTTCCCACCTTCCTACCCTCAGTTGTCCAAGCCGAAACTAGAGGTCTGACTGATGTGATCCTACCTGGCGGAACCAGATTGAAGAGGGAAAAAGTGAAAAAATACTTGGAGCAGCAACCTCATTCAAGCTCAGAGTTGCTGGTGGGACATGGTTTCATAAGATAAGGATGATTTGGAGCATTGTGGGCCAGCCCATTCTTTGAAAAATGTCCTGACGTGCCCCTCTTTCCATTGCTAGACATACATTTTTTTTTTCATTTTGAGGTATGTCCCCATTGTAATCTCAGGAAATTCAGTGGTCCACTTCAACCAATCGCAGATTTTACTCTTCCAAAGGTTGATTGAAATCAACCCCTGCAGCTTGTTTGTATTCAGTTTCGGATAATTTCAGTAGTGTAGCTCAGTGAATTGGAATTACAGGAAAATTCTGCAGCCCCTCTTGATTTATGATTTCCCAGAATTCCCAGAATTCAACACTTAGTGCTTATGAAATATAGGTATGTTGAACATTACCAGTTGTCTTGGATTGTTAGGGCACATCCGCTAAACTTAACATTCATTAATATTGTGGCAGAACTGAACAAGGAGAAAAATTAGGCAATCTATTTGAATGTTTACTGCAATGCAAAGCTTCTAATGCCTCTTCATTTGATATTTTGACCTTTCTTTTAAGGGAGCAATCCCAAATTAAAAAATCTACGGTTAAAAACTCCAAGAGCTGCAGCCAAAGCACTTGATTATAAACTTGTGTCAAAAGAGCTTCGCAAAGCAGAGCGCCTTGATGCTAGATATTCCAAACCTGGCAAAAGAAATCCCAATCCACCCTGGGCCATCCATCTCTACGACTGGTGTCAATACCATGAACACACTCTCCGGAATATTTTTGCAACAATGGACAGGGGAGATGGTACCCTCACCAGAGAAGACTTTACCACAATTTTACTGCAGAAAAATGCACCACTGAAGGAAGAAGAAATAACTGTGTTACTGACTGCACTTGACAAAATTCGTACTGGAATTATTGACATCAACGAGTTCTTCAAAGGGACCAAATACCTGGGAAAGCATTACCTTATGTCCTCGTATGAACCAAAGAAGAAAAAGGGGAAGAGAGGGAGAAGGGGCAAGAAAGGTAAACTGAATATACCAATACCAATTTGCACTGTTCCTGAGGAATATATGATTCGACGTGAAGATGGAGGCCCCCCAGACTTCATGATAGAACAGTTCAAGAATCTGACAGACGCAAATAGATTTAACCGTGATAAGCCACCAGAACACCCACTGCAGGACGATTCTTCATGGTACTTAGAGAAACCAGAAAAAGTATTCACCAGTATTAATTATGCAGCAAAAGCAGATGACCTGCAATCTTTGAAGAAAGCATTTTATCAGGGAGTACCAGTCAATGTACGGGATAAATTGTTTACAACGCCACTGATGACAGCTTGTGCAGATGGAAATTTTACACTTGCCAAGTACCTTGTGGAGGCAAAGTAAGTTTCTTCTCTGTCTGATGTTAAAAAATGTCTGGATTTATGTTCGTAGATACTGCACGTACTTTTCTCTAAACTGGTGAAAAACTTTTAACTTTGCACCTTTTATTTCTTGTCTGATGATCACAACCCATTGGCACAGCATGCAAGATTCCAAAGGACTTCTCCTGGCTGATAATCTGAGAATTGCATTGGATTGGGTGGGACAGTTGAGGCACTTAACTGGTTTACAGTTATTTTCCACTCGTGAGATCTCCAGGTTTGCCCATTTTCCCCATTGGGCAAATATCTACAGTCCTTTCCCTTTCCTATTTCCATTTGAGATAGGCAAACCAACATATAATGCTGGGAACTTGCTAATAAACTGACCCCAGGAAATCATTGGAAGTAATTTCACTCAAAATTTATCCTGCGCTAAGTATCGATATCCAAAATAACATGGTTATTACTTATCCTGATTTTTCACTTGCATTCTTCTTCATGATTTTTTTTTGTCCATAAGCCACAAAAATAACTTGGAGACAATATCCAGATGTTTTATTTTTGGTGATTTTAAGTAGATCACTTTAGTCAGCCAAACCCTATAAAAAGAGCAAAAATACATCGTGTTTAATGGATATTTATGATTGTTCTTGTAAAGCATCAAAAGAAGTTGGCCTGCATTGTTACTTGTATCCTTGATGTCTTAGGGATTTTCATTCAGTGAAATGACTGTCGACCCACAAGTTTTGGTGATGCCTATTTGCATAGGTTAAGTCTCTCACCAGAACAATAGTATTTTTATTTTATATTTTTGGGTTTAATCAGTTTTTAAACCCAATTTGGAATGTATTTTTCAGGATTAGGGATTCAAATCTGTATGCTTTACACAGAGGCATTTTTGTTTCTTATTTACCATTTATAATATCCGACAACTCCAAGTTGAAAAATAGTATTTTAGATCTTCTGTTAAAATGTCAGCAGTTGCCATGTTATACAACCATCAACATATAAACCAGGTCTGTCTCTTCACACAAATCCAGTTTCCTTCTGTACAAAACTGCTGGCTTCTAACTGTGTCCAGAATTCCTGAGCAGAAATGCTGGGAAATTTCTGGTGAGGCAGAGTGCAGTGAACTGAGATTTACTGGTAATGAGTTGTGCAGATGGCTGGCTCTGGCCCCATATACCCACGTATAACCCAGGTTTCCCCTCCTTAAGCCCTGATCCCTACCGAAGACTACTGTGAGATTCTACCCTTTGTTATAAACTGATAAAAGCGTGTGTTCTCCCTCCAGTCATGAGAGTTTTTATTCGTGCCACAATTTTATTAGCTTATTAACTTGAAGATGGAAGTGCTGCTCAAGCCGGGTTTGCTCCTGATCGACCCTCTGTCCTCAGACGCTGCTGCGAAGTTTGTTTACTGGCTGGACTGCTTCCAAGCTGACCTGAACACAACTCAACATGGATGAACTCAGGAGGTCGGCCCTTGTTTCCAGGGTAGGGACTAAAGGGTATGCACTCATTCGGGACTGTGCAACCTATGATGTGGCCATAGAGGCTTTGAAGGTTTGGTACCTGAAACTGCAAAACAAGGTCTTAGTGAGGCATCGATTCACTTTGTGTCAGCAGCGGCCAGGAGAGACCATCAACAATGACCTGAAGACTCTCACTAAGAAGTGGTGGTACAAAATGGCTACCAGCCATGTTCATGAGGAAGAGCAGATCTGGGACACCCTGGTCACAGGGGTCGCTCGAAATATATGAGGCAGCGACTCCTTGAGTCGAACAAGAAAGACGGTCACCCACGTTGAACTGGCCAAGTTCCTTGAACAAGCCCAGCTTGAGACCAACAACCTTGAGACCAATGACAACACTTTCCCTAGCGAACCCTTCCCAGGACCAGCAACTTCCGCCGGCCTGGCCTTAACGGCAGCTGCTTCCCATGATAGGGAGCCCTCCTGCGCTAGGGAGTACTTCTTCTGCGGTAGAAACCAGGATCCTTGCTCTCAATGCCCAGCTAAGGATTCTGACTGCTCTAGCTGCGGTAAGAGGGGACACTGGTAGAGGGTCTGCCATGGAAGGGGACCCTTGGGAAATCCACAGCCCGCACAGCTCCCGACTCCGACTCCAGCCCCAAGCCATCTCCCTCAGCCCCCAACTCGCCAGAGCCTGCCTGCTGCACTACTCGCCTACGGAGAATGGCGGTTGAAAATGGGGTGAAAAGCCTGTACCTTTCCAAGTGAAGTGATGATTCCAACATGGTTCTGACCGCTATCCTCAATCAGGTGGGCAGGCTGGTTGCATTTTGCTCCCGGACTCTGCAAGGTCACGAGTTCCGGAATCTCTCTGGAGAAAGAGGCACAAGCCATTGTAGAGGCTATCAGGCATTGGAGACACTACCTGGCTGGTAGGAAGTTTACACTCCTCACAGAACAGTGCTCTTTCGCAGTTATGTTTAATAACGTCAAGAGGGACAAAATTAAACATGACAAAATTGCTCAGTGGAGGATCAAACTCTTCACCTACAATTATGACATTGCCCATCAGCCAGGAGCCCTTAATGATCCTCCAGATACCTTATCCAGAGAAAGCTGTGCCTCAGCACACAACGGTCAACTGCGGTCTCTACATAATGAGCTCTGCCATCCAGGGATTACCAGCATGGTTCACTTTGTCAAGATGCACCATTTGCCCTATTCAATGGAAGACATCAGGGAAATGACCATGTCCTGCCAGGTCTGCACAGAGTGCAAGCCGCACTTCTACCTCCCCACTAAGGTGCACCTGATGAAGTCATCTCGGCCCTTCGAATGGCTCAGTGTCAATTTTAAGGGCCCTCTCCCCTCCATGAATGGGAACACATTTTTCCTCTCCATCATTGATGAGTACTCTGGCTTCCCATTCGCCATCCCATGTCTAGACACCTCCATCTCTTTTAAGGCCCTAGATTCTAATTTTGCCCTGTTCAGATATCCCAGCTATATCCATAGCAACTGTGGCTCATCATTTATTAGCGAGGAGCTACGCCAGTACCTGGTGGCAAGGGGCATCGCATCCAGCAGGACTTCTAGCTACAATCACCGTGAAATGGGCAGGTTGAAAAAGAAAATGCCAAGTCTAGAAAGCTGTCAAATTGGCCTTCCGGACTCATGTTAGTAGGATAAGCGACCAATGCCACTCCTCATGAGCTTTTATTTAATTTTGAACGGAGATCGACATTGGGAACCACACTCCCAACCTGGCTCACCACACCAGGTCCGGTCCTTCGAAGAAAGCATCTGAGGAGAAGCAAAACCAACATCCTGATGGAGAGGGTTAGACTGCTTCATGCCAACCTCACGTATGCCTATGTGGAGTACCCAAATGGCAGGGATCTGGCATCCACTAGAACAGAGAATCCATTGCCTAAGATGACACAGATTCCAGAACTCTTTTTCACCTTCTCTCTCACCAGGGCCTCAGGAGATTTGGTTCAGGAGGAAGAGTCATCCCCCTCCGTCATAGAACCGGAGACCCTACCACCCACTGTACCTCCCCTACGAAGGGACCAGGAGATCAAGGGAGCCCAAGGCCCATGGGTGCTAAGGCGCTCCTCCAGGATTTCCATACCTCCGGATTGTCTAAATCTGTAAATAATTGAATGTATTCTGATTTTTTTTTTTAAATTTTTTTTTTTTTGCTGAGTGTGTTCTCGGTCTTCATCCACAGGCCCTAATTCTGCAGAAAATACTGAATGGAGTGAACTGAGATTCACTGGTGATGAGTTGTGCAGATGGCTGGCTCCGCCCCCGTATACCCACATATAACTCGGGTTTCCTGCCTAAACCCTGATCCCTACCGAAGACTACTGTGAGACCCTATCCTTTGTTATAAGCTAATAAATAGCCCTCTAGTCGTGAGAGCTTTTATTCACGCTACACAGAGCCCATTCATTTGGATGAAGAAAAATGAGAGAAAACTGAATCAAACTTGCATTTGCAATCTTTTTGAGCTGAATTATATATGTGCTTTCCTCCCTGCCAATTAATTTATTTTTCAAATTGATATTATGCTCATTAGTTTTTGAAAGCTTGTAAATGTCAGAGTTATTCTATTGTTAGCTAGAACCATGGCTTGACAGAGTTTAAAGCACATCTGGGAGTAGGGCATGCCACATACAATGGGAATTGCCCAGTGTTACCTGGATCTCCGATAATCAACTGAGAATTAGCTTCATGGAGGAGGGAGGTCTGCTTCCAAGCACCTGTTCCAAGTCAAAACGACTTTAATGGACGAGCAACTCATTTGTCAATGTTTGATTTGGGAAATTGGTTCAGTGTTGAAAAAAACTGTGTATGGAATGCAAGATGTGTGATACAACATGACTGATTTTTGCAGAATTAACTTAGGAACTCATCTGTGTATAACTGCTGCAATATCCCTTAGAGCAGGGGTTCCCAACCTTTTTGTTCCTCTGTACCCCTTGGGCATTTTTATAGGTTCCCGTGTACCCCTAAAAATTAAGGGGTAAAAATTAAAAAAAATGCGACATTGTGCAATCTGACTGCAGATTACAACACCATGTTTTGTACAGTAGTGGTTATTCTCTCAGACCCAATTTACCCCCTGAAAAGTGTAAATGTACCACTGGGGGTACATGTACCCCAGGTTGGGAAACCCTGCCTGAGAGTGATGTACATTAATTCATTACAGCATCATTAACATCTGATCAAATTTAACCACTGAGAGTAAACATCCGAATTAAGTCAATCATTCCACTGGAAATATTTCTATGATACATGCACTGATAATGTGTTGTGTTTCTAGGGCTAATGTAAATGCATATGATAATTTAATGTGGACACCTCTTCACCATGCCTGCCATGCAGGACAGCTGGACATTGTGGAACTTTTGGTGAAGGCTGGTGCAGCAGTAAATGCAGTTTCCATAAATGGAGCCACGCCTTTAATGAGGGCAATAGAAAGCTGCAGACTGGAGTGTGTAACCTACTTGATTAACCACGGTGCTAATGTTGAGATGGAGAACCACAAAGGTATGCTGGAACTGAATGTCATGATTGGCAAATGATTTAATGCAGAAGTAAAAGGAAAACAATTCTGATAACTACCATTTGTGTTGCATTTGATTTGAAATGATGGTGCAAAATTGGTATTGGAAAGTCAAGATGATACATCTCCACTTTTACTCCCAGTGATAATGATGTTAATACATTTGTTGTCATATACATGCATTCAAGTTCCACTTCAAGTTTATTGTCATCTGTCTGTACATCTATAACTAGATGAAACAGCATTTCTTCAGACCACGGTGCCCACACATAATACATAGCACATAATAATCACCAACATATATGAAACTATGATATAAAATAAATATGTAGAAATATTCTGTAATAATTTACTTGATTTTATTTATAAGAGCTCTCGTATTATGGGAGAAGCTATTTCCCAGCCTTGCAGTCCTGATTTTGATGTTCCTGTGCCACCTCCTTGATGGTAATTGGTTAAAGATCCTGTGTAATGGATAGCAGGGATCCTCGATAATTCTTTGAGCCCTCTTTAAGCAAAGATCCTGGTAAATGTTGCTAGACAGGACACTCTCAACTGTGCTCCTGTAAAGTGTTGTCAAGATGGGGCTGATAGCCTTGCCCTCCTTAGGAAGTCTAGACATTGCTGCACCTTCCTGACTAATGATGAGGCATAGTGGGTCCAGACTAGGTTATCTGTTGTTTGCACACCAAAGAACTTTGTCCTCTGTATGTGCTCAGAAATTCTTGCTAGCTGCAGCCCAGGGGCATATCTATGCAAAATAGTGCCTATGGCAGGGGTGGCCAATGCGTCAAAATAAACAACGACAAAGGAGATATCATGAGAGCTGGCCTAGCTGGCCTTGCTGGCCGTCATGTTGTATTTTCATTGTACAAGTTCAGAATGAATGATAATAGGAAGAGGAAGGAAGGGTGAGGGGGGTAGCGCCCACCCCCTCTTCAAGTGGCACCCCCCCCTTCAAGTGGCACCCAGGGCATGTGCGATGCCTGCCATACCCTAGATACGCCCCTGCTGCAGTCAAACAGGTACTATGTGAAGAAAAAAAAATCTACAATAGCGTACATTAAATGAAATTAAAAAAATACAATGAATACAAGAGATAGATAATAATTAAAAAGAAAGCAATTGAAAAGAGCATCTGTCATACATCAAATGAAACAGGTTCCATTTCAATGGGTTCCACAAGGCCTTGGGTGAGAGGGTAAGGGAGTGCGATGCTGGTGCATCACTGGTGACAACAGTAGCCAGGGGTGGAGAGTGGTCAGCTGCAGGGTCAGGGACCCTCAGGTAGCAGTGGGGGAAAGTGTCTGTTGGTGGTCGGTGGTGATCGGAGGGGTGCCCGATGGTGCCAGATCCCGGATCGAAACCGCATCCTCGCGCCCGTCAGGGAAGACAATCTAGGTGTACTGGGAGTTAGCATGAAGGAAGCGACCAGTGGACCAGCCTTAGATTGCCTGGCGTGCTTCTGATGTAGGACAGGTCCTGGGGATGTAAGCCAGGTGGGCAGTGTAGTCCCTGATGCAGATTTCTTAGGGAAACCAAGCATCTGTTTATGAGGTGTGTTGTTAGTGGCCGTACATAAGTGTGACTGGGCGGACTTCTTGCCTTTGGGAGATGGAGAGGCCCTGTGATCTCATTGCCTGGAGGATGGTTTTCCAAACCATGGCATTCTCCCTTTCCACTTGCCCATTTCCTCTAGGGTTGTAGCTGTTGGTCCTGCTTGCGGCAGTGCTCCTGGCCAGCAGGTACTGCCACAGCTCATCACTCATGAATGAGGTCCCCTGGTCATTGTGGATGAAGCCAAGGTACCCAAAGAGTGTGAAGACATTGCGGAGGGCCTTGATGACTGTGGCTGTTGTCATGTTCAGGCATGGGATGGCAAAAGGGAAATGGGAGTATTCATCAATGATTGTAAAGAAGTAGACATTCCAGTTGGAGGAGGAGAGGCCCCTTGAAATCAATGCTTTGGCACTTGAAGGGGTGGGTAGCTTTGATCAGGTGAGCCTTGTCTGGTAGAATTATGGTTTGCATTCGGTGCAGACCTGGCAGTTTTTAGTCATTGTCCAGACTTCCTCAGCGGAGTATGATAGGTTCCAAGCTCTGATAAAATTGAAAAACCTAGTTACTATAGGTTGACAAAGGTTATTATGGAGGGTCTAAAATTTGTCCATTTGGACACAGACACGTCCCATGGGATAGAACGTCCAGGGGCTCGTTAAGTTTGCCAGGGTAGTAGAGGATGCTGTAGTGGTAAGTGGACAGTTCAGTTCACCACTTGAGGATGTTATTGTTCTTGATTTTTCCCCTCTGCTTATTATTGAACATGAATGCCACCACTCGCTGATCCATGAGGAGACTGAATCGTTTTCTGGCGTACTGCCTCCACAAAGGCCTGGACCTCCTTCTCGACAGAGGAGTGGCGAATTTCAGGGCCCTGCAGAGCGCTGCCACTTGATTGAGTGTGTCAGCCAGGGCAAAGTCAGACACATCACTCTCCACTTGGAATGGTGTGGGCTCGTCTATGGCAATGCATGGTTGTCTTGGCGATGTCGTGCTTGATACGGTCAAATGTAGCTTGGGCCTCTGCCGGTAGGAGAAACGTGGTGGCTTTGACCAATAGGCAAATCTTGTCACATAGTTGGTGATCCATTAAGTGTAATATGAAAAGAATCTGAGGCATTTCTTCAATGCTTTGAGGGTATGTGGGAGAATTATCTCCAGCAACGGATGCATGCGGTCAGGGTCAGGGCTAATGATGCTGTTCTTGAATACGCAGCCAAGGATGGCTAGTCATGCTGTTTGGAACACACGTGTCCTTGTTATAAGTAAGGTTCAGGCATTTTGCTGCCTGGAAGAATTTACGGAGACTTGCATTGTGATCTTACAGGTTGTGGCCGCAGATGATGACATTATCAATGTATGGGAACGTGGCCCACAGCTTATAGTGGTCCACAATGCGGTCCATCTCCTGCTGGAAGTCAAAGACCCTGTTGGTGACACTGAAAGGAACCCAGAGGAAGTGGTGGAGGCGCCGCCTGAAATACAATATATTGGTTGTCCTCTGGGTAGATCAGGAGCTGGTGATTTGCCAACTTCAGATTGATCATGGAGAATACCTGATATTGTGCAATCTGGTTGATCATATTGGATATGCAGGGAAGGGGGTACGCATTGAGCTACGTGTATCAGTTGATCGTCTGGCTGTAATCTATGACAACCTATTTTTCTCCCTGATTTTTACCACAACCACCTGGGCCCTCAAAGGGCCATTGCTGGCCTCAATGATGCCCTCACCCAACAAGCGCTGAACCTCCGACTTAATGAATGCCTTGTCAGCTGCCCAGTACCATCTACTCCTAGTGGCCACCGGCTTGCAGTCGGGGGTAAGGTGGGTGAATAGTTGGGAGGGATCAACCTTGAAGGTTGAGAGACCACAGGTCGGATGCAGAGGGCCATCTGTGAATTGTTCATTAAAGATGGTGAGGGGGGAATGAGGCCCATTGAATTTCAATGTAACTTTCTGAAGTTGGCATTGAAGTCCAGCCCCAGTAGCAATGGGGCTCAGAGCTGTGGCATGACGAGTAGCCTGAAATGTTTGTAAGCTATGCATCGAACAGTCAGGGTCACTACACAGGACTCGTGGATGGCTGCCGTATGTGATTTGGACATGAGTGATATTTTGTATTTGGCGGGCCATACTTTAAGGGATAGGTGTTTAGTGGTATCGGGGTGGATAAAACTTTCTGTGCTTCCGCTATCAAATAAACAGTTCATAACACACCCGTTTACTTGGATATCTGTCTTGGACCTGGTGAGTTCGTGTAGTGCCTCTTGGTTCAGGGTGAGGGAGGCCAGTATAGACTCACTGTCTGAGTCCAATGGGTGCATGCGATCCCAAGATGGCCATCCTCACTATTCCCCTGTGGTGTCATATGCCTGAGAAGATGGTGATTGCTGCACGGTCCAAGATGGAGGCCCCCATGACTCACACATGATGTTGCTGATTCATAGAGGAGATGGCGCCGATTGCGCTGTCCAAGTGGTGACTGTCCGCAAGCGGCGCTGCTAGGTTTTGCAGATGGTTTGGACTGGCAAACTTTGGCATAATGTCCCTTTTTCCTATACCTAGTACATACTGCCTCCTTGGCAGGGCAGTTTCCTCGAGGGCTTACTGTGCCTGCAGAAGAAGCAATTGGGAAGATCACCCGCAATGGCAGCTGAGGTTAGGTCACTAGAGGAGTGGATGACCAGTTGTTCATGGCGCAGAATGATCCCTTGTTCCAGGAAAGTGACACCCGCGGGAGTACTTGGGGTCCAACTTATGAAAGGAGTAATTTCAGACTGTTAGCGTCCATGGTGATTACGTCTTTGGATGCCACCAGAAAGTCTTCAAAACAGTGTAGCCAGAATTCGAACGTGTTGGGGCGTCAGGCGATTGAGGATCGATGCTGAGCTTCTCTGGTTTCAGGTACCATTTCATGCTTTTGAAAAAATATAGTTAATAAAATTGATGCACTTTTAATAATTACAAAAGACTTGTGTTATGAAACTGAGAGGCTTTTATTAACTATAGACTGGAACAAGGCTGAATGGAATGGGGAGCATGCAATGAGCTATGGGTAGGATCGGTTTCAGGATGCGTGTCCAGCTGGTAGCAGCCAATCATAATATAACAGTGGTTTATCACGTGCTGTAAGTCTGAAGATGCTATGATTGTAGTTTAATACACAACAGTGCTGGAAAAACTCAGCAGGTCACACAGCGTCCATTTGAAGCAAAGATTTATAACTAATGATTCGGGCCTGAGCACTTCATCAAGGTATAGCAAAAAGCAGACAGGCATCTGAATTTAAAAAGTGTGGGGGGAAAGAAAGAAGGGGCAAGGGAAGGAGCACAGACCAACAGGAAAGTGTCCATAGCAGATATGTGTGGGAGGGCAGAAGAGAAAAAATGTAGACATGCAGTACAGTAAAAGCCCCTTCTGGCCCACAAGCCTGTTCCCACAGTACACCAATTAGCTTCAATTCCACTGATGTTTTTGAGGGGTGGGAGAAATCGCTACATCTCTCAAGGTCGCCGCACAGGTTGATAAGATAGTTAAGAAGGCCTATGGGATGCTGGGCTTCATTAGTCGGGGAATTGAGTTCAAAGGTCGAGGGGTCATGTTGCAGCTCTACAAATCTTTGGTGAGACCACATTTACAATATTGTGTTTAGTTCTAGTCACCTTACTACAAGAAGGATGTAGAAACTATGGGGAGGGTACAGAGGAGATGTACCAAGATGATACCTGGATTTGAAAATAACAAGGTTAACAGACTAAGGGCTTTTCTCTTTGGAGTGTAGAAAGATGAGAGGTGAATTAATAAAGGTCTATAAGATTCTGAGAGGCATTGTTACAAGCCCAGAGGAGCCTAAATCCCAGCAGTAATAGAAATTCAACAAGACAATTGGTTACTTAAACAAAAGTTGCTTTTAAAAACGTAAAAACAGGATCAAACTTGAACTTAACAATCCCCTTCTAGTTCTAAGCACACGTGTATGTAATGTGTAGATGTTCAGGAAATTTCTTTGTTTCACAGTCTAATCATTAACTTTTCACGTCTCCAAGTTCACCAGTATTAGGCAATTCTTATACTGTGCACAGAATTCAACATTTATGAATCTTCACTTGGCTCTGGTGCTTAAAGTTGAATGGTTACTGCTCAGGAAGATTCTTGTTGGTTTCAGAGAGATATTTGTTGCTTGTTGGACACACACAAACTGATTTCCTCCAATCAGTCACTTCAATGTCTTGCCGAAGAAACTTGCCCCATCATGGGTTTTCCAAATGATAACCTCTTCTTCCAGTTTCCTCTTGTTTCCCTCATTTCAGCCACTTCCTCTTGTAAGGACTATAAGGGTTTTGAACAGGCTGAACTCAGAACTCACAACCCATCTTCAAAATGGGATTTTTCAACAAGCCTGCCAGCTTGCCATTTTGCAGCCTCAACTGCTACTGTTGAACTGACCGCTCTCTCTCTCTCTCTCTCTCTCTCTCTCTCTCTCTCTCTCTCTCTCTCTCTCTCTCTCTCTCTCTCTCTCTCTCTCTCTCTCTCTCTCTCTCCTTTCCTCCCCCCCCTCCGTGGGAGAAGAATCCTGTTTGTTCTTTCCTCTCTCATGTAAAAGTCGAAACCTCTCCCAAGGATCCAAACCCAATCTTTGAAGATCTTTATCAGCACTGTGACCCCAGACTTTTCCATTTGCACCTGCTTTTGCAAAGCCAACTGAGCCTGAATGTCCAGCTTCAGCAAAGCTCTTGCATTTTAAATGAGATCTCTTTTGTGAGGTGTTACTCTTGTTTGTGAAGTGACCTACACTAAACTCCTATAATCTATTTCTTATAAAGACATATATATTCATAACAATATTAATATAACCCATAACAGTACAGATAAGGTGGACAGACGGCAGCTTTTTCCCAGGGTGTGAGGACATTTGTACAAGTGAAGTGAGGAAAATTTAGGGGAGACATCAGGGAAAAGTTTTTTTTCTAACAGAGTTGTGGGTGCCTGGAATGTCTCACCAGGGGTGATGGTGGAACTAGAACCTTAGGGGCATTTAGGAAACTCCTATACAGACACATGGATGAAAGAAAAATAGAGGATTATTATGTTGGGAGAGTTTTGTTTTGTTTTTGGGTAAGGATATATAGGTTGCCACAACATTGAGGGCTGAAGGATTGTATTGTTCTGTAGTGTTCTATATTCGAAAACCGGAGAACCTGAAGGAAACCCATGTGGACCGGGGAAGGGATAGCTCTCTGACTGGAGAAGGAAGGAGGTGGGCAGTCAGAGGAAAGGAGACAGAGGGAAAGGAAAAGAGAGAGAGAGACAGGAGAGGGGCCTAATGGAAACTGGAGAAGTCGATGTTAATGCCGTCTCGTTGAAACAAATATTAGGCGTTTTTCCTTCATTTTGCTGGTGGCCTCTGTTTGGCAGGACATGAGACCATGGACAGACATCAGTGTGGGAATGGTGTACGGAATTGAAATGGTTGGCCACTGGGAAGTCCCCACTATTGTGGCAGACAGAGCGAAGGTACTCAACGAAATGATCTCCCAGTCTGCATCCCGTCTCTCCAATGTAGAGCAGACCACGTTGGGAGCACTGGCTGCAGTAGATGACACCTGTAGATTGTCAAGTGAAATGCTGCTTCACTTGGAAGGATTGTTTGGGGCCCCAAATGGTGGTGAGGAAGGAGGTGTGGGTGTGTGTACCAAGGGGGCAATTAGTGAGAAGGGAGTAGTGGACAAGGGAGTTAAGGAGGGAGTGGGCCCTCTGGAAGATGGAGAAGGAAGGAGAGGTTAATATGTATCTGATGGTGGGATCATATTACAGGTGTCAGAAATTGCAGCAGATACTATGTTGGATGCAGAAGCTGGTATGGTTGTAGACGAGGACTTGGGGAATCCTATCCTTTTGTGTGGAGGGGGCCAGGGAAGATGTGTGGGAAATAGAAGAGATGCTGCATAAGGGCTGAGTTGATGGTAGGTGAGGGGAAGCCACATTTTCTTTTGAAGAAAGGCATCTTGGATGTTCTGGAATGGAAGACCTCATCCTGGGGACAGATGTGATGGAGACATTGAGAGAAAGGAATAGAATCTTTACAGGGGGCAGGGTGTGAAGAGGTGAGAGGTAACTGAGAGTTTGTTGAAATTGTCTGTAGAGAGTTTGTCCCCTGAGATGGAGTCAGAGGGATCAAGAAAGGGGCGAATGTTGCCAAAGATGAACCAAGTGAATTTGAAGTCAGGATGAAAGTTGGCAACAAAATTGATAAAATTGATGGGCTAATCATGGGAACATGAGGCAGTACCATTGTAGTTGTCAATGTAGCAGAGGAAGATTTGAGGAGCCTTGCCTCATGTGGCATTCATTGCTCCACATAGCTATGATTTACCCATTTGATTAGGAAAAATTGGGATGGGTTATTGATTGTGAGAGCAAATTCTAAAGAAATGATGGGCTTTGAGACCTTCAGTATGGGGGAATGGGTGTGTATATTGATTGGACATTTTATTCTTGTTATGAACACTGCGTGATCTGGTGAATTTCTCCAGCACTTTTGAGAAATAATGCTGGGCTGTTCAATCTGAAACATAAGCAGAATATAGTTGTTGTTCTCAACACACCATCTAAAAAGAAGCAGTGTGGCATTCCAGGTCAACAAACTCTCCATCAAAATGCATGTGCATTTCCTGACCTGCTGACTATTTCCAGAATTTTCTGTTTTTAATATCAGGAATTTTAAAGCTGTTCAAACTGAAATTCCTTTCCAGACCAAAAACTCAACAATGATTCCAATGAGCTTCATCATGATGTGATGGACTAAAATCTGCAACTCCACTAACCCATTACCACCCAATACAAACACACCCACCCAGTGAGTTAGGTAGAAGGTGTGTTTTCTTCTCTTGACTAATATTTGCATTGACATTACAAAGAGCAGATCCTGAGAAATTCCTGTAATCTTGGATTGGAATTTACAGCGCAGTTACCTGTTAGATTCCAGAAATCTTTGATTGGAATTTACACAGATCAGGTACCTGAGAAATTCCAGCAGTCTATCCTTAATATCAGTTCCTATGCCCCAACATTTATTTATGAAAAAATTATCTTGAATTAATGAGAAGAGCTATCAGTATTTTAGAGAACTTATTTTATAAATTAGACGCTGCATCTACAAATGTAAAATCTTAGAGTACAAAAAGCTGTACAGTAAGACCAAAAGAAGATATAATCAAAATTTTGTGAACAGAATTGGAAATTATACATTGCAATGACCAATAAGCCAAGCATCTTTTACTTTGTTTTGTTCTTTCTGCCTCGTTTTCATCTTTTTGGATAATCAGCATGGCCACACCACCTATATCAGCTTTTAAAATCTAATATACAATCCTTAACTGATAATAAGATAATTTTGCTGCTCTTATCATTAACCTTTGCTGTAAATGTTGATATTCAGAGAAATATCCTCACATGAAATGAAAGAGCAGTAAGCAAGAAACTGCTACACTGTTGGAGATGGTGTTTTGATGAAACTTTAAGCTGTGGTCTCTCCATAGCAATTCCATGGCAATATTTTAAGATCAGGAAATTGTTCTAATATTCTTGTTGATATTCATTACCCTTAAACATCACAAATGCATCTAGTTATTTGTGTCACGTTACTAGGTGATCATTGTAATGTTGATTGTCATACAGAACGTATAATGTACATGTGCACTGAAATTCTTATTTGCTGCAGCTGAGCAGGTACTTTGTTTAAAAAAACAACTGCAATATTATACATAATTGAATTAAAAAGAGACATTAAATATGAAAAATATAGATAGCTAACAAATGTTCATATTTGTCCTCATGCAAAAAAACAAAGCGAATTAGCAATTGTCCAGTCAGTTTTTTTTGTGGTGTCAGAGCAGTCCATGATTAATGTAACAAGGGAGGTTCAAGAGCCTGATAGCTGTTGGAAATAAACTATTCTTGAACCTTGAGATGCTACTTTTCAGGCTTCTGCACCTTCTGCCCAAACTCAAAAGTAAATTAAAGGTAGAAGTGAGAAGAGTTTGTTACCAGGGTGATGGGGGTCCTTTGAAGTGTCGCCTGCCTTCTTGAGGCAGTGCCTTACGTAGGTACGTTCAGTGGATGGGAGGACAGAACCTGTGTTGGACCTCGCTGTGTTTGTTTGCTTCTGCAGCCTTCTGGTCAGAGATAGCCAGGTACACCATCTGGGCCGGACCCGCCCAGGTGCGCCGCCTGGGCCGGACCCGCCCAGGTGCGCCGCCTGGGCCGGACCCGCCCAGGTGCGCCGCCTGGGCCGGACCCGCCCAGGTGCGCCGCCTGGGCCGGACCCGCCCAGGTGCGCCGCCTGGGCCGGACCCGCCCAGGTGCGCCGCCTGGGCCGGACCCGCCCAGGTGCGCCGCCTGGGAGAGAGATAGCCAGGTTCAAAGTGTGGGCTAGACACTTTCAGAGGACTCACCCTCCTGAAGGTTCTGTATCTCGGCCTCAGAGACAGGGAGCACAGAGTCACCGGTGGCTGTGGGGCTTGCAAAGGTTTGCGATTGTTTTCTCTTTGGAAGTGAGCTTAACTTTGTGTTTGTCTACATTGCATCATTAACTCTTCTGATCTTTTTCACAGGCTTTGAAGTGATTCTCAGTGCCTGAACAAATGAGGGACTCGTGCATATTTGTCAAGTTTTATATTGTCTATTTGTTATTTCTAAGTCATATTTTTCCTTTATGCACAATCACCTTGGGTACCGTGGGAGAAATATTTTTCACAACCAATGTCATTTTCTGCATGAGACAGAAAATGCAGGAGGTCAGGCAGCATCCATTGAAGGCAATAGCCAGTCAAAACTTTGGGCTAAAACCTGATTCCTGATGAGTTCCTGCTGCCTTTTGTTGTTGCTCCAGTTTCCAACCATCTGTAGCCTCTCTGATTTACACTGTTCTGTATGCATTGAAAATTTCATAACATGACATTATACTAGACAATTTTTTTTCATTAAAACTAGGGCAAAATGCTTTGGACATTGCAAGTGCCTACGCTGACTTAAGGATAGTGGAAGTGGTCAAAGGCAAGATGAATAGTCTCCCAAAGAAGGAAAAATCAAAAGCCAAAGGAGGAAAAGGAGCAAAAGTGGGCAGTGCACCTTCTTCAAGGCCTCAGACAACAACAGCTGGATCTCTGGTTGGAGACATGGTACCAACACATCTTCTGACTTACTTATCAGGACTTTCCGATTGCATGTTTCCATGAATCTGTGTGACTTGTTGGATGTGAAAATGAAAAGGAAAAGCACAGAACCTGGGCTTGATCCTGAAGCTTAATTTGGGACCATGCTCACTTATCCACTCTTGTGAAGTCATTGGTCCCCATAAAACATTTCCCTCTCTGACCTTAAACTCAAGCCCCCTAATTTTAGAGAAAGACTGTGACCTTAACTATGTCCCTCCTGATTTTATAAACCTCTATTACCTTTCTCTCAGGCTCTGACACTCCAAGGAGAAAAGTCCTTGTCTAACCAGTGTCTATTTGAGCCCCTCCAGAACTGTTAACAATCTTATGGATCTTTTCTGCATGGGCCACAGTGCCAGGGCATATTCTGGGTACCTGCCTGGCTCTGCTGCTATTTCATTAAATGTAACTGCCCTGCTTGACAAGGAATGAAGATGGTCAGAAAGGTACAGCACAGAATCAGACCCTTATGCCCACCAAATCTGCAGCTATCATAAACCACCCACACACTAATCTGATATTGTTCCCATTTTCTTTTATTCCTCCTCATTGTGTTTATGGGGGGAGTTGTCAAAGGTGGGCTAGTGTGGTGGGCATGAAATCTGAGGAGGGATTTCATTTCTTAAGGGTTGTGGTTACCAAACTTCAAAGTTATGCAGCCAATGAACTTCTGGAGAAATTCAGAGGGCAGACAGCATCCGTGGGTAAAAACAGTCAGTCAGCATTTCAGATCAGTACCCTTCATCTGCTGGAGGAATTCAGTGGGTCAGGCTGCGTCTGTGGGTGGAAATGGTAGGTCTCAAGACTAAGAGGTGAAATTACATGTATAAAAGGATAAAGAAGTTGGAGGAGGAACCCAGAGGTGATAAGATCGGTATGAGAGGTGGAGAGACGAGTGCACTTTATTAATTTTCTTTGTTCTCTCTGTATTGCACAATCAATGTGTTTAATTATCTGCTTACAGTACTTTTATTTGTTTACCTGTTTAAACTTTGTACAGTTTATTTTTTTGCACTACAAATTAGTGGTAATTCTGCCATGCCCACAGGAAAAAGGAATCTCAGGGTTGTATCTGATGTCATTTATGTTCTCAGATAATAAATCTGAATAGGAAGAAATCACTAGGATAGATGGTGGGGGAAGAAAGCCAGAGAGAGAGAGAGAAATCCTTAAAATTTGAAGGATCTGTTAATTGATGGATATTTTGCATTATTTGAGCAGCTTTTTATTAAATTTAACTTGCCCAAATCTTTTTTAAGCTATTTACAAGTTCAGCATTTTCTTCAGTCACAACTATCTGATTTTTTTCAAGAGAGTCTGAATCATATTTTGTGGATGAGTTTTTTTAGTTTAATGTCTTCTCATAAAGGTTTAATATCTTTTTTTTATTTTGAAGACTTTATTTAAAATTTTATAACATGAATACAATAGAGAATTACATTTAAAGAAAAATTTAAAAAAATTAAAATGGTATGATTACAATATTACATCAGAAAACTACACAAAATAACCCCCCCCCGTTAATTGTAACACAATATTAATAGTCTAACTTAAAATTAGTCCAACCCTCCCCCCCACCAAAATAAAGAGTGAAGAGTTAATAAAATTAACAATATTATATATGGAGAAAAAAATACCCACTTACAAAAAAGGAGATAAAACTTAACCTAAAAAAATTCTAACAACAAAAAAAATTGTCAATACTAAAATATCACGCTTAAACATATATTTAAATCAAACTTAAATGCATATAATTAGCAAACGGAGTCCACTTTTACTTATAAAAAGACATCTTATCCTGAATTGATATCCTTTCCATAGTCAAACAAAATTTCATTTCCAAATACCACTTATCTAAAGTTAGTATATTTCTATCTTTCCAAGTAAGTGCTATACATTTCTTAGCCACGACTAAAGCTAAATAGATAAATGAAATCTGATAATCCTCTAAACCTAAATCAATTAATGATTGCATGTTCCCTAATAAAAATATATCGGGATCTAATACAAGATGGATGTTATATAAACTGTTAAAAATAGATTGAATACCTTTCCAAAACTGTTGCAATCGATCACAAAGCCAAACAGTATGCAAAAAAGTATTGGCCGTCTGATCACATCGAAAACAAGAATCCAACTTACTAAGACCAAATTTTTAAAATTTCTCCGGCTGATGAATATAGCTGATGAATAAAATTATAATTAATCATCGCTAGTCTAAAGTTTACTATCTGTTATTTATGATAAACTGTGAAATTAAAAATGCTTGGGAACAGGATTTAGATTTGACTATATCAGATGTGGATTGGGACACAATTCTTAAGTTGATTAATTGCTCATTGCTCTTCATTATGTGCTTGTCATTGCTTATTACAATTTAAAGTGGCACAGATAGCACACATGTCTGAAACTAAATGATCTCCTTTCTATTTGGATATGAATTCTTGCTGTAACAGGTGTAATTCATATTCTAGACTAGAAAAATGCTGGATAGAGGTTTTCCAAACAGTCAAAAATTTTAACAGAGATTTAATACTGAATCTTTTGGTGGCCCTCTTCAGCACAATGGGAAGGATTGATTCTTCTCTGTCTTTGGCCAAAGTCATGCTATCTTTTTTGCCTCTCTTTTGGTGGGACTTTGCTTAAATGGAAGGATGCTTCCCCGGTTGCTCATGATCAATGGTTATATTACATCATGTCCTGTTTGAATATGGAAAAAATTCATTAATCAATTAATAATTCAGTTATAAGATTTCAGACATTATTTTCTTTCTTTATAATTTCATCTCAATGTAATTAAATTGTCTCATATCTTTATCAAATTTAAAAAAATGTTTTTTTCTATCTTTGTTTTTTTAATATCAATCATCCACAGACATCTTCTATAAACCAACTACCTCCCACAGTTACCTCTTCCTGCCTTGTCTTTTATAAGGATTCCATTCCTTTCTCTCCATTCCTCCATCTCTGCCACATCTGCTCCCAAGATGAGCTTTTTCATTCCAGAACATCTGAGATATCCTCCTTCTTGGTTTCCCTTCTACTGCCATTATCCCAGCTCTCAGCTGCATCTCCTATATTTTATGCACATCTTCCGTGGCCCCTTCCCTCTGAGACGTAACAAGGACAGGATTTCCCCATGACTCACTTCCTCCTCAATTTATGCCACCTACAATAGGATCCTATCACCAGATGCATTTTCCCCTCCCATGGTTTCTGTAGGGATTGCTCCCTCTGCGACTCCCTTGTCCACTCATCCCTTCACACCAATCACCCATTTGGCATCCCTGTGCCCTCAAGAAATGCTACACTTGCACCCACACCTCCTCTCTCACCACTATTTGGTGCCCTAATCAGTCCTTCCAAGTGAACCAACACTTCACTTGTGAATTTGCAGTGGTCTGTATCCAGTGCTCCCGCTGTGGAGACTGGACACAGACTGGGAGATCATTTTTGTTTTGTACCTTCACTCTGTCCGCTTCAACATTAAAGGTCTCTTAGTGACCAACCATTTTAATTATACACACCATTGCCACATTGACGTGTCTGTCCATAGCCTCATGTACAGCCAAACTGAGACCACTTGCAAATTGGAGGAATAACTCCTTTATATGAGCCAAACCACTTCAACAATGACTTCTCCAATTTTCACTAACTCCCTCTCCCAATCTTTTTACCTCATCCCTCTGTCTCATTTACTCTAGCCCCCACACTCCATTCCTCTCCTTCTATCAGAGAGCTACCCTTCTTCACCCTCTGTTTTCTCCTCTGTCATTTCTCAGATTTTTCTTCTTCTACCCTCCCACCTGTATCCACCTTTACTCCTTACCTGTTAGCTTTTGCTCCTCCCCCTCCTCCCTCCTCTCCTCCTTTCCCACTCCCCCACCTTTTTATTCAGACATCTACCTTATTTTCCAGATTCTTTCTTTTTTTTAAATTTGCAATGTTATTTATTTAAACGTTAACAAATTTTCTTAACCGTGCTTGTAAAACATTTTGGCTCAGGTCCTTTGGTTACCTTTTACCCGCTATGGCTGCTGCGTGACGTGTTGACTTCCTGTCGTATATTTGTGCATTCCAGTCGACCTCTGCACCTTCAGATTTTCTTGTTTAACTCAACCTTCAAATTGACCTTTAGGGAATCTAGCACTGGGTTCCCAAGTCCTTTTGGACCTCTGGTTTCTGAATTCTTTCCCCACTTAGAAAGTAGTCCACTTCTTTATTCATTCTATCAAAATGTATGACTATACACTTCCTTACACTACATTCCATTTGCCACTTCTTTGCTCATTCTTCCAACCTATCCAAGTCCCTCTGCAGACTCCCTGCTTCCTCAATACTACATGTCGCTCTATCTATCTATATCACCCACAAACCTGGCCGCAAAGCCGTTGATTCTGTAATCTATATCATTTATACACAACATGAAAAGAAGCAGACCCAACAGTTACCCCTGCGGAACACCAATAGTCACTGGCAGCCATCCTGAAAAGCCTCCTTTTATTCCCACGCTCTGCCTTCTACCAGTCAGTCCACCTTCCTCTCTCCTAATACCAACAGCCTCCTGTGTTGCACCTTGTCAAAGACCTGAAAATACAAGTAAATGACAACCACTGACTCACTTTTGTTTATTCTGCTTGTTACTTCCTCAAAAAATTCCAACAGATTGGTCAGCCAAGATCTTCCCTATATTTGAGTTGGGTTTATTTCAATTGTTGGCATGTTTTGTAGTCATAAAAACATGAGAAATATGAAGAGGGATGACTCATCTGGCCCCTCAAGTCTCCTTCATCATTCATTAAGATCATGGCGGAGATCTATCGCAATACCATGACTTTCATGTCCATTGACACCCCCTCCCCCTCAATATCCAGAAACCTCAATCTGTTTTGAAGGAAGTCATCAAGTGAACCTTGATGGATCTCTGAGGGAGACCACGCCAAAGATTTCCCAACTTGTGTGAAGCGATTTCTCCTCATTCCAGTGTTTAAAAAGTCAACCTCTCATTCTGTGATTGTACTCTGTACATCCTTGCCAGAGGAAACATCTTTTTCATATCCAATCTGTCAAATCTTGTTGGAATTGTGTAAATTTCTGTATGATAGGAATTAGGCTCGGTGTTTTCCTTGCATTTCGATTTAGCTCTGTGGTCTGACTGAGATGATCATTCTGATAATTGAGTCTGGGAATATTTGAGGTGGATTTATAGCATCCAGCAAGGTTTAACCAACAGACTGACCAGCCAATGAGTGCGAAAATTTGTTACAGACTGTAAACCTGGAGTATACACTTAAAAGTAAAGTATAAAGTTATGTTAAACATCATACATTTTATAAATAGACTTTTACATAATTATACACAATATTTTTTAAATACTTATTTTAGAGATAGAGCACAGTAACAGGCCCTTCTGGCCCATGAGCCTGTGATGGTCAAATATACCAATGAACCTACATATGTTTTGGAATACAAAAAGTTATTAAGGGAAAGAAAGGTTGTTCAGCTGGACCAGATAACATACCTGGTCAGTGCTGAGGGACTGTGCAGACTAGCTGACTGAGGTCCTAACCTATATCTTCAAAATTTCACTCCAGAACTCAGTTGTCCCTCCAGGTTTCAAGGCAGTCACCATCATCCTGGTGCCCAAGGGAGCGTTAATAGCTGGACTAAATGACTACCAACCAATGGTACTGATCTCCATGATCATGAAGTGCTTTGAGCAACTGATAATGGAGCACATCAAAGCACACCTACCAGCAAAAATGGACCCATTCCAATTTGTCTATCAGCTAAACTTATCACAGACTATGCAATAGCCCTGACACTCCACTCCATCCTGACCCAACTAGAGAACAATGCCTGATACGCCAGGCTATTGTTCAACATGATCGTACCTCAGAGGCTGATGGATAACTATTCTCGCTGCAACTCAGTACCCCTCTCTGCAACTGGATGCTCGATGTCCTGATTGAAAGATCACAGTCTGTCCTGGTTGGCAGCAAAATCTGCAAGCCACATCACACTGAGCATTGGCTCACCTCAGGGCTGCGTATTCAGCCTGCTACAGTTCACTCTGCTCACTCACGATTGTACTGCCAGGTTCAGCAGAATCATCACATTTGTGGATGGCACAACAGAAGTTGGCTTCATTGGCCACAATAATGAGTTGGCTTGCAGAGAGGTGATTTAAAGGCTTGTACAGAGGTGCAAGAACAACAGCCTGAGTCTCAACATGGACAAGACAAAGGAGATGATCGTAGATTTCGGGAGGACGAAGAACCACTCCCCACTTCATATACATGGCTACACCATAGAGTGGAGAGCAAAATGTTCCTTGGTGTCTATTTAAAGGACGACCTATCTTGGACTCTCATCTCCTCATTAGTCAGGAAGGTGCAGCAGCACCTACAGTTCTTAAGGAGGTTGAGGAGGACAACGCTTCTGGCCAACATCCTAAAAACCTTCTACAGGAGCACAATAAAGAATGTTCTGACTGGTTGCATCATGATGTGGTATGGTAGCTGTAAAGCATCAGATCGGAGGTTAGTACAGAGGGTAATTAAACTGCTGAGATTACTGGGGTCTCCCTTCCCTCTATTGATGATATCTACAGGGAAGGGTGTGTTTATATTAAAAAAAGTCAGAGAATCATTGAGGACCCTTATCATGCGGCCCACATTGTCTGTGAGACACTACCTCCAAAAGTCCAAGAGAAATGGAGCAGCAAATCTGTAGGGAGATAGCAGACCAGTGTAAGAAACAGAAAGTTGTGATAGTAGGAGATTTTAACTTTCTGTACATAGATTGGGACTCTCATATGGTAAAAGGACTGGATGGGTTGCAATTTGTCAAATGTGTACAGGAAAGTTTTCTATGTCAATATGTAAAGATACCAACAAGAGAAGATGCAATACTTAATCTTTTAGGGAACCAGGCAGGTCAGGTGGCAGAAATTTGTGAAGGTGAGCATTTTGGGTCCAGTGACCATAATATCATTAGTTTCAAGTTAATTATGGAGAAAGATAGGTCTGGTTCTTGAGTTGAGGTTCTGAATTGGAGAAAGGCCAATTTTTAGGAAATGAGCAAGGATCTCAGAAGAGTTGATTGGAATGTTATTTTCTACGAGGATGCATCCAGTAGGAGGTGGAAGGCCTTCAAGGATGAAATTTTGAGAGTGCAGAGATTGCATGTTCCTACCAGGAAAAAGGTCAATGTTAACAGACATAGAGAACCTTGGTTTTCAAGGGATATTGGAGAGCTAGTTAAGAAAAGGAGGAGGTTATTTGTATATATAGATATATATATATATACATATCTATCTATCTCTATCTCTATCTATCTATCTATCTATCTCTCTCTCTCTCTCTCTCTCTCTCTCTCTCTCTCTCTCTACCTCTCTCTCTCTCTCTCTCTCTCTCTACCTCTCCCTCTCTCTCTACCTCTCTCTCTATCTCTATGGTATAGACAACAAGGAGGAAATGAGCTACTTTCAGAGTATAGAAAATATAAGAAAATGCTTAAAGGAAATTAGTAAGGCAAAAGGAAGACATGCAGGTGCTTTGGCAGATAATGTGAAGGAAAATCAAAAGGGTTTCTACAAGTATATTAAAAGTAAAAAGATAGTAAGGGACAAAATTGGACCCCTTCAAAATCAGAGTGGTCAATTATGTGTGGAGCCTTGTGAAATGGGGGAGATCTTGAACAAATTTTTTTGCATTGGTATTTATGCAGGAAACTGGCTTAGTGAATAAGGATGGAAGGGAAACAAATAGAAGTGTCATGGAACATGTGAAGTTTAAGGAGAAGGAGGTATTTGCTGCCTTGCACAATGAATAAAGATAGACAAATTTCTTGGATCAGATATGATATTCCCCTGCACCTTGAGGGAGACCAGTGTTTAAATTGAAGGAGGCCTGGCAGATATATTCAAAATGTCCTTGGACACAGGGGAGTTGCTGGAGGATTGGAGATTAGCTTATGTTTAAGAATGGTTCCAAAATAAACCAGGCAATAATAGGCCAATGAACCTGACATCAGTAGTATGTAAATTATTTGAAGGATTTCTGAGAGATAGGATATATAGTTATTTGGACCATCATCAGCTGATTAAGGACAGTCAATGTGGATTTATGTGTGGTAGGTTGTGTTTAACAAATCTTATAGTTTTCTTTGAGGAAGTTACCAAGAAGGTTGATGACGGAAAGGTTGTGGATGTTGTTCATATGGACTTTAATAAGGCCTTTGACAAGGTTCCATGTGAGAGGTTGTTCAGAAGGTTAGGACACTAGGTATACATAGAGAGGTTGCAGACTGGATTCGAATATGGCTTGATGGAAGAAAACAGAGAGTTGCTTCTCAGACTGGAGGTCTGTGTCGAGTGGTGTGCCTCAGGTATCTGTGTTGGGACCATAATTGTTTGTTATCTATGTAAATGACCTAGATGATATTGTGGTGAATTGGATCAGCAAGTTTGCTGATGACACAAAGATAGTCAGCGGGATCTGGACCTGCTGGGAAATTGGGCCAATAAATAGCTGATGGAATTTAATGCAGATAAGTGTGAGGTGTTACACTTGAGAGTGAATCACGGTAGGACGAACACAGTAAATGGTAGGGCACTGAGGAGTGCGGAGGAGCGAAAAGATCTGAGAATACATATATATTGTTTCCTAAAGTTGGCGTCACATGTGGACAGGGTTGTAAAGAAAGCATCTTGGGCTTTATAAATCACAGTATTGAGTATAGAAGTTGGGATGTTATGTTGAAGTTATCAATTTATTGGTGAGGCCACACTTAGAATATCGTGTGCAGTTCTGGTCGCCCAGTAGCAGGAAAGGTATCAATAAGATTGAAAGAGTGGAGAGAAGATTTGCTAATATCTTAAGGAGTTGAGTTACCGGGAAAGATTAAACAGGTTAGGACTATACTCCTTGGAACGAAGAAGGATGAGGGGAGACTTGATAGAGATTTATAAGATTGAGGTGTATAGAGAGACTAGATGTGAGCACGATGTTTCCACTTAGATAAATATGAGAGATCATAGCTTTAGGCTGAAAGTGGAGTGGTATAAGGGGAACATGGGAACATTAGGGGAAAGTTTTTCACTCAGAGAGTGGTAGGAGAGTGGAATGAGCTGCCATCTGATGTGGTGAATTCAGATTCAACCATGAGTTTTAAAGATCAATTGGGAAAATACAGTACATGGATAGGAGTGGTCTGGAAGGTTATGGAATGAGAATAGGTCAGTGGGACTACCTAGTTGTATTGATTGGCACAGACTGGAAGGGTCGAATGGCCTGTTTTCTGTGCTGTAATGTTCTATGGAAGAGGTAGAGGAGCCATATTGAGAGTGACTAAATGTTAAGCAAACTACATTCTTCCTTTTCTGCAGAGGTTCTGTCTTATATTCCTGTATTATGTTATTATTGCCCACCTGGTGAACACAATACAAATGATAATTGTGGAGGTAATCATGACAAACAAACATATACTGTATAAGAGACCTCTCATCATCTTGTGCTTGCAAATTCGTGAAGCATTCCTTTTTTTGAGCATATAAACCAGAATTGCCAGGCTGGGAATCCCCTTGTCCTCATGGTGGTGAGACTGTTGAACAATCCTAGAAACCTGTAAATTATTTTTATGTATATTTAATTTGGATTCCTATGTGTCTATGCTGTTTGCATGTTGGGTCCGGAAGTATGCTGTTTCATTGGATTAGCGTATACAGAGCGTATACAGAGCCATTGTCATACCCACACTACTGAGGAATAGCAAGGGGCGGAAAACGTTAGTGGGGGTGGTATATAGGCCTCCAAATAGTAGTGTAGAGGTGAGGGAAGGCATTAAAAGAGAAATTAGAAAAGCGTGCAATAAGGGAACAGCTGTCATCATGGGAGACTTTAATTTGCATATAGATTGGACTAGTCAAATTGGTAAAAATACAGAGGAGGAGGAATTCCTTGAATGTTTACGGGATGGTTATCTAGACCAATATGTCGAGGAACCAACTCGGGAGCAGGCCATTTTAGATTGGGTATTATGCAATGATAAGGGGCTAATCAGCAATCTTGTTGTGCGAGGCCCTTTGGGTAGGAGCGATCACAATATGATCGAATTCTCACTCGACATGGAGAGTGATGAAATTAAAACCGAGACTAAGGTCCTGAATTTAAATAAAGGGAATTATGTTGGTATGAGACGGGAGTTGAGTAAGATTGATTGGGTGGTGTTTATGGGGGAGTTGACTGTGGATAGACAATGGAAAGCATTCATAGATCTAATGGAGAAATTGCAAAAATCGTTTATACCGGTTTGGCATAAAAATAAACCAAAAAAGGTGACTCAACCGTGAATAACAAGGGAAATTAGAGACAGCATTAGGTCCAAAGAGACCTATCAAGAGAGAGCATATCAATTGGCCAAAAAAAGTACCACAACCGAAGACAGGGAGCAGTTCAAGATGCACCAAAGGAGGACAAAGGGATTAATCAAGAGAGCAAAAATAAATTACGAAAGTAAGCTTGTGGCAAATATAAAAACCGACTGCAAAAGCTTTTATAAATATGTCAAGAGGAAAAGATTGGTGAAATCCAGAGTAGGTCCTTTGCAGTCGGAATCAGGGAAATATATAATGGGGAATAAGGAAATGGCAGACCAATTAAATTCTTAACTTTAGTTCTGTTTTTACAAGAGAGGTTACAAATAACCTCCCAAGGATGTTGGGAAACATAGAGACTAATGCAAGGGAGGAACTGAAAGAAATCAGTATCTCTAAGGACATGGTCTTGGGGAAATTGATGGGATTGAAAGCAGATAAATCCCAAGGGCCTGATAATCTACATCCTAGGGTACTCAAGGAAGTGGCCATTCAGATAGCAGATGCTTTAAGAATTTTTTTCCAGAACTCGATAGACTCAGGATCAGTACCCATGGATTGGAGGGTAGCTAATGTTACCCCACTATTTAAAAAGGGGGGTAGAGAAAAAGCGGGGAATTATCGGCCGGTGAGTCTTACATCAGTAGTGGGCAAAATGATGGAATCCATTATTAAGGATGTAATAGCGGAGCATATGACTAGCAGAGAAGGGATCGAACAGAGTCAACATGGATTTACAAAAGGTAAATCGTGCTTGACAAATCTATTGGAATTCTTTGAGATGGTGACAGGTAAAATAGATGGGGGAGAGCCAGTGGATGTGGTGTGCCTGGACTTCCAAAAGGCCTTCGATAAGGTCCCGCATAAACGACTGGCTTCCAAAATCAAGGCTCATGGGATTGGGGGCAAAGTATTGATGTGGATTGAGAACTGGCTGGCAGGTAGAAGACAGAGAGTTGGGATAAATGGCTCGTTTTCTGAGTGGCAGGCGGTGACCAGTGGGGTACCACAGGGATCTGTACTGGGACCCCAGCTGTTCACAATTTACATTAATGATCTGGATGAGGGGATTGGATGTAATATCTCCAAATTTCAGATGACACTAAGCTAGGAGGGGTTGTGTGCACGGAAGAGGGGGTCAGGAAGCTCCAGTGTGATTTGGATAAATTGAGGGACTGGGCAGATACATGGCAAATGCACTACAATGTGGATAAATGTGAAGTTATCCACTTTGGTAATACAAACCGGAGGGCTATTTGATTACTATTTGAATGGCAATAGATTAAGAGATGGGGAAGTGCAGAGAGACCTAGGGGTACTTGTACATCAGTCTCTGAAGGCGAGCATGCAGGTACAGCAGGCGGTTAAAAATGCAAATGGTATGTTGGCCTTCATATCAAGAGGGTTTGAGTATAGGAACAAGGATACCTTACTGCAGCTGTACAGGGCCTTGGTGAGACCACACCTGGAGTATTGTGTGCAGTTTTGGTTACCTTATCTAAGGAAGGATGTTCTTGCAATGGAGGGAGTGCAGAGGTGATTCACCAGGCTGATACCTGGAATGGCAGGAATGACTTATGAGGAAAGATTGCGCAAATTGGGATTGTACTCCCTGGAGTTTAGAAGATTGAGAGGGGATCTCATAGACACATATAAAATTCTGGCAGGACTGGACAGAATGGATGCAGATGGGATGTTTCCAATGATGGGAAAATCCAGAATCCGGGGCCTTGGTTTGAGGATAAGAGGCAAACCATTTAGGACCGAGATGAGGAGTTATTTCTTTACCCAGAGGGTGGTGAATCTGTGGAATTCATTGCCACAGAGGGCAGTAGAGGCAGGTTCATTAAATATATTTAAGAGGGAATTAGATATATTTCTTCAGTATAAGGGTATTAAAGGTTACGGAGAGAAGGCGGGGACGGGGTACTGAACTTTAAGATCAGCCATGATCTCGTTGAATGGTGGAGCAGGCTCGAAGGGTCGAATGTCCTACTCCTGCTCCTATCTTCTATGTTTCTATGTTTCTATGATCGGCTCCAAATCATGGTTCCTTTACCGGCATCACCTACGGCTCCTAGAACGTTTCCACCAGCGTTGTCTCCGCTCCATCCTCAACATTCATTGGAGCGACTTCATCTCCAACATCGAAGTACTCGAGATGGCAGAGGCCGACAGCATCGAATCCATGCTGCTGTAGATCAAACTGCGCTGGGTAGGTCACGTCTCCAGAATGGAGGACCATCGCCTTCCCAAGATCGTGTTATATGGCGAGCTCTCCACTGGCCACCGAGACAGAGGTGCACCAAAGAAGAAGTACAAGGACTGCCTAAAGAAAGCTCTTGGTGCCTGCCACATTGACCATCGCCAGTGGGCTGATCTCGCCTCAAACCGTGCATCTTGGCACCTCACAGTTCGGCGGGCAGCAATCTCCTTTGAAGAAGACTGCAGAGCCCACCTCACTGTCAAAAGACAAAGGAGGAAAAACCCAACACCCAACCCCAAGCAACCAATTTTCCCTTGCAACCGCTGCAACCGTATCTGCCTGTCCCGCATCGGACTTGTCAGCCACAAATGAGCCTGCAGCTGACGTGGACATTACCCCTCCATAAATCTTCGTCCGCGAAGCCAAGCCAAAGAAGAAAAAAGAAACATGTACAATCAGATGACAATAAACTTGAACTTGAATTTCACTGTAGTACTATGCTTTCACGAGCCTTATGCAAAAATCTTCACACTTGGGTTGTCGTGGAGCAAGAAGAGGTGGCAATAAGTTCACATTCGCATTAAATCATTTTGTTGATTGTTTGTGGAACATTATCGAAGAGCAGCCAATCACTGACGAGGTTTCTAGATTTACTTCCAAACTCACACATGCCCAAGAAGTTGCCGTCAGCTTCACAAAAGCGTTGAGATTTTCACTGTCATTCCCATAAAAACCTCCGGTCTGTTAGGTACGCTGTTATTTTCCATAAAGACCTCAAATAATTTTTGGGCCCTGTGAGATTTAAACTTAATGTCCTAAAAAGTAGAAATACTGCAGGCTTTAATGACGAGACCTTTTGAATATCTGCACCTGTATCTCATTGCAATTACTAAGAAATTGCTTGATTCTGTATATTTATAGGATCCACTGGTCACAATTGAACGCTTACTGATAGTTTAAATCTGACTCAAAATATACATTGATCTTTCACTCCAAGCAACATTTTTTCTCCAACGATTGTAGGTGTCAATACAGCCTCCTACGGAAAGAGTACCAAAGAGGGAAGGCCGGAAGGAAAGCATAGCAAAGAAAAGTGAAATGTTAAATAGTGGGGTGACCAAGAAAGTGGACATAACCTTTGTACCAAGAAATGTAAGTGCAAGAAATGTTTTGTGTTCATTCAAACTATTAAGACTTCAAAAGCTGGCAAATGCCCTCAGATGCTCAGTCAAATAAATATTCTGTCAAAGATGAGGTTTGGAGTTTTAGAGACCGAGGGGAAAAAAAAATATGCTGCTGCGTTTACACAGTACTTGCCGTGAAGATCCACAGAGAGAATTAAGGTGATTTGCATTTAATTTTAAGGACAAAAAAAGCCAAGTTTTTGTGGAATAAAAGTCACAAAAGCTGGTGCTCTCGAGTTCATTGCCAACCCCTGATGTCAGCTCATTGCTGGAATAAATCCAACAAAAGGCCAGATCTTTTTTGTCGGCTAGATGCATTTTTATTTGAGGGAAGATTGGCCATTCTCAACCTCCCTCAGGACTCTGCTCAAAGTTCCCTCAAATGGCCCCCATCCCTTTGAAGCAGTCAAGGTTTAGTTTTTTTCCCATACTTCTCTCCTACCAACTACATAAAAGTATTTATATTATGTGAGGTGAAAAGGAAAATGAGGCTTTTATTTAAATGTGCTGTGGCCAGGGGGCCATAGGTCCCCTGTTGAGAATGATTTGGTTAGATGATGATGAGCTCCTGCACATCAATCAATTTATTCATTATATTGGGCACATTATTTATCTGGTGCAGCAAGAGAATAAACCCACCCTCCCCCAACCTTTTTATGCAGGCCCCTGCCAGTTTTTTTTCTCTCATATCTTGATGAAGGGCTCAGGCCTGAAATGAGGGTTACCCTTTTCTTCCTACAGATGCTGTTTTTCTTGAGCACAGTGTGTATTGCATTACAACCCCTGCGTTTAAGTCCAAGCACAGAACTAATGGTCCTCAGAGGTTCTTTTGGGAAAATGAAATGTGAAGGACGCATGTGTGCTGTTATGTGTGTATAATAAGGAATTATATTTTCCAGTAGGCAATGCGCGCAGGAACAAAAAGTAGACTACAACAGAAGTCAAGTGTATTTTTGGTTCAAGCAGCTCAAAAAATAAAATTGTTTAAGCGTTAAACCCACACAAGGTGGCTGTTCTTTAAGGAATGAACACAACATGGTGTCAGAAGTACGTGCATAAGTAAGAAAAGACAATATTTCTTGTTATGGATAAGTTATACCAATGCAGTTTGCTGCCAATCTAACTGATCATTGGAAATGCTTCAGTGATTCAACATTTATTTAGAGGCTGGTAGTGAGGGAGAGACTGCTGGAAAATGGAAAGCATCTATATTTCTATATGTAATGGGTGAAGATGCCCTGAAAATCCATAAGTTTTCCGAATGATGAGACCAGTTTCACGCTGGACATTCTGATGACAAAATTTGAGGAGTATTTTGTTTCAAGTAAAAAAACGTCATGTTTTTCTCTTGTGTCCAGAAACAAGGTATGAGCTTTGACCAATACATAGCCGAACTTCACACACTGAAGTAAGCCCTGTGAATTCAGAGTTATGAAAAACTCACTCATTAGAGACAGAATAGTTTGAGGAATACCAGATAATGGGCTTCGAGAAAGACTGTTGTGTGAAAAAGATTTGACGCTGGAAAAGGTTGTGAATATGTGTGGGGCAGCAGAGACCACACAAGCACAAGCTAAGGAACTACACAGGGTAGTCACAACAGTGCATGCAGTGAAAACAGAGAAGCAGAGCACCAGGAGTTTCCCAAAGCAACAACAAAGCAAAGTGGTAAGCTCAAACAGCAAACATACATTTTCCTGGTGTGCAGATGCAGAGGTAGACATATTCCAAAGATGTGTCCTGCCTGTGGAAAGTTCTGCTATAAATGTGGGAAAAAGAATCATTTTTCCAAGTCCAGCAAAGCAGGGGATACCAATAGAAAGGTATACACAGTGGATGAAAAAATGGAGAAATTCTTTGTGGATTCACTACAGACTGCTGGTGGCAAAACAAAATGGATCGTTCCAGTGACTGTGAATGAGACGGTAATTCCATTTAAACTCGACACCGGAGCCAGGTGAATCTATTATCTATGGACGATTATGAAACCCTCACCGTAAAGAGCAAGATTTATCCAGTGAAATTAAAAGTGACAGGCTACACTGAAGAGGAAGTTCCAGTAACAGTATGGTGATCTTCAATCACAAAGGTGGCATCTAAAGTCACAGCTACTGATTGTAGATAAGAGAGTACAGCCAATATGAAGTCTGAGTACTTGTGAAGAACTCAACCTGCTGAAAAGAGTTTTCATAGTGGCTTCACAGACTGAAGATGAGCATACACCACCACCAAGAATGAACATGAGAACGTCACTAAGGCAAGTGTTTGACATGACATGGAATGTCAATTTGAAATTAAATGAAGAGAAATGTGAGTTTGGTGTAAAGACACAGACCTTCATAGGAGATGTCATATCTGAACAGGGAGGGAAGCCTGATCCAAGAAAGACATCAGCCATTGAGAATTTTGAGGCCCCAAAACAAAGAGGGGTGAGACATTTCTTGGGGATTGTGACTTACCTGGCTGTTCATCCTTGTCTGTTGACTGTCAGCACCACTTGGGTCCCTCCTTGAGCAGAAAATTGAGTGTATTTGGTCGCACAAGCAAGAAGAGTGCTTCCATGCACTCAAAAAAAGTTCTTACTGAGGTTCTGGAACTAAAATTGTATGATTCCGGATAGGCGCAAGAGGATTTTGGCTGATGCATCCCAGCATGGCCTGGAGCACTATTGCAGCAGCATAAGGACACACGGCATCCTGTGGCCAATACATCAAGTGGTTTAACAAGTGCAGAAGCCAACTATGCACAGATAAAGATAGAGCTTCTTGCCAGCACTTATGCATGCAAAAGGTTCTATCAATATATTTGTGGACAAGCTCTTGAAGTGGAGACAGACCATAAACCCCTGTTCTCAATTATGTCCAAACCACTGAATGACTGTCCCATGAGAGAACAGCTCATGTTGATAAGGCTGCAGAAATATGATGGGAAAATGATCTACACACCAGGAAAATGTATGTTTGCAGCTGATGTACTGCCTCAAGCAGTTGGCAAGAAAGAAGAGTGACCAAGCAGACATTCACCACAAGGTTAACAGAGCTACAAGCCTATGTTGACATGATTATCACCCCATTTCTAGTATCTTGGGATAGAAAAGAGCAGATCAAGAAAGCAACAGAGACAGATGAAACAATGAAAGCTCAAAGATACAATACAGAAAGGATGGCCGGCAGCTAAGAATGACTGTCCAGTGGGCTTTTGGGATTACTGGGCATGCAGAGATGAACTGTCAGTTGTGAAAGATATGGTTTTCAAAGGGAACAGGTTTGTGATTCTCGTGTTGCTATGCAACAAAGTGCTGAAGAAGATACACAAAGGACATCTTGGTGAGGAAAATTGCATATGTAGAGCTCCAGAGGTGATTTACTGGCCAAGAATGAACCAAGACTTAAGGAAGACCACTGCTTCATGTGAAATATGGCTTACCTATAGACCAAAGCAGCAAGCAGAACCGCTTACACCACACCCTGTACCAGGCAGGCTGTAATTCAGAGTTGTAAATTTCTTTGACTATAATGGGAAGAGTCATATAGTAGTAATAGACTATTTTCCAATTACCCAGAGATAGCAACACTGCAGTCAACATCCAGCCAAGCAACTATCACTCTCAAGAAAAATGTGTTGTGAAGCATGGAGTTCCTTGTGAATTATTATCAGATAGTGATCCACTATTTTCAAGCAGTGAATTTGAGTCCTTTGCCAATACTTGGGGGAGTTTTGACATTAAACTTCGACCACATCGCCCAAAGTCCAATGGCCTTGCAGAGAGTTCTGTCAAGGTGGTGAAGAGTCTCAATGAAGATGGCACATAATGGATGAGAGGATTTCCACAGAAGTCTAATGATTCACAGAAATGCACCTTTAGAGAATGGCCTTTCTCGTGCCCAAATGCTGATGGGTCGACGCATATGGACCCAATGCATGAAAATCTCTTGACACCTAAAGGAGCGCACAAGATCAAACAGCTATAATGGAAGGGAAAGTAAAGCAGAAACTGTATCATGATGAGACTGCAAAAAGCCGACCAGTCCTGAAGTCTGGAGTTCAAGTGCGAATCTGAGAACACAATTCTGGCACATGGAAGGGTATGTACAAGAGGAAAAAGATCCATATTCCTACCAGATCCAGTCAGAGGGAGGACACCTCTGAGAAGGAACTGAGTGGATTCACGTCCACATTCCAACTCATGGTCGTGACCTGTCACCTGTCAGTATACAAAAGTGGCCGGCACATGTAGAAAAGGAGTTCGCAGAAAGACGAAAATACTAATGCAGGAAATGGAAGCAATACACTGGTGGAAACACACACCAGACCAAAAAAGACTGTGAAACCCCCTCAGAGACTGATTGAAAACTGCTGAGTGGAAAGAGACTGGCCACAGATTGAAGATACCCTTGTTATGTAGACATGGTGTTGGGTTCTTATTTTCTTTTTTTAAAAAGGAGAAAGATGTGATATGTGTGTAAATAAAGAACTACATTTCCCAGTAGGGAATGCACGCGGTTTGTGTGGGAACAAAAAGTAGACTACGACAGAAGTAGAGTGCCATGTTGGTTCAAGCAGCTCGAAAAATAAAGTTTTTTAATTGTTAAAACCACGCAAGGTTGTTGTTCTTCAAGGAACAAACATAACAGCATTAAAAAGAACATTTGTCAAATACACAAACGTGCTGGAGAAACTCAGCAGGTCATGCAGCATCCATTGAAAGCAAAAGGTAATAAACATTATGTACTTCACTTGATCCAGCATCTGCAGTCTTTCTTGTGTGAAGTTCTAGAAAATACGGCCGATGATTTAGTATCCTGTCTTATAGAAATTTAGAAACATTGGGATATTGGAGCATCTACAAACCCCTTTTTAGGTTACCATGTTATGTATTTTAGCTCACTGGTCAACAAGTATTAAAATGTCAACAGCAATCTTACTACTTCACAGCAGTTTTAATCTAAATTACCATGTTTCCATATGACATAGAAAAATGCCTTCAAGTCTATGCTGATTTTCAGATCAATCCCATCAATTTCATTTCCCCACTTATTTACCTATAATCTGTAATAAACAAAAGTGCTGGAGAAACACAGCAGTTCATGCAGGTTCCATAGGAAGTAAAAGATAACCAACTTATAAGGCCTGAGCCCTTCATTCATGATGAAGGATTAAGTCCTGAAATATTGTTTATCCTTTATTTCCTATAGATACTGCACGACCTGCTGTTTCTTTAACACTTTTGTGTACTGCATTCAAGACCAGCATCTGCAGATTTTTTTTTGTTTCACTTACCTATTAACTATTCTCTCATACACAACTATCAACACAGCCCACCCAGTCAAATCAAAATCTCCCACCAGATATTTCCTCCAGGGATTATTTAATGTGACCAATTTGACCCAGTAATTCTATGATTCACCAACAAAAGGAAGCAAATGGATAAGTTATTTGGAAATTGTGATGGGTTTCAGAACATAATGCACTTATCAAGCAACAGAAACATTAACATGTCCTTTAGCCTTCAGATCATCTTCTCTGAAGTGTTTGAGCGGTTTCTTTATGAAAGTCCATTATCCACCACTCTCATAAATCATAACTCTATGTTTTCCTTCACACTCCTATGTAACTTTGGTCCATCACTTTAAATTGGACCAATTTATATTTTTATATTTTATATTTTTCACATTCATTTTAATGGGGTGTGTTATACATGAAAGATATTCACATATTTTTAACTTGTATGGACTGAGTATGAAATCATATCAATGCATGAAATAAAATTGCTGATCTGTCTCTCCAGTTGGCCTATTTACTTAAGATGCACCAACACGCTGCCCCAAATGGCCCTAACCCTAACCCTAACCCTAACCCTAACCCTAACCCTAACCCTAACCCTAACCCTAACCCTAACCCTAACCCTAACCCTAACTTCCTTTTAAGGAAGTTAAGGATTTTCCATCTGTAGTCAGATCTTGCTATGATTTTTAACACTTTCTCCCTCCACTTCTGAAGCTGTTCATTCAAAAGATGGCCCATTATTCCTTTCTGACAAGTAAACTCCTTCAACTCTTACTCCAGGGACTAATTTGGTTAAACATTTTCTTCGACTTTCTTTGCTAGAGCTCTTGGTTATTCATGACCAGATTTCTCAGATGTAAGGAGGAAAGATTAAAACAAGAGGACATGAGTTAAGAATTAAGGGGCAGAGATTTAGAGGTAACATGAGGGGGAACTTCTTTACTCAGAGAGTGGCGGCGGAGTCAATTGTATTATTTAAGAAAAGGTTGGACAGGTATATGGATGAGAAGAAGATGGAGGGTTATGGGCATTGTGCAGGGAGGTGGGACTAGAAAGGGGTGTTTGGTTCGGTGCGGACTAGAAGGGCCTAATGGCCTGTTTCCGTGCTGTAATTGTTATATATATATATATATATGTTAAGTAACACTACCATTATCAATAAATACAGCAACCTCAAAGTCTGGTGCAACTTGTATTCTATTTATGTGGAGATCATTTGGGGCAGCGTGTTGGTGCATCTTAAGTAAATAGGCCAACTGGAGAGACAGATCAGCAATTTTATTTCATGCATTGATATGATTTCATACTCAGTCCATACAAGTTAAAAATATGTGAATATCTTTCATGTATAACACACCCCATTAAAATGAATGTGAAAAATATAAATTATTAAGATGTGTATATTGTTGAAAAAGATGAAGGAATTTCAACACCCACAGAACATTGGTGTCATTTCATTGTGTGGCAGATGGTTTAGTCATATTTACAGCTACTGAATGCATGCTAATTTTGCATTTGGAAAATACTGGTGTTTCTAGATTAGCATTAGAAAATGGTCTCCAATTGTTATTGCAAATCCAGTGTGACACAATGTAGATGCAACAATGCAATGACATTTAGGGATTATCTGATCATAAATAATGGCCCGAGATCCTGTTAGCTCCATTTTCATGAATGTAGGTGAACTAAATTCAAATAAAAGGTGGATGCAGAGTAATCAAAAGGGGGGAGAAGGTACACAGGATTTTTCAAAGCATTGATGTGCATCGGGTTATGAGGTTCAATATCACATTGAAAATGGCCACACATGTAGATTGGAAGGTAAACAATGTGTGTGCTTTGCTTGGCTTCATTGAGTATAAAAGTGAGATCACTGCAGCTATACAAAAGTTTGGATTGGCTGCACTTGGAGAATTGTGTGCAATTCTGGTCGTCCCATTACAGGAAGAACATGAAGGGCTTAGAAAAGGGACAAAAAAATTCACCAGCATGCTGACGAGATGAGTGGATGTGAGGAGAGAGGTTGTAGAAACTTGGGTTATTTCTTCTGGAGTATCAGAGGCTCAGGGGAGACCTGATAGAAGTTCATAAAAATTTTGATAGTGTGAACAGTCAAAACTTTTTAAAGTGAGTCTGGGAGCTTCAAGATGTGCAGGGTAAGTTTTTTTTCCCTTCAGAGTGTTGGGTGCCAGGAATAGTGGTGGAGCCAGATGCAATGGTAGGAGTTAAGAGACTTTTAGATAGACACATGAATACAAAGGGAATGTGGGATATGGCAGACAGAGTTTTAGTTTAATTTGGGCATCATGTTCAGGGCAGATGTTGTGGGCCAAAGGGCCTTGTCCCAGTGTTGCAGTACAATGTTCTAAATAGGTTTTTCTTACTCTAATAAATAATAACAAACAAATGAATGGTCAAACAAAAAAAAGCTGGAGATATTCAGCAAGTTAATCAACATCTGTAGAGAGAAAAACACAGATAATCAGGTCAATGAGTGTTTCCTTCATTTTCTGATATCATTCCAGGTCCCCAACATCTGCATTTTTTTTTGCTTTTTAAAATGACTTTAACTCTTCATGAGGATGTGTACATTCATTACATTTGAATTGTGTGTGGTGTAAGAATATTTTATTTTTTCCTTGAAGCTATGGAATAACCCACGAACAACTGAAGAACTAATTCAGAAAAGAATGGAAAACAGGGAGAGATTCTCATATGAAGTGGATTTTAATGACTTTCTCATGCCTTTCAAAAAAAATATCAAAACAAAACTGGAAGAGTTGTCACACACAGGTGCCAAATAGCACAAAGTAGCTGCAGAAATTGGAAAAATAACACAAGAAGGTTATGTGAATAAAAGGCAGGTGCAACTGAAATTTTTTTTCTCCAATGACTATCAAATACTTGTAAGAAGATCTGTGAAACTGTGTATTTCAAGAAAAGACAAGATGTTCAAGACTAAAAAAAATGTGATGCTGTTTCAGTTCGTAAGACTAAATTGATCAATAAAGCAACCAGTTTCTACAACAGTGCCCAAGTTTTGTCTTGTCTTAAAATACTTTGGACATCGCAATATACAATGACTGCATTGCTGAAGTTTTGCATTCTGTATCCTAAAATAGTGAGAGACTGCATATCGTTTTTAATTTTAATTTTAGACGTACAGCACAGTAACAGGCCATTTCAGCCCACAAGCCCGTGTCACCCAATTAACCTATTCCCCTGGAATGTTTCAAAGAGTGGGAGGAAACTGGAGACCCCAGGGGAAACCCACACAAACACAGGGAGAACATCCAAACTCCTGACAGACAGTGCAGGATTCAAACCCTAGTCCTGATTGCTGGTGCTGGAAAAGCGTTGCGCGAACCACTACGCCAACCCTGCTGCCCATTCTGCAGAATTGGATGGACTCTGGAGCTCCCTCTATAGCATCCTCAACTCAGCTTGAAGAAGCATTGGGCGTTATTGAAGCATGTAGGTGCATCTGCTCCTACCAATTCTTCTGAGAACAGCATGTTTGTCTTTCAGCAATTTTGTCTTTCATTTTGAGGTTGGAATTCCCACAGATGATCTGGTTGGACAAACTGGGACAGGAGCAAGAGAGAGGGCAGAATATGCTGGGCATGCATTGTGGGCCAGCACCAAAGAAGATGGTGTCCCTTTGGGAGATCTTGTGATGTATCATGGCATCATTTCAATCATCACTTCAGCTGCTACAGGGTCCTCCGTAATGTTTGGGACAGACACTTTTTTTTCCTTTATTTGCCTCCGTGTACCACAGTTTTAAATTTGTAATCAAACAATTCACATGTAGTTCAAGAGCACTTTCCAGATTTTATTCAAGGTTATTTGCATATATTTTGGTTTGACCATGTAGAAATTAAAGCACTTTTTATACATAATCCCCTCATTTCAGGGCACCATAATGTCGGGGACATTTTGCTTCACAGGTGTTTGTGATTACTCAAGTATGTTTAATTGCTTCATTGATGCAGGAACAAGAGAGCAAGCCTTACTTCTAAGCGTTTGATTACCTTTGGAGTCTGTAGTTGTTATTTTTCAACATGAGAATCAAAGCTGTGCCAATGAAAGTTAAATAAGCGATTATGAGGCTGGAAAACTGCTGGATTGCTCTGTTGGAATCCGGCATTAGGGTTTTGTCAGAAATAATGCAGAAGGGACCTTCCAACAGAGACCAACATTTGGGAATAAACTCATTATCATGAATTAGGTAATGGGACTCTCTTTTCTCTCCAAACACCACCAATTTCCATTTCTGGCATTCTGGTTGAAACCCAAGTCTGTCATCATCATCCACCTTTTCTCTTCCCATCACTTGTAAATAGTGGCAGCCTGCTTTTTGAGAGCATTTCCTTCCTGTCTGCTGTCGTACCACCTGTCTTTCAGAATCCTTAGTGGGGGGATGACTCCATTTTTGGGAAATATCGAGATGCTCATTTGAAGGTACTTTCCCTCATCCATTTCCAGCTACATTCACTTGTCATAACAGACCTTGAGCACATCTGACAGGGGCAGCCATAGGAAAAAAGTGAGTAATTGTTCTTGAACCACTACTTTCTTTAACTGGATTTCCCTATTGCTTTCTTGAAGGTGTAAGATTAGAGTCGAACTTACTACTTGATCCCCATTTCTTCAAATTAATCACATTGGAAGTAGGAAAGGCAGTGGACCACAGCGTGAGATCATAGTGTCAACAGTCCTCTTGTGTCAGAGCTGCTTATGGTTAACGTTTCAAGGGGAGGTTCAAGAGTGATAGCTATTGGAAAGAAACTGTTCTTGAACCTAGAGGTGCTGGTCTTCAGGCTTCTATACCTGTGGTGTCCTGAGGTCGCAGCAAGCAAGCACAAAACTCAAAAGACTGTACAACAGTAAAAGTCTGAACACCAGTTCATGCTTGGTAGCTCCCTGTGTGACTGGCTCAGGAGGCGCCAGCTCAGGTCTATATTCAGATTGGCTGATTGACAGCCGGCCAGGTGGAGTCAGCCCCTTAGGTGGTCTCCCTGCAGACACAGAGATTGCACCCTGCAGTAGACTGGTGGTCGTTTCACCACATTCACCCCCTTCTTAAAATTGTCCAGGGTGGGTGTTTGGAATGGTGCCGGGTGGTATTTACAACGTTAGACGGTCCGGTGGCCTTCGGAGTCTCAGGGACCGCCGCAGGGTTGGTTCCTGGTCAAAGGTCGGCGAGGGGCTGGTTGCTGCTTGAGGGTTGGCTGGGTCCAGCGTAGCCATGGCGGGCATCGGTGTGGGGAGCATGGTATCTATCTGTATGTCTGTCTGTGTGGAGGGGGTGGTGGCTGGATGGATGTGGTCCACCAGGAGTGTGGTTCTCTGGAGGGGCGGAGGGAGGGGGTCGGCCCATGCTGATGCCAGATCCCTGGTCGAGACGGTGTCCTCACAGCCTCTGGGATACCTGATGTAGGCATAGTTCTGGTTGGCGTGGAGGAGGAGAACCTGCTTGACCAGTGGGTTGGCCTTGTGAGTCCACACGTGTTTGCAGAGGAATACCGGACCTGGAGATGTGAGCCAATTTGGGAGTGAGATTCCAGTCGCAAATTTCCTGGGGAATGAGAAAAGACGCTCGTGAGGCGTCTGATTGGTAGCCGTGGTCAAGAGGGACCTAATGGCATGGAGAACCTCAGGGAGGGCCTCTTGCCATTAGTCAACAGATCACCCTTTGGACCTCAGGACCAGGAGGACTGCCTTCCAGATCACCCCATTTTCACGCTACACCTGCCCGTTGCCCCTTGGGTTGTAACTAGTTGTATGACTAGTCACAATGCCTCATACTACCAGGTACTGGTGCAGCTCCTCACTCAATGAAGCCGGACCCCCCGATCACTGTGGATGAATGCCGGGTATCCGAACACGGTGAAGATCTGTGTCAGAGTCCTGATAACAGTGGCTGTTGAGGTGTAAGGGCAAGGGATGGCAAAGGAAAAACAGGAATATTTGTCTACGACTGCAAGGAAGTGGACGATTTTGTTCGTGGAAGATGGGGGGGGGCCTTGAAATTGATGCTAAACTGTTAGAAGGGCCGAGTGGCCTTGACAACGTGGGCCTGTGGCGGGCGGAATAAGTGCGGTTTGCACTCCACAGAGAATCTGCATGACTTGGTCATGGTCCTGACTTCTTGTATGGTGAAGGGGAGGTTCCAGGACTTCATGAAATGGTACAGGCACATGACGCCTGGGTGACAAAGGGTGTTGTGCAGTGCCTGCAGTTGGTCGGACTGCACCATGGCGCAGGTCCAGGACAGGGCGTCGGGGGAGTCATTGAGCTTCCCCAATCTGTACTGGATGTCGTAGCTGAACGTGGCCAGCTTGACTCTCCAGCACAAGATCTTATTGTTCTTGCTCTTGCCTTTATGGGTGATGCTGAACATGAAAGCCACTGCGCGCTGGGCGGTGAGGAAGGTGAACCTCCTGCCTGCCAGGTAGTGGCACCAGTAGTGGAGCACTTTCATGAACGCCTGGGCCTCCTTTTCAAAGGCGGAGTGCCTGGGCTCAGAACCGTGGTAGGTCCTGGAGAAGAAGGCCATGGGTCACTCTCCCCTTGGTTGAGGGTGGCCTCCAGGGCAACATCAGAGATATCGCACTCCACTTGGAATGGGGTGTTGTCGTCTACAGCATGCATAATGGCATTGGCGATATCCTGCCTAATGTGAGCAAAAGCTGCTTGCACCTTGGGAGGGGGAGAGAAAAGGTGGTGGCTTGGGCCAGAGGGCGGACGTTGTCCAAGAAACGGGGGACCCACTGGGAGTAATAGGAGAAAAGCCCAAGGTACCTGCGGAGGGCCTTGAACATGTTGGGGAGGGGCAGTTTCATTAGTGGATGCATGCGTTCTGGATCAGGACCAATAACACAATGTTCCACGATGTACCCTAGGATGGCGAGGTGGGTGAACACACACTTCTCTGTTGTAAATGAGGTTCAGCTCCTTGGTCATCCAGAGAAATCTCTCCAGGTTGGCATGGTGGTCCTGCTGGTCATGGCCATAGATGGTGACATTGTCCAAGTATGGGAAGGTCGCTCTTAGGTTGTACCAGTCTACAATACAGTCCATCTCCCACTGAAAAACAGAGACCCCATTAGTGACCCCAAACGGGACCCGGTGGAACTGGTAGAGACGTCTGTTTGCCTCGAAGGCGGTGTATGGTTTATTCCGGGTATGGATAGGGAGCTGGTGGTGGTCAATTGTCGAGAAGACCTATAGTGGGCTATTTCATTGACCATGTCGGCTATTTTGGGTAGGGGGTAGGTGTCCAGTTAGATGTACCAGTTTTTGGCTGGCTAAAATCGATGACCATCCTCGGTTTGCTATCCACTTTAACCACTAGTTCTTGGGCTCTCCAGGGACTGGTGCTGGGCTCCATGATACCTTGCACCAGTAGCCGCCTCACTTCTGCCATGATGAAGGCCCTGTTGTCCGCGCAATAGCGCCTGTTCTTGGCAGCTATGGGATTGCAATCTGATGTAAGGTAGTTGAAGAGGGCGGGAGGAGTTATCTATAGTGTGGAGAGGCTGCAGGTAGACTGGGGATGGTCGCAGGGCTGCACACTGTGGAGTGTGAGTGGGGGAAGGGACCCGATGAAAGCGAGGGTAAGGTTTTGGAGGTGGTACTGGAAATCCAGCCATAAGAGGACTGGAGCCCAGAGCTGGGGCATAACCAGGAGCCTGAACCCTTGGTATGCCCCCCCCCCCCCAAAATGTCAAATCCACTGAGCTGCGCCCGAGGGCTGTGATGAAGCGGTCCTGGGCTGCAAAAGGAATGGAAAAGTTTGTGGGATAGATTTTGAGCTTTAGTGTCTGGGCCACATTCAGGTGCACGAAGCTCTCAGAACTACTGCTATCGAACAGGCATTTTGTTACCTTCCCATTGACAGCAATGTCCATCATTGAGTGCCTGAGTCCATGGGGAATGTCCCTTTTTAAGGTTCTGGACACAAGGACCATCTTGGGATCTGAGTCACTGCTCCCCAATGAATGAGACTAATAGTACCAGCGGCTTCCTTCCAGGGCGAGGGGTGCCTTGCGTGGGCCATCGGGTATGCGCCCATGTCGACCACGTCACCCCATTGATGTGCCGTCGGGGCCTGGCTGGTCCAAGATGGCAGTGCCCGGTGGACGCATGTGGCGTCGGCAGTGAAGCTGGAGGTGACGTCATCTGAACAAGTGGAAGTGGCGTCTTCGTTGCAGGCGGAAGTTGTCCATAGGAGGATGGTGGCATCAGGGGCAAGCACACTGCAGCAGTGCTGGTGGTTAGCTGGGCTGGAAGTTATGTCAGTGGTGCAGGCAGAAGAGGCAGGGCGAGTAATGGCGTTGCCCGGACCTTGCACGTGGCGATGTTTGGGAGGGCTCCCAGCTGTCGCGGAGGGCCGTAGCACTCCTAACAGGCCTGGAAAGGCAGACCTTTGCGAAATGGCCTTTCTTCCCGCATCAGGAACAATGCGAGTTCCTTGCTGGGCAGCCTTTACGGGATCGCCTGTCTAGCCCACACCGGGACCCACAGTACTTACAGGGGCAAGCAGCGCCGGCAGCAGCGACTGTCTCCTCCACGTAGGGCCCTTCGGCGATGGTGGTCGTTTGCTTCTGCCAGACTAGAGATTGGGGGAGTCGGGCATTGAAGGCCTCAGCATGATGAGCTGTAGCATCCAGGGAGCAGACCACCTCTGGTCCTGGTAAATGAGGCAATGTTTTCTTCTAGCAGCTTCTGCTGGGTGCTCCTCAAGTGCAGCCCTCGCACGCAGACACCCCGGATCAATCGCTCCACTTCCCCTTTGTTCACCCCGGTCTTGGCCAGGCACGGGTGGGCTAGCTCATGCAGGGCCCAGGATAGGCATCTGTCATCTCACCTGGCTCCTGAGACCTAATGCTGAGCAGGTACCGGGCATAGACTAAGTTTGTCGGGGGCTTGTACATACTCTCCAGGACAGCCATCACAGGTTCGTTGTCTGTGCAGTTCTTGATGGCCTGGAAAACTTGTGGGCCCAGCTTGGTGCGTAGCATCATGAACCATTTCTGGTTTGTGTTGATCACCTCCGCCTGTGTCAGGATGATCGCCTCAATCGCGTACTTCCAGATCTCAAAGCGTGCTTGGGCATCTGGGTGTTGGGGGTTGATCTCCTGCCTCCAAATCGCCACTGACTAGTGGGGTACTGCAGGGCTCCATGCTGGGGCCACAGTTGTTTACAATATATATCAATGACTTAGATATGGGAATAGATAGCAATATCTCAAAATTTGCAGACGAAGTTGGGTAGTGGGGTTGGCTGTGTTGAGGATGCTAAGAGGGTGCAGAGTGATTTGGACAAGTTAGGCAAGTGGGCCAAGACATGTCAGATGCAATATAATGTGGATAAATGCGAGGTTATCCACTTTGGAGGTAAGAGCAGGAAAGAGGACTATTATTTAAATGGTATCTGTTTTGGAAAAGGGGAGATCCAGAGAGACTTGGGTGTTGCTGTGCATCAGTCATTGAAAGTGGGGATGCAGGTGCAGCAGGCGGTGAGGAAGGTGAATGCTATGTTGGCATTCATAATGAGAGGATTAGAGTACAGGACTTCATAAATCCTGCTACAGTTGTACAGGGCCTTGGTGAGACCACACCTGGAGTACTGCGTGCAGTTTTGGTCTCCTTATCTGAGGAAGGACATGCTCGTCATAGAGGGGGTGCAGAGAAGATTCACTTGACTGATACCGGGGATGGAAGGATTTGCATATGAAGAAAGGTTGGATAGACTAAGCTTGTATTCTCTGGAATTTAGAAGATTGATGGGGGATCTTATAGAAACATATACAATTCTTGAGACTTTAGACAGACTAGATGCAGGTACGTTGTTTCCAATGCTGGGAAAAACCAGAACCAATGGTCACAGTTTAAGGATAAGGGGAAGTTTTTTAGGACTGAGATGAGGAAAAATTTCTTCTCTCAAAGGGTGGTGGATCTGTGGAATTCTTTGCCACAGGAAGTAGTTGCGGCCGGTTCCTTGTCAATATTTAAGAGTAGGTTAGGTTTGGCCCTTGTGGCTAAGAGGATCAAGGAGTATGGAGAGAAGGCAGGAACCGGGTACTGATCAGCCATGATCATATTGAATGATGGTGTAGGCTTGAAGGGTCAAATGGCCTACTCCTGCACCTATTTTTCTATGTTTCTAAACTTCTTCATGGTCTCTCTTTAAAATTTACTAGAATAAATTGTGGTGCACTAAGGTAGCAGCAAGCAAGCACAAAACGCAAGACTGTACAAAAGGCTTTATTCCAGTAAAAGTCTGAACACCAGTTCATGCCTTGGTGGCTCCCTGTGTGACTGGTTCAGGAGGGGCCAACTCAGGTCTATATTCAGGTCAGCTGATTGACAGCCAGCCAGGTGAAGTCAGCCCCTTAGGTGGTCTTCCTGCTGATACAGAGATCACCCCCTGCAGTTGGCACGTGGTCGTATCGCCACAATACCTTCTGCCCGAAGATAGCTGTGAGAAAAGGTTATGACCCAGGGTGCTGGGGGTCTTTATGATTTTGGTTGCCTTCATGAGACAGCACCTCACAGAGATGTCTGCAGCAGATGGGAGGCCAGAGTCAATGATGGTTCTGGCTATGTTTGCTACATTCTGCAGCCTTCTACGTCCTTGGCCACAATGTACATATGTCTAAAAGCCTTATTTGCTGCAACACAGGTTCTCATAATGAAAATCTATAATAAACTCATAGAATTAAATTAAAAGAGACAATAAATACCTAAGAGATAACATTCGCAGTAATCCTAATGCAAAAAAGTGCCTTGCAATAGCGCAGACAATCTGTGATTAGTCTAAAAGATAAGGTTCAAGAATTTGATAGCTGTTAATTGAGTGAAATCAATAATGTGACAGCCTGGATTTCACATTTCCATGTTATATATTGGCAGATTCAGTGCATTTGTACAATGAACATTGCATATGACAATAAACTTATTACCATGATGTGCAAAGCCCTGAAATATAATGAGTGGCACATTCATTAAAAGGAAATATAGTTATTTTATTTTCCAAATAAAAGTGCACTCCTGACATTAATATTTAGATTACTAAATTTCCTCAGCATTTTCTGTACAGGGTTCACAAAATATTAATGATAATGTAAATACTATTGTTAAATATTACGATGCATATTTTTCTATATATATTTTAGAGGTACATTGGTGTGACACCAGTGAGAATTAAGTTGCAAAAATACTGCATTGAGAATGAAATGTCTTGATTGTTACACATTTAGAAGGTTAATCTGTAAATTGATGTGCTGCTTTATGGAATCTCCGCACATCAATTCTTTCACTGCAGTAATTACTTTGGATAATATATGGCATTTATGATTGACTGTAAGCATGAAATACAGTTTATCTGAATTATTTCCTAGATTTTATTTCACTTGAGCATATGTTGACAAATAATTTATAACAGGCTTCTTTCTATTTAATATTCATTAAACCATCATATTTCAAAACATTGTTTCCTTTGCCATGACTTATCCCATATTGCTCCTTGCACCGTTCACCCCTGAAATTCAACTTTGCAGAAGTTGCCATTAGTTTAGAGAATTTATTAAGAATCTCCATGAAAAAGACGTGTTATATCGCTGAAGAACCACTTTGAACAATTCATGTTAGTGGCTCACTAAGGTTGTTAACTGGGATTTATGGTTGTATTCACATTGGCAGATAGTGTCATGTGATTTAAACAGTTGGTCACAGATGCTCTGAAGTTTTTACATTCCCTCCCTGAATCACATGTCAATTCACTGTGAAGAGTGACAGAGAATTTGCTTTCAATCATTTGTCAATTCCACTCAACATTTGGTAGCTGAGACTAGTCCAAGAATAGCCTGTGATTTTCTTTGACAGAATTTGTAAAAACTACCGAGTTCTCTTTACCATTTTTTCCCATATTGCACTCCTGAAGTGAATAAAAAAATTACAGGTACACATGGAGGTCTTCTCTTACACATGGCAATGAATTTCTTTTTATTCAGTATTAGAGGAAAACTGATGGTAAACATAGTAGTAAAAACACAATGCTGGAGAAACTCAGCAGGTCAAACAACGCATTTTATATAGCTAAGATGAAGATATATAACCAACATTTTGGCTTGAGCTCTTCATCAACATATAAGCAAATGTAAGCAGGCACCTGAATAAAATGTGGAGAAGGGGAAGGGAGAGGAGCACAGGTCCACAGGCAGGATAATAGCTGGACAAGGGAGGGAGGGGACACCAACATACAGGGAGCAGATGGATGTGAATAGAGGGAAGGGATGAAGAGCTGGAGGAAAGGAGACAGAGGGATTAAGAAGAGAGGGGGAGCAGGGATGGTCTAGCAGAAATTGGAGAAGTTGATGTTAATGCCATCTGTTTGGAGAGTTCCCAAATGGAATATTAAGTGATGCCAATATACAGGTGGCCTTGGTTTGGTAGTGCATGAGGCCATGGATAGACATGTGCAGTATTAAAATGGTTGGTCATTGGGAGATCCCTGTCATTGATGTGGACAAACCGAAGTGATCTCCCAGTCTACGTCCATTCTCTCCAATATAGAGAAGCCCAAAACAGGAGCACCTGATGCAGTAGATCAGTGTTTGTCAACCTTTTTCTTTCCACTCACATAACACTTGAAGTAATCCCTATGCCATCAGTGCCATGTGATTAGTAAGGGATTACTTGAGGTGGTATGTGAGTGGGAAGGGAAGGTTGAGAATCATTGCTGTAGACCCAATTGTTACTGAAATATTTTGCTTGAGGAAGATTGTCATTGGCCCATTTCCTTTGGAGTTATGAAACCGTGCATATAACGAGTCAATTAGGTACAATTGAAACAGTGGTTTTCAAACTTTTTCTTTCCACCCACATATCACCATAAGCAATCCATTACTAATCACAGAGCACCTATGGCATAGAGACTATTTAAAGTGGCATGAAAGTGGAAGAAAAAAGGTTGAGAATCACTGCAGTAGATGAATCATGCGGATACACCAATGTTGCTTTACTTGGAAAGACTGTTTGGGACCCTGAATGGTGGTGAGGGAGGCGATGTGGGTGCAGGTGTAGCACTTCCTGTAGCCCCAGGGGAAGGTTCCAAGGGAGTGAATAGTGGGAATGGATGAGTGTCGAGGGAATCACAGAGGGAGTGTTCCCTGTGAAAGGTGGAGAGGGGAGGAGCAGGGAAGTTGTGTCTGATGGTGGGATCATTTTGTAGGTGACGGAAATTGCAGAGGATAATATGTTGAATGTAGAGACTGGTGGGGTGATAGGTGAGGACAAGGTGAATCCTGTTTTTGTTGCATCTAGGGGCAGAGGTGGCCAGGGCAGATGTGTGGGAAATGGAGGAGATGCAGGTAAGGGCTGAATTTTTTTAAAATTTTTTTTATTTTTCACACTATAAACCACATTGATCAAGATACATACATTTTCCCTCTTGAACATATACAGTGTCGTTTTCTCCCCCCCTCCCTCCTCCCCTCCCTCCCTCCCTACCTCCCCTCCCATTCATTTAAAATTCAGAAAATAGGATACATTAAACCCATCAAACAATGTTGTCACTCAATAAAAACAAACAAGAAATTCCACTGAGTCAGTTATTTTCATTCTCTTCTCCTTCTGTCATTTTAGGTGGTAGATGTCCCCGGTAGGTTTTCTCTATTATGTTTCATGTATGGCTCCCATATTTGTTCAAATATTGTAATATTATTTCTTAAATTATGTTATTTTTTCTAATGGAATACATTTATTCATTTCTATATACCATTGTTGTTTTCTCAAGTTATCTTCTAATTTCCAGGCTGACATAATACATTTTTTTGCTACAGCTAGGGCTATCATAACAAATCTTTTTTGTGCACCATCCACATCAAGTCCAAATTCTTTGTTTTTTATGTTACTTAGGAGGAAGATCTCTGGGTTTTTTGGTTTATTACTTTTTGTGATTTTATTTAATATCTGGTTTAGATCTTCCCAAAATTTTTCCACTTTCTCACATGTTCATATTGCATGAATTGTTGTTCCCATTTCCTTTTTGCAGCGAAAACATCTGTCAGATGCTGTTGGGTCCCATTTATTTAACTTTTGAGGTGTAATATATACCCTGTGTATCCAGTTATATTGTATCATACATAACCTCGTATTTATTGTATTTCTCATAGTTCCTGAGCATAGCTTCTCCCATGTTTCCTTCTTTATCTTTATGTTTAGATCTTGTTCCCATTTTTGTTTAGTTTTACCATTTGTTTCCTCATTCTCCTTTTCTTGTAGTTTAATATACATGTTTGTTACAAATTTTTTGATTATCATTGTGTTTGTAATCACATATTCAAAATTACTTCCCTCTGGTAACTTCAGACTGCTTCCCAATTTGTCCTTCAAGTAGGATTTCAGTTGGTAGTATGCCAACACTGTATCGTGAGTTATATTATATTTATCCTTCATTTGTTCAAAGGATAATAATTTATTTCCCGAAAAGCAATTTTCTATTCTTTTGATCCCTTTTTTCTCCCATTCTCGAAAGGAAAGGTTATCTATTGTAAAAGGGATTAGCTGATTTTGCGTCAGTATTAGTTTTGGTAATTGGTAATTTGTTTTATTCCTTTCTACATGAATCTTCTTCCAAATATTGAGCAGATGATGTAATACTGGAGAATTCCTACGTTGTACCAATTTTTCATCCCATTTATATAATATATGTTCAGGTATCTTTTCCCCTATTTTATCTAGTTCTAATCTAGTCCAATCTGGCTTTTCCCTTGTTTGATAAAAATCTGATAGGTATCTTAATTGTGCGGCTCTATAATAATTTTTAAAGTTTGGCAGTTGTAAGCCTCCTTGTTTATACCATTCTGTTAATTTATCTAGTGCTATCCTCGGTTTCCCCCCTTTTCATAAAAATTTCCTTATTATTTTCTTTAACTCCTTGAAGAATTTCTCTGTCAAGTGTATTGGCAATGCCTGAAATAGGTATTGTATCCTTGGGAAAATGTTCATTTTAATACAGTTTATCCTTCCTATTAGTGTTAGTGGTAAGTCTTTCCAATGCTCTAAGTTGTCCTGTAATTTTTCCATTAGTGGATAATAATTGAGTTTATATAGATGGCCGAGGTTTTTATTTATTTGTATACCTAGGTATCGCATTGCTTGCATTTGCCATCTGAATGGTGATTCTTTCTTACATTTTGAGAAATCCGCATTATTCATTGGCATTGCTTCACTTTTATTTGCGTTAATCTTGTATCCCGACACTTCTCCATATTCCTTCAATTTCTTATGTAATTCTTTTATTGATATTTCTGGTTCTGTTAAGTATACTATAACGTCATCTGCAAATAAACTGATTTTATATTCTGTCTTTTATTTTTATCCCTTTTATTTTATTTTCTGTTCTTATCAGTTCTGCTAGTGGTTCTATGGCTAACGCGAACAATAAGGGCGATAGTGGGCATCCCTGCCTTGTTGATCTGCTTAAGTTGTTTTGATATATATCCATTTACTGTCCCTTTCGCCAATGGCCCCTTATATAATGCTTTAATCCATACATGTCAAACACTGGCCCGCGGGCCAAATTTGACCCGCGATATAATTTGGCCCGCAAGATCATTTCAAAAATGTATTAGAGGTGGCCCGCCCTGCAGTGAGAGCCGATGCTGTTTTTTGGTAATGTCACCCCCACCATCCTCCCCCTTCATTGCACATCCTTCCCCACCCCCTAACTATCCCTTCCCCCCTAAAACCACCCCCCTTAAAAGATGGCCAGAATATTCTCAAAAAGGAATCCAGAATGGTAAAGTTCCACAAACCTTCTGCTGGGAATCCTAACAACACCCGGGCATCAGATCCACGGGACGTGGAGGGAGCAAGAGTGTTGCAGGTTGACCGTGCAAACTTTGAGAACGGGGAAAACAAAATAGTAACACGAGAAGTCTGTCAATGTCATCAGCCGGCAAGCCAGTTGGAAGGCTCCCCGCACAACCAGTCACTTCTCCCACCTGTCGAGCGGTGGGGCGGATTGGCGAGCGCCTGTGATTACCTGTCGGCGCGACGGACATGGCAGGCTGCGCATGGCCCCCGCTGTTCCGCAAAGGCTGATCGGCAGCGCGCTGGGCTTGAGTGGGTGGGTAAGCAGGGGTGGGCAGGGGGTGTAGGTGAGGAGTAATGGGCAGGTGAAGTTATGGTGGTGTGAGTGGCAGTTAGAGGGAGGGATGAGTAGAAGGAGGGGTGGATAGGGAAGAGGTAAAAGGGGAGGGGCAGGGCGAGTAGGGGAGGGGTGATTAGAGGGTGAGAGACGGGTAGAAGGAGGAACAGGTTGAGGGAAGAGGCAGTAGAGGGGCGTGTATAGGATGGGGTGGGTAGAGGCAGAGCGAGTTGAGTGAGGGGTGAGTAGAGGTTGGGTAAAGGACTGGTCAGGTAGAGGGATGGTGGGTCGAGCGTGAATAGAGGCCTAGAGCCTGAGGAGTGAGCAGGAAATGCTGAGTCCTGATGCAGGCCAAAATGGACACAGCCTGTGAATGCTGACTACATCTCCACAGGGACCAAATAGGTTTCCCTCAGGTCAAGCAAAGGGTGAACTTGAGCTACCTACTCCTGACCTGTAACATTATCCTCCTAAAGTTATATCCTAAAGTTTAACATTACATATGTTGAAAGAAGAGAAAACATGCAGATGTTGTTGAAAATTTTCTATAAATATTTAGTTTGGCCCTCGACTTAGTCCAAGTTTTTAATTTTGGCCCTCCGTGAATTTGAGTTTGACACCCCTGCTTTAATCCAATTAATATATTTCTTTGGTAAGCTGAATTTTTGTAGTACTTTGAATAAATAATTCCATTCTACTCTGTCAAAAGCCTTCTCTGCGTCTAAAGCAACCGCTACTGTTGGAGCTTTATTTCCTTCTACTGCATGAATTAAGTTAATAAATTTACAAATATTGTCTGTTGTTCGTCTTTTTTTAATAAATCCAGTTTGGTCTAGATTTACTATTTTTGGTACATAGTCGGCTAATCTGTTTGCTAATAGTTTAGCTATTATCTTATAATCTGTGTTAAGTAAAGATATTGGTCTATATGACGCTGGTGCAAGTGGATCTTTCCCTGTCTTTGGTATTACTGTAATTATTGCTGTTTTGCATGAATCTGGTAAGCTTTGTGTTTTATCAATCTGGTTGATTACTTCCAGGAGGGGAGGAATTAATAAATCTTTAAATGTTTTATAGAATTCTATTGGGAATCCATCCTCTCCTGGTGTTTTATTATTTGGTAGTTTTTTATTATCTCTTGTATTTCTATTATTTCAAATGATTCTGTTAATGTATTTTGTTCCTCCGTTTGTAATTTCGGTAGTTCAATTTTAGTTAAAAATTCATCTATTTTGTCTTCTTTCCCTTCGTTTTCAGTTTGGTATAATTGTTCGTAGAATTCTCTGAAGTTTTCATTAATCTCCGTTGGATTATACGTGATTTGCTTGTCTTTTTTCCTTGATGCCAATACCATTCTCTTAGTTTGTTCTGTCTTAAGCTACCACGCTAGAATTTTGTGCGTTTTTTCCTCTAGTTCGTAATATTTCTGTTTTGTCTTCATTATGCTCTTCTCTACCTTATATGTTTGTAATGTTTCATATTTTATTTTTTTATCTGCCAATTCTCTTCTTTTAGTTGCGTCTTCCTTCGTTGCTAATTCTTTTTCTATATTTGCTATTTCCTTTTCCAACTGCTCTGTTTCCTGATTGTAGTCCTTCTTCATCTTGGCTACATAACTTATTATTTGGCCTCTGATGAACGCTTTCATTGCGTCCCATAGTATAAACTTACCTTTCACTGATTCCGTATTTATTTCAAAGTACATTTTAATTTGTCGTTCAATGAATTCTCTAAAATCCTGTCTTTTAAGTAGCATGGAGTTTAATCTCCATCTATACATTTTTGGAGGGATGTCCTCTAACTGTATTGTCAATATCAGGGGTGAGTGGTCCGATAATATTCTAGCTTTATATTCTGTTTTTCTAACTCTGTCTTGCATGCGAGCTGATAACAGGAATAGGTCTATTCTTGAGTATGTTTTATGTCTACCTGAATAATATGAATATTCCTTTTCCTTTGGGTGTTGTTTCCTCCATATATCCAAAAGTTGCATTTCTTGCATCGATTTAATTATAAATTTGGTTACTTTGTTCTTTCTGTTAATTTTTTTCCCAGTTTTATCCATGTTTGAATCCAAATTAAGGTTGAAATCCCCTCCTATTAGTATGTTCCCTTGCATGTCTGCTATCTTCAAAAAAAATCTTGCATAAATTTTTGATCTTCTTCATTAAGTGAATGTACATTGAGTAAATTCCAAAACTCTGAATATATCTGACATTTTATCATTACATATCTCCCTGCTGGATCTATTATTTCCTCTCCTATTTTAATTGGTACATTTTTACTGATTAATATAGCTACTCCTCTAGCTTTTGAATTATATGACGCTGTTGTTACATGTCCTATCCAATCTCTCTTTAATTTCTTGTGCTCCACTTCAGTTAAGTGTGTTTCTTGCACAAAAGCTATATCAATTTTTTCTTTTTTCTTTTTTAGCAGTTTAGGTAAGGGCTGAATTGATGGTGGTAGAGGGGAAGCCATGTTTTTTTGAAGAAGGAGGATATCTTGACTGGAAGACCTCATCTTGAGTGCAGATATGACAGAGATGGAAGAATGAAAAGAAAGAACTATCATCCTTACAGGGGACTGGGTATGAAGTGAAGTTGAGGTAGCTGCAGGAATTGGCAGGTTTGTAAAAAAGGTCCATATAGAGAGATTGTCTTCTGAGATGGAGACAGAGAGAACAAGCAAGGCGTGAGTGTCGTTGGAGATGGACCAAGTAAATTTGAGGTCAGGGTGAAAATTAGCAGCAAATATAGAAAGCATTGCCAAGTTGATCTTTATGAGATTACAACATGACCTCAAAAGATAGCGAACACCATGGGCATGTTGGGAATGTACTCCTTTGCATTAATGATCCAATTTTCAACTTATTGATTTACATGTTCTGCAAACTCCAGCAGATCTTAAGATTACCAACTGAAGGACATTCTTTTGAAAGCCAAAGCTAAGCATTTTTTTGTAATTATAATTAAATTGCATTCCCTCTTTCCCAGTACCAGCAGAACGTCTTTGACCTGAAACATTAACTGTTCTTGCCACAGATGATGCCTGAGTAGTCAGAGACACGGATGTTGAATGATACAGCACAGTCCACTGCTTCCAGTATTTTATATTTTTTATTTTAGATTCCAGCATATGCAACATTTACCTGGTAAGCAGTTGATTAAAAAAAAATCAATTTCATAAATGGCACAAATTTAATTATTTTATCATTGCCATTTAAATATTATCTCAATATTGTTCTGGAAAATAAAAATTAATTACAAAATTGTTCTCTGAAGTGACAGCATAAAGCATTCAGTCCATGGAATTAAAAAAAAAATCTTTTAAACTAGTAAAACTAAACCAGAACACATGCAATGATTGGATGAATTAAGTTTTCTGGTTTATTTTATAATCCTGCTGCAGAATCTTACTCATGGAATACTTAAAGATTTTCAATTTCTTTCACATCAGATACTGATTCTTTCAAATAATGAAGGGATACTTTTATCACTCCTAATAGAAATTTCAAAACTTGCATAAACAAAGAAAGTTATGCACAATAATTATTCCCCAAGATGCTTCAAAGCAACATAATTGGACAACGTTTAAAACTGAGCCACATATGGACTTGTTACAAATGAAATGTTGTACATTAGGGATAATGAGTTTTGAAGAGGTAGTGGTGTGGCTGGCAGGGAGAGATTTGTGGGCAGAATTTGATTTGAGTTACTGATTTTCTCTTTGGCTTGGCTTCGCGGACGAAGATTTATGGAGGGGGTAAAAAGTCCACGTCAGCTGCAGGCTCGTTTGTGGCTGACAAGTCCGATGCGGGACAGGCAGACACGATTGCAGCGGTTGCAGGGGAAAATTGGTTGGTTGGGGTTGGGTGTTGGGTTTTTCCTCCTTTGCCTTTTGTCAGTGAGGTGGGCTCTGCGGTCTTCTTCAAAGGAGGTTGCTGCCCGCCAAACTGTGAGGCGCCAAGATGCACGGTTTGAGGCGTTATCAGCCCACTGGCGGTGGTCAATGTGGCAGGCACCAAGAGATTTCTTTAGGCAGTCCTTGTACCTTTTCTTTGGTGCACCTCTGTCACGGTGGCCAGTGGAGAGCTCGCCATATAACACGATCTTGGGAAGGCGATGGTCCTCCATTCTGGAGACGTGACCCATCCAGCGCAGCTGGATCTTCAGCAGCGTGGACTCGATGCTGTCGACCTCTGCCATCTCGAGTACTTCGACGTTAGGGATGTAAGCGCTCCAATGGATGTTGAGGATGGAGCGGAGACATCGCTGGTGGAAGCGTTCTAGGAGCCGTAGGTGGTGCCGGTAGAGGACCCATGATTCGGAGCCGAACAGGAGTGTGGGTATGACAACGGCTCTGTATACGCTTATCTTTGTGAGGTTTTTCAGTTGGTTGTTTTTCCAGACTCTTTTGTGTAGTCTTCCAAAGGCGCTATTTGCCTTGGCGAGTCTGTTGTCTATCTCATCGTCGATCCTTGCATCTGATGAAATGGTGCAGCCGAGATAGGTAAACTGGTTGACCGTTTTGAGTTTTGTGTGCCCGATGGAGATGTGGGGGGGCTGGTAGTCATGGTGGGGAGCTGGCTGATGGAGGACCTCAGTTTTCTTCAGGCTGACTTCCAGGCCAAACATTTTGGCAGTTTCCGCAAAGCAGGACGTCAAGCGCTGAAGAGCTGGCTCTGAATGGGCAACTAAAGCGGCATGGTCTGCAAAGAGTAGTTCACGGACAAGTTTCTCTTGTGTCTTGGTGTGAGCTTGCAGGCGCCTCAGATTGAAGAGACTGCCATCCGTGCGGTACCGGATGTAAACAGTGTCTTCATTGTTGGGGTCTTTCATGGCTTGGTTCAGCATCATGCTGAAGAAGATTGAAAAGAGGGTTGGTGCGAGAACACAGCCTTGCTTCACGCCATTGTTAATGGAGAAGGGTTCAGAGAGCTCATTGCTGTATCTGACCCGACCTTGTTGGTTTTCGTGCAGTTGGATAATCATGTTGAGGAACTTTGGGGGACATCCGATGCGCTCTAGTATTTGCCAAAGCCCTTTCCTGCTCACGGTGTCGAAGGCTTTGGTGAGGTCAACAAAGGTGATGTAGAGTCCTTTGTTTTGTTCTCTGCACTTTTCTTGGAGCTGTCTGAGGGCAAAGACCATGTCAGTAGTTCCTCTGTTTGCGCGAAAGCCGCACTGTGATTCTGGGAGAATATTCTCGGCGACACTAGGTATTATTCTATTTAGTAGAATCCTAGCGAAGATTTTGCCTGCAATGGAGAGCAACGTGATTCCCCTGTAGTTTGAGCAGTCTGATTTCTCGCCTTTGTTTTTGTACAGGGTGATGATGGTGGCATCACGAAGATCCTGAGGCAGTTTACCTTGGTCCCAACAAAGCTTGAAAAACTCATGCAGTTTGGCATGCAGAGTTTTGCCGCCAGCCTTCCAGACTTCTGGGGGGATTCCATCCATACCTGCTGCTTTGCCACTTTTCAGTTGTTCGATTGCCTTATATGTCTCATCCAGGGTGGGAACCTCATCCAGCTCTAGCCTTAGGGGCTGTTGAGGGAGCTGGAGCAGGGCGGAATCTTGGACTGAGTGGTTGGCACTGAAAAGAGATTGGAAGTGTTCTGACCATCGGTTGAGGATGGAGATTTTGTCGCTGAGGAGGACTTTGCCGTCTGAGCTGCGCAGCGGGCTTTGGACTTGGGGTGAGGGGCCGTACACAGCCTTTAGAGCCTCGTAGAAACCCCTGAAGTCGCCAATGTCCGCGCTGAGCTGGGTTCGTTTGGCGAGGCTAGTCCACCACTCATTTTGGATCTCCCGGAGTTTGCGCTGAAGATGGCTGCATGCGCGACGGAAGGCTTGTTTCTTCTCTGGACATGACGGCTTTGTAAGGTGAGCCTGGTGGGCAGCTCGCTTCTTTGCCAGCAGCTCCTGGATTTCCTGGCTGTTTTCGTCAAACCAGTCCTTGTTTTTCCTGGAGGAGAAGCCCAGTACCTCTTCAGTGGATTGCAGTATGGTAGTCTTCAACTGATCCCAGAGGGTTTCAGGGGACGGGTCCGTGAGGTGAGTTGCATCGTCGAGCTTTGCTTTGAGGTTTGCCTGGAAGTTTCCTCTCGCTTCGTCTGACTGCAGGTTTCCAACATTGAACCTCTTTCTGGGGGCTTTATTGTTCCTGGGCTTTGGCTTGAAGTGAAGGTTGAGCTTGCAGCGAACCAGCCGGTGGTCAGTGTGGCATTCCGCGCTAGGCATGACCCTGGTGTGGAGCATATCTCGTTTGTCACTTTCTCGCACCAGGATGTAGTCCAGGAGGTGCCAGTGTTTGGATCGGGGATGCATCCAGGTGGTCTTAAGGCTGTCCCTCTGCTGAAAAAGGGTGTTTGTAATGACAAGCCGCTGTTCTGCGCAGAGCTCCAACAGGAGGCGCCCATTGTCGTTGCACTTGCCGACGCCATGCTTGCCCAGGATTCCTGGCCAGGTTTCTGAGTCTTTGCCGACACGAGCGTTGAAGTCGCCCAGGATGACAACCTTGTCGGCTGTAGGGGTGCGTTGGATGAGGTTGCGCAGGTCGGTGTAGAACTTGTCCTTTTCTGCTGGTTCCGCCTGGAGGGTTGGAGCATAGACACTGATGAGGGTGATGAGACGCTTGTTTTGAAGGGGGAGTCGCATGGACATGATTCGGTCCGAGAGGCCTGTCGGAAGGTTTTCGAGTTTGGAGGCAATGAAGCTCTTGACCATGAAGCCTACACCAGATAGGCGTCGTTCATCCGAAGGCTTGCCAGACCAGTAGAGTGTGTAGCCCGCGCCGCGTTCTTGGAGGCTGCCTACATCTGCCAGGCGGACTTCACTGAGAGCGGCTATGTCGATGTCAAGTCTGAGGAGTTCATGTGCAATGAGGGCAGACCGACGTTCAGGTCGGTGGCTGTCAGCCTTGTCTAGCATGGTTCTGATATTCCAGCATGCTAGCTTGAGTTTGTGAGCATCTTTTGAGGGGGAGGACGTGGAGGGGGAGGACGTGGAGGGGGAGGACGTGGACCTGTCCTCGGGCCTGCGCAAAGGAGCTTTTAGGTGGAGTGCAGTGCGCGCAGTACTGGCCCCACCCTTTACATCCATGGTTCGTGTGCCATGGCCAAGCAAGCTGGGACGTGGCAGCGAGGTCCTTGGGTCGTAGGTTTTATATCGGAGTGGCCTTCTCCTATGCAGGTTTCTTACCCGGGCTGGAGGGGCCTGCCTCCCCTCCTAGGTCGGTCCATACTGCCTGGACCGGGGCCGAGGCCGCCGCAGCTCACCCTGTGCCTGGACTGGGGCCGCCGCCTCCCACTCTCTGTCCGGATTGGGGCCTCCGCCTGCCCCACTCGACCGAGGCCGGGGCCGCCGTCTCCCCCTTGCTCCTGCCCGGATCGAGGCCGCTGCCGTCTACCCTTCGCCCGGACCGGGGCCGGGGCCGCTGCTGCTCTCCCTGTGCCTGGACTGGGGCCGCCGCCTCCCACTCCCTGCCCGGACCGGGGCCTCCGCCTGCCTCACTCGACCGAGGCCGGGGCCGCCGTCTCCCCCTTGCTCCTGCCCGTATCGGGGCCGCCGCCGTCTACCCTTCGCCCGGACTGATTACATACAAGGTCAAATAAAAAAGCAGAACCAACTCAAGGAGATGAATGGCCTCCTTCTGTTTCCGGACACAATCATAAATGGCAGATAATTTAAAGTGAAGGGAGTACAGGAGGCCATACTAAACTGCAATGCTCAGAGAGTTGAAGGAGAATACAGAACCATGATCACAAAGAGATTTGTAAACAAGGATACAAGTTTGAGTCAGTCCTAATGATAGATTCAGTGCACCCTATGGAGTTATCCATTTGGTTCGCAATATCCTCCAGCAAACATTACTGTTGTTGGTTTAACATTTTCCATTACTCTCTTGTTAGACTCAAAGAGAGAACTCATTCTTACAAAACAAATCTTCACATCACTGCCATCGAAAATCATCAATAAAGAGAAATAATCATGGTTTGACAAGATTGCTTCTGTGGGAAAAAAAAATCCCAGACTTCTAGACAAAACATAACTAGATTTGATTAGTCAATTCAGAATCACTTTGACTATCTTTTGTTTGACGAGGTAAAGTAGTAGACATTGTCTACATGGACTTGACAAGCTCCTGTGTGGTCGGCTAAAGCGCAAATGATCCAATGACACCTGGCCAATTGGATCCAGAATTAGTGATCCATGTACCTGTCCAAGTTTTCAGTCAATGTTTGTAACGTGATTGATAGTACTCGGAGACTTATGTGGAGCACAAACACACTTTTATTAGCTTACATCTGGCATCTACAATGGTCTTCAAGTAAATTGAAGGAAAGGCAGGAAAACAGGGGTAAAATTGGGACCGATGGGGGCAGGGCCAAGAGGAGGGGCCAGTTGTCTACGCTAACAAGATCTGCCCCCTTTTAAAATCCATCTCTTTTCCATTATTAGCTGAAACCCAGGCGGTTTTTAGCTACGTCAGGAGCTACATCGCGAAGGCCACCACGCATGGGGTGGACAAAAATGTACCATTCCAGGTGGAGAGTGGTAAGATGGGTGCCATTCCTGTCATTGCTTCACTTCTGGATTTCCTCAATGCTTCACTTCTGGTAGTGGTTCCTGCCATGAGGCACAGCAAGATGGTGGAGGTGAGCAGCATGGAGAGGCAGGGACCTGCACTTCTGGGCTTGAGCACGGGCGTATGACAGTTCGGGGTCGCGCACATGGTCACCTTCCTGGGGTTCCCCTTGGCTCGACAGACTTTCACCCAGTGTCCCCTTGTGATAGTACAGATCTATCACCAATGTACATAGTGTATATAGTTACTGTATCTAGATTGTGCTTACAGCGATTGGCTGAGAGCTAAGCCACGCCTATTGTCTGAGCCTTAAAGGGTTGTGTCCCTAGCCAGGTCGGATCATTCCGGACTGGTCGGCCACCTGTGAAGAGCTTCTGTCTTTTGCTAATAAAAGCCTTGGTTTGGATCAACAAGTCTTTGGTTCTTTCGACGAGCTCTACACCTCTCTTACCGCATCCTGAACACTCAGAATCCTTTGAAAGGCATCTGGCGTGGGGGTATTTGGCCTGTCCACAGAAGTAGCATCTCTGGTTGCATGTGGCCACAGTAGTCGGTACCGAGGACGGCTGCATTCCGCAGGCCTGGTCTTCCAAGAAAACGACACTTTCGTTAGAGAGGTCGTCTGCTCCCAGTTGGGCCTGTTCAAGAGATTTCTCTTGATTGAGGGTACTGACAAGGTCCTTCTTCCCCAACTCTAGCAGCCACTGCCTCATGTACCTCAATCTCACTCCTGCCACAAGTGTTTCCTGGACTTGCTCTTCTTCTCTCATCCAGCTTCATAGTGGCATGTTCTCGACGGTTTCCATAGTTCCTAAACATAGTCGTCCAGCGATTCACTCAGTTGTTGTCGACGTTGAAAGAGTCGGTGTCTCACCATCACATCATTCTGAGGCCTCATGTAGTGGGCCTTCAGGCCTTCTATGGTCGTCTTGTACTTTGCACAGTCCCTGATGACTGCACATCCCTTGAGACTGACTCATGAGAGGAGGACCAATCTCTAGAGACTGTCAGAATGGAAGACTTCTTGGGTGGCCGTGAATTAAGACTGGATCCACTGCTGTTTATCATCATTATCAATGATATGGATGATAATGTGAATTGGATCAGCAGGTTTGCAGATGACACTTAGAATGGAGGCATTGTGGACAGCGAGGAAAGCTTTTAAAGCTTGCAAAGGGATCTGGACCAACTGGAAAAATAGGATAGAAAATGGCAGATGTAATTTAATACAAATGTGAGATGTTAGAATTTGGAAGGACAACCAAGGTAGGCCAGTGAATGGTAGGGTATTGAGGAGTGCGGTAGGACACATCTTTCCTGAAAGTGGCATCACAGGTAGATCGGGTTGTAGAGAGCTTTTGGCACAATAGCCTTTACAGAGCAAATTATTGAATATAGGAGTTGGGATGTTATGATGAAGTTGTACAAGAAATTGGTGAGGCCAAATTTGGAGTATTGTGTGCAGTTTTCAAGGATGTTGCTGGGACTTGAACAATCGAGTTACAGGGGAAGGTTAAACAAGTTAGGACTTTATTCCTTGAAGCATAGAAGAGTGAGGGGAGATTTGACAGAGGTATACAAAATTATGACAGGCAAAGACAGTAAATGCAAATAGGCATTTTCTGAAGTTAGGAGAAATGAAAAACTAGAAGACATGGGTTAAAGGTGAAAGTGATAAAGTTTAAAGGTAACTTCATGAAGAGAGTGATGGGTGTGCAACAAGCTGCCAGCTGAATTGGTAAACAGGCTTAATTTTGACATACAAGAAACATTTTGACAAGTTTATGGAGGGGAGGGGTATGAAGGGATATGATCCAGGTCAGTGGGACTAGGCTACATTGATGACTACATGGGTGCTGCCTCCTGCACCCACGATGAGCTCGTTAACTATCCAGTTTGCTGTCAACTTCTACCCTGAACTCAAATTCTCTTGGTCCATCTCTAGCAACTCTCTCCTATTTTTTGGTATATGTCTCCATTTCTGGACACAAACGATCTACAGATATCTTTTATAAATGCATTAATTGACACAGTTACTTCGACAACACCTCTCCCCACCCTGTCTTCTGTAAGGATTCTATCTGTTTCTCTCAATGCCTCCGTCTTTGCCACCTGCTCCCAGGATGAGGTCTTCAATTCCTGGACATCAGAGATGTTCTTATCTGCACCTCCTCTGTTTATCACCCTAGCCAATTCCACATGCCCCAACCCCGAGACGCACACGGTCAGAACTACTCTTGTTACAAGCCCAAAGAACCCCAAAATCCAGCAGCAATAGATATTCACCACGACAAGTAGTTACTTAAACAAAAACATTTCCAAATATTCCATCACACCCTTGGCCTCACCTACCATGCCACCAGCCTCCAGACCCAATATATACTCCGCAATTTTCACAACCTACAACAGGATCCCATTAACAGACACACATCCCCTTTTTCCATGGGAATCACTCACCCCACAACTCCAACACATCCCTTCACACCAATTGTCTCGTTGTTTACCTACCCCTATGATTGCAAGAAATGCTGCACTTGCTCTTACACCTTCTCCTCTATTCAGGGCCCCATCAGTCCTTCCAAGGGAAGCAACACTTCACTTGTAAATCTGACAGTCATTTACTGTTTTTGGTGGCCCAAACACCTCTCCTGTACAAACCAAAGCCCCGCATAAATTGGAGGAACAATCCCCAAAATTCTGTCTCGACAGTTTCCAACTGGACAGCATTAACATTGACTTCTCCAATTTCTTTAACCCCCCTCCCTGGTCTCTCTCTTTCCCTCTCCTTTGGTTGTCTCACTTTCAGTTCTCTACCACATTTGCCTTCCTTCTCTTACCTGAGAACTACCCCTTTTAAGCCCTCTGCCCTCTACCCCATCACTTCTCAGTTATTTTTTCACTTCGACCTTCCCTCCTATATCCACCACTTGTCTCTTGGCTTGTGTTCCTCCACCCCCACCCTTTTTTATTCTGGAATCTGCCTGATTTTTGGTCCTTCTGAAGAAGGGCTTAGGCCTGAAACGATGACACCTCTTTACTTCCTATGGATGCTACATGACCAGCAGTTTTGTATACTGCAGTTTGCTCAACATATTTAAATTCTGTTAGCTCCAGAGGATTTACAAAAACAAGTCTTATACTGATCATCAATCATTGGGCCTTAAGCCCAGATTTTCCAATTTAGTCAACTGAATAAAATTAGGGAAAACCTCTGTGATTGTATTGCTTTACTATCAAGGTCAATTACAAGATGATTTTTGAGAGACTTAATTTATTAGCATTCTTGAGCATTTCTGCTAAAATATTGGTTTGTCCCAAGAGCCTGAATGAGATAAGATTTAAATTAAATTATCAGTTGAATCAAGAAATTCAGAAAGAACAAAATACAATATTTGACAACAGTCTTTGTAAAAAACATTCCTTAAGCCGAATATTTCATGGTAATGCTATGCTATGGGCTTTGTGAAGATGCATATAAGCTAGGACACACAGTTAACTAATTCTTGAGGAAAACTAATTTTCATGAAGCTTTGATCTGTGATCCCCAGGCTACGATTATAAACTGAATGTGATGAGCCAAAAACTTAGCTTCCTTAAAAAAAATTAATTCCTGCTGACTGAACTTAACCTTCATTGTTATATTTTCATAAAGAAAAGTCAAGTCTATTGGCTTTCACTTGGATGAATGGCATAAATTCCCGTCATGGTAGTAAAATTATGAAGACTTCAATAATCTTCATAATGAGCGTGTACATTGTAAATCAATTAGGTCCCACTTTCCATCTCTCTTCTCCAGTCCTTGGCCTCATAATAGCCACTATGTTCATTATTGCTGGTCTGTCATTAACTAATCAACATATAACTTCAAAGATTACAGCTTAATACAAGTGCAAAGAAATGTATAACAATTTCAAGGAAAGATTATAGCGTTATTAAGGAGATCATTTAATGAGATGCAAAATTGTATACCTTTGGAAAAAATTATGTATAGTTTAAGAAAGAGCTGAAAATTTTTGTAGTATTTGGAAACCATATATGGATAATTTTCCATCCACCTCTGTCATGATAATGAATATGTATGAGATGTACCGGAAGTCAAGTGGTATGAGAGAGCGATAAGAGCACAAGCAGAACAAAGGAAACTGGAGAATAAAGACACTGAGAAGTTTACCTGATAAAACTGTGTTAGATGTTTTATTAACTTCACATTTCGGGCCACAAATGTGACAACCTCTTCTATCTTATCCACTCAATTAGTAATTTTTCCTCTTAATTAGTAATTTTTTTAATAACAATGAATGATTGTTATTAAACATCTAACCATGGTAGGTGTTTCTTTCTTTTCTTACTTTTGGGTGGGGGGGGATTGGGGAGAAAAATATAAAAGTATTTTTTGTATCATTGGTTATAGATATTTAATGTTTTATTCAATTTTTCTGTAATGAAGCAAATAAATAATTTTAAAAAATACAGCACAGTACAGGCCCTTCAGCCCACAATGTTATGCCAACCCATATAAACTGAATCAACAATCCAAAACTTCATGACTTCACACCCATAGTTCTCTACTTTTCTTGTATCCACGTGCCTGTCTAAGAGTCTTTCAAATGTCTCCACCCCCATTCTCTCTGCGTGTAAAAAAAAAGCACCTGCCATTCCTGAGCCGGATTCCCCCGTCTGGATCTCCTGAGAACTCAAAAAGGCATGATGAGCGTAACACTATTACAGGGCCAGGCCCCAGAGTTCGAATCCAGCGCTATCTGGAAGGAGTTTGTGTTTATGTGGGATTCCTCCTGCCCATCAAAAAATGATGAAGATTGTAGGTTAATTAATGTATTTGGGGGTGAGGGGGCTCGTGAGCTGGAAGGGCCTGTCACGATGCTGCATATCTTAGTGGCCTTTTCCACTCTCCACCACAGAACAACTCTCCTGGTCCCGCTCCTCCAATACCAAGAGCTTCACTCTGATCCACATGAATAGCATCATCTGCCTGGACCACTCTGTCCCCGTTCAAAACGTTCTACGAAGTTGGTCAGGCTCACCACCGTCCCCATTTGTCCATCGCTTGGCATCCAGATCTTTCCCGCGCGGCCGGCCCCACCCCGCGTGATCCGATTCACACTGCACACCCGCGCCCGCCTCGCGTGCTCGGATTCACCCCGCACGCCCAAGCCCACCTCACGTGGCCGGTCCCTCCCCGCGCATCCCGGATGTTAACCGTGTGCACAGACAGGGCAACATGGCGACGGTGGTGTGAGGGCAGAAAGCATCGCTCGGCATCGGAGGTACATGTACAGCGGGTGTTGCGGCGGAGCGGAGCTCTCTGGCAGGTGGTGGACGATTGGACATGGAGTGTCGCCTGACTGTGTGGACCAAACTTGGGGGGTGGGGGATGAAGAGAAATTAATTTCCCCATCTCTGTTTCCAGACAAAGAGCGGAGTGGGTGATGGATTAGTCCGCTTGCAGTGCGTGTGGGTCGCAGGTTGACTTGCCTCGACTTACTGGTGGAGAACAAGTGCAGTCGGTGGCGAGCTGCTTCGGGGCTTTCTCATGGTCTCTCAAGCCGGTGTCTGTTCTTCTGAATGATCGTTGTCCCATTGTGTAATGGGAGAGGATTCCTTGATTGTCCAAGTGCCAACGATCAGAAGTACTTGTCAAATTTCAATATGTTTTGCTTTGTTTTAAACCAGACCTTGCAGATCTGGTCTGAACTGTCTTGAAATCGTTTTTTGTATCAGTGACCGCAGGCATTTTCACAGTTTGCCTGTCAGAGGCAATTTAATCTGAGGGCTTGAAGTGAGAAAGTTTAGCTGGGGTGTCATGATTCTCCCAAATATTCCGTATGGAATGTTTGATTGTATGGAATATGTTAAGCAGTGTCCTCGGAAATTGTCGTGTAAATCTGTTCGGCGGAGTGCTTTTTTTTTGTGGGGGGGGGAAAGAAATTGCATTGAAAATAAACTACATTCTGATTCGGAAACAAAAAAAAACCCCTCGGGAAGCATGCAGGTGATCGGCTCGCGTCTGTGGAAACGTTTCAGATAAAGATTCTGTTCAGGAACGTTGCATAATCCGCTGAGTTCCAGCATTTTCCCCATTTAATAAAAAAGTTTGTCTTTGAGTGGTTCGGTGATTAATTTTCAAAGAAGGATGATTGCATTTTGTCAACGAACACCGGACGTTGCTTTCAACTTTTAACAGGTGCAACGAGTTATTGACAAAAACGGTTTCTGTGAATTTGATAATCATCTGTGGTTCCTGCCATTGACTTTCTAATTGAATGATGTCAGATTGCAATTTTATTTGAAGCTCCAGGCTTCAACAATCAAATTTGTTTGTTAAACATTGTTCATTTTGAAGTTTAGAACAGGGGGTTGTGCTTGTTAGTTCTGTTATGATAAATGCGTTTCAAACAGATACGCAAATACAATGCCTATTCCATGGTTTCCAGAGAATACTGGGTAGGAGACAGTTTATTGGTTTTGGGAACAATAGAGGTGTGGTCCCTTGATTAGTGTCATGTGATTTGTAATGGTGGCAGGGATTCCATCTGTAAACATTAATGTTTTATTGGTTATTACTTCCATTGGCTTAACATCATCAATACATGGTTTGGTCATGACAATTGAGCTATGTCCTCTTCTGAGTTGTGTTCTATTGTCAAGTATGCGGTAGCATCTGGTAATATAAAATAAATATTATTTTATAACTGAAGTATTTTTAGAAAATATTCTTAAACCTTGTATTGTGACTGATCGGTGAAGTTTAAGAAAATTTGCTCATAAAGTCATTGAGGTAGGGGAAGCAGCTAGCTTCGGGAGAATAAGAGTTAAAACCCAGAAAGATAAGTTGATAAAATTAAAATCGGATGGCTATGGAAATTTACTGAAGAAAATCTCATGAATTCTGCCAAACAGCACAAGTAGGAAATGTTTGGAATCTACAGTGGGAAAAGGCATACAATAAGCCAGTAAAAGAGAGGATGCTCCTGTCTGAGTGATGACATGGATCCATTCCAATAGATGCCATCTCACTGGATCAACACAAAGCCCTGAAATACCTGGAGAGCAAAGATGCAAAAATTATGATGCTCTTTATTGACTACAGTTTAGCATTTAACACCATCATTCCCACAAAACTGATCAGCAAATGCCAAGACCTGAGACTCAACACCCCACCATGGAATTGGATCCCTGATTTCCTCATCTACAAACCACAAACATCTCAGAATCATGATTTATTGTCACGAACGAATCATGAAATTTGGTGTTTTGCGGCACCATCATAGAGCAAACGTTCATATTATAAATGTCTTATGTCATTACTATAAAAATAGTGCATGAAAAGTCAAAGTAAAGCAGTGTCTTTGGTTCATTGATTATTCAGGAATCTGATGGCAGTGGGGAAGAAGCCGTCCTTGTGCCTCTGAGTGTTCGTCTTTGGGTTCCTGTACCTTTTTTCCCCCAATGGTAGCAGAGTGAAGAGGGCATAGCCTGAGTGGTGGGAATCTTTGAGGATAGAGGCTGTTTTGTTTTTTTAAGACACTGCCTCATGTAGATGCTCTTGATAGAGTGAAGTCTGGTGCCTGTGATGTCGCAGGCTGAGTTCACAACCCTCTGGAGTTGATTCTTGTCCTAAGAGTTGGCGCCTCCATACCAGGCAGAATGCTCTCCACAGTACACCTGTGGAAGTTTGCAAAAATCTTCGGTGACATACTGAACTACCTCACAAAGTATAGCCGCTGGTGAGCCTCCTTTGTGATTGCATCAACGTGGAAGCTCTAGGACAGAACCTTGGAGATGTTGACACCCAGGAATTTGAAGATCTTGACCCTTTCCACTACCGAGCCCTCTGAGGACTGGGCCATGTTCCCCTGACTTCCTCCTGAAGTCTACAATCATCTCTTTGATTTTGCTGACATTGAGTGCAACTGATCTATCTCCCTCCTGTACACTTCCTCATTGCCATTTGTGATTCTACCAATAACTGTAGTATCATTGGCAAACTTGTAGATGGCATCAGAATTGTGCCTGGCCATGCAGTCGTGGAGTAGAGCATAGGCTAAACGTTCATCCTTGGGATGTGCCTGTGTTGATGATCAGTGAGGAGGGGATGTTGTTTCCAATTCGTACAGACTGTGGTCTTCCAATGAGAAAGTCGAGGATCCAGTTGCATAGTGGGGAAGAGGCCTTGAGTTTGTAGCTTCTTGACCAGCACTGAGAATATAATGGTATTGAAACCCAAGTTGTAGTCTATGAAGATCAGCCGTATGTATGAATTTGTTTTCGAGGTGATTCAGAGCTGAGTGGAGAGTCAGCGATATTGCATCTGCTGTAGAGCGACTGTGATGATAGGCCAATTGCAGTGGGTTCAGATCTTTACTTGCGTTTGTGTTAATTCTGGCCATGACCAGCATCTTGAAGCATTTCATCACAGCAGAAATTGATGCTACTGGGTGGTAGTTGTTGAGGCAGCCCACACTCCTCCACAATCTCCATTAGTACTGGAGCACCACAGGGCTGCATTCTTAATCCCCTGAATCTACTTGCTTTACACCAATAGTTCTCAACCTTTTTATTTCCACTTGCATACCATTTTAAGTAATCCCTATGCCATAAGTGCTGTGATTAGTGAGGGATTGCTTAAGGTGGGAAGTCTTGATTAGCTGTAGTCATTAGTGAGTGGGAAAGGAAGGTTGAAAATCACTTCTCTAGACTCGATTGTTACTGAAATATTTTGCTTGAGGTAAGTTGTCATTGCCCCATTTCCTTTGGAGTTATGAAACCATGCACATAACAAGTTAATTGGGTACGATTAAAACAGTGGTTTTCAAACTTTTTGTTTCCACCCACATACTACCTTAAGCAATCTCTTACTAATCACAGAACACTTATGGCATAGGGAATACTTAAAGTGGTATGTGAGTGGAAAGAAAATGGTTGAGAACTACTGGTTTACACCTATGGCTATGTGGATCGGTATGACAACACAAAATCTACAAATTTGCTGACGATACCATGGTTGTGGGTTGTAGTATTTTTATTGTATTATTATTTATTTGCCAACCTGTACTCCTCCCTCCTCTGCACTTCACTCTTTTATGTGGTTGTCCAACCAGTTCTTTTAATTCCTGATGAAGGACTTTTGACCCAAAATGACAACTGCCTATTGCTTTCTCTGGATGCTCCCTGACCGCTGAGTTTCTCCAGTACTTGCCATGTAACTCTATATCATGCCCTCTTTTTGCCTCCTGATTTTCCATTTGTGTACTCCTACACTTCCATTTATCAAGGAGTACATAGAACATAACAGCACAGTACAGGCTCTTTGGCCCTCGATATTGAGCTGACTTATATATTCCTACCAAAAGAATACTAAACCCCACCTACCTTGTAACCCTCTATTTTTCTTTCATCTATATGCCTGTCCAGGAGCCTCTTAAATGTTTCAGATTCCTCCATCACCCTCTTCAATGTTTCAGATTCCTTCACCACCACCCCTGACAAGGCTTCCAGGCACCCAGAACTCTGTGTAAAAATAAACACTCCTCATGTCTCTCCTAAACCTTCCTTCACTTTGTACAGATGTCTTCTTCATTTAACCTGGACTACTTAAATCTGATATATCCCGTTTCCCTTACTAGGGTATCAATATCTCTTATCAAACAGGGTTCCTTAAACTTGCCAGTCTTGCCTTTCACCTGAACAGGGACATACAGTGCCTGAACTTATGCAGAACTTGTCCTGCTTTAACTTCCTGAAATGCATCACCACACTTGTATGTGTTTAAATTCTACCTTCTACTCCTTTGGCCACTTTTCCATTTGATCTAGATCCTGTTGTAATCTGAGATGACCTCTTCAGCACCAGCATCATTTAAAAATCTACAACTTGTACCACCATCATTCTCATAGAAATTGTTAATGTAGATGACAAACATCAGACAGAGTCCCCAGCATTGATCCCTGTGGCACAATAACCTTTCAATCTCAGAAAATGACCCTCTACCACAACCCTCTGACTTTTGCCACCAAGCCAATTTTGCATCCAATTGACTTGCTAAGGATCCCATGTGACTTAACCTTCTAGACCAGATTTGTTTTATGACTTGGGGAAGGTATAATGATAGGACTATTGGTAAATGGTGAGTTGGAGTCATGGTTAATTGAGATTATGAAAATCCAGTTGACTGAATATTTCTAGCCCAGGTAGAAAGGAGATTTTAAACATCACTTCCCTCTTTCCTGCCTCCACATCTGCATCTTGCCTCACCCAATCTCAGTTTCCTGCCTCTATTCCTCAGTTGCTTACCATGCAGATGGTGATGAGGGCTGTGCTCTAATGATAGTAAATTGTGCTCCTTCTGGAGCTGACACAAATTTTTCCCCTCAATCTGCTGTGTATTCCAGGCCTCTTTGAGAGAATCATTATCACTGGAAACATTAATTCAGGACTTCCATGGTTTACAGATGAAACCTAATCTTTCATAGACTTCAGCTTTCCTATATGTGAGTTGGTGGCACAACAGAATAATGAGCCTCTTTTAGTCTTCGATTTGCCATGATGCCTCAGATTAAGCTGATATAATGGACGACCAATGATTGGAAGATCACAACTACATGGTTCTTGTCTGTGGCCCTACACCAGCTGGATCTTGAGAGAGTAAATTTTCTTTGGTTTGTGCTTTTGCAGAAAGTTAACATGCTGCATTTGTAAATCAGTGCATCTAATCAGAAAAGATTTTCTGATTTCTGGCAAGGACATTTTGAATATGTGGCATCAATGTAAAGTAGATGGTCAACTGAAATGATCTTGAGCACCAGTGTAAAAAGAATCAGACAGAATATGTGCATTGTTATGGTCACCTTGACAGCAATTGACAGTAGTTATTACCCTGCTCTTGTGTTCAATTTGTGGCTGCAGTGTGACAGAGTATATAGATATGTTTTGGGAGATAAATTGGAAAAGGTTTGTTAGAGTAGCTCACATACAAACACTTTAAAACAGATCTTATTTGAAATACTGGAGCTCTGCTCAATGCTAGACATATGGGGGCCTCACAGCTTTTGCAACAGCTTTGAAGAGTGCTCAAGAGACTTCACTAATGGATTGTTGTTTACAAAAGGCAGCAGATAAAAGAGCTTGTTGGAGCTGCATATTGTCTGGAGGAGAGCTTGCTGTTTTATGAGTGCCATGTGGTTTTGCAAGCAAAATAGGCTTTCTGAGAGAGAGAGAGACCCAAACACCCATAGAGATCACTTGTACAGTGTTGCAGTCAGCAGCTGGGACTAGAACAGGACAAGCTGGAAAGCTTATGGAAAGTCCCCTTTTGGAAGATGGCCTGGTCAAAGACCTTGTGGTTCATTCAAGAGGAGAGGACTGGCTGTCTAATGTTTCACTTGGAATAAGAGAAACAAGAAAGTATTCTGTGGTGACCTGAAAGAAAGAGGTTATCATCTGGAGAACCCTGATGGGGCAAGTTTCTTTAGCAAGACCCTGAAGTGGCTGATAGAAGTAAATGTACAACAAATCTCTCTGAAAACCGATATAAGAACCTTCCTGAGTGGTAATCATTTACCTTTCAAGCACCAAAGCCTGGTGAACTTTATAAATGTTAAATTCTGTGCACAGTCTTAAGAATTGCCTGCAACCAGTGAACTTGGAGGAATGAGATTGGACTGTGAATCAAATAACTTTCTTAAATTTACACACACATTACATACATGTGCGCTTAGAATTAGAAGGGGCTTAAATTAGGTTAGTTAAGTCAATAGAGTTAAGTTAAAGTGTGATTCTGGTTTCATGTTTAAAGATAATTAAAAGCAACTTTTGTTTAAGTGACCATTTGTCTTGATCTATTGCTGCTGGGTTTTTAGGGTCCTCTGGGCTTGTAACAATGGAAGGTGATAGATTTCAGTGAGAACAAATATTTGTAACTGAAAACATTATTTTTCACTGCGATTCTGGTTAGGAAATTCATCCCTGAAAACCTTATTGGATTCTATATCTTTTTGTTCTGATGACAGAAGCTTCTCCCCACCCTCACCCCTCATTCTACTACCCCCCCCCCCCCCGTGACCAAAATCTGAATTTCACATGAAGTAAAAACCATATTCTTCACTACTTTTTCAATGAATTAATAAATCATTCTGTATTTATGTTGGCTATAAAACTCTGAATAGACTCTGTTGATAATTACCAGATCGAGTTTACCACCAAATTAACCATGTACATGCCTTTTGCCCATAATTGAAAATAATTATCAGTTAAAGTCTATTATGTAAAATGTTAACTGCTAAATATAACTGGAGTTTAGAAAGAGATACATTTCTGAAGCTCTAAAAAAATTCCCCTGTCAACCTGCCAACTTTTGTACTCCACAGAAGCATTACTATATATCAGAATTAGAATTTGTTGTTGTGAACATGTCACAAAATTTGTTGTTTTGTGACAGCATTACAGATGCAAGATTGTTATAAATTAATTTAAAAGAAATAATAAATTAGTGCAAAAGAAAAGTGTCTGTGGTTCATTGTCCATTCTGAAATCTGATGGCAGAGGGATAGAAGCTGTTTTTCTAATGTTGGGTGTTTGTCTTCAGACTCCCGTGCCTCCTTCTTGATGATAGAAGTGAGAAGAAGGCATGGCCTGGGTGGTGAGAGTCCTTGAGGAGAGAGGCTGCTTTCTTGAGACACTGCTTCTTGTAGATGTCATTAATTGAGTGAAGACTAATGCCCATGATGGCGCTGGCCACGTTTAGTACTCTCTGTAGCCTTCTCCTGTCTTATAATGAAACACAAAAGTCTGCAGACATCATGATTGTAGTAAAAGCACACCAAAATGCTGGGGGAGCTCAACTGATCTTTCAGTGTCCATAGGAGACAAAGATATATTGCTGACCTTTTTCTTCAAGGAATAAGCAGAATGAGCAAAAAAAAAAGGCTATCTCAGAATATAGACAATGTTGGCTGGGGGAGGATTCTAGACTAACAAAAGGTATTAATTGGATATGATAAGAGGAGAGGTGAGAATTGATTATGTCTGTGTGAAAGGAGATCAGGAATAGGGGAGAAACCGAGCTGGGTTGTCTCTCCTGCCTTGTGCATTGGTATCTTCATAAATGACATTGATGCAACCAGTAAGTATGCTTTCCACTGTGTACCTGTAGAAAATTTCAAGAGTCCGGTGATGTGCCAAGCATCATCAAACTCCTCATAGCTGCTGGTGAGCCTTCTTCATGATTGCATCGACATGGAAGCTCCAGGATAGATCTTCAAAGATGTTGACACCCAGGAATTTGAAAATTTTAAACCCTTTCCACTGCTGACCCCTCAATGAGGGTTGGATTGTATTCTGATTTTCCCCCTGAAGTTCACAATCAACTTCTTAGTTTTGCTAATGTTGACTGAAAAGTTGTTGTTGTGATACCACTCAACCAGGTGATCTTTCTCACTCCTGCACACTTCCACGTTGCTGTCTGTAATTCTGCCGATGACCTTGATGTCACCGGAAAATTTGTAGAGGGCATTTGAATCCTGCCTAGTGGGTGTCAAAGGAGTAGAACATCCTTGAAGTGCGACTGTGTTGATTGTCAGTGAGGAGGAGCCATTGTTTCAGATATGTACTGACTGGTCTTCCAATGAGGGGGTCAAGGATTTGGTTGCAGAGGGAGGTGTAGAGGCGCAGGATTTGAAGCTTGCTGACCAGTACTGAGAGAATGATGGTGTTAAAATCTGAGCTGTAGTCAATAAAGATTAATGAGCCTGACGTGTGTTGCTGTTGTCTTGGTGATTAAGGGCTGAGTGAAGAGCCAGTGAAATTACATCTGTTACGGAGTGATTGTGGCAGTAGACAAATTGCAGAGGGTCCAGATCATTACTTGGGTATGAGTTAATTCTGGCCATGACCAACCTCTCTAAACATTTCATCACAGATGTGAGAGCAACTAGGCGATGGTTCTTGAGCCAGCTCCCTCCACATTTCTTGGGCACTGGTATGATTGATGCCTTTTTTTTGTGATTAATAGGCTTTAATCACCTTTTTTTTAATTTTTTTTAAATTTTTTATTTTTCACACCATAAATCACATTAGCCATGATATACACTTTTTCTTTTTCACACATATACAGTGACTTTTTCTCCCCCCCCTCCCTCCTCCCAACCCACCCCCCCACCCCCCCCTCTCATCCATTTTAGGTATACAATCTAGGTTGCATTAAGCCAGTCAGACAATGTTGTCATTCAACAAAAATACATGCCTTTTTGACGCAGATGGAAGCCTTTGACTGCAGCAAATGAGAGATTGAAAATGTTCAGTACCCCTTCAGGTACCTCATCAGGGCCTGATGCCTTGCGAGGGTTCACCCTCTTGAAAGATGTTCTGATGTTGGCCTCAGAGACAGATATCACCAGGTCACTAGCTTCTACATTGATACTGTTGAATTGTCCTTTCCAAAGCAAGCATAAAAGGTCTTCAGCTTATCAGGTAATGAAGCATCATAGCCATTTATGAAGTTAGGCTTTGCCTTGTTGGATGTCAATCCCTGCCTTAGCTGACTCTGGAATTGCCTCTTTGCTGCCAAGATAGCTTTCCATAGGTTGTACCTGAACTTCCTGTAGAGATCTGGATCATTGGTCTTAAACACCATTAACCTTACCCTCAGCAATTTGCAAATCCTTTCATTCATCCAGGACTTTTGGTTGGGGTTCTTCCCACAGGTCATCAATGCAGGTCTTGATGAAGTCGGTGACAACCATGGCATGTTCAAGTTTGGGGATGAGTCCTTGAATACTCCTGCAGTTCTGCAGGTGTTCCTTTGCCTCCTTTCACTGTGTTCACCATTCGTGAGGTGGTCCCCAGTCTCTGCTTGTATGTTGAAAATAGAAGTACAGCCAGATGATCAGACATGCCAAAATGTGGGTGTGGGTTGGCTCTGTAGGTGTTCCTGATGGGGGTTAAGCTGTGATTAAGTGTGTTGGTTCCTTTGGTTGTGCAGGTTGATATTTTAGTGATAGTTTGTCAGATGATACTTCATGTTGGCCTAATTGAAGTCCCCTACAATGATTGGGAAGGCAAGGGTGTGCTGTCTCATGGCTGCTGAATACAGATTACACTGCTCAGCTATTCCAGTGCCAGCCTGTAGGTAGCCTGGAGTGGAATGTACATATCAACCAGAATGGTAGCAGAGAACTCCCTTGGTAGATAGAATGGACAACACTTGATCACCAAATGTTCTACTTGACAGGGTCAAAGTTCCACCAATTAAGGGAATCCATTCTAAATTAAGCTTCCTTCATGAAATTGCTATTAGAATATTTGTTTGAATGATCCCCTGCCATAAATTACACTTTATATATAAAAAAAAAAATCCACCCTGGACTATCTCCCATATTGAATTGTCCTTTGGGAATTTCACACAATTCTTCTGAAATTATTAATACTACCTGATCTCTGTCCCATTCAGGCAAAATCTATAGCCATTTATCTGTATTGTAATTTTCTCTATACATAAAGCTGATTGTATGATTATTAATGACAAATATAGAACATTACAGCACATGACAGGCCCTTTGGCCTTCTTAGTTGTACTGACCTATATACACCAACCCAAAAAAACAAAACCCTCTCCCTTTTTTCTTTTAACCATGTGCATGTCTAAAAGTCTTATAAATGCTCCAATTGTTCCAGCCTCCACTACCCCCCTAACAATGGTATCTAGGCACCCATAACTCTCTGAGCAAAAAAAAACTTAACCTAATGTCTCCCTAAACTTTCCTCCATTCACTTTGCACAGATGTCCTCTTGTGTTTGCTACTTCCACCCTGGAGAAAAAGGTGTTAACTGTCCACCTTGGCTATACTCTCGGAAACTCGTAGATCTATTTAAAAAAAAATATTTTATTGGAAATTTTCAATCAACGTGCAGTCAAAATGAAAATAATTAAAAACATCAATTATTAATAAAATTAACAAAATAATAAATATTTTAATCTGCTGGTTGATATTAAATAAAGTGAGAAAAAAGTCAACATGTGATTCAATTATTATAAATAAAGGAAAAAAAATTACAATAATACCTGTACTGCAAAAATGCAAATTCAATGTTCACGTTGAACCAAAGGGAGAAAAAGATAATGGAGAGAAATAAGAACAAAATAAGAAGAACCCTCCCACCTCCAAGAAATGAGAAGAAAAAGTAAGAAAAGAGAAATAATAAGAAAAAGAAAAGATTGGCTTCAGCTAGGAAAACCCCCACTCCCATCAAGGACAAATAACTTGACTTATCTAGGGTCCTTGGCACTGTGAGAATAGGCAAGAGACCAGAGGGGGGGAATCATTTTCAATTTACCCCAATGTACCTCGGGTATGAATTCCATAATTCTTGAAAATACATCATACCTGTTTCTGAGTTTATAGGTGATCTTTTCCAGGGGAACACAATTTGCGGGCTAAACCAAGTTGGGAATCAGATTTCCAAATAACTGCTATGCATTTCATGGCTACCGCTAAAGCGAGCTTAACAAATTTTAATTGAAATTTTGACAGCTTCCTTTTAGGTCTTACGACTTTTAAATTCCTCTAATTCAGGTGCCTGAGGGTATTGAATTTCAATAATTCTTTTCCAGGAAATTACCTAAATCTTCCCTGAAAGGCCTCATTTTAAGGCATGCAAGAATGCAAGAAAGTACCTTTTTCTTGACATAAACTGGACCAGCAAAATGGATCAATTTCTATACCCAAATCTGATTCCCACCTTTGTCTTGATTCGTCAAGCCTTTATTTAGAGATTCCCACTTAAAGTAAGGAACAAATTTTTGAAATTTTTTTGTGCTTTCCTTTTGAACCAGAGTCTCTATTTCGCTACACTGCGGTAAGGTTAATTCTGAACTTAATTTCTTCCTTAAATAAGATCTTGACTGAAGATGGCAGAAAAAAGATGCATTTAAGACTCCTTAATTATTAATTTGCTCAAATGTCATAAATTGTCCCTGCTCATAATAATCCTCAATACACTTGACCCCTCTTTGAGACCAAGTGTTCAGGATTTTATTATCAATCATTCATGGAATTAACATATTTTGAGCCAGGGTGTTTAAGGTGAAAGACCCCCTTGCCCCTGATCTCCAATTTGAGCATTAATTGCTTTAATGGGGGGCTTCTTTAGGGCCAACCTTATGCAACTCCAATTTTACCCATGAAGACTTGTCTCCTCTGTCAAAGAGGGAGATGACAAACTTCAGTTGGGTTGCCCAAAAATATTTTTTGAAATCTGGGAACATTAATCCTCCCAATTCACAATTCCAAGTTAATTTTTCCAATAGAGACTCTGGAAGGCTTACCTTTCCACAGAAACTTCCTGATGTTTTTATTAAGGTTTTGAAAGAATCTCTGAGGTATAGGAACAGGCAAACTTTGAAAAAAATATTTTAGACCAAACCAAAGGTTTATCCACTTCAAACATTCTATTAATAAACTTCAGGGGTTCATAATAATTCTGAAAATGAGGAAGTTGCAGTCCTCCTAAAGCATATTTCGAAGTCAATTTCTGCAACGACACCTTCGCCACTTTACCTTTCCATAAAAATGTCCTCATCAAAGTATTCAGATCTTTGAAAATTGTTTGGGGCATTCTTCAAGGAATAGACTGAAAATGGTATTGAATATGGGGAAAGACATTCATTTTCACACAAATAACTCATTCTATTAACATTATTGGTAAATCTTTCCACCGATTTAAATCATATTTAATTTTAGACAACAAAGGTAAATAATTCAATTCATATTATTACTATCAATTATAATTCCTAAATACTTAATTCAATCAGACCTCTTAAATTTCACAATGTATTTACAAGATGAATAATCCGCATCAGCCAAAGGCATAATTTCACTCTTATCCCAATTAATCTTGTATCCCGATAATTCACCTTATTGTTTCAGTCTTGCATGCAAGCTCCCCAAAGATTGCATAGGTTGTGTTAAATATATCAAAACATCATCTGCAAATAAATTTATTTTGTATTCATCCACTTTCATCCTAATACCCTTAATATTATTATTTTGTCTAATCAACTGAGCCAAAGGTTCAATACCCAATGCAAATAGAGCTGGTGACATCAATCTAAATGATGTAAACTAAGAAGATACCTGTCCATTTGTCACAACTCTGTCCGTAGGATTTTTATATAAAGCCTTAACCCAGCCAATAAAAAGAGGCCCAAATTAAAACTTTTCCAACACTTTAAACAAAAAAAACCTCCTTTCCACTCTATCAAAGGCCTTTTCAGCATCAAGAGCAATTACCATGGGTTGGCCGGATTGCTGCCGAGAAATATTAAAGAAATCAACTTCACAATATTGTCTGCTAAATACTGATTTTTAATAAAGCCCACCTGGTCAACATGAATCAAATCTGGTAAATATTTAACTAGTCTATTAGCTAGAATCTTGGCAACAATTTTATAATCCACATTTAATAATGAAATAGGTCAATAAGATCCCACTTTTAATGGATCACTATCCTTCTTAGGAATAACTGTAATAAGCGCTGTAGAAAAAGAATCCAGAAAAGAACCAGTTTCTGTCGCCTGCTTCAATACATCCATCAGTATTGGAATTAATTAATCCTGAAATTCTTTATAAAATCCAGAAATAAAACCATCCTCTCCTGGAGATTTATCACCAGGCATTGATCGCAATGCATCCCTCACCGATGTAACAGTTTAAAAAAAGCATCTAAGTCCTTAATATCTGTGGCATAAAACCAATTCAGACAAAAAGGTACAAATTTTAATGTTATCTTCCAATATTTCAGAAGTATACAGTTTTTCATAATATAAATGAAATTCATCATTAATTTCCTGAGGTTTGTAGGTAATTAACGAGTCTAATAGCCTACAGCATTTATTGTCCTAGAAGCCTGTTTGGTCTATAATTGCCACGTTAATACTTTATGGGCTCCTTCGCCAATTGCCAATGGCCAATTGCCAACTCATAATAAAGAAAATTAGAAAAAATATTTTGCTCTAGGCAGCACATTCATTTTAATACAGTTGACCCTCCCAACCAAAGATATTGGAGGGGCACCCAATTATTAAGAACATCTTCAATTTTTTGAAGCAAGGGAAGATAATTAAACTTGCATAAATTCTGCAGGTTGTTGTCTACCTTCATACTTAAATATTTAATCCCAATCTCATAGGCCCTAGTAAATCAACTTTTATCCTTCACCCTAAAGAGAAAAGCCCTGGTTCAGCTAACCTTGTTTCATATTATCCAATCCAGGCAACATCCTGGTACATCTCCTCTGCACCCTCTCCATAGCTTCCACATCCTTTTGTAATGAGGTGACCAGAATTGAACACAATGTTCTAAGTATTTATAGAGCTACAACATTACCTCACGACTCCTGAACTCGATCCCCTGACTAATGAAGTCGAGCATACTTTAGCCCTTCTTGACTATCCTATCAATCAGTGTGGTAACCTTTTTTTTTCCCTCTGAATTTGGACACCGAAGCACCCTCTGTTAAATATGTTATCAATAACCATGTATTTTGCCTTAAGTTTGACCTTCCAAAATTCATCACCTCACACCTAACCAGATTGAACTCCATCTGCAACTTTTTTGCCCATAGATGCAACTTGTCTGCATCCTGATGTAACCTACGACAGCCTTCAACACTATTCACAACACCCTCAACCATTGTATCTTGAGCAAACCCATCCCTCTACTTCTTCATCCAGGTTATTTATAAAAATTACAAAGAGCAGGGATCCCAGAACAGATCCATGCAGAATTTCATGAGTCACTGACTAGGCAGAACACTTTGCGGCCACTACTATTCTCTGCTTTCTACAGGAGGGAAACCAATTCTGAATCCACACAGCCAAAGTTCCATGGATCCCATGCCTCTTGATCTTGTTAAGTGCCTTACTAAAATCCATATACACCATACCACTTTCATCAATTATTTTTGTTACCTCCTCAATTAGGCTCATGAAGCACAACCTTCCCCTCACAAAGACTTATTGATTATAAATGAGCTAACTACTTTTCTAAATGCTCATAAATCCTGTGCCTAAAATCCTCTCCAGTAGTTTGCCCATTACTGATGTAAGACTCACTGGTCTGTATTTCCCAGGATTCTCCCTATTTTTAAGCAAAGGGACCACGTTTGCCATTCTTCATTCATCTGGCACCTGTCCTGTGTCCAAAGAGGATGCAGAGATCATTGCTAATGCTCCAGCAATCTTTTCCCTCCCTTCCCATAGCAACCTTGGATATATCTCATCTGGTCCTGGGGACTTATTAATTCTAATGTTTTTAAGAAGATCCAGCACTTCCTCTTTCTTAATCTCAATCTGATCCAGCACATAAGCTAGTTCTTCTCTGTCCTCACCTTGACCAAGGTCAATTTCTCTGGTGAAAAATAAAGCAAAATATTCATTTAGGCTGTTCCCAACCTTTTCTGCCTCCAGGCACACATTCCCTTCTTTATTCTTGTGCCCTTTAATATTTTTTTCCATAAATATGCATATCAAAATTTTCCATTTTCAAAAAATATAATATAAAACTTTTTCTTATAAAACAAAACACAACAACACCTTCCCTCCCTCCCCTTCACAGTATAAATCTCTGCACTGTGAGTGCTGAGTTTTTTTTTTTAAAAAAAGTCTTCATTGGGGGGTTATTTATATTTTTATAATAGCACATTTTTTATATTTGAGCCCTATATTGTCCAAATATGGTTTAAATTCATTGTATTTGTTCTTTATGTGATTTTTTTCTTTCCTTCCCCCCCCCCCCCCACCCCATAGGTACACAACTGTTCATCTCACTCTTCCATCGTGCTATCTGTAGCGGGGAGTCAGACTTCCAAGCAATCATAATATATTTTTTAGCCACAACTAAAGCAACTTAAAAAATGAAATTTGGAATTTAGTTAGTTTATTACTTATTTCAATAAAATTGCATGAAAGATAAAGCTCTGGGTTGTCTACGAAGGCAATCCTTATTATTTCAGAATAAGATTTCAGAAATCTCCTGCCAGAAAGGTCTCACCTTCACAAACACCATGTAGCATGTACAAATGTTTCTATTTTTATTCCATATCTAAAACTCATCTCTGAAATTTCTGATTTTGTATCATTTCTATGGTGTGAGGTATAGTTGGTGTAGAAATTATATTGTACTAATCCGTATCTTGCATTTTTAAATGACGTCGTGCACCAATCAGACCAGCATGTTTCCATTATTGCAACTCCCAAATCCGACTCCATTCTCGCTCTGGCTCTCGCTCTCACTCTCTGTGTAACCATGATTTTACACTTTTTGTTGCAAATTTTATTTATTAATCAAAATAAGTCATACAATAAAAATACAAGTAAATACATAATATTTTACCCCATATAATCCCCCACCCCTCCCAACCCCCCTCTAAACTACCCCAAAAGAAAGAAGAAAGAGAATGAGAATAGAATAGGATATCAACTTGCATAACTGACTTCAACTATTGCCATAGTTTAGTGCAACCCCAAACTGTGGGGGGTGGGGGGGGGGTGGTGGAAACTATTACAAATTCAATCCCATGTATCTCATATACAGGCTCCAAACCTTAACAAAAAAAAAAATAATTGTACGTTATCTTTTCCAATGGAGTACAAGGCCTCATTTCTGAATGCCACCGTTGAATACTCAAATCAGTTTCATTTTTCCAAATAATTGCCACATCTATTACCAATCTCAAAAAAGCAATTTGAGATTTAAGTTTAATTGCAAATTGAATTTCTTAATATAACCCAATAGAGATACCATAGGATCAAGCAAAATTTTAAATTTAAATAAAACTTATAAAACTTCTTTAATTCTATTCTAGAAAAGTTTCACATAACCAAGTAGAGTGCAAGAAAGAGCCAACTTCTTTCTAAAACCTAAATCAGAAGAAATAAACTTGTATTTCCTTAACTTCTCCGGAGTTAAATATAACTGGTGAATAAAGTTATAATGAACCAATCTATACCTTACATTTATAATTTTAGTCATACTGACCTCACATATAGTCATCCAATCATCTTGAGAAATAGATATGTATAAATCTTTTTCATTTAATTTAAATGTATGAATATCTGGCTTAAGTATTCTATTCTGTAATAAAGCATACATCTCAGATATAAATCCTCTCTTTCCCCCTTCAGTAAATAAACTTTTTCAAATTTAGACTGCCTAGGCAACTAATGTACGCCCAAAATTATCCAACAATAAGGATTTAACTTAATAAGTAAACAAAGTATTTGGAAAAAAATATTTCTCTTTCATTCTTTGAAATGAAATAAAATACCCACCCTCATAACAATCCTCTACCAATATAATTCCTTTTTCTTCCCGGTTTTACACTTTAATTTTGGTGAGCAAAGTACATTTTAAATATAAATTTCTGTGTGTTCCTCAGGGAAATCGTTCATTCCATCTCACTAATTTCAGGTAGGGCCAAGTTTGGTCCCCATCTTTCTCTTAAGAACAATTTTAACTGGAGAAAGCAAAAGAATATCCCATTAGCTACTCCATACTTTTTTCTTAATTATAACCATATAATAATTACAGTATGGAAACAGGCCAAATTGGTCTTTAATTGTTCAAAAGACACAAGAGATCCTTCCATATAGCAGTCATCAACAAATATTATTTCCTTTGTCATACTGTAGCACACTGCTACGTTTATAGCTCTGGGTTATTGCTCCAAGAAAGAAGCTCACACTGAGAGAGTGCAGTCGACATGGAGTTTATTTGGCTATCTGCTCCACCTTTTGTAGGCTGACTGGCAAATCACAGGTGTGGCTTGTGATCTGTCAGCCACGAATTGGTCGCCTCATGATCTGCTGGCCTGGATTGGACCCCCTGCAATCCGCAGCTGGGGATTGGCTGGTTTAGCCTCTGCTGTTGCGGTCTATGTTAATAGGCTGCTCAGCTCATGTCTGTCATCTGTTCGATCACAGTGTTCAATGGTCATTTCCTGTGTTATACATTATTTTATATATTATTATGGTTATGGATAAATGTCTTTAAAAGAGATAGATTATGGGGGCAGGATTTAGTGTAGGTCACTTCACAGAGTAACACTTCACAAAAGACATCTTATTTAAAATGCAAGAGCTTTGCTGAAGATGGACATTCAGGCCCTGAGTGGTTTTGAAGAGGCAATGGAACTGCTTTGGAAAGAACTTCAAAAGCAGGAACAAAGAGACTGAACTAACTGATTGGAGGAAATCAGTTTGAGTATGTCCAATGAACAACATGTATCTCTCAACAGTGAAGACGCTGTTTACATCCGGTACCGCACGGATGGCAGTCTTTCAATCTGAGGCGCCTGCAAGCTCACACCAAGACACAAGAGAAACTTGTCCGTGAACTACTCTTTGCAGACCATGCCGCTTTAGTTGCCCATTCAGAGCCAGCTCTTCAGCGCTTGACGTCCTGCTTTGCGGAAACTGTCAAAATGTTTGGCCTGGAAGTCAGCCTGAAGAAAACTGAGGTCCTCCATCAGCCAGCTCCCCACCATGACTACCAGCCCCCCCACATCTCCATCGGGCACACAAAACTCAAAACGGTCAACCAGTTTACCTATCTCGGCTGCACCATTTCATCAGATGCAAGACTCGCCAAGGCAAATAGCGCCTTTGGAAGACTACACAAAAGAGTCTGGAAAAACAACCAACTGTAAAACCTCACAAAGATAAGCGTATACAGAGCCGTTGTCATACCCACACTCCTGTTCAGCTCCGAATCATGGGTCCTCTACCGGCATCACCTACGGCTCCTAGAACGCTTCCACCAGCGTTGTCTCCGCTCCATCCTCAACATCCATTGGAGCGCTTTCATCCCTAACGTCGAAGTACTCGAGATGGCAGAGGTCGACAGCATCGAGTCCACGCTGCTGAAGATTCAGCTGCGCTGGGTGGGTCACGTCTCCAGAATGGAGGACCATGCCTTCCCAAGATCGTGTTATATGGCGAGCTCTCCACTGGCCACCGTGACAGAGGTGCACCAAAGAAAAGGTACGAGGAAGAAATCTCTTGGTGCCTGCCACATTGACCACCGCCAGTGGGCTGATATCGCCTCAAACCGTGCATCTTGGCGCCTCACAGTTTGGCGGGCAGCAACCTCCTTTGAAGAAGACCGCAGAGCCCACCTCACTGACAAAAGGTCAAGGAGGAAAAACCCAACCCCAACCAACCAATTTTCCCCTGCAGCCGCTGCAACCGTGTCTGCCTGTCCCGCATCGGACTCGTCAGCCACAAACGAGCCTGCAGCTGACGTGGACTTTTACCCCCTCCATAAATCTTCGTCCGCGAAGCCAAGCCAAAGAATCTCTCTGAAACCAACAAGAACCTTTCTGAGCGGTAACCATTTAACTTTAAACATCAGAGCCTGGTGGAGATTCATAAATGTTGAATTCTGTGCACAATATAAGAATTGCCTGATACCAATGAACTTGGAGAGTGAAAAGTGGGAGGAGTCACATGATGGAGTAGTGGCCGGTAGGGGAACTCCAGCCCTCTCCAGAAAAGTTTAAAAAAGATAGAGAAAAAACAAAGGAACAAACATAAAAACCATAACAAAGTGAAAGTAAAAGTGTGGAGAAAATGGCAGCGAAGAAAGAAAAACCAAAAACAACAGGAAGAAAAGAAGGAAAGACGTCGGAAGAAGAAGGTGAAGGCCTTACCGGTACAAGGAGGCCCGCCATGGAGAGTAAAGCCCACTCCCTGAGGTCAGTTGAAGCCCTGAATTGGGGACTACAAAAATGGCTCACGGAGCCAAACAAAAGTGCGCAACCGCGCATGACAAAAATAACACTGATGGGAGGGGGGACCAGCTGAGGAGTAGATCTCCACAGCTGAAACAGGCAACTACAACATAACAGCAAGAGGAAAACATAGAAAATAACGAGAACAAGAAGGAAGAGAATAAAATAAGAAATCAAAGAAACAACAGATGACCAACCCAGAGGAAGAAGACCAACACCAAGACACTTATAATAAAAATAAGAAGACCAAAAATACCCAACAAAATAAAACAAACAACCCAACAAGAAAACCAGAAGAGACAGAGATCCTGGAGTGGACTCAGAAGAAGAGGAGGAAGAACACAGAGAAATGGAAGATGAAGGGAAGGGCAAGTACATGGATATATATTTTTTTAAAGAATATATGGAAACAGTAAAAGAATGGCAGTCACAAGAATTCAGTGAAATAAAAAGAATAAAAAGTACAGAAGAAAAAGTGAATAGATTAGAGATGATCATGACAGATATAGGAAAAAGAGTAAACAAGGTGGAAGAACGAGAAACAGCCATAGAAATGGAAGTAGATGACTTAAAAAAGAAATTAGAAGAATCTGATAAAAAAGTTAGAGTCACAGGAGCTGTTAGCTCAGAAGATAGATATAATGGAAAATTATAATAGAAGAAACAATATAAAGATAGTGGGCCTTAAGGAAGATGAAGAAGGCAAAAATATGAAAGAATTTATAAAAGAATGGATCCCCAGGGTCCTAGGAAGACCAGAATTACAGGAAGAAATGGAAATAGAAAGGGCACACAGAACATTAGCCCTTAAACCACAACCACAACAAAAACCAAGATCCATTCTAGTAAAATTCCTAAGATATACAACAAGAGAAAATATATTGGAGAAGGCAATGAAAAAAATAAGAGAAAACAAAAACCACTGGAATATAAGGGTCAAATTTTTTTTCTATCCAGATATAAGTTTTGAACTCCTGAAGAAGAGAAAGGAGTACAATACAGCAAAAACGACCCTATGGAAAAAAGGTTATAAATTTATGTTAAAATACCCAGCAGTACTTAAAATAGTTATTCTGGGGCAGCAAAACAAACTATTCTCGGATCCAGAAGAAGCACGAAAATTTGCAGAACAATGACAAAACAGACAGAGATGAAGAGATGTAACAAGAACAAAAATGACAACAAACTATATGTATGTGTGTATGTAGGTGTGTGTATATGTATATGTGTGTGTGTATATATATATATATATATGTGTGTGTGTGTGTATGTATATATATAAAAAATAGAGTATAGGTAAGAACTAAGAAGGGAAAGAAAGGGAAGAAAGGAAGTAAGGAGGGAATTAAGAGAGTGACCTTTGTTATATATGAAGATTAAAACCTTTTCTGGGGGGGGGGGGCTGGGTGGGGAAGAATTACAGTCACTGCGAAATCAGTTGACGTTTGCGAGCGGATTCGCAAATCCAAATGGAGAGGGGAGATGTGGTTGCCCGACAAGGGACAAAGGGCAACTCAGAAAGGGGAGGGACTATTGGGGTTAAAGGAATTTTAGATATGGGAATAGTGGAAATATTTTATGTTTTAGAAATGTTGTCTTATAATGTGTTCAAAAAAAGGAAGCAGAAATGGATAAGAAGGGAAGGTGGTGATGGGGAAACGGAAAAGAAAGATAAACAAAGTATGAAATGGCTATGTTGAACTATATGACTTTAAATATTAATGGAATACATAACCAAATCAAAAGGAAGAAACTGTTAAATTTACTGAAAAAAAGAAAAAATTGATATAGCATTCATACAAGAAACACATCTAACTGAAGTGGAACACAAGAAATTAAAGAGATATTGGATAGGACATGTAACAGCAGCATCATATAATTCAAAAGCCAGAGGAGTAGCTATATTAATCAATAAAAATGTACCAATCAAAATAGAAGAGGAAATATTAGATCCAGCAGGGAGATATGTAATGATAAAATGTCAGATATATTCAGAATTTTGGAATTTACTCAATGTATATTCACCTAATGAGGAAGATCAAAAATTTATGCAAGATATCTTTTTGAAGATAGCAGATACGCAAGGGAACATACTAATACGAGGGGATTTTAACCTTAATTTAGACTCAAACATGGATAAAACTGGAAAAAAAAACTAACAGAAAGAACAAAGTAACCAAGAAATGCAACTTTTGGATATATGGAGGAAACAACACCCAAAGGAAAAGGAATATTCATACTATTTGGGTAGACATAAAACATACTCAAAGATAGACCTATTCCTGTTATCAGCCCACATTCAAGGGAGAGTTAGGAAAACGGAATATAAAGCTAGACTATTATTCGACCACTCACCCCTGTTATTGGCAATAGAGCTAGAGGACATCCCACCAAGAATATATAGATGGAGATTAAACTCCATGCTACTTAAAAGACAGGATTTTAGAGAATTAATTGAACAAAAAATTAAAATATACTTTGAAATAAATACGGAATCAGTGAAAGATAAGTTTATACTATGGGACGCAATGAAAGCGTTCATCAGAGGGCAAATAATAAATTATGTAACTAAGATGAAGAAAGACTACAATCGGGAAACAGAACAGTTGGAAAGGGAAATAACAAATATAGAAAAAGAATTAGCAATAAAGGAAGATACAACTAAAAGAAGAAAATTGGCAGATAAAAAAATAAAATATGAAACACTACAAACATAAGGTGGAGGAGAACATAATGAAGACAAAACAGAAATATTATGAGCACAAAATTCTAGCATGGCAGCCTAAGACAGACGAAACTAAAAGAATGGTATTGGCATTAAGGAAAAAGGACAAACAAATTACGTATAATCCAATGGAGATCAATAAAAACTTCTGGGAATTCTACGAGCAATTATATCAAACTGAAAATGAAGGTAAAGAAGACAAAATAGATAAATTTCTAACTAAAATTGAACTACCGAAATTACAAACAGGAGCAAAATAAATTAATAAAACCATTTGAAATAGAAGAATTACAGGAGATATTAAAAAAACTACCGAACAATAAAACCCCAGGAGAGGATGGATTCCCAATAGAATTCTATAAAACATTTAAAGAGTTATTAATTCCTCCCCTTCTGGAAGTAATCAACCAGATTGATAAAACACAAAGCATACCAGATTCATGCAAAACAGCAATAATTACAGTAATACCAAAGACAGGGAAAGATCCACTTGCACCAGTGTCATATAGACCAATATCTTTACTTAACACAGATTATAAGATAATAGCTAAACTATTAGCAAACAGATTAGCCGACTATGTACCAAAAATAGTAAATCTAGACCAAACTGGATTTATTAAAAAAAGACGAACAACAGACAATATTTGTAAATTTATTAACTTAATTCATGCAGTAGAAGGAAATAAAACTCCAACAGTAGCGGTTGCTTTATATGCAGAGAAGGCCTTTGACAGAGTAGAATGGAATTATTTATTCAAAGTACTACAAAAATTCAGCCTACCAGAGAAATATATTAATTGGATTAAAGCATTATATAAGGGGCCATTGGCGAAAGTGACAGTAAATGGATATATATCAAAACAATTTAACTTAAGCAGATCAACAAGGCAGGGATGTCCACTATCTCCCTCACTGTTCGCGTTAGCTATAGAACTACTAGCAGAACTGAGAAGAACAGAAAATAAAATAAAAGGGATAAAAATAAAAGAGAAGTCTATTTGCAGATGACGTTATAGTATACTTAACAGAACCAGAAATATCAATAAAAGAATTACATATGAAATTGAAGGAATATGGATAAGTATCGGGCTACAAGATCAATGCAAATAAAAGTGAAGCAATGCCAATGAATAATGCGGATTTCACAAAGTTTAAGAAAGAATCGCCATTTAGATGGCAAACACAAGCAATGTGATACCTAGGTATACAACTAAATAAAAACCTCGGCCATCTATATAAACTCAATTACCATCCATTAATGAAAAAATTACAAGACGACTTAGAGCATTGGAAAGACTTACCACTAACACTAATAGGAAGGATAAACTGTATTAAAATGAATATTTTCCCAAGGATACAATACCTATTTCAGTCATTACCAATACACCTAACAGAAAAATTCTTCAAGGAGTTAAAAAAAATAATAAGGAAATTCTTATGGAAAGGGGGGGAAACCGAGGATAGCACTAGATAAATTAACAGAATGGTACAAACAAGGAGGCTTACAACTATCAAACTTTAAGAATTATTATAGAGCCGCACAATTAAGATACCTATCAGATTTTTATCAAACAAGGGAAAAACCAGATTGGACCAGATTAGAACTAGATAAAATAGGGGAGAAGATACCTGAACATATACTATATAAATGGGGTGAAAAATTGGTGCAACGTAGGAATTCACCGGTATTGCATCATCTGCTCAATATTTGGAAGAAGATTCATGTAGAAAGGAATAAAACAAATTACCAACTACCAAAACTAATATTGACGCAAAATCAGCTAATCCCTTTCACAATAGATAACCTTTCCTTTAGAGAATGGGAGAGAAAATGGATCAAAAGAATAGAAAATTGTTTTTTTGGAAATAAATTATTATCCTTTGAACAAATGAAGGATAAATATAATATAACTCATGATACAATGTTTGCATACTACCAACTGAAATCCTACTTGAAGGACAAATTGGGAAACAGTCTGAGGTTACCAGAAGGAAGCAATTTTGAATATGTGATTACAGACACAATGATAATTAAAAAGTTTGTAACAAACATGTACATCAAACTGCAAGAAAAGGAGAACGAAGAAACAAACTGTAAACCTAAACAAAAATGGGAACAAGATCTAAACATAAAGATAAAGAATGAAACATGGGAGAAGCTATGCTCTGGAACTATGAGAAATACAATAAACACGAAGTTACGCATGATACAATATAACTGGATACACAGGCTATACATCACACCTCAAAAGTTAAATAAATGGGACCCAACAGTATCAGACAGATGTTTTCGCTGTAAAAAGGAAACGGGAACAACAATTCATGCAATTTGGACATGTGAGAAAGTGGAAAAATTTTGGGAAGATCTAAACCAGATATTAAATAAAATCACAAAAAGCAATATACCAAAAAACCCAGAGATCTTCCTCCTAAGTAATATAAGAAACAAAGAATTTGGACTTGATTTGGATGGAGCACAAAAAAGATTTGTTATGATAGCCCTAGCTGTAGCAAAAAAATGTATTATGTCAACCTGGAAATTAGAAGACAACTTGAGAATACAACAATGGCATATAGAAATGAATAAATGTATTCCATTAGAAAAAATAAGATATAATTTAAGAAATAACATTACAATATTCAAACAAATATGGGAGCCATACATTAAACACAATAGAGAAATCCTACCATGGGCTTCCACCACCTAAAATGACAGAAGTAGAAGATAATGAAAAGAACTGACTCAGTAAAATTTCTTGTTTATTTTTATTAAGTGACAACTTTGTTTTAACAGGTTTAATGTATCTTATAGATTGAACTTTAAATAAATGGGGAAGGGAGTGAGGGAGAGAGGGAAGGCAGGGGGAAAAAGGGGGAGAAAACAACACTATATATTTAAGAAGAAAAATATCTGTATGTATCTTGGTCAATATGGTTTATAGTGTGAAAAATAAAAAAAAAGAGAAGTGAAAAGTGAATGATTGGACTGTGAAATAAAGAACTTTCCAGAATATGTACACATTACATACACGTGTGTTTAGAATTAGAAGGAGGTTAAGCTTTAAAGTTTGATCCTGTTTTCATGTTTAAAGAAAATTAAAAGCAACTTTTGTTTAAGTAACCATTGTCTTGGTGAATTTCCATTGCTGCTAGGTTTTGGAGTCCTCTGGGCTCGTAACACCAGTGTTGGTCTGCAGAGTAGGCCACGGGCCGCTACATTATTTTTCTTTCTCCCTTCCCCCACCAGAACCGGGGATAGGAGTTTTGTTTATTGGAGGCTTGCCCCTGCGCCTTGGGGCATATGAGTGACCAGCTGGCTAAAGTCCAAGTGGGCCAGTTTTTAGCCGGTCGACCATGGATGTTTCCTCCCTGCTGCTGATGTCCAACATGCAGGTGGAGATGCAGTATGGCCCTTTTTAAGGCCACTGGAGGAGTGTCTGATGTGCCCCAGATCATAGAAATACATGCCCACAGACAGTAAAGATTTTGGATTTGAAAATTCTGGCTTGGCCATGGGCCCTGGGCTGCATAGGGGTCAGTGTGTTTAGACGCTTGTGCAGGAGAGACAAAGTAGCTGCCAGAAGTTCCCCCATTTCCTCGGATCTGGCTACATATTTACCTGGGATGACTAATGGCAAGCTGTAGACCAACTCAGCAGAGGATTCCTTGAAATCCTATTTCAGCGCAATATGTATCCTGAGGAGGACCCAAGGATGTTCATCGGCCCAGTTCTGCCATGACGGCTGTCTTCAGGTGCCTGTGGAACCTCTCCACCTACCCTTTGGCCTGCATGTGATATGCTGTGGTATGGTGAAGTTGGGTCCCCAGGGTGGAAGCAAATTGGGCCCCCGTTGGATGTCAGATCTTTGGGAACCTCAAAATGTGCCACCCAGGTGTTTAACAATGCTCATGCATGTACCTCCATAGTAGCTTTTGCCAGTGGTACTGCCTTGGACCATCTGGTCAGCTGATCGATATGGTCAACTGATATTGGTAGGGGGCTCACAACGTCTATATGCACGTAGTGGAACCATCAGCACCCTGGCTTGAAGGACTTTGTGGGGGGGGGGCCTTAATGTGTGTTTGAACCTTTGATGCCTGGCACTGCACTGTGTGAATGTTTTGGCCCACTGAGTGACCTCTTTCCGGAGTCTGAGCCAGAAATATCTACTGTTGTCCTCATGGTCACGTGAGCCAGATTATGGACATAGTCAAACACTAGCCTTTTCCATGCAGCTGTAATGATGGGGCAAGGCCTACTGGTCGAGGTATTGCATAGCAGTATCCGGGTACCTGGGGCGATTTGGATGGCCTCTAGTCGGAGGCAGGTGAGTGCCGTCGCATAAGTTGGGATGTCGGGGTCCACTTGCTATGCTTCAGTGAGGGCTGTGTAGGTGATGCCTGGGGCGGGGGCTTGCACTGCTAAAATAGCCAGTTGTTATTAGAGCATCTGCTACCACATTGGACTTGCTGGTGATTTGCTCAATGTCCATTGAGAATTCAGAGATCTAGGACTGGTGCCACTGTTGCCTGGCTAACCATGGTCTGAAACCTGGCTGAAAGCAAAATTGAGTGGCTTGTGGTCTGAAAATTTTGAACTTCAGGAAGTAATGGAAATCCTGAATTGCCAGATATAATGCTAACAGGTCCCAGTCAAAGGCTAGTGGCTGCCATTGTCTATCAATCAGTTGCTCAAGAACATCCCTGACTGCTGTGCTAGATGTGTCCATAGTGAGGGTGGTTGGGGGTTCTCTCCGAGGGTGCACAAGGAGGTGGCATTGGCCAGGGCACCTTTAGCTGCCTAGAAAGCCTCAACTCCCTCTTTTGTCCATTTAGTGTTCTTCTTGGCTCCTGTCGTGAGGGGGAATAATGGGCTTATGATGTGGGCTGCTGCCGGTAGAAAGCAGTGATAGAAATTGACCATACCTATGAACTCTTGCAGGCCTTTCACAGTTGCTCGTCTTGGGAAGGATCAAATGGTGCCAACTTTTGCAGGCAACGTCCTGGGCCCATGTCAGTCAATATGATGCCCAGGAAATCAATGGCCTCTTGACCAAACTGGCACTTGGCCAGATTGATGGTAAAGCCAAAGTCATTTAGTTTGGAACACTGCTTAAGTGAGCAGTGTGTTCAGTATGGTTGTGGCTGGCTATCAAAATGTTATCCAAATAAATGAAGATGGTTGCAGATCCATTAACCTCTGGAAGGTTTAAGCTGCATTTTTTTAAACTCGAAGGGCATGCGGAGGAACTCAAACAAACCAAAGGGGGTTATAATGGCAGTCTTTGCAATGTCATTAGGGTGGACTGGGATCTGAGGATAACCCCTGATGAGGTCCACCTTAGAAAGTATCTGTGTCCATTGCAGGTTAGCCTTGGATATAGGCACAAGATACCTGTCGGTGTGGTGGCCTCATTGAGGCGGTGGTAATCTCCACAAGGCATCCAACCCCCTGCCACCTTTGGTACCATATGCAGGGGGAGGCCCATGGGCAGTTGGAGCACCACACAATGCCAAGTTCCTCTATCTTCTGAAACTACTCTCTAGCCAGGTTGAGTTTCTCAAGGGAAGGCACCGTGCTCTGGTGTGGAAGGGAGGGCCCTCCATGACTATCTGGTGCCTCACCTCGTGTTTAGGCTCTGCTGAGTTGAAATGAGGCATAGCGATGGAGGAGGATTTGAGCGTGTTAATTATCGGCAGTAATCACTGAGTGCAGGTGGGGGGCAGTAAGTTTAGTGCTGTCGAACGAGGAGGTTTGGAAAGTCCAGATGTGTACCAGCCAACGCCTCTTAATGTCCACTAACAAGAAGTTGGCCCTGACGAAGTTGGTGCCCAGTAACGGATGCTGCATGGCCGTTACCATGAATTTCTATGTGAAATGTTCATCCCTGAAGCAAAGGACAATGTCTGGATATTAGTCATCGGCCACCCGTAGTTCTTGGCTCACCTTCCCGCTGTGTGCCTTGAACCTGGATGGGGGAAGGACACTGATTTGGGCCCTGGCGTCAACCAGGAAGTGGCAGCCTGACAGGGAGTCCTGGACGTGGAAGACTGTGTAGTTGCTGGTTATCACCACTATCAACCATGGCTGGCTTTGGCATTTCCTTGGAATGTGCAGGGGAGCGGCACCGACTGACCTCTGAACCCCACTGTTGATGATAAAAACAGAACTGCTCAATAGTAGGGTCCATTGCTTGGGTGGTCATTTGGTTGGTTGGCAGGTTTCCTGGCTGGTTGCTGTTGTCAAGGCGTCTTCACCTGTTCCAGCCTAGTGCAGACAACTCTCTTTGCCACTCAGCACGTCCGCTTGGGCAACTACCTTTCTGGGGTTGTTGAAATCCTCTACTGAGGTGGGCAGCTGGATCTCTTCAGGCATCTGCTCCAGAAAGATCCACTGAAACAGCAGGCAAGAGGTGTTGCCATTGTAGAGAGCGAGCATGTCACTTATGAGTGCAGAAGGGGCCCTATCCCCCAATCCATCTTTCTGCAACAGTCAGGCTGCACGCTCGTGCTTTCAGCCTCTGAAAGCGCATGTTAGTACCTCCTTGATGCTCACATACTTCCCTTGTTCCGGGCGCTGCTGAAGGAAGTAAATGATCTGGGCTGTGGTGTTCTGGTCGAGGGTGCTTACTACATAGTCGTAACACACATCATCAGTGAAGATCTGGTGAATGGTGAACTATGCCTCAGCTTGCTGGAACCACACCTGTGGTTGCACCATCTAGAAGTCTGGCAGCTTCAATTGCAGGCTGATCTCCCATTATTGAATCCAAATGCCCGTTTGTATCAGTTGGAATCACCACTAAGGCATACTGCTAAGTTTATAGCTCAGGCTTATTGTTCAAGGAAAGAGGCCCACACTGAGAGAATGCAGTCGAAACTGAGTTTATTCGGCTATCTGCTCCGCCTTTTATAGGCTGACTGTCCCATCACCACGGCTTGTGATTTGCTGGCTGCGGATTGGTTGTCTTTTGATACGCTGGCCCGGATGGGATCCGTTGCTGGCGATTGGCGAGTTTAGCCTCTGCTGTTGTGGCTTATGCTAATGGACCACTCCGCTCACTTCATTTGTTTGATCGCAGAGTTCGATGGCCATTTCCTGTGTAGGCCATGGGCCACTACAATACCATTAATTCAATATTTTGTTACTCAGATTCATAGGCAGTAGTATATTTTTATATAATGGTGTCCTCAGTGATATACCCACTAATAGGAATTGACGTACAATTATGTAATAATTGAAATAAATGTTTAGTTGGTGCAATAGGCAATGATTGAAAGAGATACTGTAGTCTTGGCATTACCTTCATTTTTATAAAATTTACCCTTCCTATTAATGTAATCTGCAGATATTTCCATTTCTGTAAATATTTTTCTATTTTTTCTAATAGAGAGGTATAATTAAGATATATAAATTCTGTAAATTATTATTCCTAAGTATTTAATTCTATCTTTCTTCCATTTAAATCTACTACCTATTTTGGTATCTTTCATAATCAAAATTTTACAATGGCATTATTTCACTTTTATCCATATTTATTTTGTATCCTGATGTTCTTCCATATTTTTTTCTAATATTGTTTATAATCTTATCAGTGATTCATCACGGTCAGACATATATAATAGCACATCATCAGCAAGTAAACTGATTTTGTGTTCTTCCTTTCCAACTTTGAAACCCATAATATTTTGTATAATCTCAGAGGTTCAATAGCTAATATGAATAATACTGGAGATAGAGGACACACTGTCTATTCGATCTACTCAATGGGAACAATGGATGGCATTGCATTATTAGTTATAATTTTAGCTTGTGGCTCATGATAGAATTTTTAATCCAATTTATACATTTTCTACCTACACCAAATTTTCCCAACTTTTTATAAGAAAAACTATGCCAGTTGGTCAAATGCCTTTTCTGCATCTAAAGAAATAGTTATATTTGGACTTTTTTCATATGTATTGAAGAATATCTTCCTTTAACAAATCCCACCTGATCTGGATATATTAATTTTGGTAAATATTCACCCAGTCTGTTGGTTCGTGTCTGCTGAAATTTTATAATCTGCATTCAGGAGTGATAATAGTCTGTATGATGAGATTTTTAATGGGTCTCTACCTTTCTTCAGTAGCACTGTAATATTAGCAGTTGAAATAGTTTCCGGAAGGGTTTGGGTCTAACACATCCATCAACAGAGGCATCAACAAATCTTTAAATTGTCAATAGAACTCAGGAAGGAACCCATCTTCTCCCGGGGACTTGTTAACTTATAAAGTACCAAGAGCTTTCTCTATTTCTTACCTTGTTAAACATGCATCTAAGTCACCTTTTTCTCTCTTAGTTGAGGAAGTTCAACATTTGTTTTCAACTCCTACTAATTCTGATAATATAGTTTCATATAGTTTGTCGAAATGTACTATTTATTTATTTTTGATTATATGCTGTAGTATCAGCTTCAGTTTCTATTACATTTGTCATTCTGGATGACTCCTCTCTTTTAACCTGCCAAGTTGACAGTTTATGTGCCTGTTCTCCTAGTTCATAATATTTTTGTTTAGTTTTTAATACCACTTCTTCCATTCTATATGTTTGTCATGTATTATATTGTTACTTTTTGTTTTCTAATGTTCTATATTTTTCTTGTGTTCCTGATATCTGATATTCTTTTTCCAATTTTGTTATATCCTTCTCCAGACCTTCTAAGTCTCTTGCATATTCTCTCAAGATTTTTAGTATAAGAAATAATTTTTCCCCTCAGATAAGCTTTAAGCATATCCCATTACAGTATTAGAAAACTGCTGTCAGTGGAAGGAAAATTGTTTTCACAAAATATTTCTATCTGTCTCTTAATAAATTCACAAAAATCCTTCCTTATTAATAATGTAGCAATAAGGCATACTTTCTTGCTTTTCAATTATCGTAATAGTTAACGGCGAGTAGACTGATAAGTCTTGCCAAATACTCCGTTTTTACCACTCTCCTTTACAACTAGGCAGACATTAAAAATGAGACGATCTTCGTTTGTGAATCACGTACCCTTGAGTAGAGCGAGTAGTCTTTCAAAGGGATGGTGCTGCCTCTACATATCGATTATCATTTATGAAGAATTTAAATTTAATATTTTTGCAGCTTTCGCCCTTGTTATTGTTCTCGCAAAAACAAAAATTGAAATCTCCAATCAATATATTTTGTCTTCCCCCTGCAGTTTTTAAAAAGATATCCTTCATAAAGTCTTCATCATAATTTGGTGGATACTATTCGTAAACGTCCGTATTCTGCTTAAATTTTGCAGTGTGTTTATGATGTGATAGCAATTTGTGAGACATAGTTGAAGGAAGGTTGTGACTGGCAGCTAAATATTCTGGGATTTTGCTGCTTAAGACGTGACAACTTGTGGGGTACGAGGGGGAGGTGTGTCATTGCTTGTCAGTGGTGCTGAGGCAAGATAGACTGGAGGCTCTGTGGGTTGAACTAAAAAAAAAAGAAAGGTGAAGCTACAAATATAGGGATATATTATCGGCTGCCAAAAGAGGATAGGGAATTGGAAGAGCAAATGTGCAGGGAAATAGCTGAGATGTGTAATAAAAACAGAGTTGTGATAGTTGGGGATTTCAATTTTCCTAACATTGATTGGGAAACACAATCAGTGAGAGGGCAGGATGGCTTAGACTTTGTACAATGTGTTCAGGATTGCTTTTTACAGCAGTATGTTGAGGTGCCTACTAGAGGGGAGGCAGTGTTAGATCTATTGTTAGGGAACAGAATAGGGCAGGTGACAGAAATGTACATTGGTGAGAACTTTGGATCCAGTGATCATGGGTCCATTAGCTTCAACTTAAATATGGAAAGGGATAGGTCAGGTCTGAGGTTGAAGGTCTTCAAGTGGGGAAAGGCCAGAGTTGAAGAAATGAGAAAGGGTTTGCAGAAAATTATGTGGGTTCATGGCGGTGTGAGCAGTGGAAGAAACACAGCCACCATGTTGAGGGTCGTTAATGACAGTTTTTATTCAAATTCAGCACGTCCCTTTAAGGGTAGCATGAGCTCAGTCACCTGGTGCATTATGACATCATAATCGCTGCCCAGGGTGCGCACTGGAAGGGATGCTGGAGTCAGAGAGAAACCTCTGATGATGCCATTTCCCCATGGCTGCCCCGCCACATGGCAATACAAGCGGGGCCGGTTCGCCATGAGGATGTGTGCTGCCACAGGCTGATCTTTTTTCTGGAAAGGGTGTAGAGGAGATTTGGAGGGTATTTAAAGATGAGATATTGAGAGTACAGGATCTTTATGTGCCAGTCAGATTGAAAGGCAAGGCCAAAAACTTAAGGGAACCGTGGTTTTTTGGAAAAATAAGGAAGTTGGTTCAGGCTAAGAGGGGGGTATTTACTAAATTTAAGAAGCAAAAAATGGATAAGATGTATGATTATTACATAGATTGGAGAAAAAACCTTAAGAAGGAAATTAGAAAGGCAAAAAGAAGGTATGAGGTGTCGATAGCTGAGAAGGTAAAAGTGAATCCTAAGGGTTTTTACAGATATGTGAATAATAAAAGGAGGGTTAAGGATAGAACAGGACCACTGGAAAATGAGAGCGGTGAACTGTGCGAGGAACAGTATCAGATGGGAGAGATATTAAACGATTTTTTTCTCATCTGTGTTCACGAACGAAAAGGACATTGGACTATGTGAGATAAGTGAGGTAAATGGCTTAGTTATGGAAAAGATAGGGAATAGTAAAGAGAAGGTTTTGGAGCTGCTATGGTCAGCAAAAGTGGATAAGTCTCCATACTACCCGTTCTCGGTAGCTTAAAAGTCTCACCAGAACTGCTCTTGGCCTATGATCGCCAGCTCTTCTGGGTCTGAGTTTTTGATGCGCTTTCTCAATCTGCAATTTTTCTCCAAACTTGTCTTCTCCCAACACTTGGGATCCATTTTTGAAAAAAGTTCACCGGGTCTCTTCCTTCGATTCCTTCCTTTAGTCCAATAATTTGGATATTGTTCCATCGACTAAAGTTTTCCATATGGTCAGTTTTGTCAAGGAATCCTTGTTTATCTGACTCCCATTCTCAGGCTGGTTTGAAAAAACTTCGAGTTTTTCATGTATTTTTGTCAATTCAAACTCTACTCGACCCATTCTCTCCATCAGGTCTTCAACAATCTCTTTTATTTCGGTCATTTTCTCCATCATATCTTTCATTACAGTTTCAACACTTATGAATTGGTTACTCAAATTCTCCATTTTTTTACCAGGATGATGCTCAATTCTTGACCCAACTCCCCAGTTTTCCCTGGTTCTGCTGGTCTTGTCGCCATTTTTGTACCGCACCCTTTTGGACTTTCATCCTATGTTCCCGGTTGAATCTGAGCTTCTTCAATCTTTGTTCTCGGCTGTGTTGGCTTCTTTGTGCTAGTTTTATTCATTTTTTTAAAAACTTTATTTAAAATTTTATGACATGAATAAAATAAAAATTAGATTTAAAGAAATAATAAAAAAATAAGATAATAAAAATTAGAATACTACATCATTAAACTACACAAATTAACCCCCCCAATAATTATAACACAACATTAATCATCTAATTTAAAATTAGTCCAACCCTCCCCCCAAAATAAAGAGTGAAGAATTAATTAACAATATTGTAAATAAAATAGAAAAAAACCCACTTACAAAAAAAGGATAAAACTTAACAACAAAAAAAATTACTAACAACAAAAAAAAATCAATACTAAAATAATACCCTTAAACATATATTTAAATCAAACATAATACATGTATTTAACAAATGAAATCCACTTTAAAACTAAGTTCAAATATTAAAATCATATATCAACCACATATCTGTTATTCAAAAAAATCATAATTAATAATACATAAATACAGAATTTCCATTAATACCAAGTTTCCTTTATAATTTATTGAGAGAACAAAAACATCCCTTAGAAAAACAATCAGATAAACTTTTTATTCCCTTCCCCTCCCCTTATATAAAAAAAGAAAAAAAAAGAAAAAAGTTCAAACTCTTATAAAATTCTCCATATTCTTCATTTATAACATCTTCAAAATTCTCTATCGAAATTAATTTAATTTTATTAAACTCTTCTCCCTCAATGTATTTGTACTTAATTTTCTTCTTTTTCTTCTTATCACCTTTCCCCTCATCTTCCTCTTCATCTAATTCAACATCCTCAATTTTTGACTTATTATCTTCTGTGACATCATCCTCTTAAAAAAGAAAGAAAAAAGAGAAAAAAAAACCCAAAAAAGAGAAAAAAAGGAGAGAAAAAAAACCCTCCTAATTCCCTCTCAATTACAATCAGAAAACAAAAAGAGTTAAAAAAAAATATTTATTTAAAAAAAAATAATAATAAAAAAACCTTCACTTCTTAACCCAAAAATTAAAAAGAAAAAAAAAACAGGTCGGAGGTCACAACTACCTCCTCCTGTTTAAACCGCCCAAAGCGGTAACTCCTCCAAAATATTGGGTGTGAGATAACTCACAGGTAGCTGATGACTTCTGGAAACTAGTGCCCACCCACTTCCCTCTCCCAACTCCCATTTCATTAAACTATCATCATTATTTAAACTATTTAAACTCTTCTCAAAAAAAAGATAAAAGATTTATTTTTTTAAATCAACGTTACCACTTCGGTCACCATTGCTTCCATTTCTTTTAAAAAAACTGGATCCCACCTTACATCTCTACTCTCTTTGGAGACCTTGAAGGACTACATCGTTCCTGAAACTGCATGATTGGTAGAGACTGAGCAAAGTCCATAACCTCTTTAGGATTGTCAAAGAACTTTGGCTAATTTCCATCCTAAAAAATCTTCTGTACTGCAGAATACCTGAATGTTCCCTTATGTCTTTTTTTCCACAACCGTTCTTTCACAAAATTAAATTCGCGTCGTTGAAACATAATTTTTTGACTCAAATCTTGATAGAAGAAAACAGGATTATTCTGAACCATCAAAGGAGATCTATTTTGCTGGGCATTTCTAATAGCTGTACGTAAAATTGTCTCTCTGTCACAATAGTTTAAACAACAGATCAAACAGATCTTGGATTCTGTCCTGAAAAAGATTTTCTTCTTAAAACTCTATAAGCACGTTCCAGTATTAAACCTTCAGGGAATTTATCCTGTCCTAACACTCGTGGAATCCATTCAGTAAAAAATTTTCTTGGATCTGGTCCTTCTATGCCTTCTGGCAAACCAACAATTTTCACGTTGTTCCATCTAGATTGATTCTCCAAATAATCAACCTTTTTTGCTAAATTTTTATTTTGGATCTGCAATGTTTCAATTATTCTATTTTCATCTTGCAGTTGATCCTGTGCATCGACTAAACCTTGATCACACATTTCATATCTTTCAATGGTTTCAAGCTTAAAAGCTCCATTAATGACTTCCGCCATCGCATTAATCTTGGAAATAAACAGGTTCACAAAATTAGCTAAGTGACTCGATACAGAATATATCTTATCTTCAAGATCCTTAACAGACATTTCAACAGAAGTAGATTCAGGCTGTTCCTTAGAGACCACGGGATCTTCTGTCCCTTTCCTTAATTTAGTATCTTTTCTAGCAGTTTGACTTCGTATAAAAATCCCTCTCAAAGTCCCCCTAGCAATGCCAGGAGACTGAAGATCAGGGTTATCTTTAAGCCAAATCTCTTTAATCATCTTCACTGAATCGATGTCTGGAAAAACCGTTGTAATTGAAGATGCATTTTGCAGCGCCACCACTATAGCAGTCGAATGACAGCTCTTTAACTCTCCAGCTGGTGGCGCCCCAGCTGATTCAACTGTCAAAGCCTCAGCAACAACACCTGTAGTGGCCACCGTGCAAAACACTGGCATCTGTCCAGCCCCTTGTTCTGAAAGCTGTTGAGTGCGACCTTCAGAGATCCTCACCGGCTTAAAACGAAGCTTCAATGCCGAACTCTGTACGTCCTCCTCTTGATCCATTCTACGTTGAGTCCTGGCTTCTTGTAAACAAGTAGGCTCAGACAATTTCGGAAAATGTAGTTTTTTAACAGTCTGTTGATATTTTCTTTTACCTTTTTTTTTCCATATAAACCATTAGGCACTAATCCAACACCTCTTATTATTTATAAACTTTTAAAAGAACTTTAACTGGCACTTAAAGACAAAACAATAAATCAGAGTCAGGAGAGGTCTGGAAGGCACGTCTGTTCCCTACGCCATCTTGCCATGCCCCCGTTTTATCCATTTTTGATGAAGAAAAATTTTGATTTTTCAAGTTTTGATAGTCTATTTAATACTCTTCATGGAAAGGTCAACCAAAACCTCTGTCTAAGTCCTTCACATGACCATGTTAATGTTTAATGTTAAGCCCCTACCTTCACATATGCATAGAATGCCTTTGGATTTTCCTCAATCCTACTTTCCAAGGCCTTCTCATGCCTTCGTTCTAGCTCTCCTAAGTCCTTGTTGGGTATCATGTAATCCTCATGAGCCCTTGTTATTTTGATTCATAATTCTAATGAATGCTTCCTTCCTCCTCTTAACTAGCGGTCTCACCTGTTTTGTCAACCATAGCTCCCACTTCCTATCATCTTTTTCCTGCCTCAATGAGACAAACCTATCCAGAATTCTGTGCAGGTGGTCTCTAAATATCCTCCTCATTATTTCTGTACTTTCTCCTGAGAACATCAGTTCCCAATTCACACTCCCGAACTCCTGCCTCATCCCATCATTATTATCCCTTGCCCAATTAATCACTTTCCCATTTTGTCTGCTTCTATCCTTGTCCATAGTTATGTAAAAGCTTAATGAGTTGTGGTCACTATCATCAAAATGCTGCCCCACTGAGAGATCTGTCACCTGACCAGGTTCATCTAGTACTAGATCCAGTATGGCCTCTCTTGACTGCTGGTCCACATACTGTGTTAGGAATTCTTACTGGACATAGCTGATAAATTCTGCCCCATCTATCCCTCTTGCAGTCAGGAGGTGCCAGTCAATATTTGGGAAGTTCAAATCTCCCATTACAACAACCCTGTTATTGCTGCACCATTCCAAAATTTTCTTATCTGTTACTCAGTGTCCAGAGGGCTATTTGGAGGCCTATAGACTACTCCCAGTACAATGATTACTTCCATCTTATTTTTGGCTTCCACCCACCCTGACTCAGTAGACATTCCCTCTGCAGCGTCTCCTTTTCTGCAGCTGTGATATTATCTCTGACCAATAATGCTACTCCCCATCCCTCTTTTTTACCTCTCATCCTATCCTTTTTAAAACTTCTAAACCCCTGTTCCTGCATCAGTCAACACTGTCTTTGTGTCAGGCATGTCTCTGTAGTGGCTACAACATTGTAATTTCCTTATACTCCTGGCATTGAAATAGATGCATTTTAAACCTTCCAACTGACTATATTTATGTTTCCTCCCATGCCTGACCTTTGTTACCAACCACAACAAATTGTTTCATCCTTTCCACCTTCTACTCTGTTCTCTGCCTTCACATTTTTGTTCTCATCCCCCTGCCAAACTTGTTTAAACTCTCCTCAACAGCTCCAGCAAAGCTGCTTGCCAGGATATTGGCCCCTCTCCAGTTCAGGCACAGCCATCATTTTGGTACAGATTATACTTTCCCCAAAAAAGATCCCAAAGATCCAAACATCTGAACCCCTTCCTCCTGCACCAACTCTTCAGCCACGAATTCATCTGCCACAACTTCCTATTCCTCCACCCACTGGCATGGCATCGGCAGCAATTCTGAGTTTACCAGCCTTCAGGTCTTGTTTTTCAGCTTTCTTCCAAACTCCCTCTGATTAAATATAAATTGTGATCTGTTCACAAGATACCATATTTGCCATATGTTGATGTGGATGCAATTTATCCCTAACATTCTAACAGGTTTTTCACCTCAAAGTTATTTTATTCTCAAATTGAACCCCCTGAAATTGATTGATTTAAATTTTTTAGATAGCATATAATTTAATTTTTTTTCCTTTTTGTTGGTCTTTTCAAATCTGCGCCAATAAAATATATAGGGGTTGTATATTAACTTGATTTCAAAGCTAATTTGCAGTGGATATTTTGGTGCTCCTGCTCTACCATGCTAAAAACAAAACCAAAGCACATTTAAAAGAAGCACTGATCTTTGTCTTCAATTTGACAAAAAACTGTAATAAATTACTTTTTGGAGAATACTTATGAAGATTTTCTTGTTTAACTACATTTTGTGGAATTTGTTATATTTGAGAATGATCATTCAGTACACAGTTCCTCTTTGCATCTGCTGAAAGCTCAATTCTGAGCCAGGTAGGTTCAGAGCTGATGGAAATTCTGTGGCGGAATCACCTGAGAAAGAGAAGTTAATTACTTTGATTTAAATTGATTATTTCAATTTCTTTCATGCGTATATTCATGCATTTAAATGTATGTAAAATAACGTGAAGTTATTTTGATGACTGAATAGTGCTTTGAGCAACTTCCCTTGAACTACTTCTTGTACATTGGTTAGATGTACCTAGCCAATTCATCAAGAGGTGTGGTGACAGATTCATTTACATTCATGGCTCTCATATGAGGCGATGAAAATAACTGTTATGGTTCATTTAAAAAAAATCTAGGTTATATGAGGGGGAAAAACATATCCATAATATATTTCCTTGTGTCACATTCAGTTGTTTAACTGTGTGTTGGCTGATCCAAATCTTTTGTTCAAATGATTATTTATTTGAATCTGCTGTCTAGAAATGCCCACCACTGCTGTAGTGTTGCCACAGATAACAGCTTTGACTGTGAACAAGGTACAGTGTTCAGTGTATCATGTGGTGGATAGATTATCAAGATAAATGGAAGGCAAGATACTGTTTCACACTACCTCATACCTGAATATTTTGATTTATTTTTTGTAGATGAAATGCATTCCAGATGAACATCACAAGTCCTTGTGCTGAAAATTGTTTTTCAGCATTATGAGGGTAAGTATTCCTTATGAGAAAAAAAATCTAATTTACAAAGAGTTAAAATATTTTATGATTTGTTGCAATATTTACAGTTAAAATTGCATTTTATCTGAGATAAGCCTGCTGGTTTGCATTAATTTATAATACATTTTGAATTGCACATGCTCTATCCATATATTTGTTGAATATGTGGAATGCTTTTCTGTCTAGAAAATGAGAATACATCACATAATATTTTACACCCTTTACTTGTTTATCTTTCAAGTTCAGATAGAAATGGTAAGGATACCCATGTTGATGATTGCAACCTAATCATGGCTCTTGAATGAAGGAGTTTTATTGTAGAATAAAGATTTTAATTTAATAAAAATTCTAAAGCCAAATTTAATTCTGTGTACTTCTCGGATTTGTGTGATACAGTCAGGGTGCATTCACAAGTGAAGTAATGCATCATTTTCTGCAAAGGTAACAGATAAATACACACAAAACTAGAATTTTATTTTGTTTTGTCTTTGGGATGAGCACAGCAGCAGAAAACTGATTTGTGCAGCAAGTGTAATAGAATCTTGGCAATTCCTCATGGGTATTTCCAGCAATGTGGGTCCCGACCAGCTTGAAAATATATGTGATGGTACTGTAAGAGTATTTTATTAAAGTATTTTGCATTTTCTTCTTAATAACCAGATCTACTGGAGGAAGCTTATTTTTCAGCTTGTGTTGCAACTTGTGATGGCATGATCAGAATTGAATTTTTGTGATTATTATTGACCGATTCAGACCCTTGCAAGAAAAAGTTTTCATCTCTAAAATCATTTATAAATGTTTTGCAGCAAATAAGAATTGAGATTCTGTTGCATTGACATGAAGCATATTGATCAGATTTTGTATAGTAAGCTCTGATAATGTCAGGGTAATTTAGTTTGGGGCCATTTGACTTTTTTTCTCCACCCATGTAAGGGTGCAGGAGAAGCTGCTTTAAGCATCTCACCTGAAAGCTGTCATGTCGACTGTAGCACTGAAATCTCACCCAATCTCAATCCAATATGGACTTGAACCCTTAACTACACTGAATTTTACAGCACAGACACAGATCTTTCAGGCCGTCACATCCAAGCCAACCATTTTGCCCATCTACAATTATCCCATTTGCCAGCATTACATCTGTATCCATCTTTGTCTATTTAAATGCCAAAAAGAATCTCTTAAACATTGTGATTGTATCTGATGCTACCATCTGCTCTGGTATTGAGTTCCAGATATCAAGTAGTCGATATGTTTTAAAAAAAAATTTCCCTCAAAGCACCTGTAAAACTCGTCCACACCTGAAATCTTCCCTCTCATTTTTTTATACAACTTGTGTAAGTATGCTTTTAACTAAGATAGAAATTAAAAAAAGGTATTCATAGAAACTTAACCCCAGGTATTTTTTATATTGTATCTTTTTTCTGTCTAGGCATATCGAGGTAATTTAATTTGTACTATTGTAGTTGGTGTATCTTGTGTGGCTGCAGCAAGACTTATGATGCATCTGTACATTGTACTTGTGTATATGATAAAAGACTGTTTTCTCATCATCCAGCTGTCTGAATAAGGAAATAGAAAATTAGAGATTGTGTGCAAAGTTTGATATTCTCACTGATTAACATGTTCATGTCTTGCACCATTTCAATTGCTGCATTGGCTTGTACATCTCAACTACTTCATTAGCTAGTACAACTTTGCCCTCTTATGTTGCTGTGGATGTATCCTGAATATTCCAGATTTCTTATTTGAATGGTTTATCATGTTGTTAAACTTCTAACCTGAATGATAAATAATACAAAAGAAACATTATGGACATTATGTAGAGAGGCAAACCTTTTATCAGAACCGATCTTAAGATGCAAGGAAGCGATTGGTGGGAAAAGACAGCAATGGGGAAGGTGAAAGACTGAGAGGATAACTGAGGGAACAAAAGTTCATCCTGGAGGAGATTTAATTGGTGAAGCAGAATAATTATCTTGAGGAGTGTGAGGATAACAGATATGGCTGTTTTTTCTCTTGACGGATGTTCCTTGCCTGCAAATTATTCCAAATATTCCATTTCTTATATTTGAATTTTCCAATACCTCTATTATTTTGCTTAATTATCTTTTTCAATTTAATGTTTTTTTTCAATCCTATGTCCTTTTCCTGTGTTCTGTGTTACAAATTCTTATCTTTGGGGTGCACTCTCCAGCTCAACATTTAATGTTCCCACTCCCAGTTCTCACATAAAATAATTTTTAATGGATTCCCAATGTTCCACCAATAATCTGCATTCTAATTCTACAAATTCCATGAATATCTAGCTCTCACAATATCTCACATTTTTGTAATTTTATTATCTGAATGTGAATTTCGTCAACTTCCACTTCCAGCCCAGTACAGTACATTTGTTGTACACTGTTAGACTTAAGAGTAAGCAAAAGGACAGAAATTTAACACATCTCTATGACTGTGTCTTCACTTGGAAGTTGGGAAAGAGTGGTGACTATAATAGAAATAAAATTTTTTAGATCATGAAATGGGTCAAGTATCTGATTATTATATAAAGAGTATTTCCTGATGCATTTAAAATGCTGAACTATGAATTTTTAAAGATATTTGAACTGGTGTCCAGGTAAAGTATTTTGTATTGCAGCAAATACTTCCATCATCTACGATTTGTTTCCACTAGTTTTGTTATTAAGTCACCCTTTGAGAAGCTACTTATCTGAGTGCAAAACAAAGATGCTAGGCATCTTTGAATATAAGTTTCTCGTAGGACTATTATTATTCTTGCAGTCATTTCCTCAAGGAATTAGATGTAATATATACTTTGTGCAGGTTTTCAACCTGAAGTGTTAATTTCTTAGCTTTGCCATGATTTGCTGAGACATTAATTTTGTTGTGGGAAATAGTAATCTTTGGTTGAAACATTTCATTTCCTCCCTATTTTCTATTATTTTAATTTCTTGTTGATATTATGCATTTTTTATTTTGCTGAGGTATTGAAAAGAACAACAAATATTATTGTGCTACTCAATAACCCTTTCTTTTAATGACTATATACAGTAAAACCCTTGTTATCTGGAATTCAAACAACTGGCAAAAAAAAGGGGAAAATAAATACATTTAAATACATAAGAATAAATTAAAAATGAAAATTTATAAGTTTAAATGTTCTCTGAAATAGTGCATAAATATTTGGTGAAGATGGAAGCAAATATTTAGCCTGCAGCGTGCTTTGGTCATGCTTTGTGCATGCCAGATGTTGGACTAAAGTTTGTTAAAATAAAATGACGTTGCCCAGGATGAAGAACTGGTTGATGCAACTCGCCTTTGGGGTGACTCTCTTAAAGTGTTTCCTTATTGCTGCTTAGTAAGAATTTTTATATTATTGAGAATATTAGTAAGGCTTTAACTTTGAACTTGGGAGAAGGAGGCATAATTATCTATAATGTTATTGCTCGTCTTTTGGATGGCTCCGTGAAAGGAAAGAAACCTGCAAATTCAGTGATGGTTAACTGCTTTCAAAGAATCTGACTGAAAAGAAAATAAAGATTTATATATTCATGCAAGTGATGTTTCTTTAGTGTAAATACAGTATAGTATTTTTGTCTTTTAAACTGTTTATTCATAATGCAGGTATATTAGTGAGGCACAGTAAGAGTGAATCTCAAGCAAGTGGAAAACTTGATTATCCGGAATCTATCAATCTCCATAGATACTGGATACCAGGAGTTTTACTGTGGTTTTTATTTGAGATTGTAGTGGGTTGTGCGCAAGCGCAGCAAAAAGACTGAGACAACATGCTGAGAGCTTGAGTAACACATCTGCTTTATTTTGAATTTGCACTGCAGTCTTTACGGCTGTGTCTCGTCCTGCCCCTCATATTCTGGAACTTGCATCACGCTGATGAAAGCAGGCACGTGTCCTTCTGGTCTGGACCGGAAGAGAAGGTTCTGCGACGCCATCTTTGCTGTGGCTGCCCTGCTGACCATGTGTGACAAGCAGGGCCGGTTCGCCGCTACAACTATGTGAGTCATTCCCCCCCCACCTCCAAGAACTGGCAACAGTGGTCACACGATGCATCAAGGGGGTTCTGCTGTGTTGGCGGCCAATCCCCTACATACCGGTGGAGGGACCTGTACTGGTTGTGACAAGTTCAGGTGGGCTGGTTTCAAATGGTACATTGGGAACAGTTCCTTTTTGCCCCCAATGTCGAGTGTAAAGATGGATGTGTTTCTTTGCAGCACCTTGTAGGGTCCCTCATGGGCGCTGAAGGGAAGTCCTGTGCAGCCTTTTGCACAAATACATACTCGTAGGAGGATGTCTGGGGGATAGAAATGTGTCACATTTGTGGCGTTGGTGCAAGGGAGCCCAATTTGTCTCACAGTCTCTCGAGGACGACTGCGGTATTGGTGGTTTGATTGGGTGCTGAAGGAAGGAACTGGCCTCGGACTGCAAGGGTCTTGCCATTGACTAGTTTAGCTGAGGAGGCTTGGAGATTGTCCTTAAGCGCTGTGCCTTTCCCCAGGAGAACCCAGGGCAGTTCATCTACCAAGTTGGGCTTCTCGAGCTATGCCATCAGTGTTGATTTCAGGTGACAATGGAAGTGCTCAACCAGCCGGATGGCTTGAAGATGGTAGGCAGTGGTGCGATGCAGTTGGGTGCCCAGGAGTTTGGAGAGCTCGTTCCACAGGGCAGAGGTGAACTGAGCTCGATTGGTCGTTATGTGCACTGGGACACGAAAAGAGGAGACCCAAGTGGAGAGGAAAGCCCTGGCACACATATCAGTGAACAGCCATTGAGTGAACCTGTCCACCACTGTGAGCAGGTAGTATGACCCTCGGGAGGGTCCAACTATGTTGAGGTGGACGTGCGGGTAGGTTGGAGCGTCAAACTACTGGACTTGGTGCTTGGTGTGTTGCTGGACCTTTGCAGTTTGGCAGTCCATGCAGGTTTTCGCCCACTCTGTGATTTGCTTGCGTAGGCTGTGCCATACAAATCGGGAGGATACCAACCGTACTGTTATTCAGATGAAGGGGTGAGACAAGCCGTGAATTGTGTTGAAAACAGTTCTCTTCTATTAGGCGGGGACCAGCGGCCGGGATCTGCCCGTGGAGACATTACAGAGGAGCATAGTGCCATTGGCATCAAGTGGGAGGTCCTGGAACTGCAGTCCCGTGATCGCAGCGATGAAGTTGTGTGTATCAAGGTTGTCTTGCTGGGCTCGAGCCAGGTCATAGTACTTGATGCCTTTTGACAAGGTGTTGACCGCTGGCCTGAAGAGTGCGTCAGTGACAATATTTTATTTGCCCGAGAGATGGTGAATGGAGGTGGTGAATTCAAAGATGTAGGATAAATGCCTCTGTTGTCAGGTGGACCATGGATCAGAGGACTTGGAGGAAGTGAAAGTGAGCGGCTTGTGGTCCGTGTAGACAGTGAATGGCCACCCCTCCAGGAAGTAGCTGAAATGGCAGATGGCCAGGTAGAAGATTAGCAGCTCTCTGTTGAACTCGCTGTACTTCAGTTCGGGTAGTTGCAGGTGGCAACTGAAAAAGGCAAGAGGTCTCCATGCATTTTCTAACTGTTCCAGGACAGTGTCTACTGCCATGTTGGATGCGTCGACTGTGAGGACCATTGGTACATCCATTTATGGTTGGACAAACGTTGTTGTATGAGCCAGGGCCTCCTTGAAAGCATTGTGAGCTTTGTCCATCCACGTGAGCTCCTTCATCTGTTACGAGCCCAGAGGACCCCAAAACGCAGCAGCAATTGATATTTGCCAAGACAAATGGTTACTTAAACAAAAGTTGATTTTAATTATCTTTAAGCATGAAAACAGAATTACATTTTAACTTGTCACTATTAACTTAATTTACCTAACTTAAGCCCCTTCTAATTCTAAGCGCACGTATATGTAATGTGTGTGTAAGTTCAGAAAAGTTCTTTGGTTTACAGTCCAATCTCACTTCTCATTTCTCCAAGTTCACTGGTTGCAGGCAATTCTTATTACTATGCACAGAATTGAACATTTATAAAGTTCACCAGGCTTTGGTGCTCGAAAGGTAAATGGTTACCGCTCAGGAAGGTTCTTGTTGGTTTTCAGAGAGAAATGTATTGTTCCAGGACATCCACAACTGATGTAATTCCATCAGTCACCTCAGTGTCTTGCTGTAGCAACTTGCCCCATCAGGGTTCTCCAGATGCCCCACAGAGTTCCTTTTTGCTTCATTTATTCCAAGTGAAACACTAGACAGCCAGTCCTCTCCTCTTGCATGAATCACAAGGGCTGTGACTAGGCCATCTTCTCTCTCTCTCTCTCTCTCTCTCTCTCTCTCTCTCTCTCTCTCTCTCTCTCTCTCTCTCTCTCTCTCTCTCTCTCTCTCTCTCTCTCTCCTGTTGCCTTGATAAACAATTATTCATTAGTGATGTCTCTGGAGCACTCTTCAAAACTCTTGCAAAAAGTTGTGAGAATCCACTAGGTCTCCAGTATTTCAAATAAGATCTGTTTTAAAGTGTTTGCATGTGACCTACTCCAGCAAACCTTTCCCAATTTATCTCTCAAAAACACTTCTATATACTCTGTCACACATCGAACCCAACATTAGAGTGAAAAGAGGGTGCATAATCTTGTTGTAAAAATTCACCATGCCCATTAACTCTTGTAGCCCCTTCAATGTCATTGGTCTGGTATACCCTCCACCTTGTCGGGTAGGGGTGTGGCGCCATCTTTGGTAATTTTGTGGCCCAAAAAGTCAATCTCTTCGAGTCCGAACTGACTCTTTGCCAGATTAATGGTGAGGCTATACTCTGCAAGGTGTGTTAAAAGCTGGTGAAAGTGTGCTATATGCTCCTTGGGTGTCCTGCTGGCTACCAGGATATCATCGAGGTAGATGAAAAGGAAGGGAAAGTCTCTGCTGACCGTGTCCATGAGGCACTGGAAAGTCTGGGCCACATTTTTCAGGCCGCAGGGCATGTGGAGGAACTCAAAGGCCAAAAGGGATAATGATAGCAGTCTTCTGGACATTGTCCAGGTGCACTGGGATCTGATGCCATCCCCAGATCAAGTCAACCTTAGAAAAAAGTTTTGTGTCATGGAGGTTCACTGTGAAATCCTGGATATGGGGAATGTGGTACTGTTCAGGCATTGTTGCATCATTGAGGTATCTGTAGTCTTCACAGGGTCTCCAGCTGCCACTGGACTTTGGTACCAAGTGGAGAGGTGAGGTCCACGGCTGTCGAAACAGCGGACAATCCAGAGTTCTTCCATGCGTTTAAACTCTTCCTTGGGAAGGTTGAGTTTGTCTGGGGCTAGGTGATGGGCTCGTGAAAGCAATGAAGTGTACCAGTGGTTGTGATGCAGTGCTGGACGCTATGCTTTGACATGACAGCGGCGAACTGGGGGTGCAGAATGGAGGAAAAACTAGGGAGGAGATGGCTGTATTGGTCATGTGGAGTCTCCACAGAAGCGATCTGGCTGGTCAGCTTGTTGAACGTGCCGAAGGGCACCCTCAGGAAAGTCTCTGTGTGGACTAATTGTCTGCCCTGGTGGTCCACCAGTAGGGAATGTGCTCGTAGGAAATCTGCACCTAATAGAAGTTTGTCCACTGAAGCCAGCATGAATGACCATTGAAGGTGGTCTCCCAAAACGTACAAGAATTCGCCTCTTGACAAAAGTTTTAATGGTGGTGCTTTAATGGAGGTCTCATGCGTGTGTCTTGCAATGTAGGGGGAATTACTTTTTTTTCTGCCTCTGTGTCTACGAGGAACTGGCGGCACAAGAAGGCTATTCGGTCGGCTAGACGCTGCAGCCACTGATGAACACGGCTGGTGAGCTGATGCCCTTAATGCTAATGATAGAAGTACCATTGGGTCAGGCTTTTCTGGTTTCTGGCGGGTCAGGGCCTGTTCATGTGGTGGATTGGACTTGAGCATCGCCCTTGGTGGCAGCTGTGTAACGTGGTTGACTGAGTCTATGGTCTCACGCTTGGAGTGGTAGAGAATGTCTACTCGTGCTGCAACCTTGCGGGGGGGGGGGAGGGGTCACTGAAATCTGTGTGGCCAATAGGAGTCTGATGTCTTCAGGCATTTGCTCGAGGAAAGCCTGCTCGAACATGAGGCAAGGCTTGTGCCCTTCTGCCAGTGTGACCATTTTGTCTTGAGGGTAGACGGTGTCCTATCACCTAGGTTGTCCAAGTGAAGGAGCCTGGTGATCCTTTTGCATCGTGAAAGCCCGTACGTGCTAATGGGGAGGTTTTTAAGAGGCATGCATTTACCTTCCTCTGGCAGCACCTGGATGAGATCCTCAACCCGTGAGGCAGTTTCCTGGTCGAGTGAACTGGCGATGTAGAAATATCTTGTTGAATCAGAAGTTATCTGTTTGATCTGCAAATGGGCCTCCACTTGCCAAACCAAGTGTGGGGCCTGTTCTCCAGAATGTTGGCAGCTTCAACGCAACGACGCCTACAGTTGCAGGTTCTACTGTGTCGAATCTTCAGGACGAGGAGATTCATTGGAGTCACCACTGTAGTGGGTCGTGTCCGAGCGTAGTGAAAAGACTGAGTCAACAGGCTGAGAGCTCGAGTAGCACAACTGCTTAACTTTGAATTCCATGCTGCAGCATTTAAGGCTGTCTTGCCCTGCCCCTTGCATTCCGGAACTTGCGTCATGCTGATGCAAGCACGCACGCACCTTTCTGGTCTGGTTTGGAACAGAAGGTCCTGCGATGCCATCTTTACCACGCCTGCCCCACTGACCGTGCATAACAACTAGGCCAGTTCGTCGCTACAACTGTGCGTCACCACAAGCTTTTATTTATACATGTGGCTTTTAGTTGAGCAACAGAGTATGATTTGCTCTGTTCTATTAATCACACCATTGAGTTCACATTTAATGTGCTTTGAAGCTCAGATCTTGATGTAATATTTTCTTTTCCATTTTTTGTTCATTCTTACATGATTTAATTATTTTGGTATTGCATCTGAAGTTTGTTGTGAAGCAATTCAATTGTTGATGAAGTTAAATAAGGAAGAGTGCAGATGCTGGGGTCAAGTGCAATACTTAATTATGCTGGGAAAACTCCAAAAAGGTGGGGGCAGGTGGGAGGAGGGAGGAAGTGCTTTTCCCCTGCTCCTTCCTCTCTCTATCTTTTTATTCATGCACCTGCTGGATTTTGCTTTTATTTGATGGTAGGCCCAGGCCCAAAATATTTGTTACCTTTTACTTTCTCTGAATGCTGCATGGCCTGCTTTCCAGCTTGTCATGTTCCATTCTTCCTCCGAGTTCTTTCATCTGTTGCTTTTCAAAACAATAATCCATTAGTGAAGTCCCTTGGGTACTCTTCAAAGTTTTTGCAAAGGCACTTGGAGTCGGGCTTGTCTGGCTTGAGGAGAGCTCCAGTATTTTAAATGAGATCTGTTCTGAGTGTTTGTATGTGACCTACACTTAAAAACTTGCTACAATTTACCTCCTTTAAAACATATCTATTTGCAATATTAAATCTGTCACTCTTTACATAAATTTTTTTCTAATCTTACTGATCAATTGCTGTTCCCAAATCAAATTCCCCACTTTAATCTAGACTAAAGCAAACTAATTTAGGCATTTTATTTTGAAATAATGAATACATTTCAGATACAATTTTTTTTCTTCCCACCTTCCATTAGTAAAATTTCAAATTTTGACTGCCTTGGCAACCTCAAAGTATGTCCAAAATTATTCAATAATAATAAAGCTCTAACTTGATAATAACAAAAAAGAATACTTTGTGGTATTTCATATTTTTCCTTTATTCTTTAAAAAGAAACAAAATAGCAATTTTATACAGTCTTAATTCCTTTCTGATCCCATATTTTCAGACGCTGGTTATTAAGATTAAATAGGTTCAGATTGAAATGAATAAAATTGGAGAAACTATCCCAGAAGAAATTTTGTATAAATGGAATCATGAATTGTTTAAAAGAAAAATGGATGGAAAAGTGAATTGTTTAAAAGAAAAATGGATGGAAAAATGAATTGTTTAAAGGAAAAATGGATATACCATTATAAAAACATATATTGAAAATATGGAATGGTATTCATATGGAGAGAGGGATTAAAAATTATTGATTACCTAAAATTTTGTTAAAACAATATCAACTTATTCCTTTCACTTTGAATAATTCTTCATTTGATAATTGGTATCATAAAGGTATACAGAGGATAAAATATTGTTTTTTTGGATTAAAAAAAAACTTGAGCAATTAAAAGATAAATATAATATACAAAATTATACAATTTTTGCACATTACCTGTACTATTTTAAAGAAGAAATTAGGAACAGTTTTGAGTCTCCCAGAACAAAGTCAATTGAGGTTATAACAGCAGATACATTTATTATAAAGAAATTTATTTCTAATTTGTATATAAAATTACAAGAAACTAAAAGGAAAAAAATATTTATATAAATCAAAATTATGATGGGAGGAAGATTTAAATATACAAATTCAGGAGGAAATGTTAAAATTGTGTTAAGGGAGTGTTACAAACACAGTTAATGCTAGATATCAAATGGTTCAATATAATTTTCTTCATCAATTATATTATATTTCACATAAATCGAATGGACTTGATTCTAATTATCTGGATAAGTGTTTTTGATGTACCAAGGAAATATGGACTTTTTTTTACATTCAGTATAGTCCTTTGAGAAAGTGGAATGATTTTGGAACGATTTGAGTATATTATTAGGACAAATCATGAGAGTAAAGTTACAAAAAATCTAAGAATATTTTTTACTTGGGAATATATATGGAAAAAGATATAAAACTGAAATTGGATGAATATCAAGATTTTTTTTTAAATATAGCAGTAGTGACTGTAAAGAAATGTATAGTGGTATCATGGAAAATAGAGTGTGGTACAATTAGACAGAAGGCATTTTGAAATGCAAAATTATATACCTTTAGAAAAAAATTACATATAGTTTAAGAAATCAAATTGAAAACTTTTATAAAATTTGGGAACCATTTATGGATTTTATGAATAAAATTCCATCCACATCTTCCACCTTACCCACCCCCCTCAATTAGAAATGATAAGAAATAGTCTGATTATTATATGTGTAGAAGTAGGTTTCCTTTCTTTTTTTCTTTTTTATCTTTTGGGGGGAGGGGGGTTGGGGAGAAAACTAAAACAAAATTGTATCATATAACTTACTATAATTACTCTATTATAGAATTATTGTATTGATGCAAATGATAAATAAAATTTTCAAAATAAAGTAAATGGAAAATGTTTATTCTTGTATAAAGGTGTCTTACCCAAAATTTTCCTCTTAATACCTATTTCCTCATTTATCATATTCCATAATTCAATTAAATGCCTCAAAATAGATGAATTATTAATAATTAATAACTGAGAATTCCAGTTATAAATAAATTGCTCCATCTTCTCATCAATTTTAGTTAACTCAATATTAATCCCATACCAATGGATTTTCAAAATCAAACATTTCAATTGTGCTGCTTTATATAGTTTTGAAAATTTGGGAATTGCAAGCCTCCCAATTCATACTTCCAGGTTATTTTTGAAAAGATACCCTAACCATTTTATCTTTCCACAGAAACTTCCTAACTATAGAATTCAGGTCTTTGGAAACCTTTGGAGAAATTTTGCAAGGAATAGATTGAAAACAATATCGTAATCCAGATAAAATATTCATTTTGATGCAATTAACTCTGTCTTTTAATGATATCGATAAATTTTTCCATCTATTTAAGTCATTTTTAATTTTATGAAATAAAGACAAACACTCTAACTCTTATAAATGATTATTATCCAACCTAATATCTAAATATTTAATTTGGTTTGTCCATGTAAATTCTACGATCTTTTTACAATCAGTATAATCAGCAATTAAATCTTAATCTTCTCCCAATTAAGTTTATAACATATTACACCATGTTGTTTCAATTTTTCATACAATTATTTTAAAGAATTTTGGAGTTCTTGTACTCCTCAGATTTCAGTTTAATACCTTTAATGTTGTCTTGTCTTATCAATTGAGCCAAAAGTTCAATAGCTAATGCAAACAATGCCGGAATCAAAGGTCAACCTTGTCTAGTAGATCTTTCTAATAAAAAATGATGCTATTTGGCCATTCGTCATCACTCTGGCAGAAGGATTTCTGTATAAAGATTCAATCCAACTAATAAACATCAGTCTAAACCTAAATTTTTCTAATACTTTAAATGAAATACTCCATTCTACCCTATCGAATACATTTTTGGCATCTAATGATAAGTCCTTTAATAAGTTGTATTCTTCCTGAGAAATAAGAATCAAACTAATTAATTTTACAATATCTGCAGAATAATGATTTTTAATAAATCCAGCTTGATCCAAATGAATTAAACCTGGTAAATAATTTGATAATCTATTTGCTTGAACCTTGGTTACAATTTTACAATCAATATTTAACAAAGAAATAGTAAAGGATCTCTGCCTTTCTTAAGGATAACAGTTATAATTGCCTGAGAAAAAGAATCTGGTAAAGAGTGAACCACCATTGTTTGTATCAATACATCCATTAACAAAGGCATTAATAAATCTTGAAATTTTAAAAAAATATTTTATTTAAAGTTTAAAATAACAACATTAGTTACTAAATTTTAATACAGACAATATGTAATTAGTCATTTATATATAAACCCCCCTCCAACCACCCCACTAATACCCTCCCTCCTCCCTTCCCCACCTACAAAGAAAGAAAAAGGAGATCATCATCTAGTACTGTCACATTTGTTGCAGATGCAGTGGGATCCATCGAAGCGGACTGAGAGATCAAATTCTAACACCAATAACTTTCAGATATGGGTTCCAAACTTTAGCAAAGAAAAAAAAGTCTCTTAAATTATATGTAATCCTTTCTAAAGGGATACAGGCTTTCATTTCATTATGCCATCTTTTCATCCCTAAAACAGTCAGATTTCCATGTAATAGCTAAACACTTCTTAGAAACCGCCAAAGACAAATGGAAAAATTCAATTTGATACATAGTCAATCTCAATCTTAATGCTATCGACTTGATATCTCGTAGTAAAAAGAACATTGGATCAAAAGGTAAACTTACTTTTGATGTCTGTTCCAAAAACAATTTGATTTGCAACCAAAAATTTTTAACCTTGGGACAAGTCCATGTCGAATGAAATAAAGTGCCTACTTCTTGGTCACATCTAAAACATAAGTCTGAAGAACTAAGCTGAAAGTTTTTCAGTTTATACAGAGTCAAAGACAATTGAGGTAATAAATTATATTGCACTAATCTATAATGTACATTAATTACCTTAGTCATAATATATTTCCACAAATTTCTCCAAATATTTTCATCAATTTTCTATCTAAATCCAATTCCCATTTCATTCTTGATTTATGAACTGTCAAGCACACAAAGATTTAGATTCTTCATTTACGTTGAAAGAAGTTATTAAAGCTCTGAATTCTATGTAAAACTGTAAATCTGGAGAAGATGGATTTACATCTGAATTTTATAAGACATTTTAATGCCTTTATTAATAGAAGTACCGAAATAAGCTACTGTAGCATGCTCTTTACCTGAGTCCTTTTCAAATGCAGTGATAACAGTGATACCCAAGAAAGATAAAGATTTACTGAAGTCAGAATCTTATGGACCTATATCATTGTTAAATGTTGATTATAAAATTGTAGCTAAAGTTTTGGTGAACAGAACAAAAGAATATCTACCTAAATTGGTCCATTCAGATCAGTCTGGATTTATTAAGAATAAATATTCAGCTGATAATGTAGCAAAATTGATTAGTTTAATACATAGTGCTCAAAAACAAACAGAACTGGCATTAGTTTTGTCTTTAGATGCAGAAAAGGCTTTTGACAGATTAGAATGGAACTATTTGTTTAAAGTTTTATAGAAGTTTCAATTTGAATCAACATTTATTAATTGGATTAAGGCTTTATATAGTAGATCAATAGACAACTTTCCTTGCCTTTCTCTTTAACAAGGTCGGCAAGGCAAGGTTGTCCCTTATCTCCTGCATTGCTTGTTTTAGCAATTGAGCAATTAGCGCAATGGATAAGGCAGGAAGCTGAAATTAAGGAAATTATAGTAAATAAAGAAGAATATAAAATTAGTCTTTTTGCAGATGATGTTATTAATTTATATAACAGACTCACAGTTTTTTTTTTTGCAGCGTTGTATAACCGGATATCATATTAATTGGGACGAAAGTGAAATTATGCCATTGATAGAAGGGAATTATGAATAGTGTAAAGAGGTTGCTCAATTTAGATGGGGTAATAATCCGATTAAATATTTGGGTATTAGAATTGATAAAAATTTAGAAAATTTATACAAGTTAATTTATGTTCAATTACTTGAGAAAATCAAAAAAGATTTTTAAAAAATGGAATGACTTACCCATTACTTTGATGGGGAGAGTGAATTGTATCAAAATGAATATTTTTCCAAGAGTACAGTAACGTTTTCAGTCTATTCCTTGTTTCATACTCCAAAATTTTTAAAATGATTTAAATTTAGTCATATGAACATTTTTGTGGAAAGGAAAGATGAATAGGATATCTTTAGAAAAATTGACATTGAAATTTGAATTTGGAGGTCTCCAACTCCCACACTTTAAGAATTACTATAAAGTGTCGCAATTAAAATTTAATAATGCAATGTTTGATGCGACAAGATCTTCTGTTTGGGCTAAAATAGAGTTTGACAAAATTGGTGAAAAATCTATGATGGAATTTTTTTATAAATGGAATTCAAAATTACTAATGAGTGTAGACTCACCAATTTTAAAGCATTTAATCAAACTATTGTAGCGGCTTCTACAACACAGAAAGCACACCACTAGACTCTGTGGGGTTTCCAGTAGAACTGTTTATTTGAATTTTGTGCGCGCCCCTTTAAAGGCCACTGGAGTTCCGCCCCCGCTCAGCGGTAACGTCATCCCGTTACCCGGGGCATGAGCTGTTGCCTAAGCTATGAGGCAATGAGCAAGCCCCGAAAGGGCCATCTTCTGCAGCTGCCCCGCCAGCATGGCGGTACAAACGGGGCCGGTTGGCTTACAGAGATATGCACTGCCACACTATGGAATAAAATTGATCATTAGACAGGTGAGAAAGAGAAGATTTCAATGAAAACACCTTTATATCAGAATAAACTTTGTTCTTTTACTGTGGATAATCAGTTTTTGAAAGTTTGGAACCAAATGGGAATTTAAAAAGTTGAAGGTTGCTTTGAAGCAGGGAAATTTTTGTCCTTTAATCGTGTGAAATAGAAATTTCAAATCCCTCCAAACACTTTTTTTTGTTATTATCAAATCAAAATATTTTTATTAGAACAATTGTGTCATGATTTAAAATGACCTAGACAATCTTCTTTAGACTCAAAAAAATTTATTTATGAAAAGTACAAGTTGTTACAAAATAAAATGCCTAAATGAAATCTTGAAATAAAATTCAGATATAAATCCAACTTCATCAGGAGATTTTCCATTAGGCACTGATTTAAGTGCTTCTATAATTTCTCTATAAGTAAAGGGAACATTTAATTTATTACATTCTAGAATACTCTTTTTAAAAATAAAAGTGTAACTGAAGGTCAGCTAAAATATTATCAATTTTAACTTTGTGCTTTTCGGGTTCAGATGTATATGATTTCATATAAAATTCCTTAAAAGCATCATTTATAACTTGGGATTTATGTAATTTTTGAATTTTTCCTAATTTGTAGAAGTCTTCTGTCTTTAATATTTTATGGGCTCTCTCCCCAATTCATAATATTTTGACTAGTTCTTTGGAAAAAGAGATAGAAAATTTAGAAAAAGATTTATAGCAGAATTCAGAGACTAAGAAGGTACAATTGATAAATAAAAAAATACATTATAATTCATTGCAAACATACAATGGAGAAATTATTACAATTTATCAACCTCACTAGAATACTGTTTCTTGACTTTAGTCGAACAACTAATAATTTGTCCTCTTAAATATGCTTTTAAAGCATCCCTCAAAATAAATTTACTATTAACTGAATCTGTATTTATTCATAAATATTGCTCTATTTGGTCTCTTATATAATTACAAAACTCTACATTTCTTAACAATAAAGAATTAAATCTCCATCTATATGTAGTGTCTATTTTTTCTGAGCCTATACATGTTAATAAGAGAATGATCTGACCATATTCTACTTTTGTATTCAGCAGATATTACATGTCCTTGCAAATGGCCGATAATAAAACAAAAAAAACACTTTTTGCTTTAGGATTCAACCATCTCCAAATATCAACCAAATTCATTTCCTTCATTAATGTCAAAATTTGTTTTGCCATTTTAGTTCTAGTTACTGTTTTCAGAGATTTATCTAATAGTGGGTCAAACAACAGTTAAAACCCCCTTCAATCGTTACCTTTTTATATGCCTGTGCCAAATTAAATAAAGAATCTTGAATAAATTTCTCACCATCAACATTTGGTGCATAAATATTCATAAGTGTCCAAAATTCCAAATAAATTTGAGAATTAATAACTAAAACTCTACCAACTAAGTCACAAACAACTGATTCTAATTTAAAAGACAGTTTCTTATTAATCAAAATAGTGACACCCTCACTTTAGAATTGAAGCTATAATTTAACCAACCCAATCTCTTTTCAATTTCTGATGATCCTGTTTCGTCAAATGATTTTCTTGCAAGAAAGCAATGTCTACTTTGAACTTTTTAATATAAGCCAAAACTCTTCCTCTTAATCGTATTATTGAGCCTGTTAATGTTAAACATCACAAAATTTAATTTACTCGCCATTATACTTAATATTCTAATTGTTGAACTTCTGCTATTCCTGGTTGATCTGTAAATTAAAATAAAAAAGAAAGAAACCCTTAAAAAGAGAAAAATAAAAACATAACCCCCATTTAAAAAAAACACTGACAAGCAGTACTACCCCCCTCTGTTATATGGAAAGTGACCAGCGTCACCAAGTGGCCAACTACTTCAGAAAGAGAAGCAAACAAAACCATCTTCCATGAAAAGAATAGTTAAGTAGAAACAGCAATATTTAAAAACATTTCATGTATAATATGCAGCTTGGAAATCCCTATTAACTTGATCATCATCAATGTCAATTTCAGTTAATTTGTGGCATTCCACCTTCTGTGAACCATTCTTCCTCTCTTCTTGAGCTGGCTTTAGTTGTTGAGGGAATTAATCTTGACTTTCAGGCAATGAATTAGTGAATAAAAGTGTCATCTTCAACATTAAAAAAAACTGAGTTTGATATTTGCCATAAAAAAACCTTGAGAGTAACAAGGTACCTAAAAGCAAATTTATACCCTTTTTCCACAGTACAACTTAAGCAGGATTGAACTCTATGCTTCTTAATAATAGTTTGGCTCAGGTCTGCATGAAAAAAAACACAATTATTCTTGACCAACAAAGGGGTCTGATGTTTGCACTTTGAACAGCAAATCTCAAAATCATTTCTTTATCTTGATAGCATAGACACCTAATTAAAATGTGGTGTTTGACCAGGAAAAGGCTTCTTCCTAATAGTTGAATGTGCTCTGTCCAATTCCAAACCATTCAGAAAATAATCTCTCCCCAAAACTTCAGGAATCCAACTCTGTAAAAAAAAAACTGCACCGGATCTGATCCTTCAAATTCTTCCAGCAAACCAACAATCTTAATATTCCTACAACTCTGATTTTCCAAAACATTAATTTACTTTAATAAATCATTTCTTTATACTTCCCAAGCAGTAAAAGAAACCTCCATCTTATTAACAGTATCCTTATATTGTACCACATCTTCGTGACAATCTTGAAAATCCTCCTCAATTTTCCAGAATTAAAAAAAAATTCTTTACAATTTTAAATCATATGACATTAGTTATAATATATCAATGCAAATATTATAATAATTAAATGAACCCAGCCTCCCTCATCCACCCCACTAGCACCGACTGTCACTCCTCCCCTACCCACCTATGAAGAAAGAAAAAAGGAGATCATACTTTTACAAAAAAAATTTATCCCTCAACTTGTACATTATCTTTTCTAAAGGAATACAAGATTTCATTTCAATATGCCATCTTTGTACTCCTAAAACCAAATCAGATTTCCATATAATAGCCAAACATTTTTTTTAAAAAACAGCCAAATCCAAATGTAAAAATTCAATTTGGTAGTAGTCAATCTCAACCCTAAAGCAATTGACTTAATATCCCCTAATAAAAATAACATTGGACCAAATGGTAAACTAACTTTTAAACCTGCTCCAAAATTGATTAATTGGGATAAAAGTGAAGTTACGCCATTAGTAGAAAGAAATTTTCTGGAATTTAATTTGCATATTGTCCGCCAGCTTCACAGATTTTGCCACATCAGTCTTAATAGTCAACATTTCTTCCTTCTTACTAAATTGTTCCTTCATAGATGAAAAACTTTGACTCATTTGAGTTAACAGTATTTTAATTTGTTTAGTTAAAATATCAAACTGGCTTGATGGGTCTACATAAGTTGCAGGCCCAGGTTTACTCTCAATATATTGAACAGTCTTAGTCAAGAGCCTACTCTGATAAATAACTGTTGCCTCTTCTTCAGTTGTTGGGAAGATTTCTTCTTCTTCAGCCACTCCAGCAGTCTTCTTTCTCCTCCTCTGTTGACATGGACAGCAATTCCATCTGTCTAAGAAGTATAGGCCTCTTCTTCAGCAGTCCAGCACCACTGGGCTACAAGGAGTCAGCCCCCCCTCCCACAGGGAGAATAAAGGATAGAGGCTGCTTTTTTTTTTAAAGACATCGTCTCATGTTGGTGTCCTTGACGGAATGAAGTCTGGCGCCAGTAATGTTGCAGGCAAAGTTAACAATCCTCTGGAGTTGGCAATTCCATACCAGGCAGTGATGGAACAAGCCAGAATGCTATCCACAGTAAACCTGTAGAAGTTTACAAAAGCCTTCAGTGACATTCCGAACCTCCTCAGACACCTCACAAAGTATAGCTGCTGGCAACCCTTCTTTATGATTGCATCAATGTGGAGGCTCCAGGATCTGTTGACACCCATGAATTTGAAGTATTTGACCCTCTCCACTATTGAGCCCTCGATGACTGGGTTGTATTTCTCTGACTTTCTCCTAAGTCCATCTCCTTACTTTTGCTGACATTGAGCACAAGGTTGTTGTTGTTATACCATTCAACTAGCTGATCTATCTCCCTCCTGTACGCTTCCTCATTGTTGTTTGTGATTCTGACGACAAGTGGTATCATCAACAAACTTGTAGATGGCATTAGAATTGTGCCTGGCCACACAGTCTTGGTTGTATAATGAGTAGAGCAGTGGGCTAAGCACGCATCCTTGGGAGTGCGCCTGTGCTGATGATCAGTGATGAGGAGACCTTGTTTCGAATTTGTACTGTAACAATATTAGTATTTGGGGAGAATTTATAAGATTTGGAGTAGGTCACATACACATTTTAAAACAGATCTTATTTGAAAGACTGAAAAAATATTGAAGATCTCTGGAGAATGTAAGCACCTTCTTTCACAAGTAGGTGTTAATTGAACTGACGCCATAAAATGAATGACCATTGTTTGGAACTGGAGCCACAATAGCTAGTGGAAGCTCTTTTCAAGGGATTTGCCAGAGTGCACAGAAAGGTCACTCCTGGATTGTTTACCTAAGATAACAACTTGAGAAGAACTCCTGTTGTTTGCTGGAGAAGGTGGGGTTTTTGCAAGTCACATAAGTCGTATGCTTTTTTCTGGAGTGGCAGTTGGAAAAGAGAGAGTTGAGTTTACGGCTCAGTCAGGCAGTCAGTCAGTGTGTGGGACACTGACAAGTAACTAAAAAGTGCAAGCCAGGAAAAACTGTTTGAAACTGATGAAAGCAAGTTCCAGAGCAGTAGATTGCTGGAAGTGCTATCTGTCTGATATTTCTCTTGAAATAGAGGAAGGAATGGAACTCTGTGGGAGCTTGAAGAAAGAGTTTACCATCTGGAAGACCCTGATGAGGCAAGTTTCATCAGCAAGACTCTGAGGTGACTAGTGGTGGTACCTCAGTTGTGGAAATCCTGGTGCAACAAATATCTCTCTCTGCAAACTCTACAAGAACCTTGTGGAGTGGTAAACATTTTCCTTTCAAGCACCAAGCCTGGTGAACTTTATACATGTTAAATTCTGTGCTCTATATGGTAATTGCCTGCAACCAGAGAACTTGGAAGAAGAAGTGAGATTGAATTGTGAACCGAAGAACTTTTCTTAAATACACACACACACACACACTACATACACGTGCACTTAGAAGGGGGAATTTGGGTTAGTAGATAGTATAAGTATAGAGTTAAGTTACAGTTTGATTCTATTTTCATGTTTGAAGTTGATTAAAAATAACCGTTTTGAAAGCCACTTGTCTTGGTGAATGTCTATTGATGCTGGGTTTTGAGGTCCTTTGGGCTCGTAAAAGTACTGACTGTGGTCTTCTAATGAGAAAGTCAAGGAACCAGTTGCAGAGTGGGGTACAGAGGCCTAGAGTTTGTAGCTTCTTGACCAACATTGAGGGAATAATGGTATTCATGTCTAAACTGGGGTCAATGAAGAGCAGCTGTATGTATGAATTTCTGTTTTCGAGGTGATCCAGAGCTGAGTGAAGGACCAGCGATATTGCATCTGCTGTAGAGCGATTGTGATGATGGGTGGGTCAAGATCTTTACTTAGGTACATGTTAATTCTGCCCGTGACCAGCCTATCAAAGCATTTAATCACAGCAGAAGTTAATGCTACTGGGCGATGGTCATTGAGGCAGCTCACACTACTTTAGTTAGTTTTGTTTAATGGAACCTTTTTAATTTAATGTTTAAAATATTTCAATATGGTGTGTTTATATTGGTTTAATCCTGGGAATTGTTTCTCCATGGGTGTGTGGGATATGACTATTGAGAAAAAAGCTATTTCATGTTAGTTTTATTTTCATGGAGTTTTGTGTATTTCCGGGCATTTTGTGTGTTTAGTAACTTAAACTGAACCTATTTCTCATTTTTGAACTGAACCAACTTTCCAGTTTGAAAACAGTTTTCTAAATGCAGAGTATTTAAGGAAAATTTAGCTATTTCATTAAAATATTGGCTCTCTTTCAGTGAGCAGAAGGCTAAATTGATTCAATGTTTATTGAAATTTTCCAACAAACCTTGTGCTCTATTTAAAAATGTTTTATTTTCAGACAGTGTTGTTTTAGGCTTTGACCTAGAGAGGCATACCAGTTAGTGTCCCTAACCTTTTCTTCAGAAGTGCCATAAAGAGAATTAGGAGTGGTCAGCTCATGAACTGATTAAACCCCTTCAAAGCAAAGTTGGGAACTTCATATACAGATCATTAATCTGTTTTTTTTTAAATTTGGAGAAGAAAATGACGTGTCACTGTTTGGTACCTTTAATTAACCCATTCTTCGACTTGGTATTCAGCTCATTTAAGAATACCAGAAATGTCAGTTTTGAAAATATTGAGCAAGAAAGCTAGTAATTTGAGTTTAATTTATTCAAAATAATTTATTTAATAATTTGAAATGTAATATTTCATCTATAGTTTGCTTCTTTAATGCAAAACAGGTGTTCTTGGAGGCTTTCCACTAATAATTGGAAAACAAGCCACATTGTAATTTTTTAATTTAAAAAAGTATGATCGAATATTAGGTAATTCTGTTCTCTGTGTATGAGATTCTATTGATTGATCTCAGAAGATTACAAGTGGTTTTGTCATTATAACTTGTGAATCTTCAACAGAGGGGGGCTGGGATGGGTTTATGTCTTAGATTATTTTGATACTATTTTTTATGTATTGTCTTTATGTATTTTGAAAATTTTAAATAAAGTTTAAAAAAAACCAGAGCAAACAGAATGGAAAAAACATTCTCTCTCACACTTGCACTCTGTCTCTCACTAAGGCATGTTCTATCTCTTGCATGTGCAGCCTCTCTCACTCCCTCACATTGTCTCATTAACAGCCTTCCCAGCCCCACATTAGATTTAGGTTGCTTTCTATTTTAAAAATAAAACTATTACATTAACTCATTGTCTGGATGGCTTCTATAACATATTCCCTAGATAAACCTGACATTTCATGTCAGAAATGTTCTTGGCTCTCTATCCCTCCTGCACCTTTTCTGCAATTTAATTCTAAATTGTTTTCTCTCTGCTTTAAAAATAGATGTTTAAACTTGGATATTAACTGCCTTAATCTCCACAGATGTTACCTGCTGAATATTTCCAGCAATTTCTGTTTTTATTCATTTCAGTTTTTTTGCTTTTACGTTAGCCTAGTTAATACTTTCTCTACTGACCTGCATGTTATCATGTGACCTCTAATATTTTTGCAGGTCTATTAGAATTTTCCAATATGTTTGGAAAGAAGAAGAAACGCCTTGAAATTTCTGCACCTTCTAATTTTGAACATCGAGTTCATACTGGATTTGACCACCATGAGCAGAAATTCACAGGACTTCCTCAGCAATGGCAGAGCTTGCTAGCTGATACAGCAAATAGACCAAAACCTATGGTTGATCCATCATGCATCACACCTATACAGTTAGCTCCTATGAAGGTACAAATGTTGTTCTTAGTCATGTAATTTCTAATCTGCATTGCAGTTTGAATTTGAATTTATTTTATTGAGAAGCCAGCTGCTATTGAATTGCAACCATTGAACAATTGCAACATAGAATTTGAGATGATTTGTCTGCAATTAATGCATCTAAGTTTAACGATTATCTTATTTGTAATTTGGACAATTTGTTCCATGATGATGTATCCATTACTGCCAAATTAGAAACGCCAAGAAATACTGCAGCGTAAATATGGAAATTATTAAGAGTGCTATGCCCTGGCTGTTATTGTGCTTTGGATTAGATTAAAATGGTGAGGAATGTTAGTAATTTCAGATTTCCTGGTGGGAAGAGCTATGAGATTGAACTGCTCTGCTTTGCATGTGTCATAGCCTTACAGTACAGAAGGAAGCCCAGAGGCTCAGCTGTGGACATGTTCATGTCATTTTAGTCATGTGCTTAGCTAAAAACATTTTCAGTTAATAACTGATTGGACTGATTTGATGTCTAATATTTGTTTATTAATCCACTGGAAGTGATTAATTTTAATTTAGACATACAGCACAATAATGGGCCTTTTTGCCCCATGAGTCCGTGCCATCCAATTTACACCCCATTTACCTACACCCCTGGTATGTTCTGAATGGTGGGAGGAAACCAAAGCCCCCACAGAAAACCCACGCAGAGATGGGGAGAAAGTACAAACTCCTTACAGACTGTGTGGGATTCTAACCCCAGTCCATTCCTGATCGCTGACGCTATAAAGGTGTTGTGCTAACTGCTACACGAACCGTGCTAGATTGGAAACTTTTTTGTTGACTGTTCCAAAGCATTATCCCTTTGCAGAATGAAGTTGAGAAAAAGAAAGCACGTTGCTATCATTTTATCTCCTGTAGAATGTTATTCTGCTATATTTCTCTATTAATTCAAGCATCAGAATTCTTGCATATGAATGCTAATATTCATAGACTCAAGGTTCTTAATTCAGTGAATTGCTTTTCAAATCATTTATGTTGGTCTTCAATAGAATGAGTAGCCAAGCCTAAAGTAGGCTTGTGGTATTGTGGATGGACAGCACTCATCCTGTCAGTTTTACTGCTCTATCATGTGCTATTAGAATTGGGTATGACTCAAAAGGTATATTGAGTTTGTAGGTCAATTGATGTTTTTAGGCAGCAGAAGGGCCTGTTACCATCCTGTATGTCTGAATTTAAAAAGTTAATTTTAACAAGACATTATTACAACCACCTAAGTAGCAGATAAGTTGAAATGTATGAATCATAGAATATGTTAGTTGATAGATATTAATGTTAATGGTTAGTCTTCAAAAGTGGCATTCGGCATGTGTTATGTTATAGGTCTGTGGGCCTAAATGTGCCTGGCATAATGATAGCAGGTTCTCATTTGCTTATTTTAGGTACAAACACCCCATGTTTCCTTTGATCTTTCTCCTCTTAAATCTGTAAATAAAGAGTGATTCATGACTATTGTCAACGCAACACATGTTGACATCTTCCTGGAGAAGCCAGTAATGAATGTGGATTCTGTACAGGACATCAATATATTGCTCTGACAAATGAAGTTTCATAATGAAGCAATAGAAAGCAAACAGGCACACAGATATCTGTGAAATGGCAATCTACTTTTAAAGCAAAAATAAACATCAGAGAAGAAACCTCATTCTTATCTATGACCTGAAAGTGTCTGAAATACCACTAAGACTTTCCAATTATATTCTTGGGCCAAGCCCTGATTTGCATTTTTCAGTAGTTTTACCAGCCCTTGTAGAAAAGGGGTGCAGAAGCACCATATCACAAAGGACTATATAAAGTATGCTATGTACCAGTCGTAGGGTAGTGACCAATAGTAGGGGTTGAACCTAGCCTTGTTTCACTAACTATAAAGAAATTGTATTTGTATGTTCAACTCTGCCTCTGAAATTCTGTTCAATTGAATGTTATTAGAGAGGAAAATCTGCAGACACTGATTGTAGTGCAATGCACTAAAGTGCTAGAGAACTCAGAAGATTTGTAGGAAGCAAAGGGAAATAACCAATTTTTCAGAAGAAAGGAAAGCTGTGATGCTGCGTGACCAGTTCAGTCTCTCTAGCTCTTTTGTGCATTCGATTGAATTGGGAGAATCCAAGGTTTAAATGCTAGGAATGAAGAAATTTCTCCTTTACTCAGCCTATTGAGTGCTTATTTAGAGACTGTGACACTGAATTCTACACATAATCCTGCCAGCATTTAACCTGCCAAGATCTGTAAAATATTTTAGAGATCACATTTTGCACTTCTGAACTGTGAGGGATGTAGACTCTCTTCAGATGAAGAAACTAATCTCTGCATACTTTTACCAGCTGTAATCTTGCCAAGACTTTTGTATTATTGCATGAAAGATTTTTGAGTCTTGTATTGCAATTTTTTGTAATTAATGAAAAATCAAGAAAAGAACTAGAGATTATATAAATCTGAAATAAGGACAGAAAATTTTTGGAAAACTTGATAGAACTGCTTATTACTTGGTACTTTTGTCTTTTTTTTCTTTGGATATGAAGATTTCCTGCATATTTTGTTTTTTTTTGTGTGGCTATTATGCTGCACCTTGCAAATATAAGCAAAAACCTAACATCAAACATGTTGAAGTGAAAGTAATTGGAAGCCAACTGAAAGTGGGGAGGCCTTCCAAGTGTAATGTCTCATACTTATCCAGATAAAACTGTAATTTCTCTTTCTATATCTGTAACAGATCTATTATCCTTTTTGAATTCTTTGACAGCCCACTTTACCTCCAATCATCTCCACTAATCTCAGTGCCTACAAACTTACTAACCCACACACCTGCTTTTATATCCAAGTCATTTTTGCATATCATGAACAGCAGGGATCCCAATACCGATCCCTGCAGAACATCACTGGTCACCAACCTCTAGCCTGAATGGCAATCTTCCACCACTGCTCTCTGTCTTCTATGGACCAGCAATTTCAAAACCAAAATATGAATTCACTTTGAATCCCTTCTTATTGGCCTATGTTGAGAAACCTTGTCAAATGGTTACCAAAGTCTACATGGACAACACCCACTGCTCTACCCACACCAACTCCCTTTGTTATCTCCTTAAAAAAAAATCAAATTCGTAAGACATGACATGCTCTACTCAAAGCCATGCTAAGATCTTTGCATCTTAAGAAGAATGGGTAACAAAGATGGCAGCTAGGACAGTGGAATGCTTCGAATACAGGATGTGGGAAATCTGGGAGAGCACAATTGTCCCTGATAATTACACCTGCATGAGGTGCATCCAGCTGCAGCTCCTTGGAGAACAAGTTAGGGAACTAGAGCTAGAACTAGATAAGCTCTGGATCATTTGGGAGACAGAGGGGGTGAATGACAGGAGCTTCAGGGAGAAAGAAAATCCTCAAAAGGCAGGTAGCTAGGTGACTGATAGAAGAGGGAAGGGGAATAGGCAATTATCATGGAGCACCCCTGTGGCCGTTCTCAACAATAAGTATACTGTTTTGGATACTGTTGGGGGGATGATCGACCAGGGACAAGACTTTGTGGTCCTGTTTCTGGCACAGAATCTGGCCCTTTGTTTCAGAAGAGAAGGGGGAAAAAGAGGAAAATGATAGTGATTGGGGATTCACTGGGTGAATAGATAGGAGGTATGTGAACTAGATCAAAGCTCACGGATGATATGTTGCCTTCCAGCGACCAGGTTCAGGGACGTCTCTGATCGAGTCCACAACATTCTCAAGCGGGAGGGTGAACAGTCAACTGTCGTGACCCACATTGGTACCAATAACATAGATAGGAGTTGGGATGAAGCCCTGAAGAGGAAATATAGGGAGTTAGGAAGGAAGCTGAAAAGCAGGATATCAAAGGTGGTAATCTCAGGATTGCTGGGTGTGCCACATGCCATTGAGTGTGGGAATAGGAAGTTGTGGGAAATTAATGTGTGGCTGAATAGTTGGGGCGGGATTTCAGATTTGTGGATTAATTGGATTTCTTCAGGGGAAAGTGACCTGCACAAAAAGGACAGACTGCACCTGAAATGGAGAGGGTCCATTATCCTGGTGGCAGGCTTTCTAGAGCTATTGGGGAGGACTTAAGCTCGTTTGGCTGGTGGGGTAGGTACCAGAATGTGAGTGCAGAGAATAGGGCAGAAGGTGAAAAGCATGTTACAATGTGTTGTGAGTTTGTGAGGAAATACAGGCAGGGGAAGAAGCTTAAACGTAGTTAGTTAGAGGGTTTGAACAGTGTCTATTTCACTGCAAGGTGTATTAGGAATAAAGGTAATTATCTTAGAGCATGGATCAGTATGTGGAATCACAATGTTATGACTATTACAGAGACTTGCTGGCAGAAGGACAGGATTGGCTGATACAGGTACTGGGATTTGGGAGTTTTAAAAGGAATGGGATGGAAGGTAAAGGTGGGGGGAGGTGAGAAGAGTAGCATTACTGGTCAGGGATAGTATCATAGCTGTAGAAAGGGAGCTCCCTGTAGAGGGAGTGTCTCGTGAGTTGGTGTGTGTGGATCTCAGGAATAGAAAGGGAGCAATCACTGTTCTGGAAGTAGTCTATAGACCCCAAAATAGCCCTTGGTATGCTGAGGAACAGATAAGTAGGCAGATTTTAACATGGTACTGAAATATCAGGGCTGCTGTCATGGGAGACTTCAACTTCCCTAATGTTGACTGGCACTTCCTGTCTTCAAGAGGGATAAATGGGCCAAGATTTGTTAGGTATGTCCAAGAAGGATTCCTGACACAGTATGTGGAATAGCGAACTAGAGGATGGGCCGTAATGGATCTAGTACTGGGTAATGAACCTGGTCGGGTGACAGACCTTTCAGTGGAGGAGCTTTTTGGTAATAGTGACCACAACTCCCTGAGCTTTAGCATAATTATAGACAGGGATAAAAACAGTCAACATGGGAAAGTGTTCAATTAGGGAAGGGCTAATTAAAATGGGATGAGGCAGGAACTAGAGAAAGTAAATTAGGATCAGATGCTCATAGAAGAAAGCACTGATGTAATTTGGAGGATGTTTAGGGTGTCCCACTGAGACAGGGAAAAGATGGTAGGAAAAGGGAACTGTGGTTGATAAAACAGGTGAGCCAGGAAATTAAGAGGAAGAAGGAAGCATAAATTAGATTTAGGAAGCAGGGAACAGGAAGAGCTCATGAGAATTATATGGTAGCCAGGAAGGAACTTAAGAAAGGACAGGAGAGCTCAAAAGGGACATGGGAAGGCCTTGTGAATTAGGATTAAGGATAACCCCAATGCATTCTATTGTGTTTGTGAAGAACAGAAGGATGACGAGAATGGTGGGCCCACTTAAGGATGAAGGAGGCAATGTGCCTGGAGACGGAAGAGGTTGGTGTGGTCCATAGAAAAGGAGCTTGATCAGCAAGAAATCAGAGTAGAACAGGCTTGTGTGCTGAACAATGTAAAAATAAAGGAAGAAGATTGATTTGGAGCATGGGGTTCAAATCCATACATCTCTCAAGTTTGCCACTCAGGTTGATAGGATAGTTAAGAAGGCCTATGGGATGCTGGGCTTCATTGGTCAGGGGATTGAGTTTGAGTCAAAAGGTCATGTTGTAACTTTACAACTCTCTGGTAAGACCACACTTGTGTTCAGTTCTGGTCACCTTCCTATAACATGTGGAAGCTATGGAGAGGGTGCAGAGGAGATTTACAAGGAATTTACCTGGATTGGAAAATAAATCTTGTGAGGCAAGGTTAGCAGAGCTGGGACTTTTCTCTTTGGAGCAAAGAAAGATAAGAGGAGACTTGATAGACGTCTACAAGATTCTGAGTGGCATAGATAAGGTGGACAGGCAATGTCTTTTTCCCAGTGCTGGAATAGCAAATACCAGGGGACATTTTTTCAAAGCGAAGGGAGGAAAGTTTAGGGGAGACATCAGAAGTAAGTTTTTTTTTAACACTGAGCATTGTGAGTGCCTGGAATGCCTTGCCAGGGATTGTGGTGGAAGCTGAAACATTAGGGACATTTAAGAGACTCATGGATGAAAGTAAAATAGAGGGTTACATGATAGGAAGGGTTTTGGTTTTTTTTTGGTAGGTTGGCACCACATTAAGGGATGAAGGGCCTGTACTGTGCTGTTCTAGTTTCTAAGTATTGTTTCCAATATTTTCCCTACCACTGATGTGAGTTTCACTAACCTATAATTTCCTGGATTATCCCCATTTCCCTTCTTGATCAGGGAACAACAATGGCTGCTCTCCAATCTTCCAGGACCTCATCTGTTGCTAGCGAGGATACAAAGATATTGGTCAAGGCCCCAGCAACCTCCTCACTTGCCCCTCAGTACCTGGGATATATCCCATCATGCCCCAAGGATTCGTCCACCTTAATGCTCTTCCCAGTACCTTCCCTTTCTGATCTCAAAATGCCCTAACACATCAGTGTTCTCCACATAATGGTCCATGACCACCTTGGTGAATACGATGCAAATTACTTGATTAGTACCTTGCTTACTTTCTCTAACTCCAAGCATAAATTACTTCCTTTTTTGTTGTGTCTGCTCTTTCACTAGAAATTCTCTTTTTTTAATGTAAGTGCAACATGCCTTTGGAATCTCTTTAATCTTTTGACCAAGAATTTTTCATAGCCTCCTTTGACTTCACAAGGCCTTGTTTGAGCTCTTTTCTGCCATTTCTACATACCCCCAGGCCCTAATTTTAGCTTCCTAAACTTTACATGCATCTCCTTTTCTTTTTGACTGGATTCATGCCCTATGCATTTCTGTCCTTCTTCCTGACTGGAATATTCCAAAATGACCTTTAAACAACTCGCGTGTGCCCAATACCAGCTGCAAGAAATAACTCAACCTAACTCCAGCCTAATAATATCAGAATTTTCCAGATGATAACCTCTTTCTTTCAGGTCACCACAGAGTTCCTTTTCGTTTCCCTTATTTGAAACATTAGGCAGCCAGTCCTCTCCTCTTACATGAACCACAAGGGCTTTGACCAGGCTGAACTAAGCACTCACAACCTGTCTTCCAAATGGGGTTTTTCCACAAGCTTGTCATGTTCCAGTCCTAGGTTCTGCTTGCAAAACCACATGATCCTCTTAGAATAGCAAGCTGCCCTCCCAGACAGCCTGCAGCTCTGAACTACTCTTCTGATCTCTTTCATCTGTTGCTTTTCAAAACAACAATCCATTAGTGAAGTCACTTGGACACTCACCAAAGCTTTTGCAAAGACCCCCAGGAGTCTCCCTGTGTGACTTGAGCAGAGCTCCAGTATTTTAAATGAGATCTGTTTTGAAGTGTTTGTATGTGACCTACACTAAAAACCTGCCCCAATTTATCTCCCCAAAACATATCTGTATACAATACAAACACAGCATAATCTGTCACAGGAGTCTCCCACAGCAAAAATCTTGTTTCTTTTCCACCTTTTCAGAATTTGTTGAAATATCTGTTTCTGTATCTTTGAGTGGCTTTTGGGAAGCAAGGCTATATTGTTCTTTATCAGAATGTCTGCACCTTTCCTGTTCAGTGAATGAGCTTTCCAGTACACCCTTTTTGACTGCATCTGTGAGACTTGCTTGATTGGCAGTGCAACCCTGCCACCACTCTTTCCTTTCACTTGATCCTGTCTAATGCAACACATTGATAGTTTTATGCAAAATGCTACAGGACTTAGATTTTCCTTTTGGCAGCAATAATTTGTATTTTCAAAAAAATCATTTACAAAACAAATGTTCCTCAACATTTCACAGGAACTTGATAAATAAAATTTGGCACTGAGGCAGTTTTTAAGGCATCTGTAGGATTAAAAGGTTAATGCTGGAAATTCCAGATCCTGAGGCCTTGCTGGTAAAGGCATGTCTGCCAGTAGTGGAGAGATTAAACTTGGGGATCATCAAGAGACCAGACTTGGAGGAATGCTGCCAGGTGACCACTGAGTTCCTCTTGTTTCCCTTATTTCAGGAGAAACACTCCAGCCAGTAATTTCCTCTTGTAAGGGCTAGAAGGGTTTTGAACAGGCTGAACTCAGAAGTCACAACCTGTCTTCAAAATGGGGTTTTTCCAACAAGCCTGCCAGCTTTCCATTTTGCAGCCTTAACTGCCACTGTAGTGCTGACCTCTCTCTCTCTCCAAAAGAGAATCACTTGTTTGTTTTTCCTCTCTCTCTGTTTTTAAAAACCAAATGACCCAATTTTCAAAAGATCTTATCAGCCTCTGCCTGATCATTCTTCCATTCACACCTCCTTGTGAAAGTTCTTTTCGAAACAGTTCCATTGTCTCTGCAAAGAACAACACAGCTCTTGCATTTTAAATGAGATGTCTTTTGTGAAGTATACTCTGTTTAAAGACATATTTTTCCCATATCTTTAACACCTGCAAATGAACTTTATTGTTCCTCTGCATTTAACATTATAATGAAAGGAGGTGGTTATGTGATGGAGTAGTGCTGGGAGGGAAAACCAGCCCTCCATAGAGAAAGCTGAAAAAAAGGTAGAAAAATCAAGGCAGAGAAGTAAAACATAAAAAAGTTGCAAGATAAAAAGTATAAGAACCAGAGGATGGCTCCAAAAGAAGGAAAAGATTACAATGGCAAGCAAAGAAGAGGTGAAGAAATCACCAGGAAATAAAAGAAGGCCCTACCGGAGTCTGTGTACAGGGAGCTCTGCCAAAGAGGATGTCCCGAGTGGTGAAGCCGGTAAGTGGGCAGCTCTGCGGCAATTCCCCCAGGGCAGTCTGGGGCGCTGGTTTGCGGAGCCTGAAAAAGAAATGCCAGCACACATAGGCAACTCCTCGCGCATACATGGTAAGCATTCTAAAGAGGATGCTGAAGGGAATGGACGCCAACAGCAAGATGCTGACTCTAATGGGAGAAGACAACGATAGAAACAAGATCAACACGGAGCCAAGAAATGGAGCAAGAGATAGAAGATCAAGAGGAAGATAAAGACTAACAAGAAAAAAATACAAGGTAAAAAATAGACGCAGATTGTAGATAAGGAATACTTTGACAGTCAAATAAAGATCCTAATGGAAACAATAATGGCTGAGCTCAGAACTATTTATAAAAAAAATCCTGCAAGAGACAGATGTAACAATACAAAGAATAGAGAATGCTATGGCAGAAATGAGAAAGCAAAGCGATGAAGTAGAAGACAGAGTGATAGGCATGGAAATGGAGGTGAATGAGTTAAGAGAAAAATTGGAAGATAGAGATAAGGAGATTAAGAAGACACCTGACTTATTGGCCCAAAAAATTGATATTTTAGAGAATTTCAGCAGATATAATAATATAAAAATACTGGGCCTGAAAAATGAAGAAGGTGCAGATATAAAAGGATTTATAAAAAGTTGGATCCCACAGATCTTGGGAGTAGAAGAACTCAAAAAAAGAGATGGAAATTGAAAGAACCCACAGAGCATTGGTGGCAAAGCCACAACCACAACAGAAACCGTGATCCATACTAATAAAACTACTATGATATACAACAAGTGAGAAAATATTGGAACTGGCAATGAAAAGAGTGAAAGAAAATAAGGAACCATTGGAGTACAATGGGGGAAAAAAATTTTTTTTTAATCCAGATATTAGCTTTTAACTTTTAAAAAAGCAAAATGAGTTTAATTTAGCAAAAATTGTACTATAGAAAAAAGGTTATAACTTTTTTACGGCATCCAGCAGTGTGGAAGATATTCATTCCTGATGGGCAAAATAGACTGTTTTCAGATCCAGAAGAAGCTCGTTGCTTTACAGACTGATTATCAAATAAGCAATAAAAAGAAGAGTAAAGGAAATAATAAAAGGACTGTTAAGATAATAAGTAAGTTGGAATGTTAATAGTTTGAGTATAGGCATTTAAATGAAAAAAAGGCTTTATATTTTTAAGAATATATTGTGATTTCTTTGGGGGAGGGCTGGCAAGGGGGGGGGGGAAGATCTGCCCACTGCAAAATCTGTTGACATTTGTGGTATACACCACAACTCGTGTAGAAAAGGGAGTTGTGGTTGTCTTGCGAGGTGGCATGGGCAACTCAGAAAAGGGGGATTTAATGTTGTTTTCTTTAATAGTATTCTTTGGTTTTCTTATGGTTTTTGTTATTTTCTTACTAGTTCTGTTGTTGCGTATAGTAAAAAATAAGAACAACCTAAAGAGTGATTTTAGAAGAAGAGAGATGGAGGGGTTGAAGAGGTGGAATAGAGGTGAAAATGGTTGGGTAAAATGAATACATTGAACTATATGACTATTAATATTAATAGAATTCACAATCAAATTAAGAGAAAAAAGTTACTGACACTACTTAGAAAGGAGAAAATAGACATAGCATTTATACAAGAAAGACATTTAACTGAGTTTGAACATCAAAAACTGAGGAGAAACTGGTTAGGTCACGTAGTGGCATCTTCGTACAATTCAAAAGCCTGGGGAGTTGCTATATAAGTTGAGAAGAATCTCCCAGTTAAGATAAAGAAAGTCATAACAGACTCAGCAGGTAGATACGTAATGATGATGTGCCAGAATTATTCAGAATCTTGGAACTTGTTAAATATTTATGCACCTAATGAAGATGACCAGGAATTTATACAGGACATTTTTTTTAAAGATAGCAGATACACAGGAACACATTTTACTAGGGGGAGACTTTAATTTTAACCTTGACCCATCAATAGATAAAGCTGGGAAGACTACTATAAAAAAATTAAGCAGCTAAATTTACTTTGAATTCACTGCATGATATGAAGATACTTGATATATGGAGAAAACAACATTCAAAAGAAAGAGATTATTCATATTATTTAAACAGACATAAAACCTATTCTAGGATTGATATGTTCTTGTTATCAGCTCAGATTTAAGAGAGAGGTCGAAAGACCGAGTATAAGGCAAGACTTTTATCAGACCACTCACCCTTGTTATTGACAATTGCTTCAGAGAATATTCTGCCAAAAACATACAGATGGAGGCAAAGCCCCATATTGTTAAAAAGGCAAAACTTTCAGGAGTACATAGAACAACAAATTAAAATATATTTTGAGATAAATGCAAATTCTGTAGCAGACAAGTTTATATTATGGGATGCAATGAAGGCCTTTATTAGGGGACAAATAATTAATTACATGACCAAAGTTAAAAAAGAATATGATCAAGAAATAGAACAGTTGGAAAAAGAGATAGTAACTATAGAGAAAGATTTAGTAAGAAGGGAAAATATAGAGAAAAAGTAAGGATTGACAGAAAAAAATAAAATATGATGCATTGCAAACATACAAAGTGGAGAAAAACATTATGAAAACAAAGCAAAAATATTATGAATTAGGAGAGAAAACCCACAAAATATTGGATTGACAACTAAAAACAGAATAAGCAACATGAACTATCATTGCAACAAGGAAGGAGAATAAACAGATCTCATATACCCCATTAGAAATTAATGGAATTTTTCAAAAATTTTACAAGCAATTGTATCAAACAGAAAACCCAGGGAAGAATGACAAAATAGATGAGTTTTTGTCAAACATTGAATTGCCCCAATTACAACTGGAAGATCAAAATAAATTACTTAAGGCCCTCACAAATACAGAAATACATGATACACTAATGACATTACCAAGTAATAAAGTGCCAGGAAAAGATGGACTCCCTACAGAGTTTTATAAGGTATTCAATAATTTATTAATTCTGCCCCTCTTAGAGATAATGAAACAGATGGAAGAGACCCAAAATTTGCCTAACTCATGTAAAATGGCAATAATCACAGTAAATCCAAAAATAGGAAAAGACCCGTTGTCACTGGCTTCATATAGACTAATACCTTTACTAAATGCAGATTATAAATTAATAGAAAAATTACTAGTGAATAGATTAACAGACTATGTTCCGAAATTAGTGACGTTAGATCATACAGGATTTGTTAAAATTTGAAGAGCGGCAGATTTATTAATTTAGTCCATAAAACACCAACTGTGACAGTAGCTCTTGATGCAGATAAAGCTTTTGATAGGGTAGAATGGAATTATCTGTTTAAAGTACTACAGAAATTCAAATTACCGGAAAAATTTATTAATTAGATTAGAGCACTGTAGAGGTCCTTTGGCAAAAGTGGTAACAAATGGATATGTTTCAGACCACTTTAAATTGAGTAGGTCAACAAGACAGGAATGCCCATTATCACCACCCCTGTTTGCTTTGGCTATAGAGCCATTGACAGAGCTGATAAGAACCTACGAGAAAGGGATTAAAAGTAAGAGGAAGAACTTAAAATGAGCTTATTTGCGGATGAAATTACAGTATATTTAACGGACCCAGATAAATCAATAAAAAGGTTATATACGAAATTGAAAGAATATTGGGCGATATCAGGATACAAGGTTAATATTGATAAAAATGAAATGATGCCAATGAACAAAGTCAATTATATAAAATGTAAAAGGGATTCCTCCTTTAAGTGGCAATCATAGGCCATATGTTACTTTGGTATCAGGATAGATAATAATTTAAATCATTTGTATAAATTAAATTACCAACTGTTAATTTAAAAAACTACAGGAAGACTCAGAGAAATGGAAAGATTTACCACCAACTTTAATAGGGAGAGTAAACTGCATCAACATGAATATATTTCCATGGCTACAATATCTGTTCTAAACGCTACCGATTCCCTTGACAGGAATTTTTTAAAATGAAATTAAATAAATTAATAAGAAAATTTTTATGGAACGGTAAAAAATCAACACTAGCTTTGGAAAATTTAACATACATGTATAAACAAGGAGGAGAGCAGCTACCAAATTTCAAAAAACTATTACAGGGCAGCACAGTTAAGATATCTATCAGATGGGAGAAAAACCGGATTGGCTGAAGATAGAGTTATATAAATTAGGAGTAAAGGTCCCTGAACCTTTGCTCTATAAATGGGATGAGAAACTGGTGCAACATAACAATCTACCAATACGACATCATATACTAAAAATATGGAAGAGAATACACCTGGAGCGAAAGATGATAAATGTTACTAACGCAAAACTCATTAATTCCTTTTACAATAGACAATTTGTTTTTTAAGGAATGGGCAAGAAAAGGAATTAAAAGAATAAAAGATTGCTTTTTGGGAAATAATTTGACATTTGGACAGTTAAGAAATAAATATGGAATATCACATGGTGTAATATTTTCATACTATCAGTTGAAAACTTACTTCAAAGAAAAGTTGGGAAGTAGTCTAAGATTATCTGAGAGTAGCTGCTATGAATACTTAATTACAGAACCTGCGATAGTAAAAAAAAAATTACAAACTGCAATGCAAAGAAAATGATGAAGCAATATATAGAACAAGGTTGGGGGAAAAAGATTTAAGTATACAAGTAAAGAGTGAAACATGGAAGGAACCATGCACAGGACCCATGAGTAATACAATAAATACTCAGTTTCGTATGATACAATACAATTGGCTACATAGATTATACGTTACACCTTAAAAGTTAAAAGAATGGAATCCAACAATATCGGACAGATGCTTCAGTTGTAAACAAGAAATTGGAACAATAATACACACAATCTGGACATGTACGAAAGTGAAAATATTTTGGGAGGATTTAAACTTAATATTAAATAGAATAACAAAAAATTACAAAAGACCCAAAAATCTTCCTGTTAAATAAAATAAATGATAAAGAATTAGGTCTAAAATTAGACAGGGCTCATGAAAGATTTATTATGATTGCACTTGCAGCTGCAAAAAAGTGCTTAATGATAACTTGGAAAACGGAAACTACCTTAAAAATACAACAATGGTACATCAAAATGAACAAGTGTATTCCATTAGAAAAAAATTACCTACAACCTAAAAGATAAATATGCTCTATTTGAACAAATTTGGGAACCATACATAGAGTATATTAGGTACTGCCAATTTCAGACCTCTATCTCTTGAAGTGATAAGATACAAGTACAAAAATAATTAAATATGAAATATTGGATGACAGGATTTCTTTGTCTTGTCCTCTCTTTTGTGTTCTTCTATTGTTTATTTATTTCTTCTTCTTTCTTTCATTTCTTGCTTAAGTTATAAGGGGTGGAGAAAGGAGGGGAAAATTAAAATGTCACTGTATATTTTAATGTTGAATATTTGTATACATTATTACTAACGTCAATCACGGTGAAGTACCAAATCAAAAATTATTTAAAAAAACATTATAATGAAAGCCTTTTAGACTAGGTTTTCATGAGGTTATTTGCTTAACATTCTAATAAATGGCTTTAAGAATCTCAAAATCCCAGAATATTATAAAATGCAGCATGCACACTTTGACTTTCCTTCTCCAGATTAGGGTACAAGTGCAATATGGTTAGGTTGCTCAACAGCTGCACATGGCTAAGCAGATACATTGCCATGGGATACAGAGCACAATTAGTTCAAAGCATCAAGAAGAAAATGAAATTCATGTGGCTCTATTGGGTTTCAGTTTGCAAGAGAACTGGCTTTAACAGGCTTTGAGATTAGTGTGCTATACAAATTCTGTGGATATAAAAAAAAATGCAGGATTTGTTTTAAGGTTGAATTGCAAAATTGTTACTCTGACCACATTCTGCAGGCGAGAAAGTGGAGACTTAGAACGCTTCCACCAGCGTTGTCTCCGCTCCATCCTCAACATTCATTGGAGTGACTTCATCACCAACATCGAAGTACTCGAGATGGCAGAGGCCGACAGCATCGAATCCATGCTGCTGAAGATCCAACTGCGCTGGGAAGGTCACATCTCCAGAATGGAGGACCATCGCCTTCCCAAGATCATGTTATATGGCGAGCTCTCCACTGGCCATCGAGACAGAGGTGCACCAAAGAAAAGGTACAAGGACTGCCTAAAGAAATCTCTTGGTGCCTGCCACATTGACCACCGCCAATGGGGTGATATTGCCTCAAACCGTGCATCTTGGCGCCTCACAGTTCGGCGGGCAGCAACCTCCTTTGAAGAAGACCGCAGAGCCCACCTCACTGACAAAAGACAAAGGAGGAAAAACCCAACACCCAACCCCAAGCAACCAATTTTCCCTTGCAACCGCTGCAACCGTGTCTGCCTGTCCCGCATCGGACTTGTCAGCCACAAACGAGCATGCAGCTGACGTGGACATTATCCCTCCATAAATCTTCGTCTGCGAAGCCAAGGCAAAGAAAGAAAGAAGAAGAGGTATGAGTGGAATACCTTGAGTAGATGTTACTGTCCACTGGCAATGTGATAACTGTATGAAAAATGTCAGAATAATATTGAGTTGGCAGGAGCCACTTGTTCAGGAACTTTAAAAATTATTTCCCCTCTCCACACAATTTCAGTTGGCAAACTTGTTCTGAAAATGCAGTTTTTTTTTCTCTCAGCAGGGTTATCAAGATTGAACGTCAATATTGCATTAGTTTTGTTGGAAGTTGGGCTCAAATGGTTTCTTGATGATTTGGTAATTAAGAGAAAAAATATAACTGCAGATCAAGTGTTTATGCAGTTGGGTGCAAGTTAAGACCTGGAAATTTTCCACCCACATACAAGGCTAAGTCCAGAGAAAGTATCAGCAGTCATGCGCTCAAATGACATTTGGCTGAATGGTTGCGGAGGAGGGTAGTATTGCAGGATGATGATCAGCTTCAGTTGATTGAGATCAAGCCCATAGCTAGGGGCAAATGTAGGGATCAAGGCCCTGTTTGAGAGGCAAGGACAATTGAATGCTCAGAATCTGTTTGTTATTCAGATATGATGTCAGTGGACAAATATGGGGTAGTTCAAAGATGGAGGGTTTGGTGCTGTGGTGTCTCAAATTAAAAGCTAAATGTGGCATAGATATCCTTCAGGACCTGATTCTTTTAACTAATCCCGTGGGATTTGCCTTGATGGGGTTCCATTCCCGAACTGCCTTGTGCAGATTAGTTGTCTGAAGATGGTTATTCCCAAGACAATTTGAGCTAATTCAACTCTCTGTATCCCATAAGGCGTGACAGGAAATGATATGAAGTAATCCTCACTGCTATTTCACTACCACACTTATTTCTGGGACAGAATTATCCCATCCTCTCTGTATCTGAAGATGATGTGCATGCTGCCTTCTGGAGAATGAATCTGAGGAAAGTATCTGGCTTGGGCTGAGTATTAAAAATGCGATCACCAACTTACCAATGTATATATTCATTATCTCACTTCAGCAGAACATGGTACTCCTCTGTTTCAAACAGGCGTTAATCATATCAGTGAGTGTACAAACCTGCCTTAGCAATTACATCAACAGTGATTAAGTGTTTTGAAAGGCTGGCTTGAGCATATCAGCTCCTACCTGAGCAGTGAAATGGATAAATTCCAGTTCACCTTTCATAGGAACAGGTTTACGGCGGATGCCATCTCACTGGCTCTGCACAAAGCCCTGGACAGTAAGACACATTCATCAGGATGGTTTTTGACTACAGTTCAGCATTTAACACCTTCATCCCATCAAAACTGATCAGCAAACTCCAACACCTCACTGTGTAATTGGATTATGGATTTCCTCACATCTAGACCGCAATCAGTGAGGATTGGTAAGAACATCTCCACAATCTCCATCAGTACCGGAGCACCACAGGGCAGCATTCTTAGCCCCCTGCTCTACTCACTTTACACCTATGATTGGGTGGCTCGATACAACAATAACACCATTTGCAAATTTGCCGACAATCTCACGATAGTGGATAGTATAAAGAAAGGCAATGAGTCAGTGTACAGAATGGAGATTGAAAACTTGGCTGAATGGTGCACCAACAACAACCTCGCACTCACTGTCATCAGAATGATTGTTGACTTCAGGAAGGGAAAGCCAGAGGTTTATACAATCGTGATCATTGGAGGATCAGACGTGGTGAGGGTGAGCAAATTTAAGTTCTTGGGAATCACTATCTCAGAGGACCCAACACATTATAGCATCATGAAGAAAGCACATTATCCCCTCTATTTCCTCGTGAGTATTTGGAGGTTTGGTATGACACCAAAACCCCTGACAAATTTCGACAGATGTTTGGTGGAAAGTGTGCTGACTGACTGCATCAATGTCTGGTATGGTGACACCAATACCCCTGAGTGTAAAGACCTCCAAAAGGTATGTATATAGCCCAGACATCACAGGCAAAACCCTCCCTAGTATTAAAAACATCTACAGGGAACACTGCCTTTGGAGAGCAGCAGCAATAATCAAGGATCCACACCACCCAGCAGCATATGTTCTCTTCTCTCTGCTGCCATCAGGACTTGCATCACCAGGTTGAAGAACAGCTGCACCCCTCCAGCATCAGACTCCTTAACAACAAACTCAATCAGGGACTCATTTAAGGATTCTTGTGCATTTTATTGATTTATTTTATTCTCTCTGTATTGCACAGTCAGCTTGTTTACATTAATTATGAATTTATAATTCTTGATTTGTTTACATGTATACGCTGCTTATAGTATTCTTGCACTACCAATAAGTGGTAATTCTGCCTCGCCTGCAGGAAGAAGGATCTTGGAGTTGTACGTGATGTCATGTATCTTGGATGAATAAAAATGTGTTAGGATTTTAATCCAAAAATTGTCAATAGAGGTAACTACATTATGCATTAGTAGAAGTGTTGAAAATTATGAGAATGCTTTGCAACTGATAATTGTACGAAATAGCATGTAAAATGTTAGTGAAAGAACATAAAGGATGTTTATGGAAATGGTGATGAAAATATTTCAAGGAAGCCTTTGTTGAGCCCTTAGTTGTATTTTGGATATTTTTTGTAAAAAGCTGGTGAAAGCTTTAAAGTTTGTTTTCTGGTGTTTATTGTAACAGATGTTATAATGCTGTCAATTTTGTAATGGAACATAATTTGAGACATCAGCTTGATAACATTCTGTAATTAGACTTTTCTGAAAGATTTTTTAAAACACCAGGAAATATATATTTCACAGAAATTTATATTCCTGTCATAATAATTGAGTATAGCCAAGATTAAATGCTATCCTCCAAAACAAGTTTTATTCTTGTGGAGAACCTTGCGAGTCCAAAGTTTTTACTAATATCTTCAAATCTTCACTGTAGCAGAGCATTGTCCCCATGCGATTCATGGAAGCTGTCATAATTTCGGTACCAAAGAGGGTAACAGGCCTCAATGACTACTGCCCAATGGCACTGACCTCCACCATTATGAAATGCTTCAAGAGTCTAGTGTGAAATGCATTAAAGCCCACCTCCCAAAGATGAGTGGCCCATTCAACTCGCCTACAGACAGAACCATTCCACTGATGATGCTATAACTTTGTCCTAACCCACCTGAGAACGATGCCTCATATGTCAGGCTGCTGTTCATTGACTTCAGCTTGGTGTTTAATGCATTCATACCCCAGAGGTTAGTGGAGAAGCAGTCCTTGCTTGGACTTAACACCCCTCTCTGTAACTTGATTGTGGACTTCCTAAAGGAAAGACTGCAGTCTGTCTGGGTTGGCAGCAGGAAGTCAAGCACCATTATGCTGAGAACTGGGTTGTGTGCTCAATCTGCTCCTGTTCACATGACTGACCCATGACTACAATGCCAGATCCCACTCCAAGAGAGTAGTCATATTTTCAGATGACACGGCAGTAGTTGGCCTCATTAGCCACAATGATGAGTTGAAATATAGAGATGAGGTGAAAAACCTTGTGAAATGGTACAAGAATAATAACTTGAGCCTCAATGTGGACAAGACAACAGAGGTATTATGGACTTATCTGAAAAGAAAAAAAAAGGTTTTGGTGGACAAAGTGGTCTTGCAGAATGAGTATAGGGAATTGGGTAGGGATCTTAAAAGGAGGACCACTAAGGGCGTAATCTCTGGATTGCTTCCTGTGCCACATGACAGTGAGGGCAGAAATAGAATGAGGTGGAGGTTAAATGCGTGGCTAAAGGGGTGGAGTAAGGAGACAGGGTTTCAAATTCGTGGACTACTGGGACCTTTTTTGGGGAAGATGGGACCTATACCGTAATGATGGGTTACATCTTAATCCCAGAGGGATCAGTCTCCTGGCTTGGGCATTTGCTAGGGCTGTCATGGGGGGGTTTAAACTAGTATGGTTAGGGATAGCAGGGTGAGGGTTTCTTGGCTAAGGAAAGAGACGTTTAAATAATTTGAGGGAGGAAAAGCAGGAAGTAGTAAAAAGATGCTGTAGTGAAAATTGTGAGAATGGAAGAGAGGAGGATATGCAGAAGATAGGATGTAGGAGATCCTTGAGATGTATTTATTTTAATGCGAGGAGCATAGTAAGGAAGCTGGATGAGCTAAAGGTGTGGATTGACATGTGGCATTATGATGTTGTGGCCATTAGAAACACATGGAAGAAGGAAGGTTGTGACTGGCAGTTGAATGTTCCAGGATTTCACTGCTTTAGATGTGACAGAGTTGGTGGATTAAGAAGGGGAGGTGTGGCATTACTTGTCAGGGAGGATATTACAGCAGTTCTGAGGCAAGATAGACTGGAGGGCTCGTCGAGGGAGGCAGTGTGGGTTGAGCTGAAAAATAAGAAGGGTGAGGTTACTATTATGGGAGTATATTATAGGCCTCCCAATGGGGAAAGGGAACTAGAAGAGCAAATGTGCAAGGAAATAGGTGAGATGTGCAGTAGAAATAGGGTGGTGTTGGTTGGGGATTTCAATTTTCCAAACATAGATTGGGAAACTCAGTCAGTAAAAGGGCAGAATGGCTTAGTATTTATGCATTGTGTTCAAGATTGCTTTTTTCAGCGATATGTTGAGACGCCAACTAGAGGGGGAGTGTTGTTAGATTGGTTGTTTTGGAATGCAGGTGACGGAGGTAAGCGTTGGAGAGAACTTCGGATCCAGTGATCATGGGTCCATTAGCTTTAGCTTAATGATGGAAAGAGATAGGTCGGGTCGGAGGTTGAATGTCTTCGAGTGGGGGAAGGTCAGATTTGGAGAAATGAGAATGAATTTGCAGAGAGTTGTATGGGCTGATCTTTTTGCCGCAAAGGATGTAGAGGAAATTTGGGGGGCGTTTAGGGGTGAGATTTTGAAAGTACAGGATCTTTATGTTCCAGTCAGGCCGAAGGGGAAGACTAAAGGTTCGAGGGAGCCGTAGTTTTCTGGTGAAATTAAGAAGTTGCTTCGGGACAAGAGGGAGGCCTATACCAAATATTTAAAAAAACCAAGGATTGAGAGGATGAATGGTCATTACTTAGATTGCAGGAAGAACCTTAAGAGGGATATTAGAAAGGCAAAAAGGTATGAGGTGTCCATAGCTAATAAGGCGAAGGTGAATCCTAAGGGTTTTTACAGATATGTGAACAGTAAAAGGAGGTTTAAGGATAGAATAGGTCCATTGGATGGTGGGACTGGTGAACTATGTCAGGAACCGTATGAGATAGGAGAAATATTGAACAATTTTTTCTCATCAGTATTCAAGAGGGAAAGGTACATTGGGCTATATGAGATAAGAGAGGAAAAGGGCTTAGTGATGGAAAGGATAGGGATTAGTAAAGCGAGAGTTTTGGAGCTTCTAGGGTCAATTAAGTTAAGTCTCCTGCTCCTGATGAGATTTTTCCCAGGACTTTAAGGGAGGTCAGGGAACAAATGGTGGGGGCACTGACAGTGATTTTTCAAAGATCACTGGAGGAAGGGATGGTACCACAGGATTGGAGGGTTGCAAATGTTGTTCAAAAAAGGCAGTAGGTGTAGGCCAAGAAATTATCAGCTAGTAAATTTGACTTTGGTGGTGGGGAAGATTATGGAGGGTATTCTTCGAGATAGTATATATGCATATTTTGATAGGCAGGGATTAATTAGGGGCACCCAGCATGGGTTTGTAAAAGGAAAGTCATGTTTGACGAACCTTGTTGAGTTTTTTGAGGAAGTGACAAAAAAGGTGGATGAAGGTAGAGCGGTTGATGTGATCTATTTGGATTTTAGTAAGGCTTTTGATAAGGTTCTGCATGGAAGGTTAATAAGGAAGGTTTAGTCACTAGGAATTAGAGGAGAGATTGTGACATGGGTTCAGAGGTGGCTGGGAGATAGACAGTAGAGAGTTATGGTGGACAACTATGTCAGGTTGGAAGCCTGTGATAAGCGAGGTGCCTCAGGGATCGGTGCTGTGTCCCTTGTTGTTTGTCATTTATATTAATGATTTAGAGTAGTGTGTGGTTAACTAAGCAAATATGTGGATGATACGAAAATAGGGGGAGTGGTGGATAGTGAGGTAGATTTTCTTGGATTACAGAAGGATTTGGTTTGTTTGGAAGAGTGGGCTGAAAGATGGCAGATCGAATTCAATGTAGACAAGTGAGATGTTGCATTTCGGTAAAAATGAGGCACGCAAAGGAGCAAAGGGACCTGGGGATTATGGTACAGAGTTCACTGAAGGTGGATTCCCATGTCGACAGGGTGGCCTTCATAAATCATAGTATAGAGTATAGGAGCTGGGAGGTGATGCTGCAGCTGTTTAAGGCGTTGCTGAGGCCGGGTTTGGAGTACTGTGCTCAGTTCTGGTCTCCAAATTCTAGAAAGGATATAGATAAGGTGGAGAAAGGGTGCAGAGAAGGTTTACAAGAATGTTGCGTGGCTTACAGCATCTGGATTACAGGGAGAGATTAAGGAGACTGGGACTTTATTCATTGGAACGTAGACGACTGAGAGGGGACTTGATAGAGGTATTTAAAATTATGAAAGGAATAGATAGATTAAACTTAAACAGACTCTTTCCCCTGAGGGCAGGGGAGGTTGGAAGAAGAGGCCATGAGTTAAGGGTAAGGGTGGAACACTTTCGGAGAAATATTAGAGGTGGCTTTTTCACTCATTGAGTGGTGGCAGAATGGAATGAACTTCCGAATGAGATAGTTGCGGCAGGGTCCCTTCTGTCATTTAAGAGAAGGTTGGATGTGTACATGGAGGTGAGGGGGTTGGAGGGTTATTGGCAGAGAGCGGTTGGTTTGAGCTAGTGGAGTTGTTCCAGTGAACTGGTGGAGTCTCGAAAGGCTGACATGGCCTGTTTCCGCTCCGTAAATGGTTATATGGTTATAATAAGGGAATAGTAATAACTCAGTACTTCTGCCAAACAATACAGAGGGAGATGAGCTTGCATCTTTTACCTGTGACCAACAACTCCATGATTTTTTTTGAAGGTGTAAATGAAGAAGTTGGGGAACAAGAAGAGTGTGGATCAGCAGAACAAATAAGTGCAGAGAGAGAGGAAAAAAAATCAAGAAGTAGAAATGAAGCAATCTGGAAAGTTGGTACTCACAGAAGGGGAATGCAGCCCCACTGGTGAGGATAGCTATGTTATGGATGGGAATGCAGTCAGTCGATCCTTCGGTCTTTTTTTTTCCCTTTGAAAAATGAGGGAGTGAACAATGATAGCTGCAATGAGTTTTTTTTATAATTGAACATTGCACGTGATGCACCATCAATAATTTCAAAGAGTAGAAGTTGTGAAGAAACTGATAAGCTTTTATTAACTACAGAATGGATGACCACCCATGCTGGTCGACTGCCCTAAACTGAGGGGGGGGGGGGGTGGGGCTCTGTCACAGTCGCCTTTATTCAGGGACCAGGCACAATCAGCAAGAGGCATGTCATAGTAAATCCAAACATATACACAGCACATCCAAATAACAGTAGTTTACCACAAGGTGCACCAAAATTCTTCATAGGTTCAGCTAAACAGGTACTATTAAAAAACAATAGTGTATATTAAATTAATAAGAGGTGATAAATCAAGTTTAACCCAACGAAACAGTGTTCTCCAGTTGTCAGTGCAAAACACGCTGACATACAACGAGACACAGCACACATACTGACAAACAATACACACGCAGGACAAGTATTTTATCTATACAAATAAATAAATAAATATTGTTTCATGAATATGAGTGTTTCAGATAGTTAGGTTGAGCAGTTCCTTTGGATGTTCAGCATTCTCACTGGCCATTGGATGGTGCTGGCTTCCCAATGGAAGCAGCAAAAAGATGCTGTTCTCAGGGTAGAATGGCCTGAATGATTTTGTGTGCTCTCTTCACAATGATCACAGTAGATCACATCGATTGGTGTGGGGGGGGGGGGGTTGGATGGAGATTATATTGATCCTCTTTGCCACTGTTATGGTCCTGTGGATTGACCTCCAATCCATTTATCAGCAGCAACCGTACCACACTGTGATGCAGCCGGCCAGGATGCTCTTGAAGGAGCCTTAGAAGGTTGATATAATGGTGGCCTTGCCTGCTTCAGTTTCTCAAGAAGTGCAGTGGCTGCTGTGCCTTCCTGACAAGTGAGGAGATGTGTGTCAACGATAGTTCACTAGTTAAATGAACTCCAAGGAAAATGGTGCTCTCTGCTACAGAGTTGTTGATGTGTAGTGGAGGGTGGTTGTTCCTTGTCCTCCTGAAGTCCACAATCATTTCTTTTGTCTTGTCCATATTGAGACTCGGGTTGTTACTCTCACACCATTTCACAAGATTTGCTACCTCTGTTATGAAACTCATCATTGTTGGTGATGAGGCCAACTACTGTTGTATCATCGCCAAACTTGATGACACTCTTGGAACTGGATCCAACATGCAGTTGTGGGTCAGTAGCAGGAACAGGGCACAAACTGATCACACAGCCCTGAGGTGTGCCAGTGCTCAGCATAACGATGCTCGATGTTCTGCTACGACCCAGACAGACTGTGGTCTTTCAGTTGGAAAATCTAGAATCAAGTTCCAGCGAGGACTGCTTCTTCACTAGCCTCTGGGGAATGATCATATTAAGCATTAAGCTGAAGTTGATGAACAGCAGTATGAGGCGTCATTCTCCAGGTGGGTCAGGAGTGAAGGGACATTATCTGTGGGATGATTTATTCAAAAGACTAATTGAAATGGGTCCAGCGTCTTTGGGAAATGTGCTTTGATGCGATCCATCACCAGATGCTCGAAGCATTTCATGTGTTGATGCCTAGTGTTGAAGCATATCAGCTTCTGCCTGAGCAGTGACATGGATCCATTCCAATTTGGCTATTGTAGCAACAGGTCTAGGGCAGATGCCATCTCATTGACTCTACACAAAGCCCTTGAACACCTGGACAGTAAAGATGTATACATTAGGATGCTGTTTATTGATTACAGTTTGGCATTTTGCGCTATCATCCCCTCAAAATTAATGAGCAAACTCCAATACTCCACTGTAATTGGATCTTGGATTTCCTCACCTCCAGACCACAATCAGAGGAATGGTAAGAATATCTCCTCCATAATCTCCCTCAGTACCAGAGCACCACGGGGCTGTGTTCTGAACCCCCTGTTCTATTCAGTCGTAGGTGTATAACGTATGACACCATCTACAAATTCGCTGATGATATCACAGTACTAGGATGTATGAAAAGGAGGAACAAGTCAGAATATTGGAGGGAGATTGAAAACGTAGCTGAATGATGCACTAATAACAATCTTGTACTCAATGTCCATACCAAAACCAAGGAGCTAATGGTTGACTTCAGGAAGTGAAAGCCAGAGGTGTACAACCCAGTGATCATTGGGGGAATCAGAGATGGAGAGGGTGAGCAAATTTAAATTGTTGGGAGTCATTATCTCAGATCTTGAACCAAACACACAAATGGCAACATGAAGAAAGCCTCTACTTCCTCAAGAGTTTGTGGTGGTTTGGTATGACATCGGAAACAGTGGCAAATTTAAACAGAAGTGTGATGGAAAGTGTGCCGACCAGCTGCATCATGACCTGGTATCAGGTTACCAATGCTTCTGAGCCTAAAGCCCTGCAAAAGATAATGGATAGAGTTCAGGGCATCATGTGTAAAAAGCCTTCCTACCATCAAGAACATCTACCAGGAATGTTACCGTCGTAGAGAAGCAGTGATCACCAAGGATTCACACCATCCAGCAGATGCTCTGTTCTAGCTGCTGCCATCAGGAAAGAGGTACAGGCACCACCAGGTTCAGAAACAGCTACTACCCCTCCACCATCAAACTCCTCAATCAGGGATTTATTTAAGAACTCTTACTATTCCACTTCATTGATTTTTTTTCCCCTTCTCTCTATTGCAGTCAGTTTGTTTATTTTTCAGGATCAAAGATTAAGATTCAATTTATTGTCATAGTAATAAAACAGTGTATTGCATGAAATTAAAATTTGCCTGCTGCAAGGAAGACAGAATCATCGCCACCAGGAATTGCCTGGTGACGTAGTCAGTCAGAGAGAGAGAGAGAGAGAGAGAGGGAGAAGCAAAAGAGAGATTTTATTGTTTACATCTTTAAGTTGAGTCAGTTTTTTTTGCACTGCCATTCAGTGGCAATTCTCTCTTGCCTGCAGGAAAAAGTATCTCTGGGTTGTATGTAATGTCATGTATGTACTCTGACAATAAATCTGAAACCTAATGGTGGGGGTCAGTGCCACAGGGCTGTAGTCATTGAGGCGTGTTATGATCACCCTCTTGGGAATTAGCCCCTTCGGACTTGCGCTTCTGTCTATCTTACTCTCAAATACAAGATAATTGGAGAAGAAAGTGGACTACCTGAGGCTGGATCTGAAACCAGGGAGAACTGGAAGGCTGCTGTGCCTTGGTGATTACAGAAACATGGTTCCAGGACACCATTCCAGGCAGCAATCTAGCTGGATGGCTTTATCTCCTTGAGGACAGACAGAAATGCTGCTACTTCTGGCAAGGCTCCAGGAGGGGCACTGTGCATTTACATCAATGAGAACTGGTGCACTAATGTTTCTGTTATGAAGACCTTTTGCCCAGCAAAGTGAGAGTACCTCGTGGTGAAATGCAGACCCTTTACTTGACCAAGGAATTCTCAGCCACGCTAATTGCTGCAGTCTATGTATTGCCTTTGGTTAATGAGGGTGAAGCCATGAAGGAGGTTATGGTGCCATCTGTAAAGCCCAGATATCCCACCCTGACAAAGCCAGGATTGTTGCTGGTGACTTCATTGACGCCAACCTGAAAAAGGTCTTTCCACGGTTTCAACAGCAATCATCTTCGCCACTAGAGGAGAGAACGCCTTGGATTGGGTATACATCAATGTCCCTGGTGCTTTCAAGGCTGCACCTTGCTCCCACCTTGTTTACTTGGATCACGTATCTGTCCTGCTAACACCGGCATACAGACCGCTTGCAAACCAAACTAGGGCAGTTCGCAGGAAGATCAGGACATGACTGAGGATTTGATGGGAGGGGGAGGGGGGGACACGGTAGCTCTACAAGACTGCTGTGTGACCACAGACTGGAGCTGTTTCAGGGTGGTGTCCACCTACAATGGTCATGTGAACATAGAGGAGTATGCGAGATCAGTGACTGGCAATATCAGCAAGTGCATTGAGATATCACCGAGATCAGATGCTTCACAACTAGGGTTAACCAGAAACCATGATTGGAATGGCTCTTCTCAGAGCTTGTGATGCTGCCTTCATGACAGGGGATAGGCTGGCACTAAGATCAGCCAGGACTGAATTCTCCCATGCAATCGAGAAGGCAAAGTAGGGAACACATAGATTATCCACAGACAGTTGTGCGAAACCAGTGACACGATGCACATTCTTCACGGATATCTGCAATATCTCACTACAGCAGTCCATTGTCCCTGCAGGGTTCAATACAGGCACCACATAAATACAAAAGATAAATGAGAACTATTCAGTTACTGTAATGTACCCAACACGAACCCTAGAGTGCAGACAGTTATTTTATAGTGCTGGCGCAGCCCATGATTCGTGCAGCAAGGAGTGGTATAAGAGCTTGATAGCCATTAGAAATAATCTGTTCTTGAACCTTGAGGTGCTGCTTTTGGGGTTCTGTACCATCTACTGAGAGGTAGCGATGAGAAGAGGTTGTGGCAAGATGGATGGGTGACCTTTCTGACATTGGCTTCCTTTGAGAGGCAATGCCTCACAAAGATGTCTTCAATGAATGGGGAGTTCGAGCCATTGATGAACTTGGCTCGGTTTACTACTTTCTGCATTCGTGGTGTTTGAATTTCCAAACCAGGATGGGATGTAACTAGTCAGTATATTTTTCACAGTACAGGTATAGAAATTTAATGGAGTAATCAAAGACATGCCAAATCTCCTCTAACTTCTTGAAAAGTATGAGATCAGATTTAAATTTAATTGACGGTGGGATCTTGGGAGAGGACGATATTCTTTCTCAAGCAGAGTAAGACTAAATCTTCCTCATCAAATGAAATTGGAGGAAAAAAAAATCTGTGACAAAATATTGTACACTTGAAGGATATGGATTGTCAATCAAAACCATGTGAGTATTCAATCAGAGTCATGGAATCAAACAGCCTAGAACAGGCCCTTTGGCCCAACTCATCCATGTGCACCATTGGCATTCTGTGCTAGTTCCATTAACATGCATTTTCTCCATATATTTCTTACCATTATATCTGTTCAAATGCCTATTGAATGTTGTAATTGCATGTAATACACAAATGTGCTGGAAAAACTCAGCGGGTAACCAAGATTTCAGGCCTGGGGGCTTTTTCAGATATAAGCAAAATAAATAGGTGGGTGAAAAAATGGTGGAGGTCGGACAGAAGAGGAGAGGAAGCGTGGGCTAACAAGAAGTAATGGGTGTATAAAGTTGGAGGGTCTGAGATAAAAGCTGGGAATTGATAGGGGTAGAGAGGGCTGAGGTTAGCTCTCTGATAAAAAGATAGAAGAGAAGGGGGTGGGGAACTAGCGGAAATGAGATATAAAGATAAAGAATGAGAGACTTTGGGGAAGTGGTTAACTGAAATTGGAGAAGTTGATGTTAATGTTGTTTGGAGGGTGCCCAGACATATTGTGAGATTTTGTTTTTCCAATTTGCCAGTGGCCTCAATTTGGCAGTATGTGAGCCCATGGACTGACATGTCAGTGTGACAATGATGTGTGGAATTGAAATTGTTGGCCACTTTCAGCTCCCTTGTGTTGCAGCAGAGTGAAAGTGCTCAATGAAGTGATCTCCCAGTCTACCCTATGTAGAGGATGCCTCAACAGGAGCATCGGAAAGTAGTAAATTACCCTTACAGATATACAAGTGAAATGGTGGTGAGAGAGGAGGTGTAGGTACCAAGGGGGCAAATGGGAAGGGATGAGTGGAAAAGGGAATCCCAGAGGGAGAGGTTCCTACAGAAAATGGGCAAGGGATGGGAGAAGATATTCTTGGTTGTGGGATCCCGTTGCAGGTGACAGATGTATGGAAAATAGAGTAAATGCTGGTGAGGACTAATTTAATAATAGCAGGGGGAAAGAATCATTTTCTGAAAGAGGAGGACATCATGGAATGGAAGGCCTCATCCTGGGAGCAGGTGAGATGGAGAAACTGAGAGAAAGGAATATAATCCTTACAGGAGACAGGGTGGGGAGGTGTTGTTGAAATGACTGTGGGAATTGGTGGGTTTATGGAAGATGTCAACAAATAGTTTGTCTCCTGTGAATGAGGCAGATCAAGGAAGGGGAAAGTGTTGCCAGAGATGGATTAAGCGATTTCCAGGTCAGGGTGAAAGTTAGCAGCAAAGTTAACGATCTTATCATGGGTGCAGGGGACAGCACCGATATACTTGTCAATGTAGTGGAGGAAGAGCTGAGGAGCCTTGCCTGTGCAGGCTTGCAGCATTAGCCCCTTTCACACTTGCATCCCACTAAATAAGCTGTTCAGTGTCCTGGGATAGGAATGAGGGTTTGGCTTTTCACACTTGATCACTCCTAACTGGGACACTGAATGCTTTCACCCTTGCAAGAAGCCATCCCTGGGGTTAGGACTGTTCTACCTTCTACTGGTGATGTCAGGATGCATCAAGTGATGGTGGACCTGCCCTAAATCCTGATCAATGTATTATGATCTTCTATTTGAACGAAATTAATCATGCCTGATTATAACATAATTAAACTTGATGTACAGCACAGTATGAGCCCTTCAGCCCCTGTTGTTGTTGTGCCGACCTATATAAACTTTTATAAGGGACTGTGGGAAAGTGCTAGCAATAATGGACAATTTTTAAACAGGGTGGGAAAGTTGATAGCACTTCAGTGCACAATTTATATAGCATGAGAAGGTTTGTAGCATTATAGCGTACAATCTAAACAGCGTGGGAAAGTTGGTAGCACTATCGCTTACAATTTATAAATACCGTGGGGCAAAAGCGATAGCGGACCTACCCTCCCAGAATTCCATGTGGAAGAGAAAGGGTTATATTCCCAATTGCATGGATGGAGCATTCATAGAGGGGGTTTCTCTGCCGCATGGCAGTCTGGGAAGTCAGGTCCACCATTGCATTTTTTCCCCACAGTCTTTATAAATTGTGTGCTATAGCGCTACCAATGTTCTCTTGCTGTTTAAAAATTGTCTGTTATTGCTATTTATTTCCCCTCTCTCTGTCCCCCACTGCGAATTTCCCACGACAAAGTTTATACCTTCATTTTAATCTTTTCTTCAGGTTCCTGCACTCATGCAAAAACTCGGGTCATTTCAATCCCACCATTTCACACTTGCCTGATTGAAGTGCTGGTGTCTGCAGACACCGGGGATTGTACAAGGGGCGGAGGCAGTCAATCTCCAGTGTGAGATGACATAATTTGACACTGGCATTGAGTTGATTTTGCTTTCACACTAGGCATTTAAAGGCCAATTGTGGGTTAATTCCTGGGATTACTTGCAAATGTGAAAGGGGCTATTGATTGGTCCACATAGCCAACAAAGAAGCAGGCATTGCTGGGATCCATGAGGGTAGCTATTGACGTGTTGGGTTCAGACACGCTTGTTATAAAAATGACCTTGAGCCTGGAGTTGCATTCATAGCTTGTTTTATTTTACCATACACTTAGTATGTGCAGGCTTTTCCCTTCTAGTCCTGAGGCTCTCTCTCTCCAAGTTGCAGAAGTCCCGCCCTGTGATGTCATCAGCCTGCTTGATGTCCCAGCAATAGTGTTTCACCACATCCCCCTTTGTGTTTGAAGCCCCCTTTTCTGTGGCTTCGCCTGCTACAGTTACCTTTACGCACATAATGGTATTTTTGGAGATATTTTTCCCTTTGTTCCAATTAAATTATTCAATTTGTACCAAATATTCAAAATATGCTTTGTTAAAGGTGTTTCCTTTCCACCAGAAATAGATTTAATGTCCCATTTATATTTAGGATCATTTGCTACGCTCTCTCCGCCTTTGTGCAGTTTAATTCCATCCATGAAGGCTTGTCTCTTCCATCACACAGGAAAATGACAAATTTCATCTGGGCCGCCCAATAATACTATTTAAAAATTTGAAGTTGCAAAACCCCCATACGGTATTTTCAAATTAATTTTTCCATGGAGACTGGTTAACTTAACTTTCCCAAAAAACTTCCTAACTAACTTATTCAGATTTTTTTCACAGGGTTGTTTAAATCATTAAGATTACTACTAACAGACTTTACCACATTTTCCATAATCACAGATTATAGTTATGTCGATTTCTGTTATCCTTCCTCCCATCTATCCACACCCCCTCCCCCAGAGATCCAAATTTCTTTTTCTTCCACTGCTGGACCAAAACCAGCCGACAATTCCAATAGAAAAAGATCAAATAGAAGAATACAGTTAGAAATAGATATACATATTTTCATGGCTTTAAAGAAAATGAAAACAAAGCTTAAATTCACCCCCCCCCCACCCCCCACACCTATAAGTGTTGAGAAATGAGCTCAAAATGCTACCTAACTTACTATTGCAGGTTGTGACTAAAGCACAAACACACTTCTGGTGTGACGCAAACAAACACTGAAAACCCCCCCCCCCCCAACCCCCCCTCCCGGAAATTATTATACAAGTATTGATTGTGTTCCTTAGAAGAAGAAGAATTCCAATATATTACAATAATTACATACAAATGTAAAAATAACATTATTGTCATCTACTAAGTTCTGTCAACCTTCAAGTCCGGCAGATGATTAACAAAGTCTGTAGTGCGTTTTGTATCCGAAAAAAAATCTTATTTTCACCATTTATAGGGTTAAATTCCTGTCTACATCTCAAAGGTAATGTGTTGATGTACAGATAAAAGAAAATCTTTCCCAATTCATATTTGAGTGGTGTCCCCCTTTCTTTTGCTTCTTTGGCCACTGCTCTAAAAATTTTCTCACGATCCTGAAATCATAGACATTCATCTGCACTGAACAGGGCTTTTGGCTTGGAAGAAGGGGTGGGGGAGGGGGCCCACTTTATCCTGTCCCAAAATTCTATGTAGCCAATCTTGAAAATATGTAACAGGGTCAGCACCTTCAATTCCTTCCTTAACGCCTATAATTTTAGCATTGTTTCTCCTACTAATGTTTTTTAGAACATCAAATTTATTCCAAAGTTTTAGACTTTTTCCTGGTCCCAAGTGCTAGCATCTTGTCCAAACTGGTTTCCTTATCCATTACTACTTCATATTTTTCTTCAATAACATTAACTCTTTCATTTAATGACTCTATAGCTCCTTCAATCTTCATTGTTACTTTTAAAATATTATCAAGTTTCTTATTTGATTTGTTTTCTTTCTAGCCAAAGCTTTTAAAACATCATCTATACTGTGCCTAGACTTAACTTTCTTTGCTGACTTCTTCTCCATTGCTTTGGCAGCCTCATCTGCTGAAGCTGATTTTTCCAAACTTACATTGGAGTTGCCGTTTTTTGAAGACTCCTCATTTTTGATTAGTTCAGACTTTTGCGGTCGATCTTTTGAATCATGCATGCCTGTGCACTGAATCAAGGGTTCCCCCTGGAGCTTGTTCCGTCACTAACACTGTTGACGCCGCAGCACTAGAGCCAGGAAGAGATGTTTCCAATTGTGAGGTAAAACAAACTTCATCCCTAGGCTTCCTCTTATGTGAGGGTCTTTGCTCCCGTATATCTTCCCTCTGCCGAAGTGTTCCGGAGGCTGCCAGGTGTGTCCTGTTCTTCTTTGAACCTATTACTAAATAGGTTCAGATATCGTTTTTACAAAGTTATAAAACAAAAAATTTATGTTTAACCTCCTTTTTTAAACAAATTCCAGGAGGGCTGAGAGTTCACGTCCAACCTCTCACCATGTGGATAGCCTATTTTTGCTCCATTGTCTTATCATTGTCGATGTGGACTTTAATGAGGCACTTTACAGGTCCCTCATGATGGGTTGATTTAGAAGGTGCAGGTGAATGGAATCCATGATGAGTTGATAGTCTGGGAGCAGAATTGTTTGACCCACAGAAGACAGGGTAGTTATTTAGGCTGGAGACCTGTAACTAATTGCGTTCTGCAGTGATAGATGTTGGATCTCCTGTTCTTTGTAATATACTTAAATTTCGGATGAAAAAGTACATGGATGGGTTAGTAAGTTTGTACAAAGATTGTTGGAGTTGTGGGCAGTTTGGAATACAAAGAATACACTAGGATTTAAATCAGTTTCAGATATGGACATTGAAATGGCAGATGGAGTTTAATCCAGACAAATGTGAGGTGTTGCATCTTGGGAGATCAAATAAAAGCAGAATGTATACAATAAATGGCAGTAACTTAAAAGTGCAGAAGGATCTGGGAGTCCAGGTCTACAGCTAATTGAAAGTGGCCACGAAGTAAATAGGGTGGTAAGGAAGGTGTGTGGTATGCGTGCCTTCATTGGATGTGGCATTGAGTATAAAGGTTGGGAGGTCTTGTTGCAGCTATCCATAACTTTTGTTGAGCAGTACTTAGTCCTCACAATTCTGTTTTTCCTGTTTCAGGAAGGATGTGGAGGCTTGAGAAAGGGAGCAGAAGAGGTTTACCAGGATGTTACGAGTTAGAGGGTATGAATTATAGGGAGAGATTGGGCAAAGATTTTTTCTCAGGAGCATCGAAGGCTGTGTGACAGGTGTATAAAATCAGGAGATGTTTTTATAGGCTGCACCCTCAAAATCTTTTCTCCAGAGCAAAAGCATCCCACACTAAAGCACGTGTTTAAGGTGAAGGGAAGGAAGTTCAAGGGAGTTCAAGGGGCAAATATTTTACATAGATTGGTAGGTGCTTGAAGTATCAGAAGTAGTGGTGGAAGCAGATGCATTTACAGCATTTTAGAAACTTCTGGACAGACACATGAATATGAAGAGGATAGAGGCATATCTATCAAGTACAAAGAGCTGAGTTTTAGTTTGATTTGAATATCATATTCAGCTCAGACACTTGGGGTGAAACGCCTGTACCTGTACTATTCTGTTCTATGTTTCATTCTACCAAGGGGCAGCATGGTTAGCATAGCAGTTAGCGTAACGCTGTTACAGCGATTAAGAACGGGGTTTAAATGTGCTGTCTGTAAGAAGTTTGTATGTTCTCTCCATGGCTGCATGGATTTTCCCTGGGGGCTTTGGTTTCCTCCCACCATTAAAAAATGTACTGTGGCAATTGGGTGTAATTGGGCAGTATGGGCTCATGGGCCATAAGGGCCTATTACTGTTCTCAATGTCTAATTTAAAAAAAAATCGAGCTTTGAGTCCAGTTGGCCAGCTTTGGTGATAATTGGTTCCCAAGTGACCTAACCTTCATGATTAGTCTGCTATGCAGGACTTCATCACTGACCTTGTTAAAGTCCAGCAGTACATTGCCTATAACTCAAAATGTAGTTCTTCCTATGTTTTTCTTTATTGGAGGGGAGTTTTTGCCAGTGTGACTGGGTATGGATTTTTGTTTTGTTAAGGTCCGGCATAATAGGTAAGTGTGACAAATTACAATGATGTTCATGGACTTTGAAAGAAGAGGTAATTTGGAGATTAGGTGATAGTTTGGAAGATCAAAGGCTTGTTGGTTGATTTTTATTATGATAAACCGCACATTCATATACATCAAATTTCTTTTATGTTCTGGATTATTGGAAATCTCAAGCTTGTCAATAAAAGCAGCCATGTTTCTCTGTTGGAATATCCAAATGCATACAGCACAGTGAGAAACAGTGTTGCTGTTCACTTCACCTCTGTCTTGCCTGGAACTTAATAAATGTGGAAATAGTCTCTTGAGAGATTTTATGCCCACCCTTTTGATTTGAATGACAAAAGATAGGGATTATGGTTTAAATAAAAATTGTATTGTGCTTGAGCCATGCATCCCTCCCAGCAGGGTCAGAAATCCCAAAACCTACCTTGGTGGCTCTGGAAAAGAAAAGCAGAGGTAAGATCAAATAATGAGGGAAATAGAGGAAAAAGAGTAAAAAATCAAGCTAATATCTGTGAATTGATGGCACAATTAATAAACATGCACCCATGGTGAGTTCAACATCTTTATCCACTTTGCTGCTAACATTCACCCCAGTCTCAAATTCGCTTGGTCCATCTGTGGCAACACTCTCCCCTTTATCAAGGGGTAAAACACAGAATTCTGTTGACACTGTGGTTAAGTGAAAAAACACAAATGCTGGACAAACTCAGCAGGTCAAACAGTGCCTTTATGTAGCAGAGGTGAAGATACATCACCAACATTTTGGGCTTGAGCCCTTAAGATGTCAATCTCTTAGTTTTGATAATCAAGATGAAGACTATCTACAGATATTTTCTAACTCTTGCATTGTCCAGTGTAAGGAGTCTATTCCTTTCTTTCAATTCCTTCATCTCCATCGCATCTACTCCCAGGTTGATGTCTTCATTCCAGATCATCCAAGGTCTTCCTTCAAAATTGTGACTTCCCCTCTACCACCATTTACTCAACTCTTACCCGCATGCCTCTTTTTTCCACGTATTTGCCCTGGTCTTCTCCGCATCAAGATGCAATGAGGACAGGATTCTCTTTGTCCTCAACCACCCCACCAGCATCCACATCCAATAACATTGAAAATCTCTGCAATTTACCCAGTAGTAATCATGATCTCACCTCAGACACCTCTTCCGCTCTCCTCCCCTCTCTGCCTTCTTGTGGGGACTGCTCCTTCTGTGACTCCCTTGTCCACTCATCCCTTGGTATACTTGCTCAACACCTCCTCACTCACAATCATTCTGGGCCCCAAACAGTCCTTACAAGTGAAGCAACCCTTAACTTATCAATCTGCAGGGATCATCTATTGCATCCAATGCTCCTGATGTGGCCTCCTCTACATCAGAGAGACTGGATGCAAATGGGGAGATCATTTCACTCTGTCTGCTGCAATAGTGGGCAATTCTTAGTGCACCCTTCTCCCACACCAACATGTATGTCCATGGCCTCATGCACTGCCAAACCAAGACCCTGCTCAAATTGGAGGAACAACACCTAATATTTCGTCTGGAAACTTTCCAACTAGATGCCATTAACATTGACTTTTCCATTTTCAGTTAGCCCCCTGCCTCTCCTGCTATCTCTTTCCCTATTCCTTGGTCTCCTTCAGCTCCTCACCTCCTTCCCTCTCCATTCAGAGACCTATCCCCTTCCCCATCACTTCCCTGCTTTTTTCTTTTCTGCCCTCCCACCCATATCTACTTATGACATAATTGCCTGTGAGCCTGTGCTGGTCCTACTATCCCTCCCCCCACCATTTTATTCAGATTCCTGTCTGCATTTTTCTTCTATTTTGAAGAAGGACTCAGGCTTGAAACGTTAGTCATATATTGTTACTACATGAGACTGCTGCATGACTTGTTGAGTTTCTCTGGCACTTTTATGTATTGACCTTCAATCACAGTGTCTGCAGACATTCTTGTTTAACTCAGTCTTTTGGGAATGATTATGGATTTCCACTCATTTGCTTGCCTCTCACTGTCTCAATGATATTCGTACAGATATGAAATAGGAAAAGCGCCATGTCAGTATAGCTGTTTAACAATGTGCTCAGCAACATGGAAGTCAGTATCTAATTGCTTTTTTTTCTTATTTAGGCAGCCTAATCAAACTAGTTTTCTTTGTAATTAAAATAAATTGTATTAGTACAATGTTTTTCAAACTTGCATCATTCCAAAGTGCGTATTTATAGCCAATGAAGTACTATTGAAATGTTGTCATTGATGCAAAATAGAAACTTATCAGCCAATTTTAAAACAGTAATTTTCCACAAAAATCTATGCAATATAGTTAAGAATATCTGTTCTAATTACGTTAACTGAGGGCTAAATATTGAACAAGTCATATAACATCTGAAATAGGAACAAACAGATCTTGTCCATCTGGCCTGTCAAGATTGTGTCTGATCTGACCGTGGACTTGCTTCAATCTAACCACCTACACCTCATAACCCTGAATTTCTCGATATTTAAACAAAAATCTGCCTAAAATACATTTAATAAGGCAGCCTCTACTGCTTTCTTGTACAGAAAATTCCACAGGTTCAACTTCTATCTTATCTATTCATTTCATAATTGTACTGTATTTGTCTTTATTAGATTTCCCCTCATCCTTCTAAACCCATGCGAATAGTCCCAGATGACCCAATCCCTCCTCATAAGCTAGCACCCTCGTTCCTCAAGGAAGGAGACCAGAACTACACACAGTACTCCAGGTATGGCCTCACCCTGTACAGTTGCAGCAGAATTCAATTCCTCTTGCAGTGAAGCCCAAAATTCATTTGCTATCTTTATTACCTGCTGTACAATTTAACTAACCTTTTTGTAACTCATGCCCAAGCACACCTTTGTCTCTCTACACAACTGCATGCTGCAATTTTTCACCATTTAAATAATAATCTGATCTATTTTTCTTTCCAAAGTGGATGACCGTACATTTGTTTATATTGTCCCTCCATCTACCACATCTTGCCCACTCATTCAACTGACACAGGATTGCTCTTCTGTCCTTTAAAATAACCTTTAAAATAATCCATTGATTGCCTTTACATGTCCATCTCATCCAAAGGACTTTCAGATGGATGTGTGTTTTCAACTATATAATGCATATAATAATTTCTCTTTTAGAAAAATTATTGTTTTGTCCTGGAGTCATGATCTCAGACAATGTCACAGTTGAGATTTATTTTATTCATTGTCACAGAAGAAAAATGACAGCATTTGCACAATCTGTTTTAATGGACTGCAAATTAATTTGTAATGGATAAATATCATTCCAAGTGCATGAGTGACAGTTCAGTTAGTGCCTAAGTGTGACAAGTATGTTAATACTTTAAGTGGACCTTCCAGCATAATTGGTGTACAATTTGTGGTTTTCTTGTATTATGCTTTTTACTAATTTTATCCGAAATTCCTGGCAGACTGGAAGACAGCAAATGTCATACCACTTTTTAAGAAGGGATGTAGGCAGAAGACTGGAAATTATCGGCCAATTAGCTTGACGTCTGTAGTTGGAAAAATGCTTGAAGCCGTCATTAAAAATGAAATAGTGAAACTTTTGGAACATAAGGGTTCAATCAGGCAGACGCAGCATGGTTTTAGAAAGGGAAGATCTTGTTTGACAAACTTGTTAGGATTCTTTGAGGATATAATGGGTGCGGTGGATAGAGGGGAACAAGTTGATATTGTGTATTTGGATTTCCAGAAAACGTTTGATAAGGTGCTGCACAAGAGACTTATCAGTAAGTTACAGGAAAGTGGAGTCCGGGGAAGTATATTGACATGGATCGAAAATTGGTTGTCTGACAGGAGGCAGAGAGTCGGGATAAGTGGGAGTTTTTCAGGTTGGCAGAGAGTGGTAAATGGGGTGCCGCAGGGGTTGGTGCTCGGCCCACAACTGTTCATCATTTACATTGATGACTTGGAGGAGGGGACAAAATGTGGTGTAGCCAAGTTTGCGGATGACACCACATTGAGTGGAAGAGCAAATTGTAATGAGGATGTGGAGAGTCTGCAGAGGGATATAGTTAAGCTGGATGTGTGGGCAAAGGTCTGGCAGATGGTATACAATGTTAATAAGTGTGAGGTTATCCACTTTGGCAAGAAAAATAGAAGAGCTGAATATTATTTAAAGGTTGAAAAACTACAGCATGCTGTTGTGCAGAGGGACTTGGGAGTGCTTGTGCATGAATCGCAAAAAGTTAGGTGGCAGGTGCAGCAGGTTATTAAGAAGGCAAATGGAATGTTGGCCTTTATCGCTAGAGGAACTGAATTCAGAAGTAGGGAGGTAATGTTGCAACTGTATAAGGTACTGGTGAGACCGCATCTGGAGTACTGTGTCCAGTCTGGTCTCCATATTTGAGGAAGGATATACTGGCTTTGGAGACAGTCCAGAGGAGGTTTACTAGGTTGATCCCTGGGATGAAGGGGTTGACTTATGATGAAAGATTAAATCGTCTAGGATTGTATTCACTTGAGTTCAGAAGAATGAGAGGAGATCTTATAGAAACATATAGGATTATGAAGGGTATGGATAGGATAGATGTAGGAAGGTTTTTTGAGCTGGCCGGGGAATCTAAAATGAGAGGACACAGTCTCAAGATTCGGGGGAGTAAATTTAGGACAGAGATGAGGAAAAATAGTTTTTCCCAGAGAGTAGTGAATGTTTGGAATTCTCTATTCAGGGAAGTGGTTAAGGCTGCTTCATTAGACATATTTAAAATTTGGTTAGATAAATTTTTACATGATAGAGGAATTAGGGGATATGGGAAAAAGGCAGGTAGGTGGAGTTAGGTCATAAATTAGATCAGCCATAATCTTATTGAATGGCGGAGCAGGTTCGATGGGCCATTTTTGGCCTACTCCTGTTCCTACTTCCTATGTTCTCAAGATTCCAATTCTGTCAAATAGTAACTGAGCAATCATGCTGCTAAAAATGCAACATTATCTTATTTTTTCAAAGCACACAGGATGTCAGTCATCTAAAATACACTGTACTTTGATTATTAATTAATTAACAGTAGATTGAAAAGACCATTAATCTTTTGATTACTTCTCAAAGTCATCCCGCTCTGGTGGTTTTTACTGTTTCATACAACTCATGAATCATTAGGGGCTCCCCAAAGGTCATCGAATTCAACAATGAAAGGTTAATTGCATTGAGAACTTAGAAAATCAGTGGTGTTGTAGAAAATATGGAGAGGGGAAATAATACAAAATATGAAGGTTTCAATTTCAAATAATGGTTTCACTATTTAATCAATATTGTATAAGATCTACATAATTAATATCTTCATTAATTGAGGTAAAATTGAGACAGTAACTGAGTACAGATGAAAAAATAAATGTGAAGATTTATTGAATATTCTTGTCCTCATAAATCAGAACTGGAAAACTGTTCACAACTGTGGACTGTCAACAATAGCAAAATATATAGTACAGGGTACAAGTTGAAATGTCATGGTCCAACATATCCCTAATTCTATTATTACTAACAAGCCAGAGGATTGACTCTGGTTTATTGAGGCATGCAAAAGGGCATGGGAAGAATAACACGAGTAATATGAACTAATGAAGCTGCAAAATGGAACTTCTAAAATGTGGCATAATCTGCAGCAAATAGAACTGAATGATCTTACAATCACTGGATCTTATCAAAGTTCTGCTGTTTTTTCACCTCTATTCATCAACGGGGAATGGAAAGAAAAGGCTCTAAAAAATACATTGTCATCCACAACAATGGAGACGAGCACGTGAATGATAAGGGCAAAGCCAAAATATCCCCAGAATGTTCATCCGAAAGTACTGAATAAATGATTTATGTTAGTGTCCTACTGAGATAGATGCCATCACAGAAATCGGTCTCAGGTCAATTTGCTTAAGGGCATGCTATCTTGGATCTGGTCCTGTGCAGTGAGATGGGTAAAATTAGCATTCTTGTAGTAAGGGATCGTATTGTAAAGAGTGATCATAGTATGATTGTGTTTTTCATACAAATGGAGGATACAATAGTTTAGTCTAAGACCAGTGTATTATCCCCAAACAAGGGAAACCACAAGGGGATGAGGGAGGAGTTGGCCAGGCTATATGGAGGAATGGTTCAGGAACAGTGGAAGACTTTCAAAGAGATTTTTCATGGTGCTGAACAAAAATATATTCCAGTTAAAATCAAGGACAGTATGGGTGGGGACAGCCAGCCTTGGATAACTAAGGAAATAAAGGAAGGCATCAAATAAAAGCTCATGCATACAAAGTTGCCAAGAGCAGTGGGAAAATAGAAGACTGGGAAAACTAAAAAGCAACAAAGAACCGTGAAGTGAGCAATAAAGAGAGGGAAGGTAGACACAAAAAATAAAAGTGGACTAAAAGTTTTTATAATTGTATATAGAGCAAAATGGTGGCTGAAGTGAAGGTTGGACGGTTGGAGGATGAGAAGGAGGAATTGATATTGGGTAATGAGGAAATGGCTGAGGCTTTGAATGACTATTTTGTGTCAGTCTTCATGGTGGAGGACTACCTGTCTGCGCCCAGTTTCTCTGATGTAGAGAAGGAGCACCGGATGCAGTAGATAACTCCCGTGGATACACAAGTGAAGTGTTGCTTCATTTGCAAGGACTGTTTGGGGCCCACATTGGTGGTGAGGGAAGAGGTGTGAGCACAAATGTGGCACTTGCTGCGCTCAAAGATGAAGGTGCAAAGGTGGCGATTGGTGGGAAGGGATGAATGGATGAGGGAGTCATGGATGGAGCAGTTCCTATGGAAGGGAGAAAGGGGCAGAGAGGGGAAGACGTGTCTCGTGGTGGGATCATGTTGTAGGTGGCCTAAATTATGCAGGATAATGTGCTGGATGCAGAGGCCAATAGGTTAGGAAGATTAGACAAAGAGAATCCTATGTTTGTTTGTTACTTTTGGGGGCAGAGGGGGCCAGGGCCAGGGCAGATGTGCAGAAAATGGAGGAGACATGGATGAGGGTTGAGTTGATAGTGGTGGAGGAGAGGCCACATTTGTGGAAGAATGAGGACATTAAAGATGATCAGGACTGGAAGACTACCTCTTGGGAACAGATGTGATGGATAAGGAGAAATTGAGACTGGGTATGAGGAAGTGCCGTTGAAGTAGTTGTGGGAGTTAGTGGGTTTGTAAAATATGTCAGTGGAAAGCTTGTCTCCCAAGATGGAGACAGATTAAGAAATGGGAGAGTGTTGCCAGAGATGGACCAGATGAATTTGAGATAGGGGTGGAAGTTGGCAGCAAAGTGAATGAAGTTGCCAAGCTCATCACAGGTGCATGAGGCAGCCCCGATGTAGTCATCAGTATAGTGGAGGAAGAGTTGAGGGACCCCTGTGTAGGCTTTCAGCATGGATTGCTCCACAAAGCAGGTATTGCAATGCCCTTACAGTACCAGCGATCAAGGCTGGGGTTAGAATCACACGTTGTCTGCAAGGACTTTGTACATTCACCCCATGTCTGTGTGTGTTTTCCCTGGGGGCTCTGGTTTCCTTGCACTGTTCAAAACTGGGGGTGTAGGTAAATTGGGTAGCATGAGCTTGTGGACTGAAATGGCATGTTACAGTATGTCTTCTTTGGCTTGGCTTCGCGGACGAAGATTTATGGAGGGGGTAAAAGTCCACGTCAGCTGCAGGCTCGTTTGTGGCTGACAAGTCCGATGCGGGACAGGCAGACACGGTTGCAGTGGCTGCAGGGGAAAAATGGTTGGTTGGGGTTGGGTGTTGGGTTTTTCCTCCTTTGCCTTTTGTCAGTGAGGTGGGCTCTGCGGTCTTCTTCAAAGGAGGTTGCTGCCCGCCAAACTGTGAGGCGCCAAGATGCACGGTTTGAGGCGATATCAGCCCACTGGCGGTGGTCAATGTGGCAGGCACCAAGAGATTTCTTTAGGCAGTCCTTGTACCTTTTCTTTGGTGCACCTCTGTCACGGTGGCCAGTGGAGAGCTCGCCATATAACACGATCTTGGGAAGGCGATGGCCCTCCATTCTGGAGACGTGACCCACCCAGCGCAGCTGGATCTTCAGCAGCGTGGACTCGATGCTGTCGACCTCTGCCATCTCGAGTACTTCGACGTTAGGGATGAAAGCGCTCCAATGGATGTTGAGGATGGAGCGGAGACAATGCTGGTGGAAGCGTTCTAGGAGCCGTAGGTGATGCCGGTAGAGGACCCATGATTCGGAGCCAAACAGGAGTGTGGGTATGACAACGGCTCTGTATACGCTTATCTTTGTGAGGTTTTTCAGTTGGTTGTTTTTCCAGACTCTTTTGTGTAGTCTTCCAAAGGCGCTATTTGCCTTGGTGAGTCTGTTGTCTATCTCATTGTCGATCCTTGCATCTGATGATATGGTGCAGCCGAGATAGGTAAACTGGTTGACCGTTTTGAGTTTTGTGTGCCCGATGGAGATGTGGGAGGGCTGGTAGTCATGGTGGGGAGCTGGCTGATGGAGGACCTCAGTTTTCTTCAGGCTGACTTCCAGGCCAAACACTTTGGCAGTTTCCGCAAAGCAGGACGTCAAGCGCTGAAGAGCTGGCTCTGAATGGGCAACTAAAGCGGCATCGTCTGCAAAGAGTAGTTCACGGACAAGTTTCTCTTGTGTCTTGGTGTGAGCTTGCAGGCGCCTCAGATTGAAGAGACTGCCATCCGTGCGGTACCGGATGTAAACAGCGTCTTCATTGTTGGGGTCTTTCATGGCTTGGTTCAGCATCATGCTGAAGAAGATATACAGTATGTATATCTAAATTTAAAGCCCAGGCAGAGGTGGGACCCGTAGGTACCCATGGCTAGTCCTTTGATGTGAAGAAAGTGGGATGAGTCAAAGAAGACGTTAAGAGTGAAAACAAGTTCTACCAGGCAGAGGTCTTGGTGGTGGAGGGTGACTAGTTAGGTCTCTTGTCAAGAAAAAAAACAAAGAGCTCTGAGACCTTCAGTATGGGGGATGGAGGTGTAGAGGGATTGGACCTGCTGAGTTTCTCCAGTATTCTGTTTTTACCAAAGACATATTATCTATCTGATGGGAGGTGAGGATCTGGATGTAATAGTTATTACTAAAGAGGTGGTACGGAGAAAACTTGAAGCTCTAAATATAGTTAAGTCCCATGGTCCTAATTGAATGCTTCCCAGGGTACTGAAATAAATGGCAAAAGTTGTAGTTGAGGCTTTGATAATAATTTACCAAAAATTTCTGGACTCTGGCAGGTCCTGGCAGATTGGAAAACGGCAAAGAAGGATGTAGGCAAAAGGCAAGGAACTATAGGCCAGTTAGATTAACATCTGTAGTTGGGGAACAAAGCTTGAAGCTATCGTTAAAGAAGAAATAGTGAGACATCCGGAGCAAAATGGAGCCATAAGGCAGCTGCAGCATGGATTCAGCAAAGGCAGGTCCTATTTGACAAACTGACTAAGGTTCTTTGAGGTGCTGCAAAACACCGAATTTCATGACTTGGTCATAACCATAAATTCTGATATAATGAATGCAGTAGATAGAGGGGAGCAGATGGTCATTGTTTACCTGGATTACCAGAAGATGTTTGATCAGGTGCCTCATCAAAGATTTGTACATAAGATAAAGATGCATAGAATTGGGGGTGATGTATTAGTATGGATAGAGGATTGGTTAACCAATAGAAAGTAAAGAGTTGGGAAACAGTTGTTTTTCTGGTTGGCAATCAGTGGTGAGCCCACAATTGTTCACAATATACATTAATGATCTGGAAGAGAGGACAGTGTGTGGTATATTTAAGTTTGCTGATGATACTAAATTGAATGGAAAAACAAATTGTGCAGAGGATATGGAGAGTCTATAGAGCGATTATAGATAAGTGAATAGGCAAGAGTCTGGCAGATGATAAATGTGGGGTTATCCACTTTGGAAAGAAAAATGGAAGATTAGATTATTATTTAAATGGCAAGCTATTGCAGCATGCTCCCATGCAGAAGAACTTGGAAGTGCTTATGCATGAATTGCAAAATGTTGGTTTGCAGGTGCAGCAGGCTATCAAGAAGGCAAATGGAATGGTGGCCTTCATTGCTCGAGGGATTACAGTTATGCTGCAACTGTACAAGGTACTGGTAAGCTACATCTGGAGTACTGCATGTAATTCTAGTCTCCTTTCTTGAGGAAAGGTGTACAGTATAAGCTTTGAAGGTGACGCAGAGGCAATTCACCAGGTTGATTCCAGAGATGAGGGGGTTAGCCTATGAGGAGAGATTGAGCTGTCTGGGACTGTACTCGCTGAAATTTAGAAGAATAAGAGGGGATCTTATAGAAAAGTATAAAATTTTGAAAGACATAGATAAGATAGAGGTAGGAAAGTTGTTTCCATTGGCAGGGGAGATGAGAACTAGGGGACATAGCCTCAAGATACAGGGTAATAGATTTAGGACTGAGATGAGGTGGAACTGCTTTTCCCAGAAGTATTGAATCTATGGAATTTGCTGCCCATTGAAGCAGTGGAAACTACCTCAGTAAATATATTTAAGAGAGGGTTGGTTAGATTTTTACATAGTTGGGAATTAAAGAATATAGGAAAAAGGCAAGCAGATAGAGATGAGCCGATCATAAGATCAGCTATGATCTCATTGAATGGTGGAGCAGACTTAATAGGCTGGATGCCCTACTCCTGTTCCTATTTCTTATGTTCTTATGTTGTGTTCCATGTGTTGGAAACACCAAAGGTTTTGGGACCAGATGACATCTTGGCTACAGTAATTAAAAGCTTGCATTCCTGAGTTAGTCACATTAGTTCCATTGCTGTTTCAATACTTACACTCTGCTGATAAGGTGGTACATTTCTCAGTTGAATTCTGTTCACATAAAGTCAGAAGAATCCATTAGGATAATTTAGTGCCTGATTATACATCTGTTAGTCATTAACAAGGTGATGGAAGCTGTCGTTGCAAACTCTATCTGTATTTACTCACAAGTAATAAGCTCAATTCCAGACCTGAGTATCCTATGGTGAATGACTTGCATTCCCAAAGCACTTCCCACCATCTTTAATGCATGTCTTAAATAGTGGTTAGTGTAACGCTATTACAGCCCCAGAGATCCGGTTTTGAACTCGCTGCTGAGTGTGAGCAGGTTCTATATTCTCCCTGTGTCCATGTTCCAAAGACTTACTGGGTTAGTATGTTAATTGGTCACATGGGGGTATAGGCTTATGGTTTAGAAGGGCTTGTTAGAGCATTGTATCTTTAAATTAAGTCAGGAGCATGAGGGGACACACTGTTCCTGGATAAGTCCAGCTCCAATAAGATTAAAGGATCTTGGCACATAGTAATTTACTTTATTACCAGATATCAGGATCATTGACATAGATGGCAAATAACAATGGTCCCAACACTAATCCCTGAGGCACACCACTAGTCACAGGCCTCCAGTCTGAAAAGCAATCATCTACCACTCCTGTCCAACCATTGTCAAATCCAGTTCACCACATCACCATGAATACCTCGAGTCTGAACCTTCCTGACTAACTTCCCAAGGCCTAACTAAAATCCATGTAGACAACATCCACAGCTTTTCCTTCAATAACTTTCCGGGTAACTTCCTCGATAATCTCTATAAGATTAGTTAAACTCAACCTACCACACACAAAGCCATGTTAACTATCCCTAATCAGTCCCTGGCTATCCAAATACCTGTTCATCCAATCCCTTAGAACACTTCCAATAATTTATCTACTACTGGTGTTAGGCTCACCAGCCTATAATTTCTCGGATTACTTTTGAAATAATTTATAAACAATGGAACAACATGAGCTACCCTTCAATCCTCCGGCACCACATTCGTGGCTAAGGACACTTTAAAAATTTCTACCAGAGTTCCTGCAATTTCTACACTAGCCTCCCTCAAGGTCTGAGGGAATATCTTGTCAGGACCTGGGGATTTATCCACCCTTATTTGCTTTAAGACAGCAAGCACATCTCTTTAATTTGTAACAGTTCCTGTTATTTCAATCTGTTTATTGAGATATATCGAATATATATACAAGAGGGGAATTACATTACATACATGTCTTTACGTATTTAAGAAAAAAGAACATATATATATATATATACATTAACCATACATTTATTATCCTCTTGTAAAACTGAAAAAACAGAGAAAAAATTTAATTTTTGTTGCACAATCCCCTCTAACTAATGTTAAAAAAAGAAAGAAAGAGGGACTGGACAGTCTATTCTGAGAGTAAAGTAGGAAAACAAAGGGCTTCCTGGTTAAAACTAAATTTACCATAAGGAGCTAGGAGAGAATCCAGTATAAAATTGATTCTTAAACTGTATGGAAGTATTGAATAAACAATCACCAAACTTCTTCAAATTTAAAAGATATATCAAAATGTCCAACACCTAATTTTCTCCAAACTTAAACATGACGTTGAAGTAAAGTGCATGGGTTAGCATCCTTCCATTTAAGTATTATGGCTTTTCTAGCCAATGTTGAAAAGGCAATTATTCACTGTGCAGAGACAGCGAATGTGGGCATATGCCCAGTCTCTGCTGGTATGACTCCAAAAATAGCTGTTAATAGATTTGGTTGTAATTCTAATCCTAGAACCTTTGTTAGGGTTTTAAAGACACCTTTCCAGAAATTATCTAGCTTTGAAAAAGACCAAAACATATGAGTTAAAGTGACTACCTCAACTTTGCACCTATGACAAGTAGAGTTTACACTGGGAAAAATGCAGGCCAACTTATCTTTAGACATGTGTGCCCAATGTACCACCTTGAACTGAATCAAGGAATGACAGGCACAAATCGATGAAGAATTTACTAGTTGAAAAATATGATCTCAATGATCATATGGAAGGAATTTTTGGAATTCCAATTCCCAAACACCTTTAATTTTATCGTTGGATATTGATAGCAAGTTAAGTAACCAATTATATATTGTAGCTATACACCCTTTTTGAAGTGGATACACTTGAAAAAGAGTGCCTATCATATTAGGTGGGTAAGCAGAAGGATTATTTGGAAGAAAAATACACAGTTAAGTCCCTAATTTGCAAATACTTAAAAAATTGTGCCTTGCTCAAATCATATTTGTCTGCTAACTGATTGAAAGACATTAAGCAGTCTCCTGCAAATAGGTCTGAGGTTTATTACCACTTTAGTTTTCCATATTGAAAAAGCCTGATCAATCAATGATGGTTTAAAAAAGAAATTAAGATGTATTTTACCAAATACAATAAAGATTAAAAACTCAAAAATTTTCTGAAACTGGAACCAAATTTTTTTTTGTATTCTTAAGAACTGGGTTAAGATCTTGTCTATTAACTTTGAATAATTCAAAGGGTTGAGGAGCTCCCAGCAATGAGGCCAACAAGTGCATCACCCCTCCTCCCCACAACTGAATTGCTCTCTAAAACTACCCATAAAGGACATTCATGTATGCCTGAATAATAAATCTAAAAGGAAGTATATCGGATATTAATAGCCCAATAATAAAACTAGGGAGAGCCATTCCTCTGTCTTTCTTTTGTTTTTGCATTAAAGGATTGCTCAATCCAAATGTAAGATGATATCTTGGAGTCTACCTTGTCAAAAAAAAATTAGGGATGAAGGAAGGTACTGCTTGAAAAGTATATAAAAACTTCAGTAAAATTGTCATTTTATTGTGTTAAAACGACCAACTAATGATAGTGCCACTGGAGACCATCTGGAAAGTGTTTGCTTTATAAATTCTATCAAGGGGAGATAATTATATTTATACAGATCTTTAAAATTTATCGTAATTGTAAAACTCAAATAAGTAAATTGGTTCTTAACAAATTTAAATTTGATTGTATAGATACTCCTGATTATTAATAGAAAAGTTCACTCTTTTAAAAATTTTATTTATATCCTGAAAACCTACCAAATTCAGAAAGTAGGGACTGCATAAAAGAAATAGATTTCTGAGAATCAGAAATATAAACTAATAAATCATTCACATATAATGAAACCTTGTGTATTGTATCACCCCTCTTGATATCTTGAATGTCACTGGAGTCTCAAAGGGCAATGGCTAAAGGCTCCCGGGCCAAATTAAATAACAAAGAACTAAGAAGGCAATGCTGCCGAGTACCCCTATACTGCCTAAAGTAAAAAGACTTTTGATTATTAATAATAACTGCAGCCATTGGATCTTGATTAATCATTTGAATTCAAGAAATAAACCATTTTATGATCTCAAACAAGTAGGGCTGTTCCATTCTATTGAAAGCTTTTTCAGCATCAAGAAATACAGTGCATTCAGGTTTTTTAGATAGAGAAGTGTAAATTATATTACAAAATTTTTGAATATTAAAATGAGAATACCTATTCTTAATTAACCCAGTTTGATCTGTAGATAATGTTAGATAGAATATTCTTGTCTGTTGGCTAAAATTTTAGAAATGATTTTAGAATCTACATTTAATAATGATATTGGCCTTTAGGAGCCACAATCAGTTAGGCCTTTATCTTTTTTAGGAATTAATAAAATAGATGCCTCATAAAATGTTTTAGGCAAAGTCCCAGAGGATAGAGGATAAGATATATGAAGGCTTTACAAAAATGAAAAGATAGAGTATCATTGAAATTTTTATTTAAAAAAACTCCACTATATCTGGTCCTGGTGCCTGACCTGAATGAAGGGAAGATACTGCCATTTTTATTTCCTCTTGCTTAATAGGTGCATCTAATAAATTCATATCTTGAATAGAAATTTTTGTAAAGTTCAATTTTTGTAAAAATTGATTCATAACAGTATTGTTTCTATCTGGAAAATTAGATTTATATAAATTAGAATAAAAACCTAAAAATGTCTTATTAATTTCATGATACTCTAAAGTTCTGTTTCCATCAACTTTACGGATTTTCAAAATTCATCTTCTAACCATATCTGCTTTTAGTTGACCAGCCAACAATTTACCCGATTTATCTCCATGTATATAAAACTTGTGCTTAGATTTAAGAAGTTGACTCTCAATAGGGTAGGTTAAGAGCAAGTCGTGCTGCATTTGGAGTTCTATCCTTTCTTTATAAAGATCCTCATTAGAAGTCACTGGATAAACATTACCTATTTCTTTAATTCTGTTAGTTATCAACCTATGTTCTGCTTTGGTTTTCTTTCTCAAACCTGCTGAACATGAAATTACTTGTCCCCAAAGAAAAGATTTCATCATGTCCCAAATAATCAAACTTGACATTCCCTCTGTAACATTTAATTCAAAAAATTGTGAGGTTTGTTCTTTAATAAAATTTACAAACTTTAGATCTTACAACAATGTAGCATTAAATCTCCAGTGTGAGGAATTAATATAATGTTGTGGAATTTCATTACTAATATCAAAGGTGCGTGATCTGATAATATGATTAAATCATACACACAATAGGTAACCATGGGTATGAGATGAATGTTAACCAAAAAATAATAAATTCTTAAATATTTACAATATATGTGACCCAACAGACAAAAGATGTTAATTGGATATGATAAGAGGAAAGGTGAGAATTGATTTTGGCTCTGAGAAAGAAGACAGAAGGATAAGGGAAGAGAAAGAGAGACAGACCTGGGGGAAAGGTGACGGGGGAAGAAGATTGGGTGGGGGAGAGAGGTTGATGGAACTAGAGAAGTTGATGTTGATGCTATGTGGTTGGAAGATGAGGAATGAATCTCAGCATACTGAAAGAAATGGAAGAAGATACAGTGGAGGCTTTTGTGATAATTTACAAAATATTCTGGACAGGTCCAGGAAGATTGGATGACATCAACTGTCACACCACTGTTTAAAAAAGGGTGCAGATAAAAGCAGATAAACTTTTGGCCAATTAATTTAATGTTTGTCAAGAAAATGCTTGAAGCTGTCATTGAGGAAGAAGCAACAAGATATCTACATTGAATTTTTTCCATTAGGCAGATGAAGCATGGATTCAGGAAGGGAAAGTCCTGTTTGACAAATTTACTGAAGTTCTTTAAAGATATGAGAGGAATGGATCGAGAGGAACAAATTGGCCTTCAATAAGGTGCCACAAAAAAGTCTTGTCCATAAGATAAGGATGCATGAGTTGGAGGTGAAGTATTAGCATGGATCGAAGAATGGTTATCCAATAGAAGGCAGAGAGTTGGGATAAATATGTTTCCCTGATTGTAAATCAGTGAGTAGAGAGCCACCAGTGTTGATGTTGGGCTTGCAACTGTTGACAATATACATTAATGATTTAGAAGAGGGAGCCGGAAAGCTTAGCCATGTATGCTGATGACACTAAATAAAGAGAAAAGCAAATTGAATAAAGGATGTGGAGCTTCTGCAGAGAGATACAAGTAAGAGGACAAGGGTCTGGCAGATGGTGTACAAAGTTGGTCAATGAGAGATTAGTTTGGATGGAAAGATGAAGATCAAATTATTATTTAAAACGGGGAAAGATTGCAGCATGCTGTTTTGCAGATGGACTGGGAGTACTTGTGTATGAATTGCAAAAGGTTGGTTTGCAGATGCAACAGGTAATCAAAGAGGCAAATTGAATGTTGGTCTTCTTTACTAGAGGAGTGAACTTAAGAGCAGAGAGGTTCTGTTACATCTGTGCAGGGTACTAGTGATGCGACACCTACAGTACTGGTCTCCTTTCTTGTGAAGAGTATTGCTATCTGGAAGCTTTGATATATTCCAGAAATGAGGAAGGATTGAGTCACCTGAGGCTATACTTACTGAAATTCAGAAGAATGAGAGGGATCTATAGAAACAGATTATGAAAGAGACAGTTAAGGAGGCAGCAATATTGTTTTACACTAGAACTAGGGACATAGTTTCAAGATTTGGGGAAGTTGATTTAGGAACTGATTTTCCCAGAGAATAGTGAATCTGTGGAATTCTCTGCTCAAGAAAACAGAAGAGGCTGTCTCATTAAATATGCTCATGACAGAGTTGGATAGATTTTTGCATAGTAGAGGAATTAAGAGTTATTGGGAAATGACATGTAGGTGGAGCTGAGTCCACGGTCAGATCAGCCATGATCTTATTGAATGGCAGAGTAGGCTCAACATGACAGATGGCCATCTCCTGCTCCTATTTCTTGTATGTACATAATTGCAGTGTGCAGTTGCAATTAAATTCTTGCTGCAGCTTTCCAGGTTATAAAACACACCCACAACAATTTAAATATAATTAACACATAAGATGCCACAAAGATTAAAAAAAAACATATAGGAAAAGAAAATAAATAATGAATGTTCATCATTTTTTTCTTTTCAAAATATGTTATGTGTAGCTTCAACTGCTTAACACAGACAACTTGAAGCAAACTTGCTTCAAAGGAGTTTACCAGTAATCTGTAGTAATTTTTGCCAATAAAACCAATTGGAAGTGTTTTTTTCTAATTTTGTATGATTAAGTGTGGGATCAGACAGAAAAGAGAAATTGTAAACTTATCCTGAAAATATTTTCTGCTTTAATCATGTTTAAATTTTGCAGCAATAAGATTACACAATCATGTTCAGTTATAATAGAATTACTACTAAATACTTTGGCATATAAGTCGACCAGCATATAACTCAACCCCAATTTTTCTGGCTCTCCGGGCCTCCCAGGAACAACCCAAAAAAATTTAAAACACCCCAACGCAAGTAACAAAGCTGTAAATTATGCAAGTTTTTAAAAAAAACTCAGCCTACCAGACAACGGCCCACAGAGCTGGAGCGGCGACATAATGCTCCAGGCAGGAGCAGAAACCTCGGACTACCAAGCAGGAGCGGCGATGGTGAAGTCAGGGTCCCAGGTAGGAGTGGTTATGGCAGCGCCAAGTGGTGGGGAGGTGCTTTCAGCATCAACCTGTATGCCAAATTGACGTCAATTTATTTTTTGGTGAATTTAAGATCTCAAAAGTATATAAGTCGATTTTTTAGGGTTGCACGACTTGGCATATATGATACTTTAAATGAAGCAACACACAGAAAACATCTTGCATCGGTGCCAAATGGGCCCAGGAAAAGTGGCAGAGTTCTTGAAGTGGCCATTAAATTGATCACTGTAAAAACATTCCACTGATTCACTGAAGTTCTTTACATCTTGGCTTATTTCCTATATGCTTTCCAATTGCAATTCAAGGCTTCTCCTCTGAAGTGAACTAGTAAGTCATTGATTTGTGCAAAAGCACTACAAGGGGTTAAGAAGGCAACTCACCACTAGCATCTCAGGGTAATGGTTATCGGTAGGAAATCTCCAGCATTTGTGTGTTTTTGTAGTTCAAAGTACATAATTATATATCATTGTATTGGATAGTTTGCAAAAATTCACATGATCATTGCAATATCGAGTAAAGATTACTGTAGCCTGGGAACTACAGGCCAGTGAGTCTAACATCTGTAGTTGGTAAGTTACTGGAGAGTATTCTGAGGGAGAATATATTATATTCACGGATGAACAAGGGATAATTAGGAGTAGTCAGTATGGTTTTGTAACTGAGAGTCATGTCTCACAAATCTGAGTTTTTAGAGGATATGATCAAGGAGGTTGATGAGGGCAGATCTCTGGATGTTGAACATAACATAACATAACAATTACAGCACGGAAACAGGCCATTAGGCCCTTCTAGTCCGCACCGAACCAAACACCCCTTTCTAGTCCCACCTCCCTGCACAATGCCCATAACCCTCCATCTTCTTCTCATCCATATACCTGTCCAACCTTTTCTTAAATAATACAATTGACTCCGCCGCCACTATTTCTCCCGGAAGATCATTCCACATGGCTACCACTCTCTGAGTAAAGAAGTTCCCCCTCATGTTACCTCTAAACCTCTGCCCCTTAATTCTTAACTCATGTCCTCTTGTTTTAATCTTTCCTCCTCTTAACGGAAATAGTCTATCCACATCCACTCTGTCTATCCCTTTCATAATCTTAAATACTTCTATCAAATCCCCTCTCAACCTTCTACGCTCCAAAGAATAAAGACATAATCTGTCCAATCTCTCCCTATACTCTAGATGCTTAAACCCAGGTAACATTCTGGTAAACCTTCTCTGCACTCTCTCCACTCTGTTTATATCCTTCCTATAATTAGGCGACCAGAACTGCACACAGAACTCCAAATTAGGCCGCACCAACGTCTTATACAATCTCAACATCACCTCCCAACTCCTATATTCCATGCAATGATTGATAAAGGCCAGCATACTAAAAGCCTTCTTCACCATCCTATTCACGTGAGTTTCTACCTTCAGGGAACGATGTACCGTTACTCCTAAATCTTTCTGCTCTTCTGTATTCCTCAATGCTCTCCCATTTACCACGTATGTCCTATTCTGATTCTTCTTACCAAAATGAAGCACCTCACACTTATCAGCATTAAATTCCATCTGCCATTTTTCAGCCCACTTTTCTAAGCAGCCCAAATCCCTCTGCAATCCTTGAAAACCTTCTTCATTATCCACTATTCCACCTATCTTAGTATCGTCTGCATATTTACTAATCCAATTCACCACCCCATCATCTAGATCATTAATGTATATAACGAACAACAATGGGCCCAATACAGATCCTTGAGGCACACCACTGGTCACCGGCCTCCAAACTGACAGACAATTATCCACTACCACTCTCTGGCCTCTCCCTCTCAGCCAATGTTCAATCCATTTGACTATCTTAAAATTTATACCTAAAGACTGCACCTTCCTAACTCACCTTCCATGTGGTACCTTATCGAAGGCCTTACTGAAGTCCATATAGACAACATCCACTGCGCTACCCTCATCCACATTCCTAGTCACCTCTTCAAAAAATTCAATCAGATTGGTCAAACATGACCTTCCTCCCACAAATCCATGTTGAGTGCTCCTGATCAGACCCTGTCTATCCAGATGTTTATAAGTACTATCTCTAAGAATTTTCTCCATTAATTTACCTACCACAGACGTCAAACTTACAGGCCGATAGTTGCCAGGCTTCTTCCTTGAACCCTTTTTAAATAACGGAACCACATGCGCAATGCGCCAATCCTCCGGCACTATCCCCATATCTAATGACATTTGGAAAATTACCGCCAGAGCCTCTGCTATTTCCTCCCTCACTTCTCTCAATGTCCTGGGGAAGATCCCGTCTGGTCCCAGAGACTTATCCACCTTTATATTCTTCAAAAGCCTTAAAACTACATCTTTTGTAATCTCTATATTCCCCATATTTACCCAATTTGCTTTTTTTATCTCACATCTCCCAATATCCTTCTCCTTAGTGAATACCGAAGAAAATAAACTGTTCAATATCTCCCCCATTTCTCTAGGCTCCACACACAGTTTTCCGCTCTGATTTTCTAAGGGACCAATTTTGTCTCTAGCTTTCCTCTTACCATTAACATATTTGTAGAACTCTTTTGGTTTAGTTTTCACCCTGCTTGCCATAGTTTTCTCGTACCTTCTTTTAGCTTTCCTAATTCCTCTCTTAAGATTCCTCTTACATTCAATGTATCTTTCAAACATCTCCTTAACTCCATGCTTCTTATATCTAATGTACGCCTCCCTTTTTCTTCGAACCAGGTTTCCAATATTCCTTGAAAACCACGGCTCTCTCAAACCTTTTGCCCCTCCTTTTAACCTAACAGGAACATGAAGCTTTTGCACTCTCAAAATCTGATCTTTAAAAGACTTCCATCTCTCTACTACATCCTGCCCATAAAACAAATTGTCCCAATGCACACCCTGCAAGTCCTTTCGCATCTCCTCAAATCTAGCTTTTCCCCAATCAAAAACCTCAATCCTTGGCCCTGATTTCTCTCTTTCCATAATGACATTGAAGCTGATGGCATTATGATCACTGGACCCGAAGTGCTCGCCAACACTAACCTCTGTCACTTGACCCATCCCATTTGCCAACAGTAGATCTAACACTGCTCCTTCTCTGGTTGGCACCTCTACATATTGTTGTAAAAAACTATCTTGCACACATTTCACAAACTCTAACCCATTCAGTCCTTTCACAGAATGTGTTTCCCAATCCATATGTGGAAAATTAAAATCTCCCATAATTACAACCCTGTGCTTATCACAAATATCTACTATCTCCCTACAGATTTGCTCCTCTAGGTCTCGGTCCCCTCCGGGTGGTCTATAATACACCCCTACAAGTGTAACCTCTCCTTTCCTACTCCTCAGTTCCACCCAAATAGCCTCCGTGGATGTGCCCTCTAATCTATTCTTCCTAGGCACCGCTGTAATATTTTCCCTGACAAGCAATGCAACCCCACCTCCTCTTGCCCCTCCGACTCTATCACACCTAAAACAACGAAACCCAGGGATATTCAGTTGCCAATCACATCCCTCCTGCAACCATGTCTCACTAATCGCTACCACATCATACTTCCAAGTATCAATCCACACCTTCAGCTCATCCACCTTTTTTACAATACTCCTGGCATTAAAATATATGAATTTCAGAGATTTCCCAATTTTTAATCCCTGTTTTCCCTCATCTTTAAGAACAACATTATTTACTTTTCCTGCCAATTGCCCTTCATCTTCTTCCAGAGCATTTCTCTTCTCTATCACCTGCCCATCCATATTCAAATACTTACTACAAACTTTCTTTGCATTCTAACCTTCTCCTTACTGCTCTGTACTATTTTGTTCCCTCCCCCCAACCATTCTAGTTTAAAGGATCCTGAGTAAAACATATGGATTTCAGCAAGGTATTGGACAAGGTTCCACACTGTAGGCTGTTCTGGTAGGTTATATTGAATAGGATCCAAACTGAAATAGTAGAATGAATAGAAATTTGGCTTCATGGTAGAAAGCAGAGGGTTATGGTCAAAGATTGATTTTTTTGGGCTGGAGGCCTGTCACCAGTGGTGTGCAGTAGAGTTTGGTGGAGGGCCCATTGCTATTTGCCATCTATATAAATGATTCAGATGAAAACATGGTAAGTTTGCAGATGGCACTAATGTGTCTGGTATTGTAAATTGTGAAGAATGTTGCCAAAGATTGCAGGAGGATCTTAATTGGTTGGGCAAGGGGCAAAAGAATGGTTGATGAACTTTGATACAGAAAAATGTGAGGTGTTTCATTTTAGGTGGTCTATAATGGTAGGACCTACACACTGGATGGTAGGGATCTGGGGATTGTTGTAGAGCAGTGGAAGTGAGAAGTGCAGGTACATAGTATCTTGAAAGTAGTGTCACAGGTAGATATGGTGGCCAAAAAAGCCTTCATCAGTCTGAGTATTGAGTGTAGAAGTTGGGAGGTCATGTGCAGTTGCAAAAGATGTTGGTGAAGCTCCATTTGGAGTGTTATGTTCAGTTTTGGTCAAAGTGCCAAGAGAAAAATGTCAAGCTGAAGAGGATGCAGAGAAGATTTATGAAGATGTTGCCAGGACTCGTGGTGGGGGGGGGGGGGGGGCAGTGGCTGAAATAGAGGTTGAGCAGGTTAGGCCTTAATTTCTTGGAATGCAAGAGGATGAGGGATTATCTCATAGAGGTACTTAAAAACATGAGAGGAATAGACTGAATGAATGCAGACTCTTTCACCCAGAATAGGGATATCAGCAACCAGAAGGCACAGGTTTGAGGTGAGGGGAGTAGAGATTTAGCAGAAACATGAGGGGTAACTGAGAGTGTTGAGTCTATGGAATGGGCTGCTGGAGGAAGTGGTTGAGACAGGTACTATTGGAATGTTTAAGAAAAATATAGACAGATACGTGGATAGGATACATTTAGAAGGATATGGGCCAAATGCAGGCAGATGAGACTAGTGTGGATGGGACATTTTAGTCAGTGTGGGGAAGTTGGGCTGAAGCACCTGTTTCATGTGTATGAGTCTATGATTATATAGAGGGGGTGACGCAAACACACTTGAAGTATTACAAATTTTTTCTCTATTATATAAGGAAGAATGTACTATATGCAGCTTCAAGGGGCTGCAGTGAATGCTCGGTAGATTTTCTAGGGTTGCCCACTCGAACATGGATTGAGTAGGTTAGATCTATATCCTTGGATTGTTAAAGAAATACAAATAATCTCATGGAAATGTTTAAAATTATTAAGAGGCCCTACATCCATCTGTGCCTTTCTACCCACCATGCTTGTTAGATCCTCAAAAAACTCCAGTAAATTTGTGAAACATGGCCTTCCCTTCCTGAATCCATGCTGTGCCTGACTGTTCAATTTCTATCCAGATGTCTCACTTCTTCTTCCTTAATGATAGCTTCATGTAATTTCCTGACTACTGATGTTAAGCTATCTGGCTTATAGTTACCCACCAGTTGCCTACCTTTTTAAAACAATGACATTGCATTTGCTGTCTACAAATCTGCCAGAACCTGCGCTGAGTCCAGAGAATTTTGGTAAATTGCAATAAATGCCCAAACCCACTATGTTGGTTATATATCTTTGCCTTCTTTGGACAGTGCTGAGTTTCTCCAGCACTTATGTGTATTTACTACAATCACAGTGTCAACAGACTTTCTTGTTTAACTTGTGATTATTTTGTGTCCTATTGGCAACTCTCATCAATGATCTTTTCCCTTTACTATTCCATATCTCTACCCAGATTAATTCAACATTCACCCCTTAGATTTTATATCAGATCTCACTATCGGCCTGATCTCTTGCTTGATTAAGAATGCTAACCCTTAACATCTTGACTATCCTTCCGTATTAACTGAGACCCTTGGATATTTAATTCCAATAATCTCCTCCCTGCTTCCACATTTCTGCAATGGCCGCTAAATCATATCTTTTTGTACTGATTTGTGCCACAAGTTCACTGGCATTGTTCCCAATTCAGTGGACATTTAAATAAAGTGTTCTTACACTCGCTTTCCTTTTAGAATCAAGTGATCTTTGCATTATTTGTATTTGATTTTTCTCTACTCCACTATTTTCTCGATTTAGTTTTGATTTCTGCTTGGATTCCCATCCCTCTGCCATATTTTATGTCACAACAGGTCTTAGCCAGCCTCCTAGTACCGTCAGATGCAGAGTGGACTTGGGCCAGTTCTCTAAAGGTATTCCATGCACATTCAAAGAATTTGATTGCATTCAGCAAGCAGTTTTAAATTAAAATTAATTTGTATGGTGCAAAAAAATTGTCATATGAAAGAATTCATCATCTAATATTTCCCCATGTATGTGACCAGAACATGTGTAAAATATTTTTAGTAATTCAAAAAGGAATTAAAGAGAAAGCTATTTACTCATAAAGTAATGACAATACAGAACTTGTTCAACAGTTGATATAACTGGCTGACATTTAAGGTAAAATTTGACAGATTTACTTTGTTAAAGAAAGGGTGGAAGGAAGCTGATGTGGAGCATAAACACCTTCATAAACCAGGTGGTCTGAATTTCTTGTTTGTGGGAGAAAAAATGAAATGTGATTTTAGTCCAGCCAAAACATCCTCCAAAAAGTAAATCTTGTTTCTTATTTGCATATTTTTTTATTCCCTAAGCTTCTCCTATCATATTTCAAGCAACAGTGTCAATTTTGTTTCAATGGTGGTATGACTGAATCATTTAAATTCCACTCTGAAACCTTGCAAGCCTAATGTCGATTTTAATGGATTGTTACATTGTAAGAGATGATCTCTTTGTGGGTTATTCAGTAGAGGCCTTGATAGTCCTTTCAAGCACATGGGTGATCTTGGGGTGTTACATGAAGAAGAGAAGTGTTTTTTTAGATGTCTTGTTGAGCATTTATCTCTTGGTCAATATCTGAAATAAATATATAATTTTTATCACATATTCCATTGCCGTTAGTGTAAAAACTTACTATGTTTCTTGAGTTATTACAATGATGCTTTAATGGTAATTAATCATCCATATTGTATTTTAATTTAATTTCGAGATACAGCATAGTTACAAGCCCTTCCGCCCTACAAGCCTGTGCCGCATGTGAACAATTAGCCTTCTAAACCCCATATGGGAATGTCGGGAGGGTGGGGGTGTGGGGTGGAAACCGAAGCATCCAGAACAAACCCACATGGTCACAGGCACAACGTATAAACTCTTTACAGCAGCAAATTCGAACTCCGATCACTGACACTGTAATAGTGTTGTGCTAATCATTACGCTAACAAAACATGGTGGTGCTGCTGGAGCTGATGTAACAGGAGAGCAGGGAGCCAAGACACAGCACTGCTCCGCAAGGTGCTAATGCTGACAGCTCCATAAGTGCTTTAAACAGCCCTATTATAAGGACCGATGGTGTTTTTTAAAAAAAAAATATCCTGCAATCACAGAGGTATGTGCCAAAAATGGCAGTGCCTATGCAGGGCAGCATACCAAGAGGCGTTGCAGACTCCGGGAGAAGCAATGGACCAGCACAGTACCAAAAACATGGAGAACACAATTGCCCTTCCTGTTGAGAAGGATTAGGATCAGGGAGATGATCTGACAGGAAAGTTGAACATCGTAGTGGACCAGCGAGGTGTTCAGTGACTAAAGGACCCACACAGGCTGTAGGCTGTTGGAGGCTTGCAGTCAAAGGACCTGCACATGTCAAAGGCTGCTGCAACCGAGCTCATGGGATTCAGGTTTTGGAATTGGGATTTGAGAGGGTGGTGAGTGCAAGAAGGGCTCCCAAATGGTCTCGGGTGCCGAAGGCTTCTTGAATGTATCAGAAGTTTGTATCTAGATCTCAGGTTGCCAATGCTTGGAACAGAAGTCTGAGTGCTGGTGGCAAATTCATGGACAGTCAATAACTTGGAAAGGACTCTTATTTTTTGTTTCTCTTTCTCCTATTGTTAGGGGTGCCAAGAAATGCTCATAGTGAATATGTTTGCCTTATGGTAGACAGAAGATTATCATGTATATTACATTTTTATGTATTTTTACGTGACATTTGAAGAAACTTTGAACCTTAAAGTGTGTCACCCCTGAAACATCTGTGACTTATTTTTCCTTGAACTGTCAGATTTAGTCATTACTGGACATGTGAGCATCTGCTCATTGTAATTAAAAATTCTGATTCCCCAGCCCCCATTGCCTCACCTTCACCATCGATGCAATCCCTGTGGGCATCTATTCCCCATCAGGAAGGTCTCAGGGTCCTCTGCTTCCTTTTTGAATAGAGAACCATAGAGCACCCCTCAGATAACATCACCTCCACTTGGTGGAACTTATCCTCACACTAAACAACATCCATTGACATTTTATTTCATCCAGGGTGTAACCAAGAGCACACATATGAGACCCAGCTACCTCTGTCTTTTTGTTGGCTATGTGGGAACAGTCCCCATCCTACTTGTGTATCACTCACCAACTTTCTCTGCTACATGGATGACTGGATCTACATCCTGTACCTATGCAGAACACAACAATTTTATTAAATTCACAGCTAACTTCCATCCTGACCTTAATTGCACCTATTCTGTGACTAATCACATTCTCCCCTAACCTAGAACACTACAGCACAATACAGGCCCTTTGGCCCTCAATGTTGTGCAATTCATATATTCCTTAAATAAATACTAAATACTCCCTATGCCATAACCCTCTATTTCTTTTCCATCCATGTGTCTGTTTAGGAGTCTCTTAAATGGCCCTAATGTTTCAGCCTCCAGCGCCATTCCTGGCAAAGCATTCCAGGCACCCACAAATCTCTTGATTAAAAAAATTTTACCTCTTAAAAAAATAATCAAAATAGGACACATGTAGTAAAGGGGAGGACACTGGGGAATGCACAAGAACAAAGAGATCCTGGATTAATGGGGCAATGTTCCTTGAAGGTGGATTCCCATGTTGACAGGGTGGTTAAGAAGGCATTTGATATGTTAGCCTTCATAAATCATAGTATAGAGGATAGGAGCTAGGAAGTGATGCTGCGACTGTTTAAGGTGTTGGTGAGGCCAGGTTTGGAGTATTGTGTTCAGTTTTGGTCTCCAAATTATAGGAAGGATATGGATAAGGTGGAGAGGGAGCAGAGAAAATTTACAAGGATGTTGCCTGGGTTAAAATACCTAGAGTACAGAGAAAGATTGAAGAGTTTAAGACTTTATTCATTGGAATGTAGACAGTTGAGAGGGGATTTGATAGAGGTGTTTAAAATTATGAATGGAATAGATGGACTAGATGCAAGAGTATTCTTCCCCCTGAGAGCAGGGGAGGTTGAAACAAGAGGACACAAGTTGAAGGTAAGGGGCAAAATTTTAGGAGAAGCATTAGAAGATTCTTCTTCACTCAGAGAGTGGTGGCTGAATGGAATAATCTTCTGGAGGAAATAGTTGAGGCCGAATCAATTCTTTCATTTAAGAGGAGGCTGGATATATACATGGATAAGAGGGAGTTAGAGTGTTATGGACGGAGAATAGGCAGGGGGATCTAGCGGAGTTTTTGAGTGAACCGGCATGGATTTGAAGGGCCAAGATGGCCTGTTTCCATGCCATAAACTGTTAAATGGTTAAACTTCCCCTCCCTTCACTTTGAAGAGATGTCCTCTAGTGTATGCTATTCCTGTCCTGGGAAACAGACACTGGCTGTCCACCCTATCCATGCCCTCATAATCTTGTAGACCTCTATTAAGCCTCCTCTCATTCTTCAGTTCTTCTAACCTTACCTCATTAGGCATTATTCAATCCAGGTAACATCCTGGTAAATCTCTGCATCCTCTCCATAGCTTCCACATCCTTCCTATAATGAGGTGACCAGAACTGAACACAATACTCTAAGTGTGGCCTCACCAGAGATTTGTAAAGTTACATCATGACTTCTCAACTTAAACTCAATCCCTCAACTAATGAAGCCCAGCATTCCATAGGCCTTCTTAACTATCTTATCTACCTGTGCAGCAACCTTGAGAGATGTATGGATTTGGACCCCAAAGTCCCTATGTTCACCCACCCTGTTAAGTATCCAACTATTAACTCAGTACTCAGCCTTCTGGTTTGACCTTCTAAAATGCTTCACCTCATACTTATCCGGATTGAACTCCATCTGCCACGTTTCTGCCCAACTCTGCAACCTTCGACTACTTTCAGCACTATCCACAATTCCTCTAACCTTCGTAACATCCACAAACGTACTGACCCATCCTTCTGCTTCTTCATCCAGGTCATTTATAAAAGTCACAGAGCAGGGGTCCCAGAACAGATCCTTGCAGTACTCCTCGCGACACTGACCTCCAGGAAGAATACATTCATTCTACCACTCTCTGCTTTCTTTCTGCAAGCTAATTTTTTTTATCCATACAGCCAAGGTTCTAAGAATCCCATGCTTCAAGACATTCTGAATGAGTCTCTCATGGGGGACCTTGTCAAATGCCTTATAAAATACATGTAGACCTCATCAATTTCTTTTGTTACCTTCTCAAAAAACACAATTAGGATCATGAGGCACAACCTTCCCATCACAAAGCCATTTACTTCTCCAAATCCTATCCTTAAGAATCCTCTCCAATAGATTTCACACCACACTCTATATTTCCCAGGATTCTCCCTATTACTCTTTTTAAACAAAGGATTACATTTGTCATTCTCCAATCTTCTGGCATCTCCCCTGAAGCCAAAGAGGACTTGAAGACCATAGCAACTGCCCCAGCTATCTCTTCCCTCAGTTCCCACAGCAACCTGGGGTATATCACGTCCAGCCCAGAAATTTATCAATCTTAATGTTTTTAAGAAGATCCAATGGTTCCTCTTCCTTAATCTCAATACTGTCCAGCACAAAAGGCTGTTCTATTCTGACCTCACCGTCATCAAGGTCCTTTTCTCTTGTGAATACTGAAGCAAACTATTCATTTAGGACCTCACCAACCTCCTTTGCCTCCAGGTGCTTGTTGCCTCCCTTATCCTTTTGTGCAGGGCTTCCCAAACCTTTTAGCTTGTGGATCCTTTTTAGCTCATGGAACCCTTTTAGCTCATAGAGCACTTGGAAATTGCAGAACCCCAATTGTCAATTACAGTTTAAAAGACCTGGTATACACATAAGCATAGTAAGAAAGTAATTAAACTCACCAGTGGCAGATTAACTACCACCCAGACCCTAAGCAGACCTTTAATAAGTCCCCCTGACCTTGCCTTGTCATAGCTTGGGATTCTCCTGCTGCACCCCAGGCAACCCCACTGCCTGGGGCTTCCCTGCCATTGCCTGGGCCACCTCCACTGGCGGTCACTCCCCACCATGGACCAGGGCTACCCCCCCCCCCCCGGCGCCCTTCGCTCCCCACCACAGGCCTGCCTACCCCTGCTGCTCCTCGCTGTGGACCGGGCTGCCTCCGCCATCCCTCAGTTCCTCCCGCAGCCCGGGCCGCCCCTGCCACCTCTCATTCCCCACCATGGCCCGGGCCAACCCTGCCATGTCTGCGCACCCCTCACATTGTTCACTTACCGCAGGTGACAGACTGGACACCCAGTATTTCAGTGCCACCTACTTACACACGACGTAAATCATGCCACCGCCACCAGCTCCCAGAAACCACCGCACACATCATCCTGGCAACAGCATGGTGCCAACTTTGGCCCACAGTCACTGGCTTCACCCGCACAGATCATTATTACTCCCTGTCATTTCTTCCATGGAACCCCTACATCTTTCTACAGAACCCCTGGGTTTCGTGGAACCCAGTTGGGGAAAGGCTGCTTTAATTGCCCCATCTTCATTCTCATCATCCTTCTGTTCTTCACGTACGCATAGAATGCCTTGGGATTCTCCTTAATCATACATGCCAATATCTTCTCATGCCCCATTCAAACTCTCCTAAGTCCTTTCTTAACCCTTTTCCTAGCTTCCATATACTTCTCATGAGCCCTTCCTGTTTCCTGCTTTCTACATCGAATATATGCTTCCTTCTTCCTCTTGACTAGCTGCATCACCTGTTTCGTCAACCACGATTCCCTTTTCCTACCATCTTTTCCTTGTCCCGGTGGGATAGACCTTTCTGAACACAGCACAAATGGCCCCTAAACTTCATTCACATAAGTTCTGTGTTTTCTCTTTTGAGCATCAGTTTCCAATTTAATCTCGCTAATTCCTGCCTCATCCCATTGTAATTATCCCTTCCCCAATTAAGCACTTTCCCATTTTGTTTGCTTTTACCCTTTTCCATGGCTATGCTAAAGCTCAGAGAGTTGAGCTCTCCCAAAATGCTCCCCCACTGAGAGCTCTGCCACCTGACCAGGTTCATTATCCAGGATTAAATCCAGAATGGTCCCTCCTCTTGTCGATTAATCCACATACTAGGCCAGGAATCCTTCATGGACACGCCTATACTTTGTGAGGTGATTGAGGAGATTCAGTATGTCACCGAAGTCCCTCAAACTTCTACAGGTGTACTGTGGAGAGCATTCTGGCTGGCTACATCACTATCTAGTATAGAGGTGCCAAATCTTACGACAAGGAAAAGCTCCAGAGAGTTGTTAACTCGGCCTACGACATCATAGGCACAAGACTCCACTCTATCAAAGACATCCACGTGAGGCAGTGTCTTACAAAAACAGCCTCTATCCTCAAGGAGCTCCACCACCAGGGCATGCCTCCTTCACTCTGCTACTGTTGGGGAAAAAGGTACAGGAGCCAAAAGATGAGCACTTAGCGGGACAAGGTCAGCTTCTTCCCCACTGCCATCAGATTCCTGAATAATCAATGAAGCAGACACTGCCTTACTTTTTGTGCACTTCTATTTTTGTTTTTTTTTCTAATTATTGTTGTAAGATGGTTCAATATTAGGGAAGTTTAATTACCCATAATTACAATCCTGTGTTTTCTGCACCAATCCAAAATCTGCCTGCTTATTTGCTCCTTGGTGTCCCAAGGGCGATTTGGGGGACTATAGACTACTCCCTGCACAGTGATTGCTCCCTTCCTATTTCTGACTTCCACCCACACCAACTCAGTGGACTCTCCCTCTTACCATCCCTGACCAGTTATGCTGCTGTCCCCCTCTCTTATCTCCCTTCCTATTCCTTTTAAAACACCTAAACCCCAGTACCTGCATCAGCCCATCCTGCCCTTCCTCCAGCCAAATCTCTGTAACGGCCTCAACATTTTAGATCGACGTACTGATCCATACTCTAAGTTCATCCCCTTTATTCCTAATGCTCCTAGCATTAAAATAGATAGATTTCAAATCCTCTAACTGGCTACATTTATGTTTTGTCCCCTGCCAGTCCTTCCTCACAAACTCAGAACAGATAGCATCCTGCTTTTGGCCTTCTGCCCTATTCTCTGCACTCATATTCTGGTTCCCACCCCCTGCCAAGCATCTCTAGCAAACCTAGCTGCCAGGATATATTCCCTTTCCAGTTCAGGTGTAGATCATGCTTTTTATTACAGTCAGACCTTCCCCAGAAGAGATCCCAATAATCGCCCTCTGGAATGCAGTGAACCCCATCAGAAGCATTTTGACCTGGCACCTGGGAGGCAACATGCCACCTGGGAGCCTCGATCTTGTTTACAGAACCTCTTATCCACTTGCCCAATCATCATAGCTCTCTTCTTCTCTCCACTTCCATTCTGAGCTGAGGGTCCAGCCTCTGTGCCAGAGCTGAGACCATCAAAACTTGTCCCTGATAGATTGTCCCCCCCCAACAGTATCCAAAACAGTATACATTGTTGAGGGGAATGGCCACAGGGGTGCTGTGGATTGTCTGCTTATTTCCCTTCCCTCTCCTAACAGTCACCCAGTTATCTACCTCCTGACTTTTGTGGGTGACTGTCTCCCTGAAGCTCCTCAATCACTGCCTCTGCCTCCTGAGTGATCCAGAGTTTATCCAGCTCCAGCTCCTGTTCCCTAACTCAATCTCTCAAAAGCTGCAGCTGGATGTACCTCTTGAAGGTGTAGTCATCAGGGACAATCGTGCTGTGTCCGATTTCCCTGCAATCTGATCATTCTGTTCCGTCTCCATCTCAGCGGACAAACTATTTACTGATATCTACCTACCAATGACCCTCACAGCTACTTGGATTATACCTCTTTCTTTCCCACAATTCCTCTGTCTCATTCTAGGATAGAGCCTTCTGTTCCAGGACATCATAAATATCCTTTCTTTCATCAACTTGGATTTCCCCTCATTGTCATAAAGCCCACACATCTATCTCCTCCATTTCTTGTACCACTATCCTTATCCTCTGGGGAGAGAACAAATGGGAAACAACCTGGCAGAATCCGAGAGAAAGGGATTACTCCTTTTACCTGAGACAATACGATTGCTACACTAGAATTGATTTATTTTTGGCATCAGCCCAATTGGAGGGTAGGATAGTTAAGTCCGAGTACATGGCTTGACTACTGACTGACCATTCACTCTTGTCTCTATCCATTACAATACCAGATAAGCAGGCCTTAGTGTATAGATGATGCCTGAATATATTGCTGTTGGGGAAAAAAAAGAATTTTGTAGAGCTCAGATAGAATTGTTCTGTGAGGTGAACTGGCCCTCTACTAAAGATAACTTCCTAATATGGGACACATTGAAGGCTTATGTAAAGGGCAGATAATTAGTTATACCAAGGGCATTAAAAAGAGGCACATGAAGGAGGTTAACACTTTAGAACAGGAGATAGCTCAACAGACAAGTTGATTTAAGATCTAAAGTATTATGAGCTGGGGGAGAGAGCACACAAAGTCATGTCCTGGCAGCTGAGGCGGAAGAGGCCTCAAGAGCAATCAATGTGATTCAAACGGGAAGGCATGATCTCATATAGATCAAAAGAAATAACCAAAAAATTTGGGAAGTTTTATAAGAAATTGTATAAATTGGAGTCAGGGGGTAATCTTACCAAAATAGATGATTTCTTTCTTTCATTGGAACTACCAAATTTGGATCAGGAAGAGTGCTTCTTTCTCTAAAGAGCAGATTGCATTACCTGAGCTTTTTGAAGGCTGGTAAATGACTGGGAAAGGATGGTTTCCCTGCCAAATTTTATAGAGTTCAAAGATCTTTTAATGCCCCTTCTTATCAGGTGGCAGGTCTTTCTCCATGGCAATCATCGTGGTGATTTCAAAAAAAGACAGGGAGCCATTGAATCCTGCTTCATATAGATCCATATTGTTATTAAACACAGATTATAAAATCATTGCAAAAGCATTGGCTAATAGGTTGGCAGAATATTTGCTGAAACTAATGAATCCAAACCAAGCTGGATTTGTAGAAAGGAGACAATCAGCAAACAATGTAGCTAAATTGCTTAACATAGTATATCTGGCACAGTCAAGGGTGGATCCAGGAGTATCCATAGCTTTGGATGAGGAAAAGGCCTTTGACAGATTGGAATGGGACATTTTGTTCAAGGTACTGTAGAAATTTGGATGGGGTCAAACATTTAATTGGGTGAGAACACTTTGTTGTAAATCCCAAGCAAAAATTATTACATATGGGCAGATGTTTCTAGTATTTCCTTTGAGCAGGTCCACTAGGCAGGGCTGTCCATTGATCCCAGCGCTGTTTGTGCAGGGAATTGAACTGCTGGTGGAAGACAAAGGGGTTCAGAGTGGGCCAGGTGGAATACAAAATCAACCTTTTCACTGATTATGTGTTAGTATATTTGACAACCCCGAGGGGTGGGTGGTGTAGGGGGGTGTAATTGGCCAGGCTAAGGACCACATTGGATAATTATGGGAAGGTCTCAGGGTATAAAGGAATTCTGGACAAAAGTGAGATTATGCTTTCGATGAATGGAAATTATAGACAATATCAATAGAGAGGTCAATTTAAATGATATTAAATATTTGGGGATAAAAATGGACAAAGATTTGTGCAATTTATACAAATTAGGGAGGACCTTGCTTGATGGAGAACTCTGCCGTAACACCGGTGGGTCAGAATAAATGTGATCCAAGGCTCCAGTATCTTTTTCAATCATTACCCATTTCATTGCCAGAGGGTTTTTTTTAAGATGCTCAACAAATGTGCCAGGAGGTTCCTGTGGAATGGTAAAGTGACTAGAATCTCTATGGAAATGTTTGTGTGGGGCTATAATTTTGGGGGTTTAAAATTACCTGATTTCAAAACTATTACTGGGCAGCCCAGGTAAGATTTATCACTTCATTCTTTGAGGGAGCCCCCCCCCCCGGTACAAATTATACTAAATGCAGAAAAGATAGCAGGAGAGATTATGTACAAATGGGACACTAAATTAATTTTTAAAAAATGGATAACTTCATGCTAAAGCGTATAGTTCAGATATGGCAAAGAATGAATCAATATATTGAATTGAAGGTGGAGATAGCTAGGGGTGTGGCAAGATGGCATAGGGAACAGACGTGCCTTCCAGACCTCTCCTGACTCTGATTTATTGTTTTGTCTTTAAGTGCCCGTTAAAGTTCTTTTAAAAGTTTATAAATAATAAGAGGTGCTGGATTAGTGCCTAATGGTTTATATGTTTTAAAAAAAAGTAAAAGAAAACATCAACAGACTGTTAAAAAACTACATTTTCCGAAATTGTCTGAGCCTACTTGTTTACAAGAAGCCAGGAATCAGCTTAGAATGGATCCAGAAGAAGACGTACAGAATTCGGCATTGAAACTCTGTTTTAAACCGGTAAGGCTCTCTGAAGGTCGGATTCAGCAGCTTTCGGAACAAAGGGCTGGCCGGGTGCCAGTATTTCACACAACGGCCACTGTGAGTGCTGTTGAATCAGCTGGAGAGTTAAAGAGCTGTCATTCGACTGCTACAGTGGTGGCGCTGCAAAATGCATCTTCAATTACAACGGTTTTTCCAGACATCGATTCAGTGAAGATGATTAAAGAGATTTGGCTTAAAGATAAACCTGATCTTCAGTCTCCTGGCATTGCTGGGGGGACTTTGAGAGGGATTTTTATACAAAGTCAAACTGCTAGAAAAGATATTAAATTAAGGGAAGAGACAGAAGATCCCGTAGTCTCTAAGGAACAGCAAGACCCCATTATGCCTGAATCTACTTCTGTTGAAATGTTTGTTAAGGATCTTGAAGATGAGATATATTCTGTATTGAGTCACTTAGCTAATTTTGTGAACCCGTTTATTTCCAAGATTAATGCGATGGTGGGAGCCATTAATGGAGCTTTTAAGCTTGAAACCATTGAAAGATTTGAAATGTGTGATCAAGGTTTAGTCGATGTACAGGATCAACTGCAAGATGAAAATATGATAATTGAAACATTGCAGATTCAAAATAAAAATTTAGCAAAAAAGTTTGATTATTTGGAGAATCAATCTAGACGGAACAACGTGAAAATTGTTGGTTTGCCAGAAGGCATAGAAGGACCAGATCCAAGAAATTTTTTTACTGAATGGATTCCACGAGTGTTAGGACAGGATAAATTCCCTGAAGGTTTAATACTGGAACGTGCTCATAGAGTTTTAAGAAGAAAATCTTTTTCAGGACAGAATCCAAGACCTGTTCTGATCCGTTGTTTAAACTATTGTGACAGAGAGACAATTTTATGTACGGTATTAGAAATGCCCAGCAAAATAGATCTCCTTTGATGGTTCAGAATAATCCTGTTTTCTTCTATCAAGATTTGAGTCAAGAAATTATGTTTCAACGACGCGAATTTAATTCTGTGAAAGAACTGTTGTGGAAAAAAAGACATAAGGCAACATTCAGGTATTCTGCGGTACTGAAGATTTTTCAGGATGGAAATCAGCCAAAGTTCTTTGACAATCCTAAAGAGGTTATGGACATTGCTCAGTCTTTACCAATCATGCAGTTTCAGGAACGATGTAGTCCTTTAAGGTCTTCAAAGAGAGTAGAGATGTAAGGTGGGATCCAGATTTTTAAAAGAAATGGAAGCAATGGTGACCGAAGTGGTAAAGTTGATTTAAAAAAAAAATAAATCTTTTATCTTTTTTTTTCCAGAAGAGTTTAAATAGTTTAAATAATGATGATAGTTTAATGAAATGGGAGTTGGGAGAGGGAACTGGGTGGGCACTAGTTTCCAGAAGTCATCAGCTACCTGTGAGTTATCTCACACCCAATATTTTGGGGGAGTTACCGCTTTGGGCGGTTTAAACAGGATGAGGTAGTCATGACCTCCGACCTGTTTTTTTTTCTTTTTAATTTTTGTGTTAAGAAGTGAAGGTTTTTTTAAAATTATTTAATTTTTTAAAATAATTTTTTTTAACTCTTTTTGTTTTCTGATTGTAATTGAGAGGGAATTAGGAGGTTTTTTTTCTCTCCTTTTTTTTCTCTTTTTTCTCTTTTTTTTAAGAGGATGATGTCGCAGATGATAATAAGTCAAAAATTGAGGATGTTGAATTAGATGAAGAGGAAGATGAGGGGAAAGGTGATAAGAAGAAAAAAGAAAATCAAGTACAAATACATTGAGGGAGAAGAGTTTAATAAAATTAAGTTAATTTCGATAGAGAATTTTGAAGATGTTATAAATGAAGAATATGGAGAATTTTATAAGAGTTTGAACTTTTTTCTTTTTTTTATTTTTTATATAAGGGGAGGGGAAGGGAATAAAAAGTTTACCTGACTGTTTTTCTAAGGGATGTTTTTGTTCTCTCGATGAATTATAAAGGAAACTGGGTATTAATGGAAATTCTGTATTTATGTATTATTAATTATGATTTTTTGTATAACAGATATGTGGCTGATATATGATTTTAATATTTGAACTTAGTTTTAAAGTGGATTTCATTTGTTAAATACATGTATTATGTTTGATTTAAATATATGTTTGGGGTATTATTTTAGTATTGATATTTTTTTGTTGTTAGTAATTTTTTTTGTTGTTAAGTTTTATCCTTTTTTTTGTAAGTGGGGTTTTTTCTATTTTATTTACAACATTGTTAATCAATTCTTCACTCTTTATTTTGGGGGGAGGTTTGGACTAATTTTAAATTAGACGATTAATGTTGCGTTATAATTATTGGGGCGATAATTTGTGTAGTTCAATGATGTAGTATTCTAATTTTTATTATCTTATTTTTTATTATTTCTTTAAATGTAATTTTTATTTTATTCATGTCATAAAATTTTAAATAAAGTTTAAAAAAAAAAGAAGGTGGAGATAGCTCCAAAACGTCTTTGACTCAGAACATTTAATATCCTTGACTCTGGGGAATAAAATCCTGGACACCTGGTGCCAGAAGGGGATCAAGTATTTCGAGGATTGTTAAAAGCGAAGGCAACTCATGTCGTTCAAGCAGTTGAGGAACAAATATGATTTGTCTCATAGAACATTCTTTTGCTATCTGCAAATAAGATCTGAAAGGAAAAATTGGGACCATCTATGACCCTACCTAGATGTAGTAATGTGGAGATTCTAATACGACAGGGGAATGTGTGTAAATTTATCTCTAAGATGTATTACATATTCCAAAGTGAGGGCCCAAAGGCAGGTTTTCACAGGTCGAGGGAGTCGGACTTGGGCACAACAATCACTTGATTTGTTTTTTTTCAAGTCATATTGATTTGTTATGTTATTCCACCATTTGTGTTTTTTTATTTAAACATTTCAGAGCTAGGCTTGAATAGTTGGGACTGAAAAAAGTGAAGAGGTGTTTCTTTTTGGTTGGAGCATTCATCAATGGCAAAACCTGATCTCAAGTGATGAAAGTTGAGTGATCCATATCACCTCTGTGACTGCCAGTTCTCTCAATTAGAACCAAGAGGACAGAATAAGCAAGACCTACCTCACAGACCATTGAAAAGGGATGGACATAAGCAGTGTCAATCACTTCACATTTTAAAATTCTAATGTATAAATATATGTAATTGTTTCTTGTGCTGTTAGGGAAGCAAAGTCTATTCTGAATAACAGAATGCATTTGAGCTTTGAAGTATTAACCATTATGTAATGTTGAATATCTTGAAATTGCACCTTTCGTCTGCATTAAATTATTTATTTTTTATTGCAGACTATAGTCAGAGGAAACAGAGCATGGAAAGACACCTCTTTAAATGGCCTTTTGGAAGAGTTCAATGATATTTCTGTAACTCGCTCAAACTCCCTACGAAGGGAGAGTCCTCCAGTTACGCCACAGATAAATTCAAACCATAGCCCATGCAGTCCTGAAGAAAATGGCTACAGCCATTATTATCCCAGACTCACACATGACATTGAATCTTCAGAACATTTTACAACAGGGACATTCAAAGAGCAGAGAGATCATCCAGAAGACTGGGATAGATATTATACATATCATAAAGCAGCTGAACAAAATGGCCAGGATTCAAACAGAACTCGATTTGTAGAAACATATTATTTAGAGGATAATGCACAAAAAATGGATTTTGATGGATTGCCACCAGATTACCATGCATATATGGTGTCAAAAATTAGGGCAACAGATCATGTGACAAGCAGAGTTTCCCCAAGAGCTCAAAGGTCACCATTGACCCACAGGAGACATGCTCAAGCTACCAGTCAGCGAGATCTGCCAATAGAAAAAATGGAATATAAAGAAATGGACTTTGGTCTCAAACCACAAAGGGAAAACATGGATAAACGACCAAAGTCATCCTATCTCACACCAACAAGCCCTCAGCCAACGATGAGACAAAGATCGAAGTCAGGATCTGGACTACAGGAACCAAGTGTATTAAATGCTGTCAGTGCATTTAAGTCAACACGACCCACTGGACATTCATATAGTTCATACACTTATCCCAGGCTGTCTGAGACGGCGGCTGTATCATGCATTCCTAAGGTAAATGCTGCATTCATATTCATATCTTCAATACTGGTATTTGCATCTGCATTCCAACTCTGTGTGGTACTGAGGAATTTCTTTTCTTCCTTAGCTGCAGCTTTAACATTCCCTTTTGGCTGATCTAAATGTGATAATTTTGTTTCATTCTGAAACAAATGCTTTCTTTTAAAGTTTCAGTTGTTTTACCTTAATTGATTTGAAGACTACTAAGAAAGGGTAAGTAAGTTGTTATATTTCTGTAAGTATGTAAGGTTAAAGGTATTCTAATTGATCTGGAAAAAAAGTCCCTTTTGTAGATTGTTTTAACAATTCAGCAATATTTGGATAATCTGTTGTGAATCCCACAGATATTTTCCAATAAAAATGCAATTTTACATGCTGCAGCTTTTGATTGTGTACATTAATCAATTAATGATTTCTCACTATGAAATGCATCTAGTTCATGCCCACTCTACAACCACTTTCTCCTACTTCCATTAAAAGTGTAATGCTAAATATTGCTGGATAAAATCGTAAGCTAATCATTCTCTGTCATTGAAGAACAAAAGCCCTATTTTGCTTCTTCAAGGTGTCACGTTCAGATGACATAGCAAATTCTTCTGAACGCTGTTCTTTTGTAAGAATAATAATCATAAACATAAAGCAGGAGCAAAATTAGGCTTTTCAGTCCATTGAATCTGCCCCACTATTCCACCATGGCTGATTTATTATCCTTTTTAACCCCATTTTCCTGCCTCTCCCCATAACCCTCGATTTCCATCCTAATCAAAAACAGAGACCATTGATTAATATGTGGAATTATGATGTTTTAGCCATTAGAATTTTGGCTGGTGGAAGAACAGGATTGGCTGATGCAGGTACTGGGGTTTAAATGTTTTTAAAGGAATAGAATGGGTGGTGGTGGTGGTGGGAGGGAAGAGTAGCATTACTGGTCAGGGATAGTATCATGGCTGAAGAAAGGGAGGATGCTTTGGAGGAAGTATCCACTGAGTCATGTGGATGGAAGTCAGAAATAGGAAGGGAGCAATTACTGTACTGGGAGTAGTCAAAAGACCCCCAAATAGCCCTCGGGACACCAAGGAACAAATAAGTAGGTAGATCTTAGGGTTGTTGTTATGGGAGACTTCAACTTCCCTATTACTCTTGACTGCAAGAGGGATAGATGGAGCAGAATTTTTCAGGTGTGTCCAAGAAGATTCCTGACACAGTATGTGAGACAGCCAGCTGGAGGAGAAGCCATACTGGATCTTTTTTTTCTTTGGCTTGGCTTCGCGGACGAAAATTTATGGAGGGGGTAAAAAGTCCACGTCAGCTGCAGGCTCGTTTGTGGCTGACAAGTCCGATGCGGGACAGGCAGACACAATTGCAGCGGTTGCAGGGGAAAATTGATTGGTTGGGGTTGGGTGTTGGGTTTTTCCTCCTTTGCCTTTTGTCAGTGAGGTGGGCTCTGTGGTCTTCTTCAAAGGAGGTTGCTGCCCGCCAAACTGTGAGGCGCCAAGATGCACGGTTTGAGGCGTTATCAGCCCACTGGCGGTGGTCAATGTGGCAGGCACGAAGAGATTTCTTTAGGCAGTCCTTGTACCTTTTCTTTGGTGCACCTCTGTCACGGTGGCCAGTGGAGAGCTCGCCATATAACACGATCTTGGGAAGGCGATGGTCCTCCATTCTGGAGACGTGACCCATCCAGCGCAGCTGGATCTTCAGCAGCGTGGACTCGATGCTGTCGACCTCTGCCATCTCGAGTACTTTGACGTTAGGGATGTAAGCACTCCAATGGATGTTGAGGATGGAGCGGAGACAACGCTGGTGGAAGCGTTCTAGGAGCCGTAGGTGGTGCCGGTAGAGGACCCATGATTCGGAGCCGAACAGGAGTGTGGGTATGACAACGGCTCTGTATACGCTTATCTTTGTGAGGTTTTTCAGTTGGTTGTTTTTCCAGACTCTTTTGTGTAGTCTTCCAAAGGCGCTATTTGCCTTGGCGAGTCTGTTGTCTATCTCATTGTCGATCCTTGCATCTGATGAAATGGTGCAGCCGAGATAGGTAAACTGGTTGACCGTTTTGAGTTTTGTGTGCCCGATGGAGATGTGGGGGGGCTGGTAGTCATGGTGGGGAGCTGGCTGATGGAGGACCTCAGTTTTCTTCAGGCTGACTTCCAGGCCAAACATTTTGGCAGTTTCCGCAAAGCAGGACGTCAGGCGCTGAAGAGCTGGCTCTGAATGGGCAACTAAAGCGGCATCGTCTGCAAAGAGTAGTTCACGGACAAGTTTCTCTTGTGTCTTGGTGTGAGCTTGCAGGCGCCTCAGATTGAAGAGACTGCCATCCGTGCGGTACCGGATGTAAACAGCGTCTTCATTGTTGGGGTCTTTCATGGCTTGGTTCAGCATCATGCTGAAGAAGATTGAAAAGAGGGTTGGTGCGAGAACACAGCCTTGCTTCATGCCATTGTTAATGGAGAAGGGTTCAGAGAGCTCATTGCTGTATCTGACCCGACCTTGTTGGTTTTCGTGGTTAATCAACCTGGTCAGGTGGCATACCTCTTGGTGGGGGAGCATTTCAGTGATTTGGTGGGGGGGGGGGGGTTGGGTGGAATGAGAAGGCCTTGGCAAGTAGGATCAAAGAGAACTACAAGGCATTCTATGCATAAATGAAGAACAAAAAGATGACAAGAATGAAGGTGGGGCCACTTAAGGATGAATGAGGGATCATGTACCTGGAAACAAAAGAGGTTGGGGAGGTCCTAAATGAATACTTTGCTTCAGTATTCATTGGAGAAAAGGACCTTGATCAGGGTAAGGTTGTAATAGATCAGGCTTGTGTGCTGAACAATATTGAGATGAGGAAAGAGGAAATGTTGGAACTCCTGAGAAACATTAAGATTGATAAGTTTCTGGGGCTGGACAAGATATACCCAGGTTGCTGTGGGTAGCGAGGGAAGAAGTAGCTGGAACATTGGCTATGATTTTTGAGTCCTCCTTGGACACAGTGGAGGTGCTGGAGAATTAGAGAATGGAAAATATAACATATAACCATATAACAGTTTACAGCATGGAAACAGGCCATATTGGCCTACAAGAATTATTGACCATTTTACATCAATGGTTTGCAAGCTATTTGAGAAGATTCTTAAGGATAAGATTTTTGAGCATTTGGAGAGGTACAGTCTACTTAGGGATTGTCAGTGTGGCTTTATGAGAGAAAGGCCATGCCTCATGAGCCTAATTGTGCTTTTTGAGGTAAGAAAAGACATTGATGAAGGTAGGGCAGTAGATGTGTATATGAATTTTAGTAGGACATTTGACAAGGTCTCCCATATGAGACTTGATCAAAAAGTCATGAGGCATGGGATATCCATGGAACCTTGGCTTTGTGGATTAAAAATTGACTTGCATATAGAAAGTAGAGAGTTGTAGTGGACAGAAAGTATTCCGCCTGGAGGTCAGGGATGAGTGGGAGTTCCACAAGGATCTGTTCTGGGCTGGGATGCCTGTTTTTTTGTAATTTTTATAAATGACTTAGATGAAGAAGCAGAAAGATGGATAAGTAAGTTTGCGGATGATATGAAATTTGGAAAAGTTTTGGGTAGTGTTGAAGATTTCAAAAGGATATAGACAGGTAGTAGAGTTGGTGGGGGGGGGAGTGGCAGATGAGGTTCAATCTGGATAAGTATGAGGTTCAATCTGGATAAGTATGAGGTGATGGATTTTGGAAGGTTAAACCAGAAGCTTGAGTGCAGGGTTAATGGTTGGATACTTCACATTTGTAGGAACATTGGGAATTTGGGGTCCAAATCTATACATCTCTCAAGGTAACTGCACAGGTTGATATATAGTTAAAAGAGGTCTCCAAGATTCTGAGAGGCATAGATAAGGTGGACAGCCAGTGCCTGTGTCCCAGGGCAGGAATAGCAAACAACAGAGGACATCAGTACAGAGTGAAGGGTAGAAAGTCTATGAGAGACATCAGAGATGTGTTTGACACAGAGAGTTGTGGGTGTCTCAAATTGCCTTGTCAAGGGTGATGGTGGAGGCTGAAACAGGGGCACTTGAGAGACTTAGTCAGGCACAAAGATGAAAGAAAAACTGAGGGTTTCAAGGTAGGAAGGGATTAGTATTTTTTGGTCGGGATATATAGGTCGGTACAACATAGAGGGCTGAATGGCCTGTACTCTGCTCTTATGTTCTATGCACCTCCACCTTAAATATCACTAATTTCTTCCCTGCTACCTTTGTCACCCATGATAATTTCACACTATAGCTGGGAGAATGAATAAGGAGCCTGTTCCTGAGCCTTCAGCAATATTGCTCTAAAATTTATGTGGCACTCAAGGGAAAATACTACTTTTGCAGGCTGGTATGCTGACATTTCACTGAGGTAGGTTCCATGGTGTGTCTTGAAAAGGCAGAGAGATTTGAAAGGGACAATTTAAAATTTGGTGATGGACATAAGGCCATAATTGGAGGATTGTACACGTCTTGGGAGATCCAGAGAAAACTATGGAATTTGGTAGTGGCGAGGACATCAGTGAATTGAAAACTTTTTTTGCTTGTTCTAATTTTGTTCTAAAATGGTATCAAAAGCAGAAATTGAATCCAGCAATATTCTAGACATACCAAAAGCTGGTCAGCTTTTTCATGTGCATGTAGCCGACCACTACAAAGAAACCCACATACACACAGTGTGGCAGGTTAAGTTCACTCCTTTATTGGGGCTGGAAAAGCTGTTTTCTACTGTTTAGATTGACAGTCATCCATATGAATAACAATAGCGGGTGGGATGGATCATCCATGCATATGAACGCCCTTCTTCCCCAGTCTGTTTCTGCTGAGTTAGCTGGGCAGCTTGACCAATACCATTTTAGGGCGGTTGGTCGATGTTGCCTCAGCTTCTACCCCGGCTGGTTCATTGTCCTGGGAGTCACTTAGTGATCTCTGTCCATGCCTGCTGCCGCACGATGTGCCAGCCCAATCTCCGCAATCGCGGTCCGCCACATGACTCCTCCACCACCCCCCCCCTCAAGAACCGGCATTACAGTCTATCCGTAGGTAGAGTCCCCAAAGTCTTTTGTGGTCTGCCTCTGTGTTGAGGTGTTGCTGTCTCCACGGGTTCTGCTGGGTCTGTATGGCAGGCTTAAGTCTGTCGGTAGTGAAGACCTTTGGCTTACCACCGATGTCCATTGAGAAGCTGGCTCCGTTGTTCCGGATGACTTGAAAGGGATCTTCGTATGGCTTCTGCATACAAACACGTACTCACAGTCCTTGAATTCTTTGGGAATGTTGGACTTGGCTTGTCTGTGTCTGGAGGGTGGGATCGGAGCCAGGTTACTGACCTTTACGGGCAGCCTGTCCAGGAATGTGGTTGTCTCCTCCTGCTGTCCTCTGGCCTGTGGAACGAAATCCCCAGGATCTATGAAAGGGGCTCCATATTCGAGTTCAGCGGAGGATGCGTGGAGGTCTTCTTTCAGCGCTGTTCGGATGCCCAGTAGTGCCCATGGTAGCTCGTCCACCCAGTTGGGGTCCTTGAGTCTGGTCATGAGTGTGGACTTGAGGTGTCTGTGGAAACGCTCTACCGTGCCATTGGCTTGCGGGTGGTATGCCGTCATTTGGTGTAGCTGAGCGCCCCACAGATTGGCATTGTCAGTCCTCAAACTGGAAATGAATTGTGCTCCTCGGTCAGAAGTGATGTGCTGTGTCAGATCGATTCTTGCAATCCAGGACAAGAGGAGTGCTTTGGCACATGACCTAGTGGATGTGTCGGCCGGGGGGATTGCTTCTGGCCTCTGGCTGAAGCAGTCGACCACTGTTGACAGGTAGAGGAAACCCTGAGAGACTAGCAAGGATCCCACTATGTCCACATGAATGTGGTCAAACCTGCATTCGTTGGCTCGAAAGGCTGTAGGGGACCTGTGTGTAGCCGCACTTTGGCTGTTTGGCACTGCATACATGCCTTGGCCCACCCCTGGACTTGTTTCTGCAATCCATGCCATACGTACTTGATGGCCACCAGCCGGACCATTGACCTGATGAATGGGTATGCCAGCCCGTAGATGGAGTCAAAAACTTGTCGCCTTCATGGCGTTGGGACAATAGGTCGAACCTGCCTGGTGGCCACGTCGCACAGGAGGGTGGTAGTACCTGTGCTGACTGGAACGTCCTGAAGCCGAAGGCCTGTGACAGCGGTCCTGTACTGCGGATCTCATCGTCCTGCTGCTGTCCCTCTGCCATTGCTGCGAAGTCCAGATCATTGACCAGGGAGTGGATGCTGTGTCTTGACAAGGCGTCCGCGAGATGTGCTTGACATCAGTGGTGTTCTCTGAGATGTAAGACAAGTGTCTCTGTTGGCAGGCTGACCAGGGAGGATCGGAGATTTTAGCCAAGGTGAAAGTCAGTGGTTTGTGATCCATGAAGACTCTTCCCTAAAGAAAGAACCGGAAGTAGCGGATGGCTAAGTGCAGCGCCAGCAGCTCTCTATCGCAAGCACTGTATTTTAGTTCAGGGGGTCGCAGATGTTTGCTGAAGAAAGCTAGTGGGTACCAACTTCCTTCTTTCTGCTGCTCCAGGACTCCACCAATCACTGTTCCTGAGGCATCGACTGTGAGGTCCGTGGGTGCATCTGGTCTGGGGTGGGTCAGGAGTGCAGCTTTGGCCAGGGCTTCTTTGGTTTCCACAAACGCACATGTGGGTTTGTCGTCCCAGGTCAGGTCCTTCTTGCCGGACATCAGGATGAACAGAAGGCGCATCATTTGAGCAGCTGCTGGGATAAACTTGCGATAAAAGTTTATCATCTCCACGAACTCCTGTAGACCTTTGGTTGTACTGGGCTTTGGGAAGCTGTGGATGGCCTCTACCTTGTCAGGCAATGGTGTGACCCCATCCTTTGTAATTCTATGGCCCAGGAAGTCGATGGTGTTCAGGCTAAACTGGCATTTGGCCAGGTTGATGGTGAGGCCGAACTCATGCAGTTGACTACAGAGATTTTGGAGGTGCTGAAGGTGTTCCTGTTGGGTTCTATTTGCCACACGGATATCGTCGAGGTAGATGAAAGTGCTGTCCAGGTCTCAGCCCACTGTGTCCATCAGTCGCTGGAATGGCATCCTCAGGAACTCGAACAGCCCAAATGGAGTGATTGTGGCCATCTTAGGGATGTCATCAGGATTCACCGCGATCTGGTGATATCCTCGCACGAGGTCCACTTTTGAGAATATTGTTGCCCCGTGCAGGTTTGCTGCAAAATCCTGGATGTGTGGCATAGGGTAATTGTCTGGGGTGGTGGCTTGTTGAGTCAGCGATAGCCGCCACATGGTCTCCAGGCCCCAGTTGCTTTAGGCACCATGTGCAGGGGCGAGGCCCATGGGCTGTCTGACCGTCAAACAACACCCAACACCTTGAGCTTGCGGAACTCCTCCTTGGCCAGTTGGAGCTTTTCCGGGGGAAGTCGTCTCACCCTTGCGTGGAAAGGTGGGCCCTTGGTCAGGATGTGATGTCTGACGTCGTGTTGAGGCATCTCCGCTGTGAACTGAGGGGAATGAATTGCCGTGAATCCCGCTAGCACCTTGGAGAACTCATCCTCTGAGCTGTGGAGAGAGTCCAGGTGCATTGCCAGAAACCTAGCGCCCCTCAGTGCGATGGTCTGGGTGTGGATGAGTCGCTTACCCTTAAGGTCTACGAGGAGGCTGTGGGCTCGCAGGAAATCTGCTCCGAAGAGTGGTCGTTCTACTGCAGCCAGCATGAACTCCCACAAGAAGTGACTGCCCCCGAACTGCAGCTCAGCCCTACGAGTGCCATAGGTCTGTATACTGCTGTTGTTGGCAGCCCTCAAAGTGGGTCCTGCTAGCCTGCACCTAGTGTCCCAACCCTGTTGGGGGTATCACGCTGACCTCTGCTCCTGTATTCACCAGGAAGCATCTGTCGGACAGGCGGTCCAAGACATACAGGAGGATTTCTTGGTGGCCAGCCGTCGTGGCCCTCAGTGACGGCTGACCTTGTTGTTTCCCTGGAACTCACAGGGGAACTGGCATCGGCTGGCCTCGATGCCCCATCTCCGGTAGTAGAAGCACCATCTGTTGCTGGACTCGCTCCTGCCTCTCATTTGCTATTCCTTGCTTGGGACTGCTCTGGTCTGATTGCGGGACTTCTTTATGAGCCCCACGGTAGCCGAGCACTTGTGTTTCTGTTTCCACAGAACGTCTGCCCGTGCTGCGACTTTCTGGGGGTGGGGGGGGGTCAGTGAAATCCGCATCCACCAGGAGCAGTTGGATGTCTTCAGGCATCTGTTTCAGGATTGCCTGCTCAAACATGATGCCGGGCTGCTCATCTCCCAGGAGGGCTGCATCTCGTTGTTGAGTGTCGATGGGGATCTGTCTCCAAGCCCATCCAGGTGGAGCAAACGTACTCCTCGCTCTCGCTGCAAAAGTCCAAACGTCTCAGTTAATAGCTCTTTGAAGGCAATGTAAGTGCCTTCTGATGATGGCTTGTGGATAAAGTTGGCCACTCTATCTGCAGTTGCAGATCCAGGGTGCTGACCACATGGTAGTACTGGGTGGTCTCTGCTGTGATATCCCGAATCTGGAACTGACCTTCTGCCTGGTCGAACCACATGCCGGGTCGAACTGTCCAGAGGGTCGGGAGCTTCAGGCCAACTGCGCTGACTGCTGCTTTGTTCTCCATCGTTAGGTTTAGATTCCTTCTAACTGTCGTGGTCACCAATTGTAGCCAACCGCTACAAAGAAACACACACACACACACACACACACACACACACACACACACACACACACACACACACACACACACACACACACACACACACACACACACACTCGCTCCTTTATTCGGGCTGGAAAAGTTGCTTTTATACTGTTCAAGTTTCCTCCGTTTTTGCTCATTGACTGAGTCACCCTTATGAATAACAATAGCGGGTGGGAACATTCATGCATAAGAAAGCCCATCTTCCCCAGCCTGTTTCTGCTGAGTTAGCTGGGCAGCTTGACCAATGCCATTATAGGGTTGTTGGTCTGATGCTACCCCAGCTTCTACTCCCACCGGTTAATTGTCCTGGGAGTCGTTTTAGTGATCTCTGTCCACGCCTGCTGCCGTGTGATGTGCCGACCCGATCTCCGCAATTGCAGGCTGCCACATGCATATATTTTTTAATGGCTACATACTACTTTCTATCTTTAATCTCCTTTAAAGAAACTGAGTAGATGTCTAACTCACCATTGTATCCCTTGAGCATATATCATGTACAAAATGAAACAGAGGAGACATGATACTATTACATAGCTGAGCTTCTTTCACTCTTTGTCTGACATATGTTCCACTGTCCCTTTCTGACAGTGGCACATTCATGCAATTAGGAAACCTTGTCAATTGATGCTTTCACATCTGTTTATGAAATGAGGTATGAGCAATTGTATAACCCTGCCATCGCCACAGCAGAAATCTTGAATTCATTAGATTAGACATTCAAATTAGGCCTTCCTTGTTTATTTATTTTGTTCAACAATGTTGGTCTCAATGTTAGTCCTCCATTTAATTGATCATGCATTGGACAAGCGAAGCCAGGGCTGTTCTCTTCAGAGCAATAGAGGATGAGAGTTGACTGAATAGAGATGTATAAGATTTATGAGAGGGTGGACACTCAACTTTTTCCCAGGGCAGCAATTGCCAATAACAGAATATATCAATTTAAGGTGAGTGGAGCAAAGTTTAAGAGAGATGTCAGAGGTTATTTTTTTTCTGCTGAGATGGTGTGTGCCTGGAATGCCAGTGGAGGCCAGTACAATATGGTCATTTAAAAAAACTCTTAGATAGGCACATCAATACCGTGAATATAAAGGATTATGGGCTGTGAGGTAGGGAGGGTTTGAGACTGAAGGGCCTGTACTGTGCTCTACTGTACTGTGTTCTATCAATTTGCTTCTCTCATGGAGACTGTGTGCTGTTTACTGGCAAGAGAGTAACAGATATGCATTAGCACAGTACATTGCATAGCTCTTGCTACATTACATGTACATTGCAAGCAGATAAAAATGATTGTTCAACCCATTAATTTGAAAATATCTGAAAAATCTTGTTGAATGAAGTTGGATTTAAGGACTGGACATAATATTGCTTCTGGTTCTGGAAATACTAGAAAGCATTTTGGAAATCAGGCAAAGATAGGTTGCAGACGGTGGAATATTGATCAGACAAAAAATTTCTGGAGGCACTCAGCAGGTCAGGTAGTAGCCATGGGTCAGTTAACATTTTGAGTCTGACCCCTCCTAACCCCCGAAGATTATGTGCTTGATTAAAAAAAGGTTTTTAATCACACAACTTTGGAACTCCATGAACAGAAGAGGAAGAAGAAAAACATATTTAAAAATTGCAGTGTTATAAATTCTTCCATATAATTACATATTTTCAAAGTTCTGTACATTGGGACATGTACCTATTTGTTCTATGGCTATTGGTGTTTTTTTAGTACATGTGAAAAAGTTTGAGTAATCTGTAAAATTCCTGGATCTTTACTATAACCAGTGGTAACACTATTATTTGTAAGCCTCCGAAGTGCTAAGGTGCATGATCTGCCACAATTGCAGCTCTTGAAATGTATTTTTCAGTGGCAACCACTGTTGCTAGTAGTGGACCTGAGATAGGGTAAGCTGTTCTTTTACTAGTGGGTGATTAGGGGATGAGGCATCAAAGTTATCTGACAATAGGAGGAGTGACGTGATGGAGTAGTGGCCAGTAGAGTAAAACCAGCCCTCTAAGAAAAGACAAAGTTCAATAAATACAAAATATAAGAAATAAAAAATAAAGTTGCAGAGAAGAGAAAGAAAATGGCACCTAAGAAGGAAAAAGTAAAAAGAACAGGAAAAAAAGAGGAAAAGACACCTGAAAAGAAAGGAGAAGGCCTTACCTGCACGAAGGAACAGGGAGCTGTGGTAGAGAAGCGCAATCGATCTCTGAGGTTGGTGACGGCCCTGCGGAGTTGCGACCCCCTGACCGGTGGACTGCAAAAACGTCTCTCTGAGCCAAACAAAAGTGTGCAATCTAAGGTGAAGAAAAACACAGACGGGATGCCCGACATCAGGACTCTCAACTGGAAGATGAGGAAAGAGGCAGGAGAGGGAGTGAAGTACCAGGTGAGAAAGAAAGTCGACAGGGTGAAAGGGAAGAGGAGCAGGAGCATCAGATGAGCAGCTCAGAAGAAGAGGACCAACAGCTAGAGGCCAAGCAAGAAGAGATGGGGGGGGGGTTTATTTGGGGTTAAGGGAATATTGGATGTAGGAGTTGTTGGGGTATTTTATGTTTTAAATATGTTGACATACATTGAGTTTAAAAAGAGAAAACAGAGATCAAAATGGGGAAAAGGGGGATGGTGGTGGTGAGGAAGTGGAAATGAAGTGTAAACAGGATATGAGATGGCCATGCTGAATTATATGACTATAAACATTAATGGAATACATAACCAAATTAAAAGGAAGAGGCTATTAAATTTACTGAAAAAAGAAAAAATAGATATAGCATTTGTGCAGGAAACGCATCTAACTGAAGTGGAACATAACAAATTAAAGAGAGACTGGGTATGGTATATAGCGGCAGCATCATATAATTCAAAAACTTGAGGTGTAGCTATATTAATTAATAAAAATGTACCAATCAAAATAGAGGAGGAAATAATAGATGGTATATAGCGGCAGCATCATATAATTCAAAAACTTGAGGTGTAGCTATATTAATTAATAAAAATGTACCAATCAAAATAGAGGAGGAAATAATAGATCCAGCAGGGAGGTATGTAATGATAAAGTGTCAGATATATTCAGAATTTTGAAATTTGCTCAATATGTATGCACCTAATGAGGAGGATCAAAAGTTTATGCAAGATTTTTTTTGAAGATTGTAGATACACAAGGAAATATATTGATGGAAGGGGATTTTAACCTTAATTTGGATCCAATGTTGGATAAAACTGGACAAAAGACTAGTAAAAAGAATAAAATGGCCAAATTTATGGTTAAATCAATGCAGGAAATGAAACTTATGGATATATGGAGGAGGCAGCACCCAAGAGAGAAGGAATACTCATATTATTCAAGTAGGCATAAAACATACTCAAGGATTGACATGTTTTTGTTGTCGGCCCATATTTCAAGGGAGAGTTAGAAAAACTGAATATAAAGCTAGATTACTGATCATTCACCCTTGTTATTAGCAATAGAACTGGAGGACATCCCACCAAGAACATGTAGATGGAGGTTAAACTCCATGCTACTTAAAAGGCAGGAATTTTGAGAGTTTATTGAACGCCAAATTAAAACATTTTAAAATTAATACGGAATCAGTGAAAGACAAATTTATATTATGGGATGCAATGAAAGCCTTCATTAGAGGGCAGATAATGTTATGTAACTAAGATGAAAAAGGACTACAATTGGGAAATAGAGCAGTTGGAAAGGGAGATAGTAAGTACAGAAAAGGAACATAAAAAGGGATGATATAATGAAAAGGAAAGAATTGGTGGACAAAAAAATTAAATATGAAACATTACAAACGTACAAGGTGGAGAAGAACATAATGAAAATAAAGCAAAAGTATTACGAACTAGGAGAAAAAACACATAAAATATTAGCCTGGCAACTTAAAACAGAACAAGCTAAAAGAACTGTATTGGCATCAAGGAAAAAGGACAAACAAATTATATGTAACCCAATAGAGACTAATGAGAACTTTAAGGAATTTTATGAACAATTATACCAAACTGAGAACGAGGTGAAAGATGATAAAATAGAAGAGTTTTTAGCTAAAATTGAACTGCCGAAATTGCAAGAAGAGGAACAAAACAAATTGATAAAACCATTTGAAATAGAGGAAGTACAGGATATATTAAAAAAGTTGCCGAACAATAAAATGCCTGGAGAGGATGGATTCCCAATAGAATTTTATAAAACATTTAAAGAGTTATTAATTCCTCCTCTCCTGGAAGTAATGAACCAGATAGAAGAACACAAAACTTGCCAGATTCATGTAAGACAGCAATAATTACAGTAATACCAAAGATGAGGGAGGATCCACTAACACCAGCATCATATAGACCAATATCTCTACTTAATTCAGATAATAAGATAATAGCGAAATTATTAGCACACAGATTGGCCAATTGTGTATTAAAAATAGTAAAACAAGATCAAATTGGATTTATTAAGAAAAGATGAACAGCGGATAATGTCTGTAAAATTATTAATCTAATTCATGCAGTTCAAGGAAATAAGAAGCCAACAGAGGCTGTTGCTTTAGACGCAGAAAAAGCCTTTGACAGAGTAGAATGGAATTATTTATTTAAAGTATTCTTCTTTGGCTTGGCTTCGCGGACGAAGATTTATGGAGGGGGTAAAAGTCCATGTCAGCTGCAGGCTCGTTTGTGGCTGACAAGTCCGATGCGGGACAGGCAGACACGGTTGCAGCGGCTGCAGGGGAAAATTGGTTGGTTGGGGTTGGGTGTTGGGTTTTTCCTCCTTTGCCTTTTGTCAGTGAGGTGGGCTCTGCGGTCTTCTTCAAAGGAGGTTGCTGCCCGCCAAACTGTGAGGCGCCAAGATGCACGGTTTGAGGCGATATCAGCCCACTGGCGGTGGTCAATGTGGCAGGCACCAAGAGATTTCTTTAGGCAGTCCTTGTACCTTTTCTTTGGTGCACCTCTGTCACGGTGGCCAGTGGAGAGCTCGCCATATAACACAATCTTGGGAAGGCGATGGTCCTCCATTCTGGAGACGTGACCCATCCAGCGCAGCTCTTCAGCAGCTGGATCTTCAGCAGCGTGGACTCGATGCTGTCGAGTATTACAGAGGTTCAATCTACCAGAAAAATATTTTAATTGGATTAAAGCATTATATAATGGACCATTGGCAAAGGTAACAGTAAATGGATATGAAATGAACCAATTTAAATTAAGTAGGTCAACTAGGCAGGGATGTCCATTATCCCCCTCACTGTTTGCTTTAGCAGTAGAACCATTGGCACAACTGATAAAAGAAAATAAAATAAAGGGATAAAAATAAAGGAGGAGTATAAATCAGTTTATTTGCAGATGACATCATAGAATACTTAACAGAACTAGAAATATCAATAAAAGAACTACATAAGAAATTGAAGGAATATGGAGAAATATCGGGGTACAAGATTAACGCAAACAAAAGTGAAGTGATGCCAATGAGTAACGCGGATTATACAGAATTTAAAAAAAAATCACCATTTAAATGGAAAACACAAGCAATTTGATACCTAGGTATCAGCACCCTGTACAAACTAAATTATCAGCCACTAATAAAGAAATTGCAGGAAGACTTAGAACGTTGGAAAGAATTACTGCTAACATTAATAGGGTGGGTAAATTGCATTAAAATGAATGTCTTCCCAAGGATACAATACTTATTTCAATCATTACCAATTTCATTAACAGAGAAATTCTTTAATGAACTAAAGAGAATAATAAGGAAATTCTTGTGGAAAGTGGGGAAATGGAGGATAGCGTTAGATAAATTAACAGAGTGGTACAATCAAGGTGATTTGCTGTTACCAAACTTTAAAAATTATTATAGATCAGCACAATTAAGGTTTTTATCAATATTTTTACCAGACAAGGGAAAAACCAGACTGGACTAAGATAGAACTAGATAAAATAGGGGAGAAGGTACTGGAACATATACTTTATAAGTGGGATGAAAAGCTGGTACAATATAAAAGCTCACCAGTACTGCATCATTTACTCAATATGTGGAAGAAGATTCACTTAGAAAGGAAAAAAACGAATTACCAAATACCAAAATTACTATTGATGCAAAATCCTTTAATCGCTTTTACAATAGATAACCTTTCCTTTAGAGAATGGGAGAGAAAATGAATCAAAAGAATAGAAAATTGTTTTTTGGGAAATAATTTATTAACATTTGAACAGTTGAAGTACAAATATGGAATAACTCATGGTACAATGTTTGCTTATCATCAGTTGAAAGCTTATTTAAAGGATAAATTGGGAAACAGACTGATATTACCAGAAGGAAGCAGCTTTGAATACGTGATTACAGACACAATGATAATCAAAAGATTTATAACGAACATGTACATTAAGCTACAAGATGAGGAAAATTATGAAATAAGCTATAAACCCAAACAAAAGTGGGAAAAGGATTTGAACACAAAGATAAAAAATGAAACATGGGAAAAGTTATGTTCTGGAACTATGAAGAATATAATAACACGAGGTTACGCATGATACGATATAATTGGTTACACAGATTATATACCACGCCCCAAAAGTTTTTAAAAAATGGGATCCAACATTATCAGATAGATGTTTTCACTGTAAGAAGGAAATGGGAACAACAGTACATGCAATTTGGGCATGTGAGAAAGTGAAAATGTTTTGGGAAGATCTAAATCAGATATTAAATAAAATCTCAAAAAATAACATACCAAAAAATCCAGAGATCTTTCTTCTAAGTAATATAATGAATAAATGTATTCCATTGGAAAAAATAACATATAATTTCAAAAATAAAGTCACAATTATTTGAACAAATTTGGGAACCATACATGGAACATAGCAGAGAGGGCTTGCCTCGGACCTTCACCCCCTAAAATGATAAGAAGACGAAACAACTTGTGTAAAAGTAGATAACACATTTTTCTTGTTTATTTTTCAATGTGTGATGAGTTGTTTAATGGTTTTATTGTATTGTATATGTTGAATATTTTATGGGTTTGGAGGGGGGTGGGAAGGGGGGAGGGAAGGTAGAGGGAAAAAAAGGGAGAAAATGCCACTGTGTATATTTAATGAGAAACATTTGTATTTATTTTGGTTGATATGGTTCACAGTGTAAAAAATAAAAAAAAATTTAAAGAAAAGTTCTCTGACAATAAATGAAACATGGATAAACATATAGAGCTGGGGCAGTATCAAAAAGGTCATTCCCTCAACCTCCATCATCCTCCCTTCAAATATTGTCAGGGAAGAAGACTTCATAGTCATATTTGGTGGTTAGTCAGCCCAACATCAGCTTAAGCATGGACTGCTTCTTCAACTCACTCTTGTCCAAACCTTCCACAGCTTGGCTTTGTGTATCCTTGCATTAAACCCTTTTTTAAACTTGACATCTGTGCAGTTGTTTGTGAATTCAGTGGGTGGTGAGGTAGACAAAAGCCAGTTACATCTGTGTGTGAATGTAGATTGCATCCAGTAATTAAATTTGCATTTCATAAATAAACTGATACAATACAGTTAGATTTTAGGCTAACATCAAATATATAAAACATTTATTTACAATGTTGCATATTGATACAATAATTAAATTTCAAATATCCTTCTGAATTCTAATTTTCTGTTTTCATGTGCTGCCAAATGAAGTGTGATTTAACTTGGCCATTTATATTTTTCCATTTATGGATATTATTCAGTCACTGTAGACAAGCCTTTTTTTATATTAAACCAATAAGGAAATTTTGCATAAGCTACTTATCTGGAAGTTCATCTCTGCAAAAAAAAAAGACACTAAAAAAGCACTGACACTTTTAACTCCAATTGATTGGTCTGATCTTTATGCATGCACTACGTTATGCAGCACGAGCGTGTAATTGTTGGAAGTGATGGGTCAACTCAAGGGAACCATTAAAAAGGGCACATCATACTCTGCCATTGTATTGGCAATTGTGCTGGCAGAAGTGGAGTGAATCTGAACACCGAGAGTAGAAGTAAATGCTCCGACATCTGGAAAGTTGTTGCATCCAAAATGAATCCATTAACATATTCTCGAGTGGAACTCCAACAACAATATAGAGAAGGTCCATTCCTTTAAATTGTGCATAAGGCAGTTTGATTTCTTCTGCTTATGCCTGCTTGGCAATTCATAGCTTATGCTGTAATATCTTGTATACATGGACCAATATGCAATGTCATCAAACCTTCATTGTATAATGCACTCACAAAGGCAATGTTAGGTTGAGGGATACATTGGCTTGTTGTGTAGAGGGAGCCATCTGATTCTGAGTCAGATTATGCATTCTGTGGGGTAAATGTCCCAATTGAATTAAGCTTTTAATTTTACAGTTTATCTAAATTACACATTATATTAGAAGTATGTACTCCAGAAGTAAATTTCTATGCCGCGATATCATTTTCAGAAGTGGATTATGTAAGCCAAATAATAATGCTTTATCATCTTTTTAGATGTTATGGCACGTGAAGAATAAGTTTCACCTGGAAGAAATGATGAGCCATTTGTTTCTTTAAGATTTTATTTTGATTATGACATCTTTAATAATTAGTCTCTTTATAGTTAATTTTGGAGAAATTGACTAAAATGTAAAGTGTGTTCACATTAAAATATGATTTATTTAAGTGGGCAAAACATGGTATGGAGTTGGGCCCTGAGAATAAATAATAGTGTGTACATTTTATGACTATTATTAAGCAGATTTTTTTTAGAGTGGTCCATTGAATTAAACTTTTAATTTTAAAAAATTTTATATGTAGACATACAGCACAGTAGCAGGCCATTTTGGCCCATGAGTCTGCGTTGTGCAATTTACACCCCATTAACTTACACCCCAGGTACTTTTCGAATGGTGAGAGGAAACTGGAGACCCTGGGGAAAACCCTCACAGATGCAGAGCGCGGGATTCAAACCCTGGTGCTGATTGCTGGCACTGTAAAGGCATTGTGCTATCTCCTACGCCAACTGTTTAAATTTTTTAAATGTTAAAAATTATTTGGTTTCATTTCACCAGGAGGACAGGTTAATTATTAGCAATCTCTAAGAAGTTTGACTCCTCCTATGGATTTCCTATTTCAAGAGGGCCATGTTTCTTTTTAATGTGTTTCATATTCTTGTCGGGTGCCAGGGACTCCTTTGGCACCAGTTTAGACTGATTCTTTTTGTATCTTCAGCCATGGGCTTCCTATCAATGCTGACATCTGTTGGTAACTATCTCATTCAATACCATACTAATGAAACACTGGTTTCTAGAAAGTATTAAGAGAGAGTGTATTCATGCTTAACCGTTGCACTGAATATTAAATCATAACTATCTTCATCTTCTGCCCCAGTTTCACGCAAAAAAGTCACTTAAGTTGAAACAAGTTTCCGTTAAAAAGCTGATGGTAATGATGTTATAGCTTTGTAGTTTCACTCCATCCTGACCCACCCAGAAAACGATGCCTCATATGCCAGGCTGGTGTTCATTGACTTCAGCTCAGCGTTTAATATTCCTTAGAGGTGGGTGGAGAAGCTGTCCTCGCTGGGACTCAAACCCCCCCCTCTGTAACTGGATTTTGGAGTACCTAACAGAAAGACCACTTTCTGTCTAAGTCGATAGCAGAATATCAAGCACTGTCACGCTTAGCACTGGTGCACCTCATGGCTGTGTGCTCAGCCTGCTCCTGTTCACGCTACTGGTCCACGACTGCATCATCAGATTCAGCTCCAACAGTGTCATCAAGTTTGCAGATGACACAACAGTAGTTGGCCTCATCAGCAACAATGAGTCACACTACTGAGAAGAGGTGGAAAATCTCGTGACATGGTGCGAGAGTAACAACCTGAATCTCAATGTGGACAAGATGAAGGAGATGGTTGTGAATTTCAGAAGACCAGGAACAACCACTCTCCCCTACACATCAATAACGTCAATAACTCTGGTGGAGAGCATGAAGTTCCTTGGAGTCCACTTAACTAGTAACCTATCATGGACATCTCACTTGTCAGGAAAGCGCAATAGCAACTGCACTTCCTGAGAAGACTGAAGAGGACAAGGCTACCGGCCATCATGTCAATGTTCTACAGGAGCTCTATTGAGAGCATTCTATCTAGCTGGATGCATTACAGTGTGGTACAATTGCTGCAGAGAAATAGGTCAAAGGTCAATCCACAGGACCATTAGAGTGGCAGAGAGGATCACTGGAGTTCCCCCCCCCCCCCCCCCATCGATATGATCTACCAGGATCATTGAAGAGGCCGCTCAAAATTATTGAGGATCTCTACCACCCCACACAAAGCATCTTTCAGCTACTCCCCTCGGGAAAGTGATGAGTATAGAGCTGGCACGCTTGGCTAAGGAGCAGCTTCTTTCGACTGGCAGTGAGAATACTGAATGACCAAAGGAACTGCACGCACTAACCATTTTATATTTATGGAACAATATTTATTTATTATGGGTGTATATAAAAACTTTTCATGCAACATTAGCAAAACCAAGAAGATGATTCTGGATGTCAGGAGAACGCAGTCCTGTTCTCAGTAGTGGAGAGGGTCAGGAACTTTAAATTCCTGGGTGTCGTCATCTCCGAGGATCTGCCCTAGAGCCTCCGTGTTGATGTAATTGTGGAGAAGGCTCACCAGCAACTATTCTTTGTGAGGTGTGTCTCCAAAGACTCTTGAAAACTTCTACAGGTGTACTGATTAGCCTTCTGGTTAGTTACATCATTGATACAAAGGTAGCAATGCTCAGAACAAGAAAAAAATTCAGAAGGTTGTTAACTCGGCCTGCAACATCATGGGCACCAGACTTCACTCCATTGAAAACATCTACAAGAGGCGGTCTCTTAAGAAAGCAGCCTCTTTCCTCAAAGATCCACAACCACCCAGACCAGGGGTGTCAAATTCAAATTCACAGAGGGCCAAAATTAAAAACTTGGACTAAGTCGTGGGCCAAACTAAATATTTATTGAAAATTTTCAACAACATCTGCATGTTTTCTCTTCTTTCAACATATGTAATGTTAAACTTTTTCTTATTAAAATAAATGTTTAATAATAGTTTTGGTTAAACTCTTTCCAGAAGAAGCATTAACAAATGAGAAATAAAATATTCAATAAATTATATTTCTCTATAGCCTTTAAGCTCCTTTTAAATGTATTCTTTTTCACAAGCCAACAAGTCAAAAAAATAACAACTTGCTTCAATGAAAATCCAATCTTTCAACTATGAACAGTCCAAAGTTAACCAAATAAAATATTAATCCAAGCTTAACCAAAGAAAATATTAATCCAAGCTTAGCTTGCTACACTGTGATTTACTTTGATGCACCTGTGTCTAAATCAGATACTTGGCATCTCTTCTTAGATGCTAGTTCATCAAACTCTGGGGTCAGAATTTGCCTCCCACCTGTCTTGAAAGGTCGTGTTTTCTGTCTTTCGTTTGGCCATTTTCCGTAAGGGGTTTATTACATGTGAGTTGGGCGACAGGTCGCAGATGCTAATGAAAGTAAAGAGAGGAGGAGGGGGCGATTAGCGGGCTGACGGGTCGGCGCCAATGCATTTGCAAAACATTCTGGGATTTGTAGTATTAGCTGTGCGTGCGCTATACTGGCGCGGCGGCCAGCTCTAATACATATTTGATATGATCTTGCTGGCCAAATATAATTATATCACGGGCCAAATTTGGCCCGCGGGCTTGAGTTTGACATGTGTGACCCAGACCATGCCCTCTTCTCTCTGCTACCATCAGGAAAAGGGTACAGGAGCTTAAAGAAGAGCACTCAGTGGCAGGACAGCTTCTTCCCCACTGCCATCAGATTCCTGAATAATCAATGAACCAAAGATACTCCATTACTTTGACTTTTCATGCACTATTTTTATTTATTTTTGTAAGTTTTGATGCTACTGCAAAACAACAAATTTTGCGACTTGTTAATGACTATAAATTCTATTGTTTGTGTGTGTGTGTGTTATTTCTGATTGTGTGTTTGCACCTTTTGCATCGAGGGCCAGAGAATGCTATTTCATCAGGTTGTACTTGTGCAATCAGATGATACTAAACTGGAATCTGGAACAGGATAGCAAATGTGATTGGGGCTTCAGAATGTGTAATAAATTTCAAAAGCAGTGCAACAAATTGCCATGCCTCATACTAAGCAAGGGGAAATTATCGAACTTTTCATTTTGCTACCACAGCACATCTGATACTATGTTAGTTAGGCTTTTCCTTGCTTTTAATTTTTTTGTGTGATTCATGCAGTTATACCGCAGATTTGCTGTTTGTTCAGTGTGAGTTATGAGTGAACAGTTTAAGCATCACATTTATAGCTCTTTCATTTTGGGGGAGGTTTTGCTTTAAGACTTCTTAACCACCTTATCAACCTGTGTGGCAACGTTGAGAGATGTATGGACTTGGACCCAAGGTCCTACTGTTCCAAGATTGATTATAGAGAGGATGTTTCCACTCGTAAGAGAATCTGAAACTGGGGATCACTGTTTCAACACAAGGTGCTGTCTTTTTAAAAGAGTGACACCATGATTTTTTTATATATGGAGTCAAGGGTCTTTGAAACTCTTTTCCCTAAATGGCAGTGGAAGCAGAGTCTTTTGAATATTTTAAAGGTAAAGTATTTCTTGATGATCAAGGCACGTATGTAATGTTACAAAAGGGAGGAAGGAATATGGATCTAGATTACAGTCAAATGAACCATGATCTGACTGAGCAATGAAGCTCGCTTGAGAGACTGAATGGCCTGCTGTATTTAATTCATGCACCTAGTGTGAAATTTTGTAATCTATAAGTAATTCAATATAAATACTATCCAATCTTTATTCATTTAATTTCACCTTGACATAATGTTACATATGTACAGCGTGAAAATATCAATCTATCATAAACAATCTATGCTGGTGCCAATCAAACCTCCTTCCACCCTTCAATTATCAGCATCAACTCCCCAATGGGCTTGTCTCACCTTTTCATGAATACTTTTATCTCAGTTATGAATGTTTCTGTTGTATAGAGTTCTGTATCCTTACTGTTCAGGAGAGCAGATCTCTCCAAATACCTTCTGTAGCACTTTGATACCCATTGTATATCGATGACCTTGAGTTTTATTCTTTTGCACACAAGGAAACCTGTTGCCTTCTGCCACTTCAAATGGGTTTACTTGATCTATTTTCACTGTTTTCTGTCTTCCAGTGAGCTGACAATCCATAATGTATGGAGGGTTACTAATTTGAAGTGGGGAGAGAAATTAGCTGGTGCTGAAATAATGTTGTGCTCACTGTGTTGCCCAAAACGGTGTCAATGCTCTGCACTTGGAGAATATCAAGTTGGCATTAATATACAAAATGGAAATCTAGAATTTTTTGAGGATGTATCCAGAAGAGTAGAGAATGGTGAATGAATTGATATGATGTATTTGGACATTCAAAAGACTTCTTATGAGATCCCACACAAGAACTTGGTGTGCAGATTGGAGACATGGTATGGGAGTTCAACATGAATATCTGCAGATGATATAATTGTAGTTTGCACAAAAATGCTGGAGCAAAGATAAAGATACATAAGCAATATTTCAAGCCTGAGCCCTTCAGCAAAAAACAGGCAGGAACTTTAATAAAATGATGGGGAGATGGGTAGGGATGGAGCACAGGTCCACAGGCAAGAGGTCATAGGTGGATATGAACAAATTCTGCCAAGTGGAGAGGAACTGGTTGGGTCTGTTGTTGAGAAAGAAATGAAGGGGTTTGAGACCTGCATGGGGGAATGAAAGTGTATAGTGAATGGACATTCATAGGTGGTCAATTTCAGGGAACTGGAAGTTGTTGAAGAGAAGGAAGGCTTGTAAGGTATTGTGGATGTAGGTAGAGGGAGATTGGACCAGGGGAAAATAGAGTAAATATAATGTGAACCCAATTTGGTGGAGCAGGAGCTCACAGAAACAAAGGGTCTACTGGGACAATTTGGTTTGTGGATCTTGGGTAGGAGATTTAACTGGGCAGAGTGGGGTTGGGAAACAATAAGGCTGGTTCCCGTGGGAGGAAGTTGACCTGAAGTGATAAGGTTAGAGATGATACATGAGATGGTGGTTTGATGATGTTTGGTAAGTTCTGTATAAGGTGTAAGAGGTGGTTTCTGAGAGTTGTCATTTGGCTTCAGCAACGTAGAAGTCAGTGCGGCAGACCACAACAGCATCACCCTTGTCTTTGATAGAGAGGTTGGGATTGGTGTGGAGAGAGTGGAGGGCAGAGCATTCCGAGGAGGTGAAATTAAATAAGTGAGGGGAATGATGTCTCAGCAGTGGTTGGAAATATAAAGATCCAGAGTGTGCAGATGACCAGGGCAAGGTGTATGGTATTGATTGGATATAGGAGCGGTTGGCAGGCAAGAAGCAAAGAGTAGGAATAAATGGGACCTGTTCAGATTGGCAGGCAGTTACTTGTGAGACAACACAAGATTCAGTGCTGGAACTCCAGTAATTTGCAACATATTGCTGATCTATATAAAGGAATTGAATGTAATATCTCCAATTTTGCAAGTTTAACTAAGCTGAGTGGCAGGACCAGCTGTGAGGAAGATGCCAAGTGGCTTTGGACAGATTAGGAAAGTGGGTAAATACATGGCATATGCAGTATAATGCAGACAAATGTGAGGTTATCCACTTTGGTGCCAATAATAGGAAGGCAGATTATTATCTGAAATGAACAAATGACAAAAAGGGAAGGTACAATGAGACCTGGGTGTCATGGTGGATGTCAATGAAGATTGAAATGCAGTCGCAGCAGGTGGTGAAGAAAGCAAATGGCATGTTCACCTTGATTTTGAAAGGTTTTGAATGTGGAAGCAGGGAGATCTTATTTTAGTTGTGTTGGACCTTGGTAAGCCCACACCTTGAGTGTTATGTGCAGTTTTGGCCTCTTGATCTGATGAGCATTCTTGCTATTGACAAGATGTAGTGAAGATTCATCAGATTGATTCCTGAGATGGCACAACTGATGTATGAAGAAATTGGATAGATTCAGGTTGTACTCATTGGAATTTAGAAGAACAAGGGGGGGAACTCATTGAGACATATACAATTTAACAGGACTTGACAGGTTGATGCAGGGAGAGTGTTCCTGATGTTGGAGAAGTCCAGAACAAGGGGTCACAGAAATCATTTAGGACTGAGAGAAGAAACATCTTCACTCAGAGAGTTGTGAACTTGTGGATCTCGCTACCACAGAAAGTTGTTGAGACCAGTCCATTAGATATATTAAAATGTGGCTAAAGGAATCAAGAGGTATAGAGAAAAAGCAAGAATGGGCTCCTGAGGATACATGATCAGCCATGATCATATTGAATGGTGCAGCAGGCTCAAAGGGCTAAATAGCCTTCTACACTAATATTCTTTGAAATGCTTTGAAAAGCTGCCCCTTCCTCCAGCAGTGTGACTATGAGGGCAACAGTAGAATACCTGAACTGCCTCCTTTCTTTCATTGCCAGCTTTTTCATCCTCAAAGAAACGTGATGATTCTCAATTGATAACAACTATTTGTCACGTTTACTGAAAAGCACTATTAGTTGCTGCAAAGATGCCAAACTACTTAACACAGAACAGTGGAAAAGGGAAAAAAAATTGTCAATAATCTTTAGACAAAGCTCTTGAAACTCTTCCTCCCCCCCCCCCCTCCCCCCATCCTCTCAACACTGGCTGCTCATTTCATTGCTGGAAACTCACTGGGAAGCCACACTTGTAAAACAACTAAGTGGTCATTTCTGCCTGTTTCATATGGGAATTTCCTGCAACTCAAGTGGGTGAGAAATGGAAATTTAGACTACTTGATCACTCAGGCCTATTTATACCTGGTAATTCTCCTATGTCAAAGTGTTTTTCTCTGTCAGCCTGCCATAGTCATGAGGGGGAATGTTTATTCTGTATCCTTTTTTATTGACTTTGTTTGGATGGCATTTTTGATGCTGATACTACACAATACTGTCGAAGACATTTAGCAGTCTTGGTGTTGGAGGGGTGGTGTGGTTTCTCATGTAACAGCTACCTTCTGTGATCAGAAGCACATAAATGCAGTTCTAAGTCAAATTTCTTGTCAGAGTACATACATGACATCACATACAACCCTGAGATTATTTTTCCTGCAGGCCAGGCAGAATTTCTACTTGTCAGTTGTACAAAAAAACTACTTAAGAAAAGAAACATATACAAAAGAGAGAAATGTAAACAAAGAAGGAAGTGCAGACAAACTGCAATACAGAAAATAAATATTCAATAATAAATAAAGTGCAAAGTAGGAGTCCTTAAATGACTCTTTGATTGAGTTTGTTGATTAGGAGTCAGATGGTGGAGGGGTAACAATTGTTTCTCAACCTGGTGGTACAAACTTGAAGTAACTATACCTCTTCCCTGATGGCAGCAATGAGAACAGAGCATGTCCTGGGTGGTGAAGACCCTTGATGATTGCTGCTGCTCTTCGAAGGCAGTGTTCCATGTAGATTTGCTTGATGGCGGGGAGAGTTTTGCTTGTGTCCACTACCTTTTGCAGGGCTATCTGATCAGAGGTATTAATGCACCCATGTCAGGCATGATGCAGTCAGTCAGAACACTTTCCACTACATATTTCAAGTCAAGTTTTTTGTCATCTGATTGTACAACATGACAAAACAGCATTCTCCGGTCCTTGATTCAAAAACATGCAGACACTCAACCAGACATAGCACACATTCAGACAAATAATACATGTGTGTAGTGATCCTTGGTCTTGCATGCTTGTATGTAGAATATAATTGCTTGCTGCTAGCTGGTATGGAGGACCAGCGCTATTGATTAACTAGGAGGAAGAAGCCCTTTACTTGCATTCAAGTGTTCCTGTCTACAGCTCTTAGCTCTGATTGGGACTAGCCTATGTAATTCGCATAACTCTTGTCTCATGAGTTATTAATTGCGGTTCAATTTTAGTAGCAAAGTTTGTTTGAGATGACTTCAAAAGTTGTGCCCGATTCGAAAACAGAATCGGGGGATGAAGATAATGGAACAGTCAGTGGCTGGAGGCTCAACAACCACATCCTCTGGGGGTTGCAGCACTGGTGCATCTTCAAGCTCCACAGTCAGTGCAGCCTCCTACTCTGCCGGAACAGGTGCCTGCGCCCAGACCTCGACTTCTGGTAAGAATGGAGTAAATTATGAAACCTGACAGGCTCGAGCTCAACCCACGAGGCCTGGAGGCTCCGACTCACTTTAAGCATTGGTTGCGGTACCTGGAAGCATTTTTAAATGTGGCTGGGATAGTGGACGATGAGTAGAAGCTACTCCCATTTCTGTGCTGGATAAGCACCAAGGCCTTCGTGCTAATAAGAGACGAGATTACTTATTTGGCTGCTATCTCTGCTCCAATAGAAAAATATGTGGGCCAGCAAAATGAAGTGCTTGCCAGTCACTTGCTGGTTACACGCAAAGCAGCAGCCGGGGGAGTCGATCAATGATTTTATCCTGACCCTTCGTGACCTGGGTAGAGCATGCTTAAGGAGAGTGGAGTCCGCAGAAGAACTTGTTGATATACTGGTCCTAGATTCACTGGTCTCTGGAGTGAAATCAAGCTACATGAGACAGCGGTTGCTTGAGACGGGTGAGCTGGATTTAAATCAAACTATAAGAATCTCTTGAGTCTCTAGACCTTGCACTTGGAAGGGGGGGATATCTACTTGCCTGAACCGGCTGCTGAATTATGGCCGCATGCCCCTACTCTACTTAATACTCTGCCGAATCACCCGAATGGCTGGACTCAAGACTCGGCCATTGACCCTGTCGTGGCTGTGGTTCCATGAAATAAGCTTAAATGCTACTTCTGTGGTCAAGCTAAGTATCCCAATGTGCTGCTCGAGAGGCTATGTGTGTTAAATGCAGCAAGAAAAATCACTCTAAGGTCTGCACAGAGGACTCTCTAAAAGGACTGCCAAAACTGCTGTTATCTCTGGAGAAGTGCAAGAAAAACCAGCAGTTAGTTGTCTGCTTATCTCAAAACCTCCCGCCAGCTCACAATGTTTGTGCGAATTCAGTTGGACAGCGCCCTCTGGAGACGAGCAACATGAAGAACTGGATGATGCTATGCTGGCCTCGCTGGAACTAAATCAGACAAGTAGCTATGATTTAACCTGTTCCATGCTGAATATAGAAGTAAATGGCCACTCTATGGACAGCTTGTTCGACAGTGGAAGTACCGAAAGTTTTATCCACCTTCTGTGCTCTCAAAATGCAAAACACTGACCATAAAATTCACCTAGCCTCTCGCTCCCACACTGCAGAGGTACATGGCTACTGTCTTGCAGACCTGTTGATTAAGGGTACTGAATATAAAGATTTCTGATTGCTCGTCTTACCCATTCTCTGTGCCCCTGTGCTCTTAGGGCTATATTTCCAGTGCTAGCATGAAAGTGTTAACCCTAGCTTACAATGGATCTCATCTGCCTCTGGTAGTTGGACAATCCTCCTGAAACCTCTTGACATTGAGAATGTCCCCATCATGACTATCGCAGACCTATAGCGACCAAGAGCCAGCGCAACTCTGCTGCCGACAGGTCATTCATCAAATCAGAAGTACAACTACTACTGCAGAAAGATGTTATCAAACCCAGCACCAGCCTCTGGCGTGCTCAAGTCGTAGTGGTAAAAACAAGAAACAAAGAATCGGATAGTTGTCGATTATAGCCAAACTATAAACAAATTCACTCAATTGGATGCTTATCCCTTACCAAGAATAAATGAAACGGTGAACAAAATAGCCCACTACAAGTTTTCTCCACCATAGACCTGATATCTGCCTATCACCAGCTGCCCATTCATGAAAGTGACCATATTTATAAGGCTTTCAAAGCTGATGGTAGGCTGTATCAATTTCTCCGCGACCCTTTTAGGGTCACTAACAGAGCATCTGAATTCTAGAGAGAAATGGACCGCACGGTGGATAACAAAGAACTAACCATCATCTATCCCTACTTAGATAATGTCACAATATGCAGTCATAACTTACAGGACCACAATGCTAATCTTGACAAGTTTCTCAAAGTTGCCCAGAACGTAAACCTTGCATACAATGAACAAAAGTGCATTTTCCGTGCAATTAAATCTGTCCTGGGCTATGTGGTCCAAAATGGTATGATCAGTCCAGATCCTGACTAGATTTGCCCTCTCATGGAACTACCAGTCCCTACAACTCATAAAGCCCTTAAAAGATGGTTGGGATTTTTCTCCTGCTGTGCTCAGTGCGTACCTCACTTCTCCAACAAAGCCCAACTTCTTATGAAAACATCTTCTTTCCCCCTCTCAGAACAAGCTCCTGCTGCTTTCACTAATAGCAAGCAAGACATTGGCAGAGCATCCATGTACGCTATCAATGAATCGAATCCATTCCAAGTGGAAAGTGTCGCCTCTGATTTTGCCCTGGCAGCTACCTTAAATCAAGCAGGCAGACCAGTTGCCTCCTTCTCCTGCACCCTGCAGGGCCATGAAATATGACACTCGTCAGTTGAGAAAGAGGCTCAGCTAATTATCGAACCTATTAGAGAAACTGGCAACATTACCTAGCAGGTAGAGGGTTCACCCTAGTCACTGACCAACAGTCAGTAGCCTTCATGTTCAACAACCAGGCTCGTAGAAAAATTAAAATGACAAAATACTCTGTTGGAAATTGGAACCATCCACCTTCAACTATGACATTCTGTACCGCCCGGGCAAACTCAGTGAACCCTCTGACGCCCTATCCGGAGGTACTTGTGCCTCTGTAAATTTCGCTCAACTCTAAACATTACACAACCAATTATGCCACCCTGGGATAACAAGGTTCTACCACTTTGTGAAATTACGCAACCCCCCTTACTCTGTTGATGAGATTCGCGCAGTAATTCGCAATTGCCAAATCTTCGTAGAATGCAAACCAGTTTACCGTCCACCAGGTGCCAACTTCATCAAATCCACCCGTCCCTTCAGTATTGACTTCAAAGGGCCCCTACCTTCCACCAATGCCAAGATATACATCCTCACCATTATTAATGAGTTCTTCTGATTCCCTTTTGCAATTCCCTGCAAAGCTACATCCTCCGCTACGGTCATCAAGTGCCTCAATCATCTCTTCTCCCTCTTCGGTTATCCAGAATACATACACAGTGACAGGGGATCCTCCTTCATGAGCGACGAGCTCCGCCAGTACCTACTGGCCAGAGGCATTGTGAGCAGCCGTACCACTAGCTACAACCCTCAAGGTAACGGACAAATAGAGAAAAAGAATGCCACAATCTGGAAGGCCTTACACCTTACTCTCAAAACTAAACGTCTCCCTGTCTCCTGCTGGCAAGAACTTCTCCCCACCATGTTACATTCCATCCGCTCCCTCCTTTGCATAGCCACCAATGTGACACCTCACGAACGTATGTTCTCTTTCCTAAGGAAATTGACTACTGGAATGACTATGCTTGGCTGGCTCACGACCCCTGGAACCATGCTACTCATGTCAGAACCCACAAATCAGATCCATTAGTCGAACGAGTTCAATGCCTTCATGCTAACCCACATTATGCCTTTGTCATTTTTCCAGGCTGGAGGGAGGATACCGTGTTTGTCCGATACTTCACACCAGCTGGAGCACCTGAGTCTCCACCTCCTCCCCAATCTCCACCACCTCAAACTCCCATCCCAACTACACATACCGGAGGGTACCCAACCGCCTAACTCTTGTGGCCATGTCAACCCCACTAACGGGCTCTTCACCCTGCCATATCCATATTCTTCCACAAGAATCTAACCTTACACCTACAAATAACAGTGCCGAACATCCATCCACGATCCCATGACTTCCACCATCCCCTATGACACCAACCATTAGAGCTTCTCCAGCTCGAGTATCACCACCACAAGAGTCTCCAACTCAAATCTCACCACCAGAACAGCTGAGAAGGTCCAGACATCACATCAAGCCGCCGGACAGATTGAATCTGTAATTGTAACTACTCATACTCCACTTATGTTCTCTTAATTTAGCATTTAATCCCATTATTTTACCAGTCTGTCACGGCTGGCTTTCATTTTTTTTTAAAGGGAGGGTGAGTGTGGTGTTCCTTGGTATAGCATGCTTGTATGTATGTAGTTGCTCACTGCTAGCTGATATGGAGGAGTAGCGCTATAGGCTGACTAGGGGGAAGAAGCCCCCTGCTTGCATATGTGTTCCTGTCTACAGCTCTGAGCTCTGATTGGGACTAGCCTATGTTATTTGCATAACTCCTGTTTTGTGAGTTATTGACTGGTTCAATATGCAGGACAAGATTATATCTATATAAATAAATAAATATTGTTTGTACAAATGAGAGTCTCAGTTGTTTAGTGTGAGCTGTTCCTTTGTTTGATCAGTATTCTCACTGCCTGTCGGAAGAAGCTGGTGCTGCTGGCTCTGACACTCCTATATCTCTTCCCTGACGGGAGCAGCTGAAAGTTGCTGTGTGCAGGGTGGAAGGGGTCTTCAGTGATTTTGCGCACCCTTTGTCAGACAACCATCCTGGTAGATCACATCAATGGTGGGGAGGAGACTCCAGATCCTCTCTGCCATTCTTATTGTCCTATGGATTGACCTCTGATCCATGTCTCTGCAGCAACCTGTACCACGCTGCGATGCAGCCAGCCAGGATGCTCTTGATACAGCTCCTGTTGAAGGTAGACTTCAGTCTTCTCAGGAAGTGCATTCGCTGTTGTGCCTTCCCGACAAGTGAGGAGATGTAGAGTGTCCATGATAGATCACTAGTTAAGTGAACTCCAAGGAACTTGGTGCTCTCCACTCTCTCCTACAGAGTTGTTGATGTGTAATGGAGAGTGGTTGTTCTTGGTCCTTCTGAAGTCCACAATCGTCTCCTTCATCTTGTCCACATTGAGACTCAAGTTGTTACTCTTGCACCATTTTCCACCTTTTCTCTGTAATGCGATTCATCGTTGTTGCTGATGAGGCCAACTACTGTACTGTCATCTGCAAACTCGATGACACTGTTGGATCTGGATCTGGTGATGCAGTCATATGTCAGTAATGTGAACAGGAGCAGGCTGAGCACATAGCCCTGAGGTGCACCAATGCTCAGTGTGAGAATGCTTGATATTCTGCTACCAACCCAGACAGACTGTGGTCTTTTCATTCGGAAGTCCAGGATCCAGTTACAGAGAGGGCTGTTGAGTCCCATTGAGGCAGCTTCTCCATCAGCCTCTCGGGCATCTTATTAAACACCGAGCTGGTCAATGAACACCAGCCTGGCATACGAGGCTTCATTCTCCAGGTTGATTAGGATGGAGTGAAACGACAGGCTATAACATCATCTGTGGAACTGTTTCTTCTATAGGCAAATTGAAATGGATCCAGCATCTCTGGGAGGAGTGCTTTGATGCGTTCCATCACCAGACATTTGAAGCATTTCATAATGGTGGAGGTCAGTGCCACAGAGCGGTAGCCATTGAGGCCTATTGTTTTTGCCTTCTTGGGTACAAAGATGATGGTGGCTGTCTTAAACCTTGTGGGAATGATGGACTGCTGCAGTGAGGTGTTGAAAATGACTGTGAAGACCTCTATCAATTGGTGTGCGCAGTACTTCAGTACCTGACCAGGTATGTTATCTGGTCCCGCCGCTTCGTGTGGGTTCATCTTGGATAGGGCTCTCCTTCATCTCGGCAGCAGCTATGCAGGGGCCAATTCATCAGGTGGACATGGAGCTTTCTTTGGCATCATTCCTGTTTTCACCAATCCGTGCATGAAAGGTGTTCAGTTCGTCCAGAAGGGAGGTGTCAGTAGTCCTTAATTTGCAAGGTTGACGTGATCCATAATAGTCTTGATCACTTTCCACATGTGTGTGGTGTTGCACAGTTGTCTGTGGATCTTCTCTGCGTACCCTTGCTTTGCATTCTGGATTGGATAGGAGAGTTCAACCCTGTAGAAGTTTGTCAGTGTTTTGAATGCCATATCAAACCTCCACAAGCTCCTGAGAAAGTAGAGGCAGAGAATATGCTTTCTTCACTATGATACTCCTGTGTTGGGTCCAGGAAAATTCCTCTGAGATAGCGACTCCCAGGAATTTAAATTTACTCACCCTCTCCACCCATGATTTCCCAATGATCACTGGATCATACACCTCTTGCTTTCCCTATCTAAAGTCCACAATCAACTTCTTGGTTTTGGTGACATTAAGTGCAAGATTGTTGTTAGTACACTAGTTTTCAATCTCCCTCTTGAATGTTGATCACCCCTTTTATACAACCCACTGGTGTGGTATTATCAGCAAATTTGTAGATGGTGTTATTGTACGAGCCACAGAGTCATAAGTGTAAAGTGAGTAGAGCAAGGCTAAGAATGCAACTCTGTGGTGCTTAGGTACTGATGGAGATTGTGGAGGAACTGTTCTTAACAACTGATTGTGGTCTGGAGGTGAGGAAATTCAGGATCAAATTATACAGTGAGTTATTGAGGCTCAGGTCTTGGGGTTTCCTGATCACTTTTGAGGAGTTGATGATGTTGAATGCTGAACTGTCGTTGTATGTGTAGATTAATGCATATTTCCACTCAAACTGTATTTTGATTTCTCAAAGGAACCATATAGAGGAAAATAGGGTAAAGATATTACATATACAATGGAACTTACCAGATAGATTCATTCATGCAAGTTACAGTCATTTACACTCTGTTACAAGTAACTATTTCCGTTCGTGTGTTGGATGCTTATCTGTGGCAGATTCAGCTTTCAACAAGATTCCATTCAACACCTCATGGTGGCACTACTTGATAGTGACTGAAGTATATTTTCTTAAGTAAAAACAAACAAAGTCAGAAAAACTCTGCAGGTCAGAGTCCTTTATATAGCAAAGGTAAAAATACATAACTGATGTTTCGGGCTTGAGTCCTTCATCAAGGTATGGAAGAATGTCGACAGGCATCCAAACAAAAGAGTAAGGAGGAGAGGTGTGGTCGCAAAGGCAGGAAGTGATAGGTGGAGAAGGGAGGGGGGACAGCAGAGGTCAAGGGGAGGAGGGATGCCTAGGTGAAGAGAGGGGGAAGAAAAGGAGGTGAACTGGAATGGGGAAGGGAAGGAGGGAGGGGAAAGAGGAGAGCAGGTTAGAAGAAACTCAAAAAGTCTATGTTAATGGCATCTGGTTGGAGAATGCCTAGATGGAAAATTAGGTGGTGTTCCTCCAATTTGCAGATGGTCTTCGTGAGATAGTACATAAGGCCATGGACAGACATGTCAGTGTGGGAATGTGACACAGAACTGAAATGGTTGGCTTCTGGGAGGTCTCTGTCACGGATGGAAATGGAGCGAAGGTACTCAGCGGAGCGATCTCCCAACCTGCGCTGTCTCTCTGATGTATAAAAGGTCACAAAGAGAGTACTGGATGCAACGATAAGTCCTGCAGATACACAAGTGAAATGTTGCTTTACTTGAAAGGCCTGTTTGAGGCCCCGGACTGTGGTGAGGAAGGAGATTTCGGTGCAAGTGTTGCACCTCCTGCGGCCACAGGAGAAGGTGCTGGGGGGAGATTGGTGGGGAGAGATGAAGGAACGAGGGAATAATTGGTGGGGAGAGATGGGTTCATGAGGGGGTGATTGATGGGGAAGGGTGAGTGCCGAGGGAGTGATTGATGGGGAGGGGTGAGTGTCCGAAAGAGTGAATGGTGGGGAGGGATGAGTGCACAAGGGAATATTGGTGGGAGGAATGAGTGCACAAGGGAATATCTTTTCCTTAAGTCGTACAACACTGTTTTGTTATGCTGATGTCTATTTTTGTTTAACCTGGTGTTGATTTCCAAGAATGATTTTTCACTTGAATATGTTCTGCCGTATAACGCATCCATCAATTTAGGTATTTGGCCCTGTTTCAAAAGGTATTCTGCTCCTTTAATGTGAATGTTTGGGTAGGAAAAGAAAGCCAGTGATTTTAGAAGTATACTCTGTTGCAAGAAATTGTTTCATCTTTCTGTGCTTTTGTGGAAGGTTCCATGTCAGAACATAATCTGAACTGTTGTTCTAATCTTGAAGGCAGACTTAATTTAGAAATGGTGAAAACAAGAAATGCTGTAGAAACTCAGCAGTTCTCTTGGTGTCCATAGGGCTCAGACTCACTTATATAGCTTTACCTCCTATGAATGGTGCGAGATCTGCTGTGTTCCTCCAGCATTTCTGTGTTTCACTACAATCACAATGAATGAAGACTTCAGTGTTTCATTACAAGAAGTGAATCTCTGTCAGGAATGTGTCACGGAAAATTAACAGTGATATGGTGAAGTCGAATCAGAGGCCACATTTCTCCTATCCAGACACAAAATGTGCACAATGAATATTGCAATTGTTTGAAACAGCTAGAATTCTGTTGTAACAGGGTAATCCCATTTTAGACTTGATGGTGACAGCTCTGGCATATCCATATTTTTTTTGTTTTCTTGCTAGAAATGGATCAATTACCTTATTTTATATTTTTTTATTTGTAAGTACATGGATGAATATATTACATATTGAATATATATTTTTAATTCACTTTCTTATCAAGTAATACACCTCATTTCAATAAGGTTCCTATCATGTTGCACTCAGATAAAATGGAAAGGTAACTTTGATTGTTTACTTTTCTTTTTCATTGTCAGAAAAAGAGCAAATATGAATTTGTTTAGTTTTTTTGGAAATTTGTAAGTTACAGTTGATTGGGAGGAGGACTAACCATTATGTTGTAAAACCTGAGTTTAAATTGTATATAGTACAAGATGATGAGGATAAATACATTTATCCTCATTTATATTATACTATTTACAAATTTTCAAATTGTTCCACTTCATTGTTTTATCTTGGCTCTCTTTTTAAAAAAAAAATTATTTAAAATCAAGACATTTATAACAATTAGTAAAATCATAAATCACATTGTTGATTTATATAGAAAAAAGGAAAAGAAATTTAAAAAATACCAAAGAAAAAAAAACATCTAATTCCCACCACCCACCCTAACCCCTACTAAAAAAAACGAATTACTAAAATAATGTTAATATAGTTATATATTGAATTGGATTGCTTCAGAAGATGCTCAAAGATTTAAAAATACATTTTTAAAAAAAAGTTACTCATTTTAAGGGAAGTCTTCACTGGTCTGGAGGACTCGAAGGAACTATTTATAATTTTAATCCCATTGTTCGAGCATACGGGCTCCAAATCTGAAAAGATACAGAATATTTACCCCTCAGATTATATGTAATGTTTTCTAATGGAATACAACTTTGAATCTCTGTATGCCATCTTCCTAATATCAATAAAACATCTGATTTCCAAGTAAGAGCAATACTTTTCCTTGCTATCACCAAAGCTAATTTAACAAATTTCAAATGAAAATCTGATAGAGATTATTTAGGAGTTAAATTCTCAAAATTTCCCATCAACAAACTTTCTAATGGAAATCCAAAAAGGTTAAACTTTTCAACAAGACCATGTAGAATGAATAAAGGTTCCAATATCTTCTCCACATCTAAAACATTGATCTGATATATTTGATTTCCATCTATTCAATTTCTGAGGCATAATATGTAACTGATGTAAAAAAATTATAATGAAGTAATTTATATCTTACATTAATTGTATTAGACATAAATTTACATAAATCATGCCAAATTTATTGATCTCTTGGTATATTTAAATCTTGTTCCTATCTTTCTTTTGATTTAAACCTAATTTAAGTTTTTTTTCTTGTAATATATTAACCATTCTATCAACAATTAACGGTTCTAAATTTGTAGGATATTTTAAAACCATATCCAATCCTAGTTTCTCTCTTAAATAAGCTCTTAATTGAAAATAACAAAAACATGTATTACATGAAATATCATATTTAGTTTTTAATTGATCAAATAACATCAATCTACCATTTTCATAACAATCTCCTATTTTAGAAATTCCTTTATTATTCCATTCAAAAAAGGATTATCTCTTGAAAAAATTAAGAGGATTAATCAATGGCATTTTTAACAACAAAAGATTTCCATCATTTTCTAATTTGATTTTATTCCAAACATTAATCAAATGCTTTAATAATGGACCATCTCTGTCAGTACTCATTAACCTTGGTTTCTATTTGTAAATGAATTCTTTCAGGTATAGTTTCTCCAATCTTATAAAATTCAATTTCCACTCATGACTGTTTAACCTCCTCAAATAAAGAAACAAGAAATCTTAGTTAACCTTGGTTTCTATTTGTAAATGAATTCTTTCAGGTATAGTTTCTCCAATCTTATAAAATTCAATTTCCACTCATGACTGTTTAACCTCCTCAAATAAAGAAACAAGAAATCTTAGTTGTTCTGCTTTATAATAATTCTTAAAATTAGGAAGTGGTAATCCTCCTAATTCATATTTCCATGTTAGTTTTTCTCATGATATTCTTGCCATTTTCCCTTTCCAAAGAAATTTCCTAACTTATTTATTTTAAATCGTGAAAAAAATTGAGTTATAGTGATGGGTAAAGTCTGAAATAAATATTGAATTCTCAGAAAAAATATTCATTTTAATACAATTAACTCTTCCAATTAAAGTTTTAGGTAAATTTACCCACTTTGAAAAATATTCATTTATTTTCTTAAATAATGGTATATAATTTAATTTGTATAAGTTTCTCAAATTATTATCTGTATGTATACCTAAGTATTTAGTCCTATCCATCCACTTAAATTGAATATCTTTTTGACATTGTGAAAATCACCCTGTACTAATTCCATTATCTCACTTTCATCCCAATTTATTTTATATCCTGAAACTCTTCCATATTCTATCAACTGTTTACAAAGTCTAAGTAATAATAATAATCATGGTTGAGTTAAATATACTAACACATCATCTGCAAATAAACTAATCTTATGTTCGATGATTTAGTACAAACCCTTTCAATTGCTGATCTATACAAATCCTTTGTGCAAGAGGTTCAATAACCAAAGCAAACAAATCAGGAGATAAGGGGCATGCTTTATCTAGTCAAATTAAATAATTGAGATATCTGTCTATTGGTTACTACTTTAACCTTAGGATTTTTATAAAGAGCTCTAATTCAATTTACAAAATTAGATTCAAAACCAAACTTATTTAAAACTTTAAATAGAAAATCCCATTCTAACCTATCAAAAGCTTTTTCTGCATCCAATGGTACCACTACACTTAAATCCTTTTTATTTTGTGCTCAATGAATTATGCTTAATAACCTTACTACATTTTCAGGTTTGTTTATTTTTAACAAAACCTGCTTGATCCATATTTATTAATTCAAGAAGCTGATCATTAATTTTATTTGCTAGTACCTTTATATTTAACAATGAAATAGGTCTATAAGGAGCTGGTTTTAATGGTTCTCTGTCTTTCTTTTAGGAATAACTGTAATTATCACTGTTGAAAAGTTTCTGGAAGAATATGCAATCTAAAAGCTTGTTCTATTATCGTCATAAATAGAGGAATTATTAAATCTTTAAATTCCTTATAAAATTCAACTGGAAATCCATTTTCTGCAGGAGTTTTATTATTTTGTAAACAATTAAATGCTTCATAAACCTCTTGCTCAGTAAAAGGTCTATCTGAATCATCTTTACCTATCTCAGTTAGTCTGGGTAATGTTATTTGTGACAAATAATCATCTATAACAATTTCATCCTGTAATGATTCAGATGTATATAATTTTTCATAAAATTCCTTAAAAGTTTAATTTATTTCTTGTGGTTTAAATGTCACTTTATTATTATTTTTTTGTGTTGCATTAATCATTCTAGACATCTGTTCTGCTTTTAATTGCCAAGCTAAAACTTTCTGAGATCTTTCTCTTAATTCATAATATTTCTGTTTAGATCGTAATATCATTTTCTCTGTTCTATAAGTCAATATTGCATTATATTGTAGTTTCTTGTTAATTAAACATCTATATTTATCCTCTTATAATGATTTTTGAATTTATTTTTCCAGTACTTTTTTTTCTAATTTATCTACCTTTCATATACTCCTTTTTAATTTTTGAAGTATAACTTATAATTTATCCTCGTAAATAAGCTTTTAATGCATCCTAAATAATAAAATTACCTTCTGTTGAATGTAAATTTGTATCACAAAACAATTCCATATGTTGTCTTACAAAGGTACAAAAATCTTCCCTTTTCAACAATAGAGTTTAATCTCCACTGAGTGCCGGTTTTCAGTAAATTCCAGTTCAATCAACAATGGAAAATGGTCAGATATTATTCTTGCCGTGTACTTAAAGTTCAGAACTCTTGACTTATTTTGAGCCGAAAGCAAAAAAAATCAATTCTAGAATATGTATCAAATCTATTAGAATAAAAAGAATAATCTCTCTCTCTCTCTCTCTCTCTCTCTCTCTCTGGATGTTTCCTTCTCCATATATCAATTAAATTTAAATCCTTCATTAAATATAACAAAGTTTTAGCTGCCTTAGATTTGACTATTGTTCTTGATGATCTATCTAATAAAGTATCTTAACAAAAATTGAAATCATGTCCTAGTAAAATATTTCCGTGAACATCCACCAAATTAAAAAAAAGTATCTTGCATAAATTTTTCATCATCTATGTTTGGTGCATATATATTTAACAAAGTCAATTCCTCAGAAAATATTTGACAATTTACCATTATATATCTACCTGCCAGGTCCATAGTCACATTTTGAACCTTAACTGACAGATTTTTCTTAAATAAAATTGCCATTACTCTGGCCTTGGAAGTAAATGAAGAAAAACTACTTGATCTACCCAATTTTTTTAAATTTTAAGTATTCTTTTTCAGTTAAATTAGTCTCTTGTAGAAAAACAATTTTTACTCCCAATTTCTTGATACAAGATAAAATTTTCTTTCTTTTAATTTACCTGTTAATCCCATTAATATTAAAACTCAAGGTTAATTACTTTATTCATTTTCCTTATTTATAAAATTTATAAAATTCCCTTTTCATTACTCCTATCCAGGAAGAATTTCCACAAAATAATTTGGTCCTGAACGTCATCATCTGCAATCAAAAAACATTAAGATTATTCGAACTAAATACAAAATATTTAATTATTTAAAAAAAAACAGAAATCCTTCCCCGAGTGCTAGAAGAACTAGCACTACCTCCCTCCATTTGCAGGTCATGGCCAAGGCATGAAAACACATGTAGCCACCAGAAATCAACATAACACATCCCCCAACCCCCGCTGGGGCAAAATCTTTTAATCTAACCAACAATTCCATCCAATATAAAAATACTTCATCCATCAAAGAGAAGAAAAAACATTCTGTTGACCTGTTAAAAATATTTTTAAAGTAGCTGGATTTTGCAAGGCAAATCTATAACCTTTATCATATAAGACTTATTGGATTAAATTCTCTCCTTTAATAGAACTTCACTTAAGTCTGGATTTTAAAAAAAATCTTATCCCCTTCATAGTTCAAAGGATCATATTCTTTAGCTCTTCTCATCTCCAAACATAGAAGCTTCTCTCTATCCTGGTAGTTCAAAATCTAACCAGAGCTCTGAGCTCTCTCAATTAAAATCTTGTCTTCAAAATGTTCCTTTCCAAATATCTTTGTTATTCATTCTTGACAAAAACAAATCACATCTTCTTTACCTTCATACAATCCCACTATTTTAACATTGTTTCTTCTATAATTTTCCAGAATATCAACTTTTTCCAACAGTTTTTCATTCATCGAAATCAATCTAGTCATCGTGTTTTCAGATATATTAGATCTCTCTTCCACGCGTTGCACCTCTTCTCGAACGTCTTGAATCTCACTTTCCAACTTAAAAACTCTCTGTGAGATGTTATTTATCACCTTTCACTCAAATCTGTTTTAATTTGCTTCAGTTCTTCAGACAACAATTTAAAATGATTTTCCAAAGACAAATTAATTTTTATTTGAAGTTCATCTATTTTTGTTTCAGTCTTATTCATTTCCTTTTAAAAAATCTTTTTCTTGCCTCTTGACTGCTCCTCTTCTGAACTTGACATTTATTCTTCACTCTCATATTCTTCTGAAGCCCTTCCATTGGAGATGTATCTCCTTCTTGATCAAATGTTGAAACACTGGACTGCCTCTTTATGAGACCTAGCATTTTTTTCCAACTTTTTTCCTTCTGTACCGTACATGCGTGATGAAATTTTAGTTTTACCCCCGATACCATCTTTATGGGTCACCACCAAAAAGGCTCTGGAGGAAGGGCTCTTGCCAGGGTCCTCGCCGGTGGATCCAGAGAGAACTTCAGCAACCTGCTTCATTTTTAAGGTAGGCCCAACTTCTTTCTTCTTCTCCTCTTCCCTTTTGTTAGTAGGTATTAATTTGGACGTCTTTTCTTTCTTAGGTGACATCTTCTTTCTTCTGTTAATCACCTTATATTAACTTTAAAATAGTTTTTATAGAGAAAATTTTTCTTAATATGCACTTTTTAAAATTAATTCCGCGGGAGTTGTTAGGGTGCATGCTGCTCCTCGTGGCATCACGTAACGTCCCCATCTTGGCTCAGTCTTAATTCAGTTTATGCAACACATCCCAGGCAATATTGGAATCTAGCCTGTTCCCAGTTTCCACAATATTTGGTATCTATGTATGTAAAAGAAATTAAATAACTCCTTTCTAGTTGAGAATGGTCATCACCTGCTTTTCACAGTAGCCAAACAACAGTTTTAACATTGAAATTTCAGAATGTGAGGAATTGTGCTAAATTAGTGCAACATATAACCAACCTTTAATTTCTGCGCAGGTCTGCGAGTTAATGTTAATCTTGAATATTTTCTTTCAGATTGAAAACTGACACAAACTATACGCTTGTAAGCAATAATGATTAAGAAACTAAATTACATTTAGATGATTTAGGATTGAGACTCAAAGGCAGGAATAGAATTTAGTAAAAGTTATCTGGTAATTGTCTATCTTAAGGTTTACTCTCACTCCTGCCATTCCAAGCTGTTTGCTCTTCCGTACGAATGCTACAGTGAAGACAAGTGCACAAATGTTTAGAAAAGCAGCTTGCCAGTTATCTTTTTCCTGACCTTGGATGTTTCTTGGTTAATAATTGTGTATCACAATGCAATTTAGGCATTGAAAAGACAGGGCACCCAGATATTTTGTTCTGTACATAATGGAATTTTGGAAGCCATTCATTAAATTTGATTAATTATATTATATTTTCCTTCCTCCCTTTTGTGCGAATACTCTAGAGCAGTGGTTTTCAAACTGTCCGCTAGACTCACGTTCCACCTTAAGCAATCCCTATGCTATAAATGATCTGTGGTTAGTAAGGGATTGCTTAAGGTGGTGTGTGAGTGGGAAGGGAAAGTTGAGAATAACTGCTTTGGACCCAATTGTTACTGAAATATTTTGTTTGAGAAAAATTGTCATTGGCCCATTTCCTTTGGCGTTATTAAACTGTTCACATAATGAGTCAATTAGTTACGATTAAAACAGCAGTTTTCAAACTTTTTCTTTCCACTCACATCTCCTGGCTATCCATCCCATAGGATGATGATGGTTCCTTTCAGTCAGTTTGTGGGGTTTGATCTGCATGTCCTGGAGTGGCTGTACAGGCTGATCCTTGACAGGCCCTGCTTGCTACGTACTTGGCAGGTGAGGCCTGGAGGGGCAGCAGGGGGCAGAAGCTCTGTTGTGGAACTTCCTGTGCCTTTCCTCTGTTGCCTCTTTGAGCTTGTTCTCAGCAGCGTCCACACCTTTTTTGATGGTGTCCCTTCAGTGTGAACAAACTTGAGCCAGATTCTCTCATGTTGACATGAGCTTTCTTGAGGCTCCTGTACAGAACATCCTTGTACTGCAGTTGCTGGCCTCCTTGTTTTCGAGTACCACTGGGCAGTTGGCCGTACAAGATGTCTTTGGGCAGTCTTCCGTCAGGCATTCTGACAGCTGGGCTGACATCACCAAGGTTGAAACTGCTACCATTCCGGCTTGAGAAAGGAGACCTTGTCTCACCAGGTGATCTTCATCAAAGAACGTAGGTGATGCTACTGCAGTTGGTCAAGCTGACGTAAGTGACTCTGATATGGGGACCACGTTTCACATCCCTATAGTAAGGCTGATATGACCAACTTGGTGGCCAACCTGATGTTTTGTGACCAAACCCGATCTTTCAGCTGACTAAAGGCAAAGCAGGCCTTTATGATTCTTGACTCAGTCTCTACATCTAGAGCAGCTGAGGATGTTATTGTGTTGTCCAGGTAGCAAAACTTGTAGACAGCATTGAGATGTGTCATCAATGAGGACAGTTGGTTCTTTGTAGCTGGAGCCAGGGGCCAGTTGGTACAAAACTTCCATCTTTTTCAGGCTGATTGTCAATCCGTAGCTCTTCGCAGCACTGGCAAAAAGACTGGTGATCTCCTGTAAGTATTTGAGAGAGTGGGCAACCATCGCACAGTCATCAGCAAACTATAGCTAGTGCACCACAATGTCCCTGACTTTTGATTTTGCTCTCAGTTTTGTGAGGTCGAGGAGCCCACCATCAGCCCTCGTTTGTAGGAAGACCCCTAACTTCAGGTCTGATGTGGTGCCCTGAAGAACAGCAGTGAAGAATAGTCCAAACAGAGTAAGAGCCAAAACACAACCCTGTTTTACATAATTGCTGATGGAAAATGAGTCTGACAACTCATCACACATATTGATGCGGCCTTCTGTACGTTTGTGGAACTGACGGATGATGTTGGTTAGGCGTGAGGAGCAACCGAATTTTTGTAAGAACTTCCACAGGCCATTTCTACCAACAGTGTCAAATGCTTTGGTTAGATCAACAAATGTGACATAGAGACTTTTCTGCTGCTCAACATGCTCCTCTTGGAGCTGCCTCAGTGGGAAGATCATTTCTATTGTACTACTCACATTCCATCTTAAGCAATCCTTTACTAATCACAGACCACTTAAGGCATTGGAATTACCTAAGGTGGAATGTGAGTTTAGGGGATCAGTTTGAAAACCATTGCTCTGGAGGGTGAAATTGCACACCAACAGGCATAAAGACAGTTTCTTCAGGCTTCTGAATGAACCGCACAACAATGTTGTAATGCTCTCCTTGCTTTGCACTACCAAGACACAAGAGAAACTTGTCCGTGAACTACTCTTTGCAGACGATGCCGCTTTAGTTGCCCATTCAGAGCCAGCTCTTCAGCGCTTGACGTCCTACTTTGCGGAAACTGCCAAAATGTTTGGCCTGGAAGTCAGCCTGAAGAAAACTGAGGTCCTCCATCAGCCAGCTCCCCACCATGATTACCAGCCCCCCCCACATCTCCATCGGGCACACAAAACTCAAAACGGTCAACCAGTTTACCTATCTCGGCTGCACCATTTCATCAGATGCAAGGATCGACAATGAGATAGACAACAGACTCGCCAAGGCAAATAGCGCCTTTGGAAGACTACACAAAAGAGTCTGGAAAAACAACCAACTGAAAAACCTCACAAAGATAAGCGTATACAGAGCCGTTGTGATACCCACACTCCTGTTCAGCTCCGAATCATGGGTCCTCTACCGGCACCACCTACGGCTCCTAGAACGCTTCCACCAGCGTTGTCTCCGCTCCATCCTCAACATCCATTGGAGCGCTTACATCCCTAACGTCAAAGTACTCGAGATGGCAGAGGTCGACAGCATCGAGTCCACGCTGCTGAAGATCCAGCTGCGCTGGATGGGTCACGTCTCCAGAATGGAGGACGATCGCCTTCCCAAGATCGTGTTATATGGCGAGCTCTCCACTGGCCACCGTGACAGAGGTGCACCAAAGAAAAGGTACAAGGACTGCCTAAAGAAATCTCTTGGTGCCTGCCACATTGACCACCGCCAGTGGGCTGATAATGCCTCAAACCGTGCATCTTGGCGCCTCACAGTTTGGCGGGCAGCAACCTCCTTTGAAGAAGACCGCAGAGCCTACCTCACTGACAAAAGGCAAAGGAGGAAAAACCCAACACCCAACCCCAACCAACCAATTTTCCCCTGCAACCGCTGCAATCGTGTCTGCCTGTCCCGCATCGGACTTGTCAGCCACAAACGAGCCTGCAGCTGACGTGGACTTTTTACCCCCTCCATAAATCTTCGTCCGCGAAGCCACGCCAAAGAGAAAGAAAGAGAACTATATTCTGTAATTGTGCTCTATTTTGTACAGCAGAATGAATGTTAGAGTTGATATGTTGGACTGCTCACAGTTGAAGCTTTCTCACCGTATTGGATATAATGGGATGAAAAAACTTAAAATTAAAAACTTGATACTTAATGAGCATACACCTCAAACCCTGGACCTGTCATTTTGATGAGGACTTGTTGAAAATTTCCAGTCCCACAACACTCAATCAGATGGAGGTATATAAGCACAAAGAAGAATAAGATTCGAAGGCACAGATTGTAAAATTTTGGGGCAAGAGTTTGGATACAACAGAAGCAGAGATGTAGTCTTGAAATGCAAAAAAATGGGTGCTGATTGATGGTGTCTTGTTTGTTGTCTCAACTTACACAGGAGTATCTCAGTAATGTTACAGGTTAGAGTTATGGGGTATTTTCTTTGAGTACTTTTATTTTAGAATTTTCATCGTTATATAATCATTTGTATACATCCACCATATTAGTACAGATTAGTCCTAACTACAAAAGGAAATATACTCCTTCCCCATAAAAGTAAAACCCTCCTTAACCCCAATCACCTAAAACAAAATCAATCATTATTTATACATTTTCATATTATATAGTTACATATTAAAGAAAGAAGAAAGAAATAAAGAAATTAGAAAAGCTACTGGTTTGTACTAGGATAGGCCATGGTGTTCAAGGACTTTAACTGACAGACAAGTATTTGCATTAACGGGTGAGGTCGTAGGAAATTAAAATTAAACCACAATTACCTATCTTCCATATTTGTAAATATGTATTATACTTAATCCTCAAATTATAATTTAAATTTTTTTTTTAAATGGGATAGACTTTTAAATTTCTGTATGTAATCTGTTGACACCTAGACATGGGTCTGACTTCCAAGTACCTGCAATACCCTTTCTTGCCACTGCCAATGCTATTTTCACAAACTTTCTTTGATTTAATGAAAGTTTCAGTTTAGGGTTTGCCCTTTCCACATTCCCTGATAAAAATAGATCAGGATTTTGTGGGTATGAAACACCGGTAATTTGTTCTAATGATTCCCCTACTTTCACCCAACATCCATGTAGAGTGCAAAAAACTACCTTCTCTCTTCTCTTTGGCTTGGCTTCGCGGAAGAAGATTTATGGAGGGGGTAAATGTCCACGTCAGCTGCAGGCTCGTTTGTGGCTGACAAGTCCGATGCGGGATAGGCAGACACGGTTGCAGGGGAAAATTGGTTGGTTGGGGTTTGGTGTTGGGTTTTTCCTCCTTTGTCTTTTGTCAGTGAGGTGGGCTCTGCGGTCTTCTTCAAAGGAGGTTACTGCCCGCCGAACTGTGAGGCACCAAGATGTACGGTTTGAGGCGATATCAGTCCACTGGCGGTTGCCAATGTGGCAGGCAACAAGAGATTTCTTTAGGCAGTTTCTTTGGTGCACCTCTGTCACGGTGGCCAGTGGAGAGCTTGCCATATAACACGATCTTGGGAAGGCGATGGTCCTCCATTCTGGAGATGTGACCCACCCAGCGCAGCTGGATCTTCAACAGAGTGGACTCGATGCTGTCGGCCTCTGCCATCTCGAGTACTTCGATGTTAGGGATGAAGGCGCTCCAATGAATGTTGAGGATGGAGCGGAGACAACACTGGTGGAAGCGTTCTAGGAGCCGTAGGTGATGCCGGTAGAGGACCCATGATTCGGAGCCAAACAGGAATGTGGGTATGACAACGGCTCTGTATACGCTTATCTTTGTGAGGTTTTTCAGTTGGTTGTTTTTCCAGACTCTTTTGTGTAGTCTTCCAAAGGCGCTATTTGCCTTGGCGAGTCTGGTGTCTATCTCGTTGTCGATCCTTGCATCTGATGAAATGGTGCAGCCGAGATAGGTAAACTGGTTGATCGTTTTGAGTTTTGTGTGCCCGATGGAGATGTGGGGGGGCTGGTAGTCGTGGTGGGGAGCAGGCTGATGGAGGACCTCCGTTTTCTTCAGGCTGACTTCCAGGCCAAATATTTTGGCAGTTTCCGCAAAACAGGACGTCAAGCGCTGAAGAGCTGGCTCTGAATGGGCAACTAAAGCGGCATCGTCTGCAAAGAGTAGTTCACGGACAAGTTTCTCTTGTGTCTTGGTGTGAGCTTGCAGGCGCCTCAGATTGAAGAGACTGCCATCCGTGCGGTACCGGATGTAAACAGCGTCTTCATTGTTGAGGTCTTTCATGGCTTGGTTCAGCATCATGCTGAAGAAGATTGAAAAGAGGGTTGGTGCGAGAACACAGCCTTGCTTCACGCCATTGCTAATGGAGAAGGGTTCAGAGAGCTCATTGCTGTATCTGACCCGACGTTGTTGGTTTTCGTGCAGTTGGATAACCATGTTGAGGAACTTTGGGGGGCATCCGATGCGCTCTAGTATTTGCCAAAGCACTTTCCTGCTCACGGTGTCGAAGGCTTTGGTGAGGTCAACAAAGGTGATGTAGAGTCCTTTGTTTTGTTCTCTGCACTTTTCTTGGACCTGTCTGAGGGCAAAGACCATGTCGGTAGTTCCTCTGTTTGCGCGAAAGCCGCACTGTGATTCTGGGAGAATATTCTCGGCAACACTAGGTATTATTCTATTTAGGAGAATCCTAGCGAAGATTTTGCCTGCAATGGAGAGCAGCGTGATTCCCCTGTAGTTTGAGCAGTCTGATTTCTCGCCTTTGTTTTTGTACAGGGTGATGATGATGGCATCACGAAGGTCCTGAGGCAGTTTTCCTTGGTCCCAACAAAGCTTGAAAAACTCATGCAGTTTGGCATGCAGAGTTTTGCCGCCAGCCTTCCAGACCTTTGGGGGGGATTCCATCCATACCTGCTGCTTTGCCACTTTTCAGTTGTTCATTTGCCTTATATGTCTCATCCCGGGTGAGGACCTCATCCAGCTCTAGCCTTAGGGGCTGTTGAGGGAGCTGGAGCAGGGCGGAATCTTGGACTGAGCGGTTGGCACTGAAAAGAGATTGGAAGTCTTCTGACCATCGGTTGAGGATGGAGATCTTGTCGCTGAGGAGGACTTTGCCGTCTGAGCTGCGCAGCGGGCTTTGGACTTGGGGTGAGGGGTCGTACACAGCCTTTAGAGCCTCGTAGAAACCCCTGAAGTCGCCAATGTCCGCGCTGAGCTGGGTTCGCTTGGCGAGGCTAGTCCACCACTCATTTTGGATCTCCCAGAGTTTGCGCTGAAGATGGCTGCATGCGCAACGGAAGGCTTGTTTCTTCTCTGGACAGGATGGCTTTGTAAGGTGAGCCTGATGGGCAGCTCGCTTCTTTGCCAGCAGCTCCTGGATTTCCTGGCTGTTATCGTCGAACCAGTCCTTGTTTTTCCTGGAGGAGAAGCCCAGTACCTCTTCAGTGGATTGCAGTATGGTAGTCTTCAGCTGATCCCAGAGGGTTTCAGGGGACGAGTCCGTGAGGCGGATTGCATCGTCGAGCTTTGCTTTGAGGTTTGCCTGGAAGTTTCCTCTCACTTCGTCTGACTGCAGGTTTCCAACATTGAACCTCTTTCTGGGGGCTTTACTGTTCCTGGGCTTTGGCTTGAAGTGAAGGTTGAGCTTGCAGCGAACCAGCCGGTGGTCAGTGTGGCATTCCGCTCTGGGCATGACCCTGGTGTGGAGCACATCTCGTTTGTCTCTTTCTCGCACCAGGACGTAGTCCAGGAGGTGCCAGTGTTTGGATCGAGGATGCATCCAGGTAGTCTTCAGGCTGTCCCTCTGCTGAAAAGGGGTGTTTGTAATGACAAGCCGCTGTTCTGCGCAGAGCTCCAACAGGAGGCGCCCATTGTCGTTGCACTTGTCGACACCATGCTTGCCCAGGATTCCTGGCCAGGTTTCTGAGTCTTTGCTGACGCGAGCGTTGAAGTCGCCAAGGTTGACAACCTTGTCGGCTGTAGGGGTGCGTTGAATGAGGTTGCGCAGGTCAGTGTAGAACTTGTCCTTTTCTGCTGGTTCCGCCTGGAGGGTTGGAGCATAGACACTGATGAGGGTGATGCGACGCTTGTTTTGAAGGGGGAGTCGCATGGACATGATCCGGTCCGAGTGGCCTGTCGGGAGGTTTTCGAGTTTGGAGGCAATGGAGTTCTTGACCATGAAGCCTACACCAGATAGGCATCGTTCATCCACAGGCTTGCCAGACTAGTAGAGTGTGTAGCCCACGCCGCGTTCTTGGAGGCTGCCTACATCTGCCAGGCGGACTTCACTGAGAATTGCTATGTCGATGTCAAGTCTGAGGAGTTCATGTGCAATGAGGGCAGACCGACGTTCAGGTCGGTGGCTGTCAGCCTTGTCTAGCATGGTTCTGATTTCCAGCATGCTAGCTTGAGTTTGTGAGCATCTTTTGAGGGGGAGGACGTGGAGGGGGAGGATGTGGAGGGGGAGGACGTGGAGGGGGAGGACGTGGAGGAGGAGGACGTGGAGGGGGAGGACGTGGAGGGGGAGGACGTGGAGGGGGAGGACGTGGAGGGGGAGGACGTGGAGGGGGAGGACGTGGTGGGGGAGGACGTGGACCTGTCCTTGGGCCTGCGCAAAGGAGCTTTTAGGTGGAGTGCAGTGCGCGCTGTACTGGCCCCACCCTTTACACCTTCTATACCGCATCTAAAACCCTTATTTGATAAATCCAATTTTATGCAACTTATATGGCGTGATATATATTGATTCATAAGGTATGCATTAGTACATACTGTACTAATCTATATTGTCTTCTTTGGCTTGGCTTCGCGGACGAAGATTTATGGAGGGGGTAAAAAGTCCACGTCAGCTGCAGGCTCGTTTGTGGCTGACCAGTCCGATGCGGGACAGGCAGACACGATTGCAGCGGTTGCAAGGGAAAATTGGTTGGTTGGGGTTGGGTGTTGGGTTTTTCCTCCTTTGCCTTTTGTCAGTGAGGTAGGCTCTGCGGTCTTCTTCAAAGGAGGCTGCTGCCCGCCAAACTGTGAGGCGCCAAGATGCACGGTTTGAGGCGTTATCAGCCCACTGGCGGTGGTCAATGTGGCAGCCACCAAGAGATTTCTTTAGGCAGTCCTTGTACCTTTTCTTTGGTGCACCTCTGTCACGGTGGCCAGTGGAGAGCTCGCCATATAATACGATCTTGGGAAGGCGATGGTCCTCCATTCTGGAGACGTGACCCATCCAGCGCAGCTGGATCTTCAGCAGCGTGGACTCGATGCTGTCGACCTCTGCCATCTCGAGTACCTCGACGTTAGGGGTGTGAGCGCTCCAATAGATGTTGAGGATGGAGCGGAGACAACGCTGGTGGAAGCGTTCTAGGAGCCGTAGGTGGTGCCGGTAGAGGACCCATGATTCGGAGCCGAACAGGAGTGTGGGTATGACAACGGCTCTGTATACGCTTATCTTTGTGAGGTTTTTCAGTTGGTTGTTTTTCCAGACTCTTTTGTGTAGTCTTCCAAAGGCGCTATTTGCCTTGGCGAGTCTGTTGTCTATCTCATTGTCGATCCTTGCATCTGATGAAATGGTGCAGCCGAGATAGGTAAACTGGTTGACCGTTTTGAGTTTTGTGTGCCCGATGGAGATGTGGGGGGGATGGTAGTCATGGTGGGGAGCTGGCTGATGGAGGACCTCAGTTTTCTTCAGGCTGACTTCCAGGCCAAACATTTTGGCAGTTTCCGCAAAGCAGGACGTCAAGCGCTGAAGAGCTGGCTCTGAATGGGCAACTAAAGCGGCATCATCTGCAAATCTATATTGTACATTGATTGTATTAGACATACAGTTTCTGGACTAATCCGTCCATGTTTGTTCAACTGTTGTAATAACCAAATCCTGTTCCCATTTCTGTTTAGATTTATAAAGTCCAGGTTTACAAGTTGCTCTTTGTAATATGTTGCAGAGGTAAATTTCTGTAGTGTCCCTCATCTAATAAAAGTTTCCACTTCACTGCATGGGGGTAACAATCTCTCTGATCCTAACTTGTCTCTTAAAAATATTTTCATTTGAAAATACTAAAAGAGCGTTGCACTGGATGCAGAAAAAGCTTTTGTTAGCTTGTAATTAAACTTTCTCTTTAAGGTACTGGAAAAATTTGGGCCTCGAGGAATTATATTAACTAGATTAAAGCATTGTATATTAGCCCAAAGGCTAAGGTAGTAACTAACGGACAAATTTCAGCACTGTTTAATTTATAGAGGTCTAGCAGACAAGGATGTCCTTTGTCACCAGCATTATTTGTATTAGCAATTGAACCTCTCGCAGAGATAATTAGGCAAGATGCATCTATTAAGGGATTCAGAATTGGTTATGAACTTAAGATCAGTTTATTTGCAGATGATATATTGATTTATTTGACTGAACCTAAATCTTCCTCAAGGCAACTACATCTCTGGTTAGAAGAATATGGACAAGTCTCAGGTTATAAAATAAATTGGGATAAAAGTGAAGTTATGCCATTTACAAAAGGCAACTACATGCCATGTCAATGAAACACCCAGTTGAAATGGCTGAAAAGTGGGATCAAATATTTGGGGATCAGAACAGATGATAATTTGAAGAATTTGTATAAATTGATTTTTTTTTTACCTTTGCTTCATAAAGATGAAGAAGATTTGAAAAAGTGGATGATGTTCCCTATTACTTTAATAGGGACTGTTCGTTGTATAAAAATGAACATTTTTCCAAGAATTCAATATCTCTTCCAGACATTACCTATCTCAATACCTCAGAAATATTTTAAGGAATTCAATAAATGGGTTCAGAAATTTTTATGGAAAGGTAAAATGTCTAGATTATTGCTGCAGAAATGAACATGGAAATATGAATTGGGGGGATTACAACTTCCATATTTCCACAGTTATTATAGAGCAGCTCAAGTGCAATTTAGTGTGCTTTTTTTTGAACGATAGACTATACTGGCATGGATTAATATAGAACTGGGGAAGATTGGAGAAAAGTCAGCTGCAGCCTTTATCTACAAATGGAATACAAGATAGGTGACAGGAATTAAAGACACACTTCTACGGAAGCATTTAATAGATATCTGGGGTAAGGTAGATGGGTAAATTGAAACTAAAGGAGGTATATTACCTTATACCCCTTTGTTTCAGACAGTTTGATACTTTTTTTGTGAGATAACAAATTTTTGAAATTGTGGTCCAATAAAGGAGTTAGACTTATTGAAGAATTATTGTCCCTCAAATGAGGGACAAGTGTGGAATAACTAGAAATATGCCTTTTTGCTGTTTACAAATAAAAATATTTTCTTGATAAATACCCCCTTTTAAAAAAAAGTTTCTGATAAGATTGGAGGAAGGTTTCTTTAAAAAAAAAGTGTGTTTTTCCTTCAAAAATCAAACTTCCCAGTGAATTTTTTCTAAATTAGTTCCCGGTTACAATGCAATATAAAGCATTGAAGACTCGGTTCTCTCCAATTTAACACCAGCAGTGAAAAATTGATGCTGCAGTGTTTCTTTTCTGCAGTCTTAGCGTAAACTAGGGGAATGATGTTCCACACCAAGATTCAATTTCACAGTTCAGTTGGGTCCTTGATTACACTGCTAAATTCAGATAAATGTGCATTTAATGAACATGGATCTTGAAGACAATCAATTGTGGTGCTGGCAATTGATAGCAGTGTTGTGTTTTTATGTTCTGTCCATCACCTACGAGTACCACTGGTGAAAATGATTGATTAATTAAATCAGTGGTTGAATTACATGCAATTGTGGTGCAGCATGAGGCTGTGCCTAAGGACTTTGTCTGAACCTGCATACATTTTGTCATAAAGAAGTTATATAATTTTGGTAAAGATTATTAGGTTTACAGAAAGCAAAGCATGAGTATAATTGGATTATCTGTTAGTTTCTTTTGCATTATAGGTGGATTATGAAAAAACACAAAGGAGTGTAAGTCCTTATATGCCTGGATCAGACACCTATCCTCGAGGCCCATCAAAGCTACCTCAGCATCCAGCTAATCCCATCTATGCAACATCTAGCCATTATTTTCCGCAATCATATTCCAAAACATCTCAGTACCTCAACACATCATCTCAGTCGAATTTTCAGTATGTTAACCAAGGTGCTTACCAGTATCCAAGTTGGAGTTCTTCAATTCATCAACAGCCCACACGTGTATCCCATGAGCAGTTCAGAGCTGCCCTGCAACTCGTAGTTAATGCTGGTGATCCACGTGAGTATTTCGAAAATTTCATCAAGATTGGAGAGGGCTCCACTGGCATCGTTTGCATTGTAACCGAGAAGCACACTGGAAAACAAGTGGCAGTGAAGAAAATGGATCTCAGAAAACAGCAGAGGCGGGAACTGCTCTTCAATGAGGTTAGAAAAAATAACTCTTATTCATAAGTTAAAATGTCTTTGATGTAAAATAATATCCAATTTACTTACCCTAATTTTCTGTCAACACATCTAACAATTTTTCTGATCAACTCTGCACTTTTTGTGTATCATGGTGAATAAGTTAAACAATGTATTCCAGCTGTTCCTAGCATACAAAAATTCAGGTGTGTTACAGAGGTAGTTGGTGTTTACTGGATAGAATAAATTCCCAATCATCATTTCCACATATCCATTGATGCTTTTTTTTTGTAAATTTTATTTATAATTTTACAGACTCATACTTTACAAACATTATAGGGGATCAATCCTCCCCTTTTACAGATCATTCATTATCGAGTCTTTTTTTAAATTCCCCTCCCTTCCTCCCCCCTCATATTTCACTCTCCCTCCCACTCCAACATTCTCAAAGGCAAATATATCAATTTCTAAAAGTGACAATAAAATTACATGAGAGAAAGGAAAAAAAAGGGGGAGATGCTGGCCAGGTCTCCAAATTATCATCTTCTTCTCAGCATTTCAGGACTTGTGTGAGCCACTATTGTACACTACTTCCTTTTGAGAAATGTCTTGGGAAGGTTAATTACATTTGCATTTCAATATATTGCAAGCGCCAGTATGGCTGCCACACTTTAACAAACGTGTTGTATCTCCCTCTTAAATTATAAGTAATTTTCTCCAGGGTGACACAGCGCCGCATCTCTGTGTTCCATTGTGCTGTGCTTAACTGGGAGTCAGATTTTCAGGTAATTGTTATGCACTTCCTGGTCACCACCAAGGCTACTTTTACAAATTGATTTGGTGCTTGGACAATCTCAGACTCACGTCCATAATGTCCCCCAATAGGAACAGCACTGGATCCTGTGGATATTCCACCCCTGTAATCTTTTCCAAAATGTCCCTAACTCTATCCAAAATAGTCTCACCTTGGTGCATAGCCAGGTTGATTACGCAAAGGTTCTTATCTCTACGCCACATCTAAAGCACAATTCTGAGATTTCTGGTTTTACCTTATGTAATTTTTGCAGCATAAGCTAAAGGTGGTGGAAGAAATTGTATTGCACCAGCCTATATCTAGCATTAATGACTGCCATCATGCTTTCCCGACAGAAATCGGATCACCATCGTTCATGAATTGTTGTTCCTAAGATTGACTCCCATCTTTGCCTTGATAATATGGAGACCCAATTTCGGGCCCGAATTTTGGAACAGGAGATACATAGCAGAGATGAATTTATGTGTGATCCTCTTTTGAATTAGAGCCTCCATTTCACTACACAATGGCAGGATCATAGATGGGCCTTGTTTATCCCTCAAAAAGGATCTTAATTGAAGATAGCAGAAGAAGGTATATTTTGATGAATCAATTTTTAAAAAAAATTGCTCGAATAACATGAACTGCCCCTTCTCATAATAGCGCTCAATACATGGCTCACGGTTCCTGCTCCAGTCCTTTTACGACGCAATGTCCGGTACTCTAAGAACGACCCCTTGGTTGACCGAGTGACTCTGCTCCATGCGAACCCACATTATGCCTACATTGAGTACCCGGACAGACGGGAGGACACAGTCTCGGTAAGGGACCTAGCCCAAGCTGGATCAGGTGCAGCAGTGCCTTTAACCCAACCTCCCCCTATTCCTTCTCCCCCAGGTCATGTGTTTGAACAGAGGGACCAGCACCACTCCACCAGCTCAGGCCAGACTGTCGACAACGGCGTTGGGGAATTCAGCGAAGCAGTGGCTGCACCCTATAGGCCTGCTGGCGACATGACTCCGGCAACCCCAATCCCGGCGCCACGGCGGTCATGCCGGATGGTCAGGCTCCCTGACCGGTACAGCCCCTAACCTCCATCCACCCTGGGGTCAGTTCTCAAAGAAGGGGTGAATGTGATAGTACAGATTCTATCACCAATGTGAATATGTACAGATGGTAGTGTAGGATGACTGTGATTGGCTGAGAGTGTAGCCACACCTACTGGCAGGTCTTAAAGGATTGCTCCTTGCCAGACCAGGTCATTCTGGACTGGTCGACCTACTTGTGATATGCTCCAGTCTTTTAGTTAATAAAAGCCTTGGTTTGGATCAACAAGTCTTTGGTTCTTTCGACGCCCACTATACCAGTGAAGTAGCAGATGGCAAAGCTTTGCTCTCAGTGGAACTCGATGCATTCTAGACCTGATTTGATGACAGTAACAGTGAAGAACCACCCCTCCGCACCACCACATCCTCTGATGATCCCATACTCTCTGTATTTGAGGATGATGTGCATGCCGTCTTCAGGAGAGTGAATCCGAGGAAAGCATCTGGCCCAGATGGAATACCTGGCTGAGTATTAAACATCTTTGCTGAGAAATTTACCAATGTATTCACAGATATCTTCAATATCTCACTCCAACAGGGCATGGTACCCACCTGTTTCAAACAGGCATCAATCATGCCATTGTCCAAGAAGAGTGTAGTAACCTGCCTTAATGACTATCGACCAGTAACACTTAAATCAACAATGGTGAAGTGTTTTGAAAGGCTGGTGTCTGAGCAGTGACATGGATCCATTCCAGTTCACCTATCATAGAAACAGGTCTACAGTAGATGCCATCTCACTGGCTCTACACAAAGACCTAGAACGTCTGGACATCAAAAATGCATACATCAGGATGCTCTTTCTCAACTACAGTTTGGCATTTAACACCATCATCCCCTCAAAACTGATCAGCAAACTCCAAGAGCTGTGTAATTGGATCATAATTTCCTCCCCTCCAGACCACAATCAGTGAAGATTGGTAAGAAAATATCCACAATCTCCATCAGTTCCAGAACACCACAGGGCTGTGTTCTTAGCCTCCTGTTCCACTCATTATATGACTGTGTCGCTTGGTATGACAATAACACCATGACAAATTTGCCGACATTACCATGGTAGTGGGTTGTTTAAAGAAAGGGGATGAGTCAGGAGACTGAAAACTTGGCCGAATAGTGCACCGACAACTTTGCACTCAACATCACTAAAACTAAGGAGCTGATTGTTAACTTCAGGAAAGGAAAGCCACAGGTATAAATCCGGTGATCATTGGAGAATCAGAGGTGGAAAGGTTGAGTAAATTTAAGTTCTTGGGAGTCACTATCTCGGAGGATCTTTCCTGGACCCATCATATCAATGGCATCGTGAAGAAAGCATCTCATCACCTCTACTTCCTCAGGAGTTTGCGGAGGTTTGGTGTGACACCAGAAATCCTTGCAAATTTCTACAGAGGTGTGGTATAAAGTATGCTGACTGGCTGCATCATGGGAATTCCAATAACCCTGAGTGTAAAGCCATCCAAAAGGTAGTGGACATCAGGACATCACAGTCAAAAACCATCCGCACTACTGGGTACATCTACAGGGAATGCTATAATCAGGGAGTAGCAGCAATCATCAAAGACCAACACCCCCCCAGCACATGCTCTGTTCTTGCTGCTGCCATCAGGAAAAAGGTATAGGTGCCACAAGACTCACACCAGCAGGTTCAGGAACAGCTGCTACCCCTCCACCATCAGACTCCTCAATGACAAACTCAATCAGAGACTCATTTAAGGACTCTTATTTGTGCACTTTATTGATTTTATTTTTATTCTCTCTGTATTGCACAGTCAGTTTGTTTACATTCATTTTCTGTTTACAGTTCTTTATCTGTTTACAAGTATGCACCGTATACAGTTTTTTTTGCACTACTAGTTAGTGGTAATTCTGCTGTGCCTGCAGGAAAAAGAATCTCAGGATTGTATGGAATGTTGTGTATGTACTCTGACAATTAATTTGAAATCTAATTACTGTGGTCAAAAGTGGTTGGCATGTAATAGTCAAATCCCTAAATTTTACCCTAAAAATTGGTCCACAAAATTCAATTATAACACGGATATAAGGTTATGTGGACTCTGATTATTGAAAATAATACAACTTGTCAGTTTAAAAACTACATACATGAATAAATATTATTACATACATGTGTTTCTTGATATTTATTAAATTTTTTAAATGTGCATGTAAGAGTAAAAATATGTATGTAATAATTTGTCATTTCTTGCAGCTCTCAAACACCTGAACTTTATTGTTTGGCTCTAACATTAAGCAAGTTTGGCCACCTATGAAATATGACATGTATAATCCTAATTTACAATGCCTTCCCTTAAATAGTATGCAACCATAAATACAGGAATTTTGGCTTCTGAGTGCCACCAAGTTTCGGAATCCTGCATGAAGACATAAGTCCTGAACCTTCTGACTAGTCTTCGCTGATGATAGTTCAGAGTACATTCCTAGTTCAGAGTCCACCTTGAAGCACATATTTGTCATAGTTCCCCAATGCTAATGCTGGTAAATCTGTCCACTGAACAGCACTAGTTTACATCTCTGAAACTGACCAAGTTTACTAAATATTTTAAATGCTTTAATGTTTTTTTTATATACATATAGATTTTGAAATAACTAATTGTTAATAGTTTACAAATGCTTCTGATATCTGATATTTTTTCTTCAGCTGTATAGTGAACAGGGGCTATCTTATTCGTATGCACAGCCCACCTAGGAGGCAATATTATATTATTCACAATCCTGCCACTGCCCACAACATTGATACCTGAGACTAGCATAGCATTTACCAATGAATAAATAGGGACATAGCCACAAAAGGAAAGGCCCTGTGGATCAATGGCCAGTACAGCCACTGAATGAAAATTCTGATGCAATAAATATCTTTGGGATTCTCTCATATGTGTGTTCTTTTCTCGTTTCCTTTGCTCATGGATCCTTTGTAAAATAAGTTAAATTTTAAACAGATTTTATCAGAATTATTTCCTCCAAACCTTGAAGTTTAAATGATTATCAATTGACAGTATGAGAGTGAGAATTACAATCTTAGATTTATTTTAAAATTTCAATAAAATAGTTACCAGACCCTTTTCCAAAATCTCGATTACTTACTTCAACTTTGATACTTTTGATAAAAAATGAAAGTTTTGTGGCACATCAGAGACTGGTTGAAGTATGCCTTGAAGAATGATCCAGTGTAATCATTTTCATGAGTAATGAGAGCTTACTGTCATTTACAGTAGTACAATGTACAGATGCACAGAAATTTCTACTTGCTGCAATCAAACAGGTACCTTAAGATAGTGTACATTAAATTACCACAATATGCCAAGACAGAAAAAGAGATAAATAAATTGCATCTAGTGGAAGAAAAAATATTTTAACTCTGCAAACACATTAATTTGTAGTGCTGGACCAGTCTGCGTTCAGGGTTAGGATAGCACATGGAGGAACAAGAGCTTGATATCTGATTCTAGAACCCAGAGGTGCTGGACTTGAGGCCTCTTCATCCTCTGCCCGAAGGTAGCAGTGAGAAAAGGTTGGGACCAGGGGGGTGGGGGGGTGGGTGCGTGGGGTCATGGTCACTAATGACGCTGGCTGTTCCCCTGAGGCAGTGCCCCACAAAGATGTCCTCATGGGCACCCTTCTGTGTTCCTGGGCAGTGGATTTCCAAAGCTGACCGCAATGCAACCACAGTTCACCTGTAGAAGTTTGATGTCCCTCTATCCCAACATGTGCTGTATTCTGCATGTTATTTTCATCTTATGGAAATTATCACTGTAAATTAACAAGGTATATCGGAATTTAAAATAGAATATCAGAAAAGATCTAAGCACACATAATATAATTTGCTTCAGAGATCTGTGACTTATAATGTTTTTTTTAAAACCTGCAGGTTGTCATTATGCGAGATTACCACCATGAAAATGTGGTGGACATGTACAACAGTTATCTAGTTGGAGATGAATTGTGGGTTGTTATGGAGTTTCTGGAAGGAGGCGCTTTGACAGACATTGTTACACATACAAGGTTTGTTTTCATATCTCTGAGGCTTATTTTTTTCTATCATACCTTATTGTAACTTCAATCACTTTTCCAATCTACAAACTGTATTGCTTTGATAGTAGTTAATTAAAAAATGTACAATTTGAGTCCCACAAAATTAATCTGAATGATTTGTTCTATAAAATATTAAATGAACCCACTTCAGGAGACTACTAACAGTTTTAATATTATTTCTTTGTTAATCTATTTACAAAAGTAAAGTGCTTCGAAATTATATTCTCTTTATCACGATAATTGTACTTGGTACAAATATCACAATATTAAAACTTGAAAATGTGGAAATACCCATTAGCACCTCATAATAATAAGAACGCCTAAGCAGGGATTATGTATTGAGGCCTATGCTTCCAACGTGTAATCTCAATCAGTTTTGTAATATCAATTCTTAGATTATTGCTGCCTTTGAGATGAGGGAATGAGCTTTCGATAGGGCCTTGCACCAAAGTGCATGAGTGTAGATCAGTTGACAATAAACTTTTTGGTTATTAGAATTTAAATTCATTCAAGATCCACTCCAGAGACTTATTTACAACAGTCCAGCATTGTTTCTGAGGAGGGTGCAGCACTGACACAAAGCAATCGATCGTCCTCTCAATGGAATGCTAAGAAATTTCTAGGTATAGTTTTGAAGGGGTATGGTGTTCTATGACTTGGCCAGTATTGAATCAATGGCACTTTTTTTTGTAGTAGTGAAAACTTGTGGTATTTCCCCCATTACAACAGTAACTGTAGTTCAAAATTGTTCAGCTAAAAAGTTTTTTGCATAAACTGGGAGCTTGTAAGGCACCGTGTAAGTACTTTTTTAGGTATTGATAGAAAAATTCTATACATTGTCTCTTTTAAGAATCGGCTTTATTCAAAATGTACTGTACATCAAGAAAAACAAGAATTTATTCCACATTTTATGAGGTGCACTTCAGAATCATATAGCACATCAATAAGCCCTTTGCTTCATAGAGTCTCTCGCACCTCCTACCTCTCATTTATGGTTTTAGAAAAAGAAGGAAATACCCTGTGAAAGGAGAAAAGCGCACTGCATTTGATGGGACTCAGCCTGCTTTTCCTACTGCCAGTGCTGCAGGTCAAAGAATAAATAACAGAAATAACAGTAAACTCACACCAGATCTTACCTTAGTTTCAGCTTCTTGCTGAAGCCTCTTGAGCCAAAGCCTCTACTTCCCACTCTAACTCTGGCCCAGTATATGAGTGGTTGATGGGACTTGTACTCACTGGAATTAGGAAGGATGCAGAGGGATCTCAATGAAACATACCAAATATTTAAGTGGACGAGGAGAAGATGTTTCCAGTGATGAGAGAGTCTGAGATAGTGGGCACAGCCTTAGAATAAATGGACATCCATTTAGAACAGAGATGTAGAGAAACTTCTTCAGCCAGTAGCTGGTGAATCTGTGTACTTTATTGCCACAGACAGATGTGCAGGCCATGTCATTGGCTGTATTTAGAGTGGAGGTTGATGATTCTTGATTAGTAAGGGATTCAAAGGTTATGGAAAGGGCAGCATAGTTAGTGTAGCGATTAATAAGACTCTATTACAGTGCCAGCCACCTGGGTTCGAATCCAGCACTGTCTATAAGGAGTTTGTATGTACTCTTTGTGACCTGCATGGGTTTTCCCTGGGTGCTCCAGTTTCCTATCACCCTCCAAAAAAGGTACAGGTTGGCAAGTTAATTAGGTGTAATTGGGTGACATAGGTTTCAATGGCTGCAATCAGCATCTAAGGTTTTGTAATGTAAACCCAAGAGAATGTGTTTGAGAGGAAAAATACATCAGCCATGATTTGATGTGGTGGAGCAGACTCGATGGGCAGACTGGCCTAATTCTGCTCCTACATCTTAGCGTCTTATGCCATTGTGTACAGTACAATGGCCATTTAACCCACCAGCCTCAATATCTTTATAATGTGGAAACAAACCAGAACACTTGGTGAAAGCCCACCATGAGAACATGCAAGCTCCACATACTCATCAAAAGAGCTTGGGTTTGAATCGAGGTGGCTGGAGCAACAATGCAGAGAACTGGAAGAATTTTCCCACCAAATGTGTTACTACATTCCTGAATTCCATGGCAGATTTGCAAAGGTTAAGGGTTTAGGACATTTAAAGCACAATCCTGCTTTTATGTTGTTACACTGATGTCAATCCGATGTTAGTTCATATCCAGTCATGTAGCATTTCATTCTCTGAATTAGTACAACTGAATAAAAATGTCATTGACTAAACTGATGCTTCTTTCTAAGCATATCATTGTCTAAGCAAAATAATTCTTTTGAAGTGTGTTCATGCAGCCCTATTTAGAGCATATAGGTACCTCACTGGTGCCAATAGAGAGTTACAATTGTTATTGGCTAGCCAGTAGACCTCTGTAAAGATTTTAACAATGTGGTATTATCATGTTTCCATATATTTTATTGTATGCACTGACAATGGGATGATTTTTCTTTTTCTTCGTTCTTTCTCTGTTTAATAGGACTTGTATAGAGGGGAGGGGTTTTCTTGATGTTTCACATTTGGTATGATTGTTGATAGTTAAATATGTTAAAATAATAAATAAAATATTACAAAAATAAAAAAGGGTGTTCAAGTTCTGGGCACCCCATGGTTCTGTTCTTATCAAATTGCTCTCTTCAGTCCATCATAAAATTACAAATAGAACATAGAATGTTACAACACAGGCCCTTCAGCCTACAATGTTGTGCTTTCCTAACCCTACTCCACATCAATCTTACCCTTCCTCATAGCCTGTAACCCTCCTTTTTTCTTATATCCATGTGCCTATCCAACAGTCTTCTAAATAAGCCTATTATATTAGCCTCAAACCACTACCTCTGCTAATACATTCCAACGACCCCCCACACTCTGTGTGTAAAAAAAAATAAATAAATTTAAATAAATAGATAAATATATAAATCCTATCTCTGATAACTCCCCTGAACTTTGCTCCACTCACTGAAAACAGATGTCCTCTAGAATTGGCCATTGCTGCCCTGGGAAAAAGGTGATGGCTGCCTCATAGTAATATCTTAATCTCCTTCACTCTAAAGAGAAAAGCCCTAGCTCACTCAAGGAGCTAGGGATGGTAGCCTGAATGGGACAGTTCATGGCAGGTGGGATATATACCTGCCTGAGGGGTACTTTGAGCTTTATACTTTCAGCTTTCTTACCTCAGAGTTCTCATTGAAGCAAACACAGATGTGCTTTAAATAAGAAGGTTAAGGGTACCGAAGCATAAAAAATTGGGTCTGTCATTCCTGAAGCCGTTTCATTTCTGAAGTTGAGAGAAATTTTGCACGTCTTTTATAAGGAGCTCAGAGCTACCATGACAACTGTCTGAGTTTCCATTGCAATATTTTACCATGCTGTGGAAGGTGCAAGTTGTGCAGTGGAAGCTGTTGGAGTCTTTTACACCACCATGGTATTCCTTGCAGGCTGCAATGACTATTGTAGATTTTGCTACTCAGACTACCGGTAATAAGCTTCATATGAAACGAGATGGAATTGGCTCCAACCTCTGGTTGACAAAGACAAACCATTCCCATCCTGGTCATGACCCGTAGGTTTTCAGAAAGGTAGTGTTTTGCACAAATCATTAATTACCTTGTGACCACTTTTGTTCAACTTGATCTCTAATATTACATATGAAGATGACCTATAAAGTATTTAGCTATTGAAGTTGTCACCATGAGGAGAAACCTTACTTTTCTCTCTACTCTCCCAAGAGGTGAAAGTAGCTCACCCTCTTCACTCTGGGGTGGAGCTGAGTGTAAGCACATTGAGGATGGTGAAGTTGTTTTTGCTTTGGGGACTAAGAGAGTTGGGAACATAAAGCTGGAAATGATGGGCCACAACATGTAAGGCTACTGTGGAAGAATGTCTGATGAAGATTTCAGATTTATTGTCAGACTTCATACATGACATCACATACAACCCTGAGATTCTTTTTCCTGCAGGCCAGGCAGAATTATCACTTAATGGTAGAGCAAAAAAATGCACAATGCATTCATGTAAACAAATAAAGAAATGCAAACAACTGACTGTGCAATACAGAGAGGAAAAAAAAACAATAAATTGAACAAGTAATAGTCCTTAAGTGAGTCCCTAATTGAGTTCATGGTTCAGGAATCTGATGGTGGAGGGGTAGCACCTGTTCCTGAACCTGGTGGTGTGAGTCATGTGGCACCTATACCTCTTTCTCTATACCACCTCAATACTCTCTCAAGCCATGTGAAGCTTGAGAGTGTATTGTCTTGATACTATTATACGTACTGTATCTGCAAACGTGCTACTTCTACTTTTGACCATTTTAGCATGTGTTCTTCAAGGACAGTGATCTCATGGGAGTCCAGCTTTGCATCTTCCCCAGCCCATCCCCAGGCCACTTCTGCTACCATCTTTACGCAGGAAAATGAAGAAATCTGATTACATATGATAAATCACTTGGTTAAAGAGCTGTGTTTCGGTTGTTAGTAATGCCTGAGAAAGAGAACAAGTTGTCTCAGTGTCGGTGTACAGATAACTGAGTGGTTAGATTGCATGACAATGTGTAGTTGCTGGGAGAAAAATTACTAAGTTGAATGCTACTAGTTTGGACACTGAATATTTGAGTCATGCAAGACAAGATCTGAATATGTGTGATGGGTTCAGGTTGTGTTGGGTATATGTTCTGATAAGTTATTTGGTTAGGATCAGTTCAGGATGGTTAGTTTGGTATTATGGCTTGTGTCCTCAGTACTTGATCAATAGTTGGTGATTCAAGTTCTGTTTTAAGATTATTATATTTATAGTAATAGTTGAAATATATATGAAAAGTATTACAACTACTCTTGGGTTGGGTTTGTTATGGGTATGGTTATGTTAAATTCTAATGTTAAACCATTGCAGACTTCTATTGTGGGAGGAATCTTAATTTGATTACCATAATTTTTTTGTCACGAGATCCATATTCAGGAATTGGCAATTCATGGTGTTGTGGGCAGTTATTGCATCTTAACAAGAACATTTATCCATCTTCAAGGAACAGCAAATAGATTGTTTTAATATGGTGCTTCATAAAAATTCTAGTTCATTAGCTTTTATATTTTAGCTACCATTATCTTAGATGTAATGATGTGTTATGGGGTATATTATATTTTATATTATATTAACATGTCTTTAAAAGAGATAGATTGTGGGAGTTTAGTGTGTAGATCACTTCACAAACAGAGTACCACTGCACAAAAGATATTTCATTTCAAATGCAAGAGACTTCATGTCCATAGTGACTTTACAGAAACACTGAAGAATGCCTATAGAGACTTCACAAGTAGGTGTTAATTGGACTGATGTTGTGAAGTAAAGATGAGTTGTGAGTTCTCAGTTCAGCCTGTTGAAAAACCCTTGTAGTCCTTACAAGAGGAAATGGCTGGCTAGAGTGTTTTTCCTGAAATAAGGGAAACAAGAGGAACTCTATGGTGATCTGAAAGAAGAGGTTTTCATTTGGAAAACCCATGATGGAGCAAATTTCTTTGGCAAGACACTGAAGTGATTAATCGGAGGGAATCAGTTTGTATGTGTTCGACGAACAACAAATCTCTCTCTGAAAACAATTAGAACTTTCCTGTGCGGTAACCATTTACCTTTAAGCATATGAGTCTGGTGAAAATTTACAAATGTGAAATTCTGTGCACATTATAAGAATTTCCTGATACTAATGAACTTGGAGGAGTGAGAAGTGAGATTGGACTGTGAATCAAAGGACTTTCTCCTGAACACATTACATCCACATTAAAATTAGAAGGGGGTTAAGTTAATAGTAATAAGTTAAAGTTTGATCCTGTTTTTATGTTTAAAGAAAAGTAAAAGAAACTTTGGTTTAAGTAACCATTTGTCTTGGTGAATTTCTATTGCTGCTGGGTTTTGGTGTCTTCTGGGCCCGTAACAAATGGAACAATTCAGTATATTACATTTCATTTAAACTGAAGTTGGTTTACTATGTTAGATTTAAAATAGAAAAGATGATTGTCTTTTTCAGTCGCATGAATTGCAGTAATAAGTACTTAATTTGCCCACTTGAATCTGAAGATCAATCTGGACAAAGCTTTTAATATTTTTGTCTAACACTATTTGTCTCCATTAAATTTGCTAATATATTTGCTTTTTAATCCAAATACTGCTCAACAGTTTAGTTCCAGGAATCTGCAAGATAGTTTATAATGTTTTAAGATTATTTTAACAAGTGCTCAATTTTATTTGCTAATAAATAATGGATCTAATACTCTCATTAAAACATTTCATTGCTGGTAAGTTTTTTTTCCATCATCATCAAAACTAATCTTTGCAGAAAATGATTTTGTATCAAAAGTTACCTAAATAATGAAGCAAAGAATTTGAAAACAGAGCAAATATTTGCTTCCAATTTCAGGGAAGTGAATTTGTATTGGTTCATTTGATGAAAATGGAATAAATTACTGTAAATATATGAAGAATATGGGTTGAGCAATTAATGAAATCCAAAAGCAGAGTAAATTACTTTTTTGCAATGTCTTTCACAATTTATTTATCTCACAAAAGGTAGAACAGTACTTAGAACCGCTTTGCCTTTGTTCTCAGCATCTAACATAAAATATCCTTGTGGTTCATAAAAGAAAACCAGAATTTTATTTAAATAACTACCTCCAAGAAAAATGATTAATGTCCACTTGTCAACATCTTATGTTAGCCTTTTTCTCTATAGTTTGAATATTTTTGTCTCTGCTATTTTTTGTTATTCCATTTCACCCATTCATTTCTTATTTACCAAGAGTGGTTTTTTGAACAGATGGACTCTTCGACCATCTGGTCAATTCAGATTATACACTTCACCATTTTCCAGTGGGTTAACAAATCTTTTTGCATTGCATGCCAGGCACCATGGTTATAAAAGCCATTGTGATTTATGCAACAATTATAAATCCTAATGGTTAATGTTTCTCTGCAATTATTATTTTATGCATCAGGATCAGACAATTTCTTCTGATTTTTACCATGAACAAAATATTTGATCCTAACTGATTTCAGATTCATTTAATACCATAATTCATCAGATGCATTATTTATACAGATATTTCTAAATTTTAAATCTGATATTAAAAGGAATTAGCTATCCTCTGAAATATTTGAGTGTTACTAACAGTGAAAATAAATCTGAACCATTTTCAGATTTTTTATTTTTAACATGGAACAGAAAAAGATAAAACAGAACAGTTGCCATGGCCACTTGATCGATCAGAGGCTCCTTGAAAGAACAGTTACTTTCACTCTTTCTCTGTATGTCGGCAAGACTTTCTTAAGATATTTATCTGATTACCATTGGAAAATTACAATAGAATCTGCAGCCACCATTGATTAAGTTAAAGTTTTAGTTTATAAAGAATTGCTGTAGGACTCAGCACCCCTCTTTGTAACTGGATTCTGGACTTCCTCTGGAAAGACCACAGCCTGTCTAGGTCGGCAGCAAAATGTTGAGTACCATCATTCTGACCCCTGGCACACCTCAGGGCTGTGTGCTCAGCTCACTCCTGTTCACACTTACTGACCCACGACTGCATCACCAGATCCAGCTCCAACAGTATTATTATTAAGTTGGCAGATGACACAATAGTAGTTGGCCTCATCAGGAACAGCGATGAGATGCACTACAGAGAAAAGGTGGATAATCTTGTAAAATTGTGCGAGGGTAACAACTTGAGCCTCAACGTGGACAAGACAAAGGAAATGATCATAGACTTCAGGAGGACCAGGCATAACCACCCTCCACTATACATCGATAATTCTGTCATGGAGAGAGTAGAGAGCACCAAGTTCCTTGAAGTCCACTTAACTAGTGACCAATCATGGACACACATCTCCTCACTTGTCAGAAATGAACAACGGTGACTGCACTTCCTGAGAAGACTGAAGTGAGCAAGGCTACTGGCCACCATCATGACTACAAGTGTTCGATCGAGAGCATTTTGGCTGGCTGCATCACAGTCTAGTACAATTACTGTAGAGAAATGGATCAGAGGTCAATATAGAGGACCGTAGGAGTGGCAGAGAGGATTACTAGAGTCCCATCCTCCCACCCCTCTCCCATCCTTTCGACATGATCTACTGGAATCGTTGTCTGAAGAAGGCATGCAAAATCATTGAGGACCATTCCATCCTGCACACAGCATCTTTCAGCTGCATATATCAGGGAAGATATACAGGAGTATCAGAACCAGCACCGCCAGGCTGACAAACAGTTTCTTCCCACGGGCAGGGAGAATGTTGAACAACGAAAGGAATTGCTCACACTAACCATCCAAGACTCTCGTATTTATGAAACAATATTCATTTATTTGTATATATGAATACTTGTAGTGCACATGTATTATTTGTCTCTATGTGTATTATGTCCAGTCATGAGTCTGCATGTTTTGCATTGAGAACTGAAGAATACTGTTTCATCAGGTTGTACTTTTGCAATCAGATCATTAAAAAAATACTTGATAGGACAGACAATGTGGGTAGAAATGATCAGTCAGGGTTTTGGTTGGGGCCCTTTATCAAGTCGAAGATATAAAACAAAAGTGATAATACATATATAAAAGGGGAAAGAAGCTGTGGGATTCTTCCTCCTGAGGTAATTTCCCACCCCCTTTCCTGCCACCACCACCCCCCCCCCCCTACATTCCCTGGTTTATATGTGTAATCTCACCTTTTTAAATCTTTGTCTTGGTAAAGAGTCTCAACCTGAAACATGCACTAACCATTTCTATGCCTGAATGCTGTCTGACTTGCTGAGTCCTTCCAGCAATGCTTTGATCAAAATTTCAGAATCTGCAGCTGATGTATTTCTCCGAAGTTTTAGCCTATTCTTTTGGAGAGAGGAGAGTAATTTTACAAATGGAATCAGGTGGAATATGGAAGGAATTACCTTTGACTACCTAATAATTAGTAATTCTTGCTGGAAATTGTTAAGGACTAGACTTGTGCTGTGAAAAGTGAGATCAAAGAACTTGAATTTTGTTCTGGCTAGTAGGGGCAGGGATCAGAGCAGAAGTGTGGGTAATGGAAGCAGTGCAGTTGAGGACCTTGTCAACCATGGTGGAAAGGTTAAGGGGGAAAAGGACATTTAAAAGGTACTGTGTTGGACATTTATCATTGGAACAAATTCAGTTGAGACAGCAGTATTGGGCGCTAGTATCTTATAAATCAGCATTTAACAGGGATATTGGTCTATATTTCAAAGTTTTTAGTGGGTCCCTATTTTTTTTGATAACACTAATAATCGTGGTTGAGAATGACTCTGGAAGGATATGTGTTTCCACAGCTTGGTCCAGGACATCCATTAAAAAGGGCATTAATAATTCTTTGAACCGTCTATAAAACTCAGGTGGAAATCCATCCTTTCCTGGTGATTTATTAGCCTGTATGGTTCCCAGGGCCTTTTTGATTTCTTCCCTTGTGACGGGATTATCTAATTCTATCGTCTCTCTCTCTCTTTCAGCTTTGGAAGTTAGAGATTCAGCAAAAATTATTCCATTTCATTCTCATCTAATAATTATGATTTGTATAATTTTGTGTAATATTATCTAAAAGTGTCATTAATTTCTTTTTGCATATATTAATGTCTGTTTCTGGTTTTATAGCATTTATCATTCTTATTGTCATCTAACAGATGACACCTCTGTTTTAATCTGCCAATCTAAAATTTTGTGCACCTGTTCACCCAACTCATAATATTGTTTAGTTTTTAATATAGCTTTTTCTGTTCTATTTTTGTATTGTATTATATCTTAGCTTTTTATTCTCAAGTAATCTGTATTATTCTTGTAGTCCTGTTCTTTGATTTTTTCTAATTCTTTAATATCTTTCTCCAGACTGTTCACTTCTGCCATATGTTCTCTCTTTATATTCTTTGTATAGGATATAATTTGTCATCAAATATGCTTTGAGTGTGTCCCATATCAAAAAACTATTGTTAGTAGGCAGCTGATATGTTTCACAAATATTTTTATCTGTTTCTTTATAAATTTGCAAAAGTCTGTTCTTTGAAGCAATGTAGTATTGAGATGCTATCTGTATACATTCTCTTGCTTTTCCATTATTGCAATAGTTAATGTTAGTGGTGAGTGATCTGATAGAAGCCTCGCTAAGTATTCTGTTTTTATCACTCTACTTTTTAACTGGGCAGACATTAAAAATAAGTCAATCCTTGTATGTGAGTAGTGCACCCTTGAGTAAAAAGAGTTGTCTCTCTCTGTGGGATTTAATTGCCTCCATACATTATTAAGATTTAGATCTTTCATATATGAAATCGTGGTTTTTTTCTGCTTTCATTCTTGTTATTGTTTTTGCCAATTTATCTAGTATTGGGTCCAAGCACAAATTAAAGTCTCCTCCAACTAATATATTTTGACTTCCTTCTGCTGTTTTTACGAAGATGTCTTTCATAAAGGCTTCTTTCTCATAATTCTGGGTATAAGTATTCATATATGTCCATGCTTCTCCATAAATTTTTCAGTGTGCCATTAAATGCCTTCCACCTTGATCAATCAAGGTATCTTCTATTATCTATGGTGTATTTTTATTAATTAGAATAGCTACCCATCTTGCCTTTGAACCAAAGGAAGACAATATTATTTGTCCCACCCATCCTCTTTTTAATTTATCATGGTAAGATATCTTTCCTGCAAAAAGATTATATCCACTTTTAATTAAGTATGCCAAGACCCTCTTCCTCTTCAACAATCCATTTATCCTGTTAATATTAAGACTAATAAACTAATAGTGTTTTATTCATACCATTTTTCACACAAATATTGTATAACAACAATATCTTCCCAATTTTATAAATACTGTCGTAACATTTCCCTATTAAGACATTTCCAACACATACATTTCCTCTTCAAAAACACACACACATTCCTAGCTCTGACGGTGACATTGAAAATAGTACCCGGAACCCTGCAAAAAATGATTGCCGGTTCTTCTTCTTCTTCTTCGAATAAACCCTCCCTTTGGCATCATCTTTTAAAATTGCTACTCTACTGGTGCAATCTTTCCCCCCCCCCCAAGTTGGAGTTCCCACCTTATTGCATTCTTTACCACCTTTTTGTCTTTTCAGAGCTCTCCCTATAAACCAATGTTTTTTTTTCTTTTAACAGTGAAAACAAGACAACTTAATACTATTAATATATATAAAAGTATACATCTTTCAGTTAATCCCATTTTGAAATGTTCTTTTCAATCTTTTCAGCTAGTGACTTTAATCTTTTCATAACTTTCTTAAAAATTCTTCTTTTTTATTCTTGAAAATTCATCAATCCAGTGTAGCTGGATAAATCATTGAATATTTGAAGATTTTAGATCGCAGTTGTCTCTTTACCTCGTCAAATTAATTTCTTTGTTTGACTAAGTTAGGGCTTCTGCAGTGATAGGAAATATTTTCAAATGGCTTGACAGTTTCCTTGCTTGCGAATCACTAAACCATTACCAACAGTGGAATTGGAGTCTCAACCCCAATATTAAGTATTCTAAAGATTAAAAACAATATAAATAACCTTATTATTCAGTTGCACCCAAGTTTTTGTTTTAGTGGAACATGGAGAGGTTTTCAATTAAAGTCTCATATTGTGATAAGCATAAAAAAAAGAAATAGTGGAATAAGAGTCTTGCATGTTTATCTAAAAATGTGTCTGTACACAGACAGACAGACAGACAGGCAGGCAGGCAGGCAGGGAGGCAGGCAGGCAGGCAGGCAGACAGACAGACAGACAGACAGACAGACAGACAGACAGACACAGATACACACAGACTCACACATACACACACAGGCACACACACACACAGACACACACACACAGACACAGAGTGTGATTTGTGTTGTGTATTATGCATGTGCCTGCCCTGTGGACCGGATAAACAATGTTTCTGTGATGATAATATACTTCAACTTCTTGGAAGAGCATGCAACATATCTTTGACATGGATAATTACATCATCACCAATCAGACTGCAGTGAAAAAATATATTTTGACATGGGAGAAAATAGTTGTAATCATGTTTGTTTTTTTATTGCAGAATGAATGAAGAGCAAATAGCAACTGTTTGCTTATCTGTTTTGAAAGCGCTAGCATATCTTCATTCTCAGGGGGTCATCCACAGAGATATAAAGAGTGATTCTATACTTCTCACCAGTGATGGAAGGGTAAGTTATATTCTCCTCGCAATGCTTTAGTTTTCAATCTTAATTGGAACTGACAAAATTAGGATTGTTTTGTGTCTTTAATTATCACAATTTTTTTCTAATTTTTCTTCCAATAGTTGTGATTCAATCTGTTTAAATCATTAAGGTGATGGAGATAATAAATAAGTGATGACTTTTATATAGGAAGTCCACCAATTCATTTTTATCTTTTTAGATTAAATTGTCAGATTTTGGGTTTTGTGCTCAAGTGTCAAAGGAAGTGCCCAGGAGGAAGTCACTCGTTGGTACACCATACTGGATGGCACCAGAAGTCATCTCTAGATTACCATATGGAACCGAAGTAAGGATCAGGCCATGAGTGGTGAGACAGTAGAGTGCATGCTGCTTCTCTCTCCATTGTAATATTGGAGAAAAACACCATTCAATCCTTGGAGCCTATTTGCACAAGGAATCAAGCATTCAGAGAATTAAATCTTATATTCCATTTTAACTTTAGCAGTAATACTTTAGCTATTATTCTTGATATTATGATTACATGTTTGGATGAATGAAATTAATTTATCATTTTTCAGGTAGACATTTGGTCTCTTGGTGTCATGATAATAGAAATGGTGGATGGAGAGCCACCATACTTCAACGAGCCACCACTTCAAGCCATGAGGAGAATACGAGACAATCTTCCTCCAAGGTTAAAGGACGTACACAAGGTAGAATTTTTATATTCTTGCTTTCTTTTTAAAATAAAATTATTTAATTGTTTGCATCATTACAGGAAAAAATGAATAAAACATTAATCAAATATCCAAAGCCAATGATACAAAAAAGTACTTTTATATATTTTCTTCCCATCCCCCCTCCCACCCAAAAATAAGAAAAGGAAAGAAAAGAAACACCTACCATTTAATATACAATAATATTAGCATAGATAATCTTTTAATTGTTATTAAAAATTACTAATTAAGAGGAATGGATAAGATAGAAGAGGTGGATGGAAAATTATCCATAAAATCCATATGTGGTTTTCAAATATTACAAAAAATTTCAACTTGATTCTTTAAACTATACGTCATTTTTTCCAAAGGTATACAATTTCACATCTCATTATACCATCTACTTAATAATTCTTCTCGATCCTCTTTCCATGATATCGGGACACAGTTGCTATTGCGATACTTAAAAATTTTTCTTGGTATTTGTCCAATTTCAATTTTATATCTTTTTCATAAATATCTCCAAGTAAAAATATTCTTGGATCCTGAGTAGCATATGCAAATCTTCTTGCCACAATATTGGTCCCCCTCCTGATCTGGTTTCCTTTGAACAGGTCAACTTTGCCCCAGAAGAGATTCAAATGAATCCTTGCTGCTTGTACCAACTCCTCACCATGAATTTGCCTGTCCTATCTTTCTGTTCCCAATATCACCAGGACAAAACACAGATTACTATCCTCTATGTCCTGTTATTTAGTCTTTTCCTTTTTTTCATGTTCACATTGCTGTTCCTAGTCCCAATGTGGACAACAATTTCTTGCCACTTGAGAATATTCTGTAACTGCTGAGACATCCTTGACCTTGGCACCCAGGAGCCAACACAACATCCTGGCATCTTGCTTGTGGCCATAGATGTCCAAAAGAGATGGAAAGTTGGTAAATGTTGCAGAATAAAACATTTCTCCAAAGCTCAGATCTGAGTCTTAGAGTAGACAAAGTACAAGGCTGGGAAGTGCAATTAATTTCAGTAAATAAATGGTAATATTTTGCTCATCTTATATTTCAATGTGTTAATTTTTAGGCATATAAGCAATAACTTGGATTTGATTGAGTCAAAATACTTGGATTGTACAACAAATGACCGATCACTGTCACCTCCCACCCGAGGACCGCGCTGCCGCGGGGAGCCTGAGGTCCCTGGTCAGTTCGGCTCCAAAAAATTTTGGATAAATGAGGATTTCTGATTTTTTCTGAATATCTTAATTTGTCCAAAATTTTAAAGATTTTTCGGATAAATGAGGATTTCAGAGAATCCGATTTCAGAGGACTTCTGAGTTGTGTGTGTGTGTGTGTGTGTGTGTGTGTGTGTGTGTGTGTGTGTTCACACGCTATCGATCTATTTATTTATTTATTTTGTGTGTGTGTGTGTATGTATAATGTTGTTTTCCCCACAGCCTATCATGGTTTTTTAAATTTACGACAACCAGAACAGAGAAGGATGTAGGGCAGTATAGTTAGTTAGCATTTAATCAATGCTATGACAGCATCAGTAACCTGGCATTGAATTTGGCACTGTCTGCAAAAAATTTTTATGTTTTCCCTGTGACCTGCATGGGTTTTCCCACCCTCCAAAACATGCAGGATTGTAGGTTAAGTTTCAATGGCCAAAATCAGCTTTCTACCATGCTGTAAAAAAATACATGACTCCCAAGCATCAGCATTTTTCAGTTTGAGCATCCTCACTTTTGATAAAGGACTTGATATGCATGCATTTTATTTAGCACCAAAGATCTCCAATGTAGATTAAAGAATGAAGGAAAAATAGTATTTTTGAGAGACACAGAAATAGTTATGGCTAATACTCTGAACTCTGAAACTTCTTGTTTATTGTTACTTGGCAGGAAATAAACTGTGTTTTAGGTATTTACTATGGAGCGAGTCACAGGATCAGAAAGTGAAACTGCAGGAAAAAAAAATCAAATTTATTTGATAAAGACAAATCAGAGAGAAATTAAAAAGATAATGAAATATGTGAGAAAGAGAGAAGATAACAATGGATTAGTGCAGAGAGTGAGATGGAGAAATCCACAGGCACATCCTGAAAATCTGAGAAACAGAAAGAAATCAGATAGGAAGGACACAGGGAGCACTGCCAGATCTGCACAGATGAAAAGAAAGTTTGATGAATACTTGGGAATTATAGAAGAAGCACAAAAAACATTAGCGAGATGTAAAAGATCCCTAAACTGAGAGAATGGAATACACATAGTGCCAAGGTTATGGTAACAGGAATATGGAAGAGTAGCAACAGAAGGGTGGGGAAAGTGTGAAAACACCATCCAGTTAGAGATCTTCAGGAATTGCAAGGATGAGTGACTGAATATGACTTGGAGCAACAGTTCCAAGGGTAGCACAGTTAGCGTAGCAGTTAGCGCAACGCTATTACAGCACCAGTGACCCGGGTTTGAATCCACCTCTGTCTGTAAGGATTTTACATTCTTTTCGTGACCACATGGGTTTCTTCTTGGTACTCCAGTTTTCTTGCACATTCCAAAGAGGTACAGCATCAGTAGATTAATTGGTGTGTTTGGGCAGCACGGATTCATGGGCTGGAAGGGCCTGTTACCGTGCTGTATTTTGAATTTTTTTAAATATAAATTTATATATGTGATATTCATGTCTGAAAAGGACAATAAAATCAGAAAATGCTGGGGATTGGTGGGAGAAACAGAGTTAATATTTAAGTTTGATGAAAGATTGTTCACCTGTAGTGGTATCCCTACATCTTTCTCCATGGATGCCGTTTGACTTGCTGAATATTTCCATAATTTTCTGTTTTTATTCTAAATTTACAGCATCTCCAGGTTTTCTGCATATCTAGGAAAATAATTCAATTTCAAGAGCCTGAAACCTGGAGTATAGCTTCTGAACATCACCTGAATAAAACCTCTTTGTTTCCTGCATGTTACGAGTAATGGTAATTTGTGGATTAGTTGTGAGGGAACATTTTAGGAAGGTCTTATGGTGTGGGATGAAGATAACTCGAGGCAAGAGGGTGAGGTTCTGTTGACTGTTTGAGCTGCAACCTGCAGCTCTAGTTGCTGTTGGATCAGCATAGATGGGTTTCCACTTTCCCACATGAACAAGTTAAAATAGTGGTCTTACTCCAATATGTTTGAAAAATACTTCCAATTGATGGTGCATTACCTTCCCAACTGCTTATCAGTTTAAATCTGAAAAGAGAAGGGTCTCAGTGAGCACATCCTATTTGAACTGTCAATTTGTTCAGTTTTTATTGATGTGGCAGAATTAGAGTGACTCTTGTAAATGCACTGATGCCAACTGAGTTACACAGAAATGGTGCAAAAGAAACAGAGAGAAGATAACAGATGAGTCCTAATTACTTGGGACAGGTAGTACTAAGAATTATGTTGCAATTTTGAGGGGAATGTCCAAAGTCTCAATGGGTTACAAAAGCTCCCTTCTCATTGAAGTTCCTATTTCCACTTTAATTTCAATTAAGCATGTGCGTGCGTGCGTGCGTGCGTGCGTGCGTGCGTGCGTGCGTGCGTGCGTGCGTGCGTGCGTGCGTGCGTGCGTGCGTGCGTGCGTGCGTGCGTGCGTGCGTGCGTGCGTGCGTGCGTGCGTGCGTGCGTGCGTGCGTGCGTGCGTGCGTGCGTGCGTACAGCTGCTTACATGCGTTGTCACATTTTTTCTTAATTTGAATGGTCTAACCTCTGACAACTTAAATAACTCCTGAGATCAATCAAATCCTTACTAAACTGAGGGACCCCTTGAACTGTTAAACAGTTGGGACAGCACGGTTAGTGTAGTGGTTAGCCCAACACTAATACAGTATCAGCAGCCCAGATTCAAAATCGACACTTTGTAAGGAGTTTGTACGTTCTCCTCATGTATGCGTGGGTTTCCCCCAGGTACTTTGATTTCCTCCCACATTCTAAAGTTGCATGAGGTTTGTAGGTTAATTAGTCACGTGGGTGCACCTGGGCAATGTGGGCTCGTGGGCCGTAAGGGCCTGTTACTGTCCTGTTTTTTTAAAAATGTAAGTCTAGGCAATTAAAAAAATTGGTTATCTCCAAGTGGTGGTGAGGATATAGGTAACAGATTCAAAGAGTTAATTGAGTGACGATGCTGGACTCGTATTGATACTAAAATTTAGTAACATGCAAAATTGAACATAAATAAAAGACAGCATTACTGAACACAAACTGATCTTGTTAGCATGCAGGTTAACTAAACTATACATCTATTGAGAGTTTAAAAAGTAGTACCTGCCACCCCTCTCCCAATGCATAGGTATGACACACCAATTAACAAAGTTAAATATCTATTTGCAATGGGTGATATACAATGGTCTCTTCCAGGTGCATGACATCAATAGCGGCCCCCCCCCCCCCACCCTTCACCAACACACACCTCGCATTGCCCACACTTCTCAAAAGAGAGCGAAAAATAGCCCATGTTCTGAGTGGCCTGCATTATAAAACTCAGATAACCCTCTAAATCACAAGCACGTTTGACCTGACCAGCTTCCTTTCCAATCTGTTGGATAATGTTCCAGCAGTCATGTAACACTACAGTTTCCAGGGTAAAAGGTTATAATGAAGATCAGTTAGCACCAAGCAAGAGCATCATGAGAGCACTGTTATGGGGTTCAATTAGGAGCCTCGTGGCTGCAGGAAAGAAACTGTCTTTAAGCCTGTTGATGCATGCTTTCACAGTCTTATGCCTTCTCCCCTATGGGAGGAAGGAGAAGAGTTCATGTCTGGGATGTGATGAGTCTTTCAGTATGTTGGCTGCCTTTCAGAGGCAGCAGGAAATGTATCTGAAGTCCAAGGAGGGGAGGAAAATATTCATTATGTTCTGAATTGCATTTATTACTTTCTATACAGATCTTGAACAGAGCAGCTTCCATACTGCATCGTGATGCATCCAGCACATATGCTTTCGATGGTGCAGTTGTGGAAGTTGTTGAGGGACAGGAGGATATGCCGAACCTCTTTAGTCTTCTGAGAAAGTAGAGGTGTTGGTGCGCTTTCATGACCATTGCATCGATGTGCTTATCCCAGTTCAGGTTATTGGAGACATTTATTCAGAAGAATTTGAAGCTTATGACTCTTTTCGTCTTTAGTGCCATTGATGTGGACGGGGGTTGGACTGTCCCCCTCTCCTTCATGATATTGGCGTTGAGAGAGGTATTTTGTCAAAATAATGACCAGAATAGTATACCTTAAATTAAAAAGAGTTAACAAATGCAAAAGATAGATTGATGATAATGTTCACTGAAATCATTGTTCAAGAAAATGTATAGTATTTCAATATTTTTGGCATGCCTTTTTGTGGAGTCGAAATAGCTTATGATTAGAGTAATAAGGGGAAGTTGAAGAGCCAGATAGCCATTGGAAAGAAATTGTTCTTCAACCTAAAGGTGCTAATCTTCTGAAGGTAGCAGTGAGGAAAGGTTGTGACCAGGGTGATGGGAGGTTCTTTTTGAGGCAGCACATCACATAGATACATTCAATGGATGGGAGGTCAGAGACTATGATGGACTTGTTTGCTATGTTTGCTGCCTGCTGCAGCCTTCTGTGATCCTGGATTACTAAACCAGTCCATTATGCAACCAGTGTTTGTTGACATGCCAAATCCTCACAGGCTTCGTAGAAAGAAGATGAATTGGCATGCCTTCATCATGGTTGCCTCAATGTGCTGGCTCCACGAGAGGACCTACAATATACGGACTCACACAAACTTGAAGGTATTAACCCTCTCCATCTCTGTCCTATCAATGCAGATAGGTTCATTTCACTCCATTTCCTCAAGTCCACAATGATTTCCTTGGTCTTGGTGATGTCGAGATCAGAATTGTTGTTCTGGCACTACCCAACCTTGATATTTATTCTGTATTCTGACTCATTATTTCTAGTTATTCAACAATGGTGTTGTCGTCAGTGAATTTGTAGATTGTGTTGGAGCCGAACTTGGCTGTGCAGTCACGGTGTATAGGGAATAGAACAGAGGACTAACCATGCAATCTTGGGGTGCCCCTGTGTCAGTGAAAAGGTGATGTTGCCCATACGCACAGATTGGGGTCTCCCGATGTGGAAATATAGGATTCAGTTCAGAGGGACAGACAGAAACCTAGATCTTTCAGTTTGATCCTAAGTTTTGTTGGTAAGATGGTGATGTACATTTTGTGGCAAAATACAGTTCAGTACATCATTGATTTATTGTATTGATTGATTAACAGTGAATTTGTGCATCCTTCATGAATTAATATTACTGGCAAATATGTGAATGTGAATAGATGGAAGCTTTTTTTGACTGGATCAATATGGCGTCAATTAATACAATTAAAAGCTTACAGGACCTAATAGCCTGAATACGCCTGGGATTGTCTGATTTTAGAAGCTAACCAGGCACAGGACTGGTCAGTACTCGCAGGGAAACTGCCTTGGAACACCAGGTGCTCTAGGTTTCTGTGAGGGATGCTGGACAAAGTGGCGACTCTCTGTCTGCCTTGCAGTAGACAAAAGTTAAAAGAATTTCATGTATGTTACATTCTAACTGTAGTATTATGTGACAATAATGGAATCCTTACCTTTTTACCTTTAATAAAACTATTTTTGATGTGAGGAAGATGTAAAATTTAAAACAAATATGGCTGTGTTTAAATGTTTCTGAATTTTGCCTTTTGTGAGTGCTGATGTAATTTTTTTTCCTCCTGATGTGCTTTAGGCTTCAGCAATGCTGCGAGGATTCTTGGACATGATGTTAGTGAGGGATCCTGCACAAAGAGCACCTGCACAAGAATTATTAAAACATCCATTCCTCAAATTAGCCGGACCCCCATCCTGTATTGTACCTCTTATGAGACAATACAGGTATCGTTGAATGAAGTGGATTTAAGAATGTCTTAGCACAATATTCAAA